>NC_056690.1:24145193-24745193 GCF_018350215.1 Panthera leo
CTCATGGAATATAGATAATCAGAATTTAAATAAAATTATTTATAAAAGGAGAATTGTTGTCTCAGTTTAAAAATTTTTTCCTTTCCCCAGAGTGATCCTACTTTTAATCTAAGTTCACCTGAAAAATATGTGAATGAATTTCTGCCTGAACGATTTGTGTTAGAGAGTAACTAAATAAAAACAAAAGTTTGGATGAAAAGATTTTTTTAAAGGCCAGAAGGTTTAGTTGTGACCATTTTAAAGATATATTAAGTATAAAGAAAAGTTACAAGTAATTTAAGTGCTCACCAGTAAGTCCAATGAACATTTTTTCCATCTGATATGCCCTGAACAACTTTTCATTGTTATAGAAAGTTTTGAGAAATGTGACTTGGAATAATTAAATACTGTTTTATTATATGCAGATATTATAATTTTGTTATGATTTATTTAACTATTTTTCTATCTGGGGTCCTGCAGATAGCTTCTAATTTTCAACATTAAAATAATACATGCCCATGATTATTCCTTAGTATAAATTCCCTCAATTATAATTACAATTAGAACGTGCTCTGATTTTTGTGGCCAATGATATATAATTCCAAATTGCCTTCCAAAAAGGTTTTATTAATTTATATATTCATCAGAGGCATATGAGAGTGCTTATTTTCATTGTGCCTTTGCCAGTGCTGCAAGTTATAATTAAAAAAAAAAAACTTTGTATTTTTTGTAGGTAAAGAATGGTTTCTTTGTCAATTTACATTTCTTTGATTCCTAGTAAGGGTAACATTTTGCATATATTTACTGGCTACTGTTAATTTTTTGAGGGTAAATTACTTATTCATGTTCATTCATCACCCCTCAAAAATGACTTTTTAAAATTTCAAACAGACTGTGTTAAAAATAGTTTTAATAAGGGGGAATTTTGATAAAACTGTGAATTATTCAGGATCTGTTTTTTCACACTATTCCTCCTCCAGGTTTTCTTACTAACTATTATTTTGCCTTCATGTAGATTTGAAGACAGCAAAGGAAAAGTAGGGGAAAAGGTAAAAGAAGGAACATATATGAGATAATCAATGTAAAGTTCTTGGCATTTATTAAGTACCTCATAAAAATCCTTAGTATTGCCACTGCTATTGTTATTATCATTAAAATATACTTGTTTTCTATTGAATTTATTTAGGTTCCTACTTTTTAAGATTTTAGCTATTTGGGTTCTGGCAGATCAGGCTTCAGTTCACTGTTTTACTACTTACAGATGTGACTCTGAACAAATTACCTAATCTATCTGAGCCTCAGTTTCTGCCTCTGTAAAATGGAAATAAAATGTTTATCTCATAGGTTTCCTGTGAGGGTTAAATGTGGAAATGAATGTAATGTTTAGCTCAGTGCCAGCACATAGTAAGTGATCAGTCATTGCTCGTATTTGAAGATATATTCCTTTTTGTTTTTAAAGTTTATTTATTTTGAGAAGAGAGAGAGTGAGAGAGGGAGAGGGAGAGGGAGAGAGAGAGAGAGAGAGAGAGAGAATATGAACCCACGCTGAGCGGGAGAGAGAGAGAGAGAGAATCCCAAGCACGTGCTGCAGAGCCCCATGTGGGGCTCGACTTGGGGCTTGATCTAAAAAAACTGAGATCATGACCTGAGCTGAGATCAAGAGTGGGACATTTAACTGGCTGAGTCACCCAGGCACACCTAAAAAGATACCCTTGACTTGACAGGTTAAATCTCACCAATTATATATTTTCTTATTAAAAGGGTCTTTGTGAAAATTATGCTTCCACCAAAGAAGTAACTTTAGTAGAGGGGATTTTGGACAGTATGGCAGGTGGTAGGGGAAAGCTTTTTGAGTAAGAAGCATCTTTTGGGAGCATAAGCAAGCCTAAGGGAAGTAATTATATTTTTGAAAAGGAAGGAAAATTCACTAATACAGAGAAAAATTTTGTATGAACAATCAGCTGTTCCCAAGCTTGAAGCTCTCACCTTCATAGCTGCCCTGTTGTGATGTATTTTGAAGGTGCAAACAAGTACTCAGCAATGACTGCATAGATTGATAGGAGAGGACAAAAAACTATTAAATAATGGCATCATTAGCTTTTTATTTTCCTAAAGCAGGTCCTTTAGGGAAGTGACTTACTAATGAAGCTAGAATGGCTGATTTATCTTAATCTAGGTTCTGATATAATAGGTTATGATTAGTCTCCATAGTTCCCTGCCACATAGTATTGCAGGCTTGAAAGTTTTTATTGATAGAGGTTTCCAAAAGGCATAGGGAGACTGCCATATAAATAATATTTGGCTGGTTAATTCCCCTTCTCCTGAGACTCAACAGACTTCAGGCCTTGGTAAATTATAAGGAACGGAAACAAATGAAAAATGGAGGGGCAAAATCATCATTATCTCATTCCTTGTTAAATAATTATTAATATGGTCTTCTGAGTAATTTGCATTTTATGGCTTTCAGTTAAAGGCAACTTGTCCAATTTTGTGATTTTGTTTGGCTTAAAAACTTACACTTTATCTTGTTCCTTAGATTTCCAATTTGCTTATCTTCATCACCAGCCTTTTTAATTCTCCACTTTTCTGATGAGAAAATTATAAAAATTTAAAAACCATTGTTCTCTTTTCCCTCATGTTACCTAAATTATTACTTAACCGAGGATAATTTGCTTAAGTGCTTCTTAAAGTTTTCTATCAGTGTATCCCTAAAGACAGAGTTTATTACTGCTTCTTGTGAAGTTTGTCCAGAGCTGGCTGATGAGAGTGGGTGAACGCTTTTTTAAACTTAGTGATTCATATGAATTTTGCATTTTACTTCATAACATGTTGTATTTAATAATAGATGATTCAGGTTACTTTCCAGTGAGCAACATTGATACTGCAAGAAGATGCACCATGTTTTTCTGTGGTTTGGTTTTCTTCTCCACCACTGCCTCTTTGCCAAGTGGTTTTCATAATAGTTTGTGAAGCACAGAGTGTTGTTTCTGTCTTCTGGGTAAAACATAAATTAGATGGAGGGCCTACTGGAAGGTTATGGAGTATACTTTTTGCAAGGGCTTCAACTAGGACTCGCCTTAGATCATATTCAGGCTAGTTAACCTTTTTTTGTGCCTCCCTTAAGTTTCTGAAAAGAGTAGTCATTTCAACAATAGGCTTGGCATTGAACCGTGGGTCTGCTATTTTCTTTGCTCGCTGAGTGACCATGAGTAAATCATCTAATCTTTCTGAGGGTCTGTGTCCTTGCTTATAAAATAGGAGTAATGATGCAGCAGACTCATTGGGCTATTTCGAGGCCCGATGAGACAGTACATGGAAAGTGCCGAGCACGTAGAAGACTCGCGGATACTGCCTTTCCTGCCTTGTCCCCACTGTCCTGCCTTCCCTTTGAGAGCCTGAGAGAGCAGGGCTCATTGAAGGGCCTGAAGGGCGGATCTCTGTGGCTTCCTCGGCCGAGTGTTGTTGATCTGTGCTGTCTGGAAGAGTGTCTTAAGGGATCAGCCTAGCCCCATCCCGGTGATGGTGGCAGTGATGATTCAGGTTGTGTAATGTTTCCTTTGGAATGGGCTCACACCTTTTTTGGGGGCTCACACCCTTTTAACTGAAAAATTTCTGTTAGTAATAGGGAACACTTGGATAACCTGGCTTCCAATAGCATGGAGCCAACCAAAGGGTGGATAAAAACACACCAAGATTCAACTACGAGGTCTCTTGGTAAACGCAGTGGGAAGGCCTCAGTGTTTCCAAATTGTCTCCTCTTTGGATTTCAGAATTGCCAATCCTCATTAGGGTTATAGTGTAAATCTGTTACGAGGTTAACTGAATTATTTATTTTAAAATTAATACCCTGAATACGTGAGAACAGGGATCTTTGGGCTCCTTTTAATGACACTTAGCAGCTTCATATGCTTTTGAAATTTTACCTGCTTTGCCTTTTTAGGCACTGGTGATATAGCAGTGAAAAAATAGACTTAGAATCTGTGATTACAGAATTTTCATATTTATATACTAGCTGAGAAGACAGACAATAAGTAAAATAATATATGTTGTGATAAATACTAAGAGGTAAATGCACAGTATTAGGGAATAATAGGAGAGAGCTGATTTAGATAGGCTGGTTAGGGAAACATTCCTAAGAAGATGACTTTTAATATGAGACCTGGAAACTAAGAAGCATTTAGCTTTGTGAGGAGTCTGGAGCGTGAATTCTTTGAGGTAAGAGAGATACTTTGTGTTCTGTGTGTGTGCTGACAGAGGGGCTCCAGGATGCAGTACAGTGCTTGAGGTACAGAGTGGTTGGAGATGAGATTGGGCAGGTGGGCAGGGGCCAGAACATGTAGAAGCTTTATTTTTAGAGCTGTAAGAAGCCATTTGATGGGTTTAATTAGAGAAGTGGCATGAGCTGAATTGCATTTTAAGAAGGTCACTCTGGAAGCTGGGAGGAGAATAGATTATAGGGGGGACAAAAGTGAAAATGGGGAGATAGGAGTCTACTCTGGTGTCTAGGTGAAATGTGGTGATATCTTGGACTTTGGTAGTAGCATTTGGAAAGAAGTGAGCATATAGGAGATAAATTTTGGAGGTAGCACTGATGGGACTTGCTAATGAAATGTGGTACAGGGCAAAGAAAGAGTCAAAGATGACACCTGTCGGGATGGCTAAAACCAGAAACACAAGAAACAGCAAGTGTTGGCAAGGATGTTGAGGAAAAGGAACCTTTGTGCACTGTTGGTGGGAATGCACACTGTGCAGCCACTGTGGAAAACAATATAGAGGTTCCTCAAAAAATTAAAAATAGAACTCCCTGACTAGCAATTGCACTATTGGGTATTAACCCAAAGAATACAAAAACGCTGATTTGAAGGGATACATGCACCCCTATGTTTATAGCAGTGTTATTTATAACATCCAAGATATAGAAGCAGCCCGTTATATATGTATGTATCTGTGTGTGTGTGTGTGTGTGTGTGTGTGTAGTATATATACATGCAATGGAATATTATGCAGCCATAAAAAGGAATGAAATCTTGCCATTTGCAACAACATGGGTAGAGCTAGAGACTATAATGCTAAGCGAAATAAACTGGTCAGAGAAAGACAAATACTGTATGATTTCACTAATATGTAGAGTTTAAGAAAGAAAACAAATGAACAAAGGGGAAAAAAGGAGATCTTAAGTATAGAGAACAAACTGATGGTTACCAGGGGGGAAGTGGTTGGGGGATGGGTGAAATAGGTGATGGGGATTAAGGAGGGCACTTATCATGATGAGCACTGAGTAATGTATAAGAATATAGAACTGTTGGGTCCCTATATTGTACACCTGAAACTGATTTAACACTGCATGTTAACTTTGCTGGAGTTAAAAAACAAAACTTGATAATATTAAAAAAAATACATATATGCTGAAAGAAATTCACAGATCGAAGGAAAAGTAGTCAATACCACATGGCAATAATAATAAAAAAAAGAAGGCAAAGATGTCTTTGAGGTTTCTGTTTTTTTTTTTTTTTTTTTTTGTTTTGTTTTTTAACTGTATGGAGGGACAGACTAGTGCAGGAGAGGAATGAAATCAAGAGTTCTGTTTAGGACATGTTAAATTTGAGACACCTTGGATAAACTTAAGGGGAGATACCAAATAGGCAGTTCGATATTAGAATCTGCAGCTCAGAGCGGAGGTCAGGGCTAGAGATAAAAATTAGGGATCACTGGCACGTAAATGGCATTTAAAGCCATGGAATAGTATGGGCTCACTATGGATCATGTGTAGTTTAAGTAAGAGAAGAGGGCTTTGTACTGAATCCTGTGAATCTCTTGCATTTAGAGCTTGAGCTGGACAGTCAGTAAAGGAGACTGAAAGGGAAATGCCAGGGCAAGAGAAGCAACAGTGGAAGAGCACAGTGTCATTGAAGCTGAGAAAGACTGCTGTTTCAGTGAAGAGTCACAGTCAAATGTGCCAAAGGCAAGTGAGAGGTTGAGTGAGATGAGTTCAGAGAAGTGACCATTGCATTTGCCAATGTGAAGATATTGTTGGCTTTGGTAGGTGGTGTCAGTGGAGTGGTCCTGCCAGACACTATATTCTTATGAGAGGAAGAGTGAGGGGGGTTTTGAGAACGTTGGGGGTTAGCCAGATTGGGGGGCAGTATCTTGGAGGAAGCATAGCTGTGAATGGAAGCAGAGAAATGGGGTGACATCTAGTAGTTTACATGCCTACGTGTTGTACGTGACTTAATCCCAAACCTGTGAAGCAGGCATTGAAGGGCACATTTTCTAAAGCTAAAGCTAAACCTCAAGCTAAGAGTGAGCTATATGTAGGACTTGAACTTCAGTTTTACCCTTGTTTGTGAGAACATGACAAATCTTTTCTGCAATCTTTTCTGCAATCTTTTCTGTTGAGGTTACTCAAATTTTATTATTAACCAAGGAGATATAATACTTTGTTATTTTAAACCCAAATGGATATTCAGTTCCTCAGTTCTCTTGTGGATTTTCTGTCTGCTCTCTCTGTCAGCAATTAAAAGAAGTATTTGAAGTTTTCACAGTAAGTGTGGGTTTGTCTGACTTGCCTCTGTTTTGTATATATTTCGATATATTTTTGTATTGTATTAGCTAGCTTTTGCAGCATGAAACAAAAGCCTTAGAAATCTGTGCAGCATATAACAGTAAGCATATATTTTTTTTTTTGCTCATGGGCCTGGGGGTGACTTTGAAGCTCTGCTTTGGACTGCAGGTTGAGTTTGGTTCCACTCCTGGTGTCATTGTTTTGTAGCTCCTGCTGATGGAGTAAGACTATTTGGGACATTCTCTTCTTGTGGTAGATCAACAGGCACAAGATTCAATCTAAACTGCGTAGCACATTTAAGACCTCTCGTGTCATGCTCACTGAGAATCTATTGGCTAATGGAAGTAACATGGCCAAGCCCAACATTAGAAAGAGGAGGGGAGAATACCTTTAGTGAGATGCAGAAAGAAGTGTATGTTTATAATAACCCAGTGTATCATGTGAAAGTATATAGTTTTTTTTAGTTTTTTTTTTAACGTTTATTTATTTTTGAGAGAGACAGAGACAGAGCATAAGCAGGGGAGGAGCAGAGAGAGAGGGAGACACAGAATCTGAAGCAGGCTTTAGGCTCCAAGCTGTCAGCACAGAGCCCAGGGTGGGGCTCGAACCCACAAACGGTGAGATCATGACCTGAGCCGAAGTTGGACACCCAACATACTGAGCCACCCAGGTGCCCTCAAAGTATATGGATTTAAAATTGTGATATCGTATTGCTGGATTAACTTTTAATATTATTGCTATCAAATGTCTCTATCTGTGGTAATGTTACTTTTGTTAAAGTCTGATATTCATGTTGCTAAACCAGCCTTCTTATGATACTGTTTATGTGTTGTATCTTTTTCTATCCTTATACTTTTGATCTTTCTGTATCTTTATATTTAAAGTGTGTCTCTTGTAGGTCACATATTGGGTTTTGTTCCATTTATTTCCAGCAACAGGTTTATTGAGATATAATCCACATACCATTATGTATATTTTTTTAAAGTATATAATTCAGTAGCTTTTAGTATATTCACATAGTTATGCATGCATCACTACTGTCTAATTTCAAGGACATTTTTAGCATTGCAAAAATAAATCTTATACCCATTAGCAATCACTACCCACTTTCCCTATCCCCCTCAACCTCCCAGCCTCTGGCAATTACTAATCTACTTTCTTTGTGGATTTTCCTATTATGGACATTTCTTATAAATAGAATCCTCCAGGAGTGTTTAGTTGTCTCAGTTGGTAGAGCATGTGACTCTTGGTCTTGGGGTTGTGAGTTAGAGCCCCATATTGGGTGTAGAGATTACTTAAATCTTTTTTGAAAAATGTTAATTTATTTTGAGGGGAAGGATGGGCAGAGAGAGGGAGAGAATCCCAAGAAGGCTGTATGCTTAGCAAGGAGCCCAACACAGGCTCAATCCCATGACCATGAAATCATGATCTGATATGAAGAGTCAGATGCTTAATTGACTGAGCCACTCAGACAACCCCAAATAAAATCTAAAAAAAAAAAAAAAAAAAAAAAAAAAGAATTATACAATATCTGGTCTTTTGTGCCTGGTTTCACTCATTTAGATAGTTTACTAGGCTCACGTATATGATAGCATGTATTAATACTTCGTTCTTTTAAAAATTTTTTTCTCCTGCTCGGCCTCAATTCATTATTTTCTATTGGCCCATCTTCTAGTTTAACAGTAATCTGCTGTTAAATTCATCTACTGAATAGGGGCACCTGGGTGGCTCAGTCGGATAAGCGTCCAACTTCAGCTCAGGTCACGATCTTGCGGCCAGTGAGTTCGAGCCCTGCGTTGGGCTCTGTGCTGACAGCTCAGAGTCTGGAGCCTGTTTCAGATTCTGTGTCTCCCTCTCTCTCTGACCCACCCTGTTCATGCTCTATCTCTCTCTGTCTCAAAAATAAATAAACGTTAAAAAAAATTTTTTTTTAGAATTCATCTACTGAATCCAAATTTCAGATGTTTTCTGTTTGATTAATTTTATATTTTTGGTATATTTTAATTCTCAGCTGAAACTCTCAGTCTTTTTTCAGTATTTTCCATTTGTTTCTCCATTTTCTTAAACATATTAATCATGGTACTTTAAAAGTTTTTGATTACTAACTCTATTTTCTGAATTATCTGTGATTTTATTATTTTTTAATTTTTGATTTTTTTTTTTTTAATTTTTATGTTTTGAGAGAGAGCCCAAGTTGTGGAGGGGCAGGGGGAGAAAGAATCTTAAGCAGGCTCCATGCTCAGCACACAGAGCCCGACAGGACCATGAGATCATGACCTGAACTGAAATTAAGAGTCGGTTGCTTAACCAAATGAGCTGCCCAGGTGCCTCTATTTTCTGAATCACCTGTGATTTTCTTGTTTGTGTTTTCTCTTGGTTGTCTGCCTTGTCTTTCCTGGCATATCTGGTGAATTTTGATAGAAAGGTAGACACTGTGTGTAGAGATGATGTTTTCTTCTGGAGAGGTTCTATTTCCTCTGCTAGGCAGATAGAGTGGGATTGCTTACTTTAGTCCAATCAGATTGAGCTAAAACTAGCCTTATGGAACTTCCAACTGAGAGCTCTTTGTGTTCACCAGAGCTTCTTGGTCTGATAGGTGCTGAACTCTAATTCTTGTCTTTTTTCCTGCTTTTTGAAAGTTTTCTGCTTAGCCTTTTGTCCTGCGCTATTTGGCATGTGTCTTAAGGAGAAAGCTGGCTGTATGTCAGGTTTAGTTCTCTACCTCGTTCTCCTCTCTGAGATCTTGGCCCTTCAAGTTTCTAATTTTGTTTTACTAGCCCTAGGAGACAAGCAAACGCTTTGCTTGTTTCTGTTTTCCAGAAGCAACCTTCTGTCTGGAGGGAAGCCTAAATGGATTCTCAGTCTCTTGACCTTTGCCCAGAATTAGTGATGCCTCTGGGGAAAGAGGGGCAGCAGATTATCTGCTCACCTTTCTATTCTTGTCTCCTCTCTGGAATCTTGGATTCTCTAGTCCTAGTTGCTTTATCAGCTCTCCGATGTCAAACACTTTTAAAAATATATATTATTTGGGGATGGCTGGCTGGCTTAGTTGGAGGAGCATGTGACTCTTGATCTCAGGGTCTTGAGTTTGAGCCTCATGTTGGATGTAGAGATTACTTAAATAAATAAACTTAAAGCAATATTTAAGGGGCGCCTGGGCGGCTGAGTTGGTTAAGTGTCTGACTTGGACTCAGGTCATGATCTCATGGTTCATGAGTTCGAGCCCTGCATTGGGCTCTGTGCTGACAGCTCAGAGCCTAGAGCCTGCTTCAGATTCTGTGTTTCCCCTCTCTCTCTGCCCTCCCCTGTTTGCTCTCTCTCTCTCTCTCTCTCTCAAATATAAATAAACATGAAAAAAAAATTTAAAAATATTTGAGGGGTGCTGGGTGGCTCAGTCAGTGAAGTGTCTGACTGACTCTCGGTTTTGGCTCAGGTCATGACCTTGGGGTTTGTGAGTTCAAGCCTCTCACTGGGCTCTGCACTGGCAGTGTGGAGCCTGCTTGGGTTTCTTTATCTCTCCCTCTCTCTCTGCCCCTCCTCTGCTCATGCTCTCTCTCTCTCTCAAAATAAATAGGTAAACTTGAAAATATTTTAAAAAATTGGATTTTTGGGAATACTTTTGATGGAAGAGTTGGTCTGTAACAAACTACTTCATTGTACCTGAAATCAGTGTTTTGACCTAGCTGAGTAATCTTGCTGCTTTTGTTAATGAGTGCGTTGAGCAGTGTTGCTTAGAGAAACGTACTAACTTTTATAGTTTATTCATATCTATTCATATCTATGCATATCTATACCAGTTATTCATTGTAAGTAGGTAAAATTTTGATATGAATTACTTCACACCTTGGAGTTAGAGATTTATAAGATGTGCATATGAGACACTAGTTTGTGAAAAGTTTTTTTTGTTTTTTTTTTTTTAATTTTTTTTTAACATTTATTCATTTTTGAGACAGAGAGAGACAGAGCATGAATGGGGGAGGGTCAGAGAGAGGGAGACACAGAATCTGAAACAGGCTCCAGGCTCGGAGCCGTCAGCCCAGAGCCCGACGCGGGGCTCGAACCCACGGACCGCGAGATCATGACCTGAGCTGAAGTCGGACGTCCAACCGACTGAGCCACCCAGGTGCCCCGTGAAAAGTTTTTATATAATTATAAAACACTTTGAAAGATTTACATTCATTTGGTCCTTTCAACTTTGTGAAGATAAACGTTACTGTCTTTAATTTTCCAATTAAGAGCTGAACTTGAAAAGACTATGACTTGCCTTCTGTCTTCTATTTGTTGCTTTTGAGTAGAATTGGGTCTCAAACCCAGGTCTGCAACCCAATATATTTTTCCTACCTTCCCCCATTTGGAACTCTAGAAATTGGTTCTCGTGTAAATCAATTTGTCTCATTGCCTAATAAAGTATTGTAACTATCAAGTAGTGTATAGCTTACAGGCATACTCACAGGATACACTTTCTCTTTTTCTCTTTAATCTGTCCTAAGGAGAACATAGGCTCACAAATAGTTTTGGGTTTTGCTTTACCTGTCAACACTCGAAGGTGATAAATTTTACTTCTGTCTTGTCTGTTTTTCTTCATCCTCTAGTTTGGTAAAATGACCAAAGCAAAACTGAAGTGACAGAAGAGAAATTAGGCCTATTAAATACTCCATTGAGAGAAGAGTTGTTTTCTTCTATTCCTAACAGACCCAGATCACTGTAAGGATCCCTGGTTGTTAAAATATTTTGGTCAGCTTCTACCTATGCCGTTACCAATGGTTTGCTTCTGTTGCACTTTCCTCTTCCCTCTCTGGTTCACTATCTTTGATTTGCTACTTCTCAGGAGACTAGATTACCAGGGGTGTTCAAATTCTCCTAAAAAATAAGAATATCATTTTAGGACATTAGAGGGTAGGTAGCTGGGCTGGCTTTTTAAAATTTAATGGGTAATGAAGTTGAGGTCCAGAGAAATTAAGTGCTTTGCCTAAATACATAGCCAGTTAGTTAACAGGACAAGAAGAACTGAATCTTCTTTTCTACAGACTATAGCCCGGTCTGTAATTTTTCCATCGTTTTTATTTTTTAGGCCCCGAGGCTAGCAGCCTCTAGTGGGTTAAATCACATCATTCCTGAATGTTTAGAGACCTTTTACTTGTTTCCTAATTGATAGATGAAGTCTGTCAGACATTTTACTTCAGCATCAGTTCGGTTTGTTTCTGTGTTAAGTGTTTAGACTTGTTTAATCTTACATACTAATATGTCTGTCATCTGTGATCGTAGAACAGTTATCTGTTAATATAAACCAACCACTTAACATCTCAATTCACTGAAATCTATGCTGAAGCTCCATAGCAGTCTTCATTTTCATGAATCTGAAATTTCCATGCTGAAGCCAGAAAAAGCCAATGATTGGAATATTTGAAGATTTCTGCTAAAAATTGCTGAGCATAATATATCTACTGTTTATTGTCAACTTCTTGATCTTTGCCCGGCTTTAGCAATGCCCACAGAGAAAGAGAGACAGCAGAATATTTGTTATTTATAGTAGATACATTATAGATGCTTAATAAATGTTTGAAAATCCTCTGTCTAAAAACTTCAGAGAAGTTGCTCAGTAGTCATTTTGAATGAGTTCACATTTGATATATTGTGAAGTATTGAAGCAGTGTTGGGGAAGTAGAGTTGCAAGAATTTTCTTCCCAGTTTTAATTAGAATAGTCAGACTGTTGCTTTAATATGTACTTAACAAGTATTTTTAAGAAATTTAAATGACCTTATGAAGTTTTTTCAGTTGGATGAACTGTGGGACTCTAAGTTAACCTGGCTATTGGGAAAGGAAGATCTTGAATTCTTGTAGTCTGATGGTTGAGACCTTATATAGTTTAGGGGTACACAAGAGTTTTCTTACCACAAAGATAGCCTTGCCATTGGCTTGCATGCTGGACCTGAGTGGAAGTTCACTAGCTATGATTCTGTCTCCACTAGCTCTACCTAGAGTTCTCTGTCTGTATTCCTTTTTGGGCTGGAGGAAAGTGGTTCGGGGGAAGTGAGAGGGTAGGTACTTGACTATCTTTGGTGGAAATTTTTCTTTTTCTCTTTAGATTGGTAATTTTGTTGGGTATGCCATGTCATTACTGAAGCTCTACTTTGGGCAAAAGCTGATTGGAAGATATTCTTTAGCCACTTCTTTACACTTGATTGTTTTAATTCGGGCTCATTAATTTTTACCTTTGGGGAGGCAGTTTTATCTCTTGGTTTTAGGGGACTATTGTCCTCAACACTGGACAACAAATAGAATGACAGAACTTTAGAAATGAACTATGTCTGGGCATCCAGTACATACTGGGAGTTGGGGAGTAGTTTGAGTTACATATATTTTGACTGAACAGTTAGTATTTATTTGATCTTAGTTAATAGATTTATCTTTACCTGGCTGT
Source organism: Panthera leo (assembly GCF_018350215.1). Classification (NCBI taxonomy): domain Eukaryota; kingdom Metazoa; phylum Chordata; class Mammalia; order Carnivora; family Felidae; genus Panthera; species Panthera leo. The sequence continues at coordinate 24,158,157 of NC_056690.1, forward strand.
CAAAGAATGCTGGAAGATTTCTGCTTTTATTTTTTTACTTCCATATTACAGAAACTGTAGTTCTTGTCCCAATCTTTTCTACTAACTAGTCCTTAGAGAATTGGACCTTTATACTTTTATAGTCAGTCTCTTTAAATTTGGTCAGTTTGGTGTAGAGGAAAGCTTTAGAGTCAGAAACACTTGGTTTGAAAACCTAGCTCTACCACTTACTAACTGCAACCCTGGGCAAGGTATCGTTTCGGAACCCAAGTTCCTCAGCTACAAAATGGGTTGTAGTGAGTATTATCTACTTGTTACAGAGCAGTGAGTTGTACTGAATATTATTGATGACATATGAAAACTATTGTTATCCTGGAGAATGGCATGTATTTTACATTTTAATCATTGATTTTTCAGAGCCACTGTTGTCTTACATTTCTAAATAGATTTTGGTTTTGAAATGCTTAAATAATTCTTAAGAAGCATCACGATGTCTAGTAGACATGATCATGCTTCAGAAAATTCATAGCATTGTCATATTTGCTTACTATTTACGTAAAAACGTGGATAAAATAATCTCTTTTCCAAGTCACATGAATTCACTGAAAATTTTCTTATAAATAGAAATATGTTACCATCCATTTTTATAAAAAATATATAATAAGTTTGTTATATAATACCTGACTTGGGGCGCCTGAGTGGCTCAGTTGGTTAAGCATCCGACTCGATTTCGGCTCAGGTCATGATCTCACAGTTTGTGAGATTGAGCCCGATATCGGGTTCTGTGCCGACAGCGCCGAGCCTGCTTGGGATTTTCTCTCTCCCTCTACCCTGGTCTCTCTCTCTCTCCCTCTCTCTCTCAAAATAAATAAATAAACATTAAAAAAAAACAACCCGGACATATTTTGTAATTTGCAAGATTTGATGCCCCACTGCATGTACACATGGATAGTGACTAACCTGTGTCCCAGCCTCCTGTGAAGAGGGCTCAGTGAAGAGGTGCTGAGGCCCTTCAACAAAGAGTGCTCTCCTCTAAACTCTATTGCATTGCTCAAAGCTTAGGTTTCTTGACATTTGCCTTAAAACCCTGAACAGTTTGTGCTAAGGGCTCTGCTATTTACTAAACTATCTTAGTAACCAGCATGCTATGAAGCAAGACCCCACCTGAAATCTTTCAGCAATATCTTTTGACTTTACTTTTCCTGCACTTACATGTATAGCTGATTATTACAGAACAATGGAAAACAAAAATTTTATGTGAGTACTGTTGCTTTTTCCTCCAATTCTTTTACTGGCTTCAGAATAATTAAGGGCCTTTAATACCTCTTTGAAAATAATTACCAAGGTTTCTAAGTATCTTGAAAGATCATATAATCCATTATACAATCATTTAAAAATCTTTTAAGTGGATGTTTAAATTAGAAAATCAGAATGTTATTGAAAGCTTTTCTCTGATAGAAAAGCTGCTTTGATTTTCATTTCATCATCATTAATTAAAAATTTCAGTTACACGGATTATGATTTACAACTCGCCTAGTAATTTTCATCTGCCTTCGTAATAAAAATTCACTCTGTAATCTCTTGCATAAAAAGACAGTAAACAGCACCTGCTAGAGCACTGTAGCACCAAGAGCCATCGAGTCTGCATTCGCTTCACTATGCAAAACAACAGTGAAAGAGTTAATAAAAGCTGAATACATTACAAGATTACAAAGGTTTTTATTTATTAGGGGACAGGGAGGGTATGGAGTATATGGGATGAAACATTAATAACCTCTTCATTCTGCCGGACTGACCTGTTGCTTTGGAACTACTCTTTTAGCCCCACAGGGACTGTGAAACTGTGTTTTGGTGGTCTATAGGAGAGGTTCGACTTGGCAAACGTAGTGGTGAATGATGTCATTGAATGCATACCATATGTATTGAGAGTCAGTGAATGCTATTCTCACTGCCGTGCACAGGCATATGTAAGTGTTGGAATGGAAAAATCATTTTTATGAAAATACAGAGAAGTAAAACAAGAATGTTCTGTCCTGAGCCTGATCAAATCACCAGTAGCTGCCAAGTACGAATACTCCATGTAAGGTTTTCTCTTCTTAATTCTCCAGCTTCCGGCCTTTTGTTGGCTCTCAAAGTAGTCCATTCTGAAGGCCTTATTCAGCATGTTCTTTCTATTGATATGATATGAACACCAAATGAAAGTTCCATTTTCTCCATTAAAGTAGAGCTGGGAGAGTATTTTAGCGTGCGTGGTCTACAGCAGATGGAAATGATTAATTGATTCAGCTAACTTGCCAAATTGTTCTCCTTTTCCCAGTAGAGCTGGGTTATCTGAGAGATTCGTGGTGCTAATCATTGTTCCACTCATTAATATATCAGAAAGGATATAATTGTTGTGTTTTAATTATTCTCATTACTATTATTTAAGACGTTATGCACTAATGGTACATAATGGATATGTCAAATAAATAAAGCAATTGATTCCTGTTAGGAATTTATAGCCCATAAGATCGAAGAATACGTGGAAATGCAAAAATGTGAATACCCAGTTATTTCATTCTTAATTTTTTATTAGCGAGTCACGGTGTCCTTAGTAAAAGTCCAATGTGATTTTCCTTAAGCCTGAATATACGTGATCTTAAAATCTTCAACTCTTGTTTTATACCTAAAGACCATTTCATGTAACAAACGGTGTGATTTTAATTTTATGAAAACAAAAGCCATATTTGCACATTTGGGCATTAGATCTTATAGTAAATACAGAAAACATAAAAAAGTATATAATAGAATTTTAATAAAATAATAAAATATGTAACAAAACTTTAACATTTTGATCTATTTCCTTCTAGATTTCTTTTTGTATATGTACACATGCTTGTATACATGAACACATATGTGCGTGTATATACACATAAGTGTATATTTTAATTTTTATAAAATTCAGAAACCCTTTGAAATTAATATTTTCTTGACTATTTTTGCTTAATAGTATATCATGAGATTTTCTCATGCCATTAAAATGTTTTTAGAAATCTTGTTTTTAGAAAGAAATCAGTTTCTGTTTTAAAAAGGAAATGCTGCCTTTTGGACTAGAGTCAATGCGCCCTTCCATTTCAGCTCCCAAAATTTGAACCAAGGGAGCAGTGGGTGGGATTAAATAGTGAGGTGGCTGAAGCTATTACTTTACACATTAACTCTCACACTGAATCTTTTCATTTTGTATCAGGGCATGACTACTATAGATAAAATACAGAAGCTAATATCTTCCTGACTTTGCATCAGAAATTCAAAGTATGGACTGGTTAATAATCACCACTTAGTGTGTAGTTCAAAGCATGAGTACTAAAGAAAAAAATTCCAGGTGAAAATATTGAAAAAAGCAGCATAGTATGCAAAATTTATATGGAAAATTACTCTTTTTCAGGTAAAAAGTTCTATTATGGAAAATTTCAAACATATGCAGATATAGGGAGCAAAGTATAATGAATCTGTATAAAAATTTAAAAATTATCAGCTAATAGACAATCTTATTTCACCTTTATTTTTTTTTTTTTAATTTTTTTTTTAACGTTTATTTTATTTTTGAGACAGAGAGAGACAGAGCATGAACAGGGGAGGGGCAGAGAGAGAGGGAGACACAGAATCGGAAGCAGGCTCCAGGCTCTGAGCCATCAGCCCAGAGCCCGACGCGGGGCTCGAACTCACGGACCGCGAGATCGTGACCTGAGCTGAAGTCAGACGCTTAACCGACTGAGCCACCCAGGCGCCCCTCTTATTTCAGCTTTATATCACCCTAGCCTTCTCACTGGATTTTCTTTTTCTTTTTTTAAAAATGTATTTATTTTGAGAGAGAGGGAGAGAGAGAGAGCACGCACGCAAGCAAGCGTGAGAGCACACACACACACAATCAGGGGGAGGCAGAGAGAGAGGGAGAGAATCCCAAACAGGTTCTGTGCTCTGAGCACACAGCCCCACGTGGGCTTGATCTCATGAACTGTGAGATCATGACCTGAGCCGAAATCAAGAGTTGGAGGCTTAACTGACTGAGACACCCAGGCACACCCCCATATGTGTGTAATGTCTGTCTGTATGCTAGGAAAGCATTTTTTGTTAAGAGCATGTCTCCCTTCAGAGTTGGGAGTGGACAACCCTAGAGGGTGACTGTTATAAAGTATGAGTCAGGTGTCAGAAACAATGTTATGATGGAGAGAAACTTTAAAATCCATTAACAAATATTCACTGAATGCTTACTATACTGAAACACTGCTCTAGGTGCTGAGAGTACAGATTTTTTTTTTTTTTTTTTTTAAAGTAAGCTCTATATCCAGTGTGGGGTTTGAACTCATGACCCTGAGATCAAGAGTTGCATACTCTACCAACTGAGTCAGCCAGGCACTCCTGAAGATACAGATTTAAAAGATATCGACTATGACATCAAAGAACTCACTTTCTAGGAGAAGATACAGATAAACACCACATAATTATAATATAGTGTAGCAAGTATTGAATTTATACACACACATACGTGTGTGTGTGTGTGTGTATAGGTATGTATAGTATCCTATATATGTGTGTGTGAGAGACGCATGTGCATACATATATATACATGTATACGTACATACAGGCATATATGCACATTCATATATGTATAGGATACTATAGGAATATCTAGAAGTATATAACCAAAGATATAAAATTACATATGATTAATGATTACCCTTTGTGCATCTAGCTTTTAGTTGTTTACATACAATTTTTTAAATCCTTTCATGAAGACAGTTACCAGAAAAAAGATACCAAAAGGGGTTAATGAACAGTTGGTTTTTATTTACTGCACAGGTGACAGGGAAAATGGTTTTTTTCCTTTGCCATATTCATGATGAGATTACTGTAGAACACAGGAAAAGAAATGTATGTTGTTTTAATGCCAGGTTTATATTAAAGATCAAAATCCATAAATGTAACAAATATAACAAATTATTGATTTACATGAATCTATTGACTCAAGTATAGTTGTGAGTGAATTGGAGAAGCTCATCTTTCCACTATTGATCCACACTTTAACTGGTGTATTTGCTCATAAGGCTGGCTCCACAGAAAATTCTTCTTTCTGAAGCATGAATTACAGTGGGCCTGCCAGGCTTTCATGTGAGATGGACAGTTATTATGAAACTGGCAATTGTTACACAGTGCTTGGACTCTGTCACAAGCTGCTACTGACTGGAACTGATGACTGCTTATTAATTTTTGTCAGACAGTTCCATTTTGTATTAGCATCTTGATAATCTATGAGATGTTTTAAAAGACTTTAGCTAATACTATTAAGATATAGCCAAAGACAACATTAGCTATAGTGCAGTATGAAGTATCATTGTTGAGAATAATAATAGATTAACATTCTGACACAACATTTTAAGGTTTGGTTTTCCATAAATCCCAACAATTCAGGAAGATAGCCTTTTCGTTATCATCACTTCATAGATATGGAAACTGAAGCCCAGTGATATTAAGTGGCCTTTTCAAATTTACTTAGTAATTTGTAAAGCTAGGGTTCAAACTCATTTATTTATCAACAGATACTCATTTTGAGTCTGCTTGTAAAAGGCACTGGGAATAAAGTTGTGAAAACTCGTGGCACTTACATCCTAAGGGAGAGCCAGATATTAAAGCAATCAATCATGGAATTAATTATTTAATTGCAATTGTGATTAATGGTGTGAAGGAGTACAATGCAAAATGAGAGTGTACAATGCAAAATGAGAGCATACAACCAGGAAGACCTGACCTACTCTGGAATTCCCTGGGGAAATACTTCATCTGAATTCTGAAGAAAGGGGAGGAGGTGGGGGGAGTGTTCCAGGTAGAGGGAGCAGCATGGACGGGAGAGGAAGAATGTTGTTATATTTAGAAACTGAAATTAGGCAAGTGTGTTTGGAGCACAAAGAATGAGAGAAAAGATGTCTAAAGAGGTAGCTGGGATTAGGGTCCAAATCTAATGCTTTTTAGCAAAAACTTCAACACAGCTTTGTGTCTACTATCCCTGAGGCAATGTGTGATGCAGTATGAAGGAATACAAACTTCTGGTCTAAATACAAACTTCTGGTCTAAATTTAAAAATGCAAAAAAAAAAAAAAAAAAAAAAAAAGCTGCCAGAAGCCAGCCCTGGACTTTTATGGGTACATTTATGGTGTTATCATAGGGTATTATATGGTCAATTTTTATTAATAACATATATAACGCAAACTAGGATACATTTGCTTTTATGCTTACTTTAAAGGATTACTCCCTTTCCTCTGGCTTTTGAAGAATTGAGGATGATCTGTGTTATCCACAACTTCTGCCACGGCAGCCTTAGTGACACAATCTTGTAGGGAGCTCTTTAGAAGGAACTCTGGGTGCTGCCTTTACATTTTCCTTTGTAATTTCTTTAGAAAGGAGCCTGCATTGATTCTCATTGTGGTGCCAGTAAGTAAGTGATACTTAGGGATACTGAAATCAGTTGACAAACATTTTCCGGGCTGCACCTCTCTCAGGTGCAGGAATAATGGGGGTTAGGCTACAGTTGACAGATGCTGGTGCTACATTGCAGAAACAGCAGCTCTTCTCTGACTGATTGTTACAGACCATCGCCAAAAATAGTAATTCTGTTCTGTTACATTTGGGAAATATGTATGAGAGTACTATATTAACTATGTAAGCCTTAAAAAGATTTGGTGAAAAAACATAATGCTTTTATAGATACTAAAGAAAGCTTTTAGTAACAATCAGTCCTTTAACTTAAAACATCAGAACATACTATGAATTTCAAAACTTAATGGCATTTAAAAAATTCATTGCGTGAAAAGAGAATAGATATAAAAAAGTGAACAGGTAAGTGATGATTTTAAAAAAGGATATCTTTTAACATTGCATAGATTATGTAAAAAAGCCAAAAGATAGCATATTGAAAACTGTTAACTCGTCTTACCTATTTGCATTATCATGAAAATAAGTTTTGAAATTTACTTGGGAAAGAACTCAGTAAGATTCTAATTCTTGATTGATTGCTTGCTTGATTGATTGGTTGTAGGCTCCATACCCAGCATGGACCCCAAAAGGGGGCTTGAACTTATGACCCTGAGATCAAGACCTGAGCTGATATCAAAAAGTTGGACGCTTAACTGAGTGAGCCACCCAGGCACCCCTGTAATTCATTAAAAAAAAAATCTGGATCAATAGATAGATTTATTAAAAATAGTCAAAAGATTTATTCAGACTTATATAAAAGTTGTTCTTGAAGGAGATCTTGTTAAGTAGAATAGGAGGGGTTCTTGGCTGGCGTAGTCAAGCCAGAGCATGTGACTCTTGACTTCAGGGTCATGAGTTTGAGCCCCATGTTGGGTGTGGAACCTACTTAAAAAAAAAGTAGAATAGGAATAAATATCATATATTTCAAACTGACTTTATCAGATCTGTAGTATAGCTGTTCTGAGATTCAAAATGTGAAGTGTTGGGGCACCTGGGTGGCTCAGTCAGTTAAGCATCCAACTTTGGTTCAGGTCATGATCTCACGGTTCATAGGTTCAAGCTCCACATTGGGCTCTGTGCTGACAGCTCAGATTCTGTGTCTCCCTGTCTCTCTGCCCCTCCTCCACTTGCTCTCTGTCTCTCTCTTTCTTTAAAACATAAATAAACATTTATTTATTTATATATGAAGTGTCTATATAGGAATGTACAACATAAGGTATATGTGTTTTGAAGTAATGTTCTAATCATATTTATTTTGTATCCCTTATTACATCAAATAGAGCATCCTGCAATTAAAAAAATTTCATGTTCTCCTCTCTATTCCCACTGCCGTGGTTGTAGTTATGACCCACATTAACTTAAAACTCCATTTTGTTTATATATAATATAGACAGAGAAAAGTGCAAAATCATGAATGTACAAGAGTGAACATACCCATATAACCACCACTCAAATTGAAGAAATGGAATATTACCAATGTTATAGAAGCATTTATTTTGCCCCCTCCCAATCATTACTTCGTCACCCAACTCTGAAGATAACTACTGTTCTGATACCTTACATGATAGATTTAGACCTTTCTTTATTATTATTTTTATTTTTAAAAGATTTTTGATTTATTTATTTTTTTAAGTAATCTCTCTGCCCAGTGTGGGGTTGGAACTTACAACCCAAGATCAACAGTCACATAGTCCACAGCCCATAGAGCCAGCCAGGCACCTGACCCTCCTTTAAATGGAATCCAGCAATACATGTTCTTTGGTGGCTTCTGTGTGTTTGCCTCCTTTAGCTTCACAGAATGTTTATGAGGTTAACTTATACTACATAGGTCAGTTTGTTACATATGAACAAACTGTAGTCACTTTTAATGCTGTATATACAAAAGCGTCCTTTTCCATTCTATTGTTGTTGGATATTTGGATTGTTTCTAGGTTTCGGTTATTATGAATAATGATGCTGTGATCATTTTTGGGTATATCTTTGAATGCATATGTGTACGCATTTCCACTGGCTGTACCTGGGAATGTAATTAGTGGGTCATAGGGTAAGTGTGTGTTCAACTTCATAGGTAATGCCACACAGTTGTGCGAATTTGAACTCCCACAAGCAGTTTATGAGACTTCAAGATTTTCCACATCCTTGCTGACATTTGTTATTTTCAGTCTATTTAATTTTAGTCATTCTTGTGATTGTGTAGTGATATCTCATTATGGCTTTCATTTATGTTTCTTTCATGATTAGTGAAGTCGAACATGTTTTGTTTACTGGCCATTTGGGTGTCCTAATTTGTGAAGTGCCTATTGAAGTCTCCTGTTGATTTTTTTTTTTTTTTTTTGTCTTTTTCGTACTGATTTGTGGTAAAAGCTCTTTATATAATCTGGATACAAACTCTTGGTTAAGATATGCATTGCACATATTTTCTTCTACTCTGATTTGCCATTCTATTTTTCTAATGATAGCTTTTGATAAACAAAAGTTCTTAATTTTGATGTAGTCTGATGTACCATTCTTTTTCCTTATGACAGTGTTTTTATATCTTTGTTTACCTTCATCAGGGTCATGAAGATGTACTCTTATGTTATATTCTAGAAGATTTATTATTTTACATTTAGATTTATAATTCACCTGAGTTGAATTTATGTAAATGGTTAGAGGTGGGGATAAAGTTTTATGTTCTTCCCAGGGTGGATAGTATGCACATTTAAACAATATGAAGTTTTTCAATCCATGAATGTGGGATGGCTTTAATATATATTTGTATCATCTTCAATTTCTTTCAGCAATATTTTAGTTTTCATTGTGTAAGTCTTTTGCCTCCTTATTTAAATTACTCCTAAATATATATTTTCTGATGCTAAATGGGATGTATATGGGATTCTTTTTTTTTTAAATGCTTATTTATTTTGAGAGAGAGAGAGCATGTGTGAGTGTGCGTGGGGGAAGGTAGAGAGGAAGAGAGAGAATCCCAAATAGGCTCTGTGCTGTCAGTGCAGAGCCCAATGTGCAGCTCAACCCCATGAACCATGAGATCACAACCCTGAGTGGAAACCAAGAGCCGGATGGATGCTCAATTGACTGAGCCACCCAGGTGCCCCTCTTTTTTTTTTCTTTTTATTTTTACTTGGATTGTTCATTGTTAGTGTATAGAAACACATTGATTTTTGTGTGTTGATTTTGTGTCCTGCAACTTTGCCGAATTCATTTATTCTAACATTTTTTTTTGTAGGAGGAATCTGTAGGGTTTTCTATATTTAAGAAATATCATGTTATTGTAATTTTACATCTTCCTTCCCAATTTGAATCCATTTTATTCCTTTTTCTTGCCTTATTGCTCTGGCAAGGACTTCAAGGACCATGTTGAGTAGAGGTGGCAAGAGTGGGGAACTTTGCCTTGTTCCTGATCTTAGCAGGAAAGCTTTCAATTTTTATCATTGAGTGTGATGTTAATTGTGGGCTTTTCAGATATAGCTTTTATATTGTTGAGGTAGTTTCCTTCTACTCCTAGTTTGTTGAGTGTTTTTTATCATGAAAGGGTGTTGAATTTTGTCAAATGTTTTTTCTTTAAAAAATTTTTAAAATGTTTATTTATTTTTGAGAGAGAGAGGGAGAGACAGAACATGAGCTGGGGAGGGGCAGAGAGAGAGAGGGAGACATAGAATTGGAGCTGGCTCCAGGCTCTGAGCTGTCAGCACAGAGCCGATGCGGGGCACAAACCCATGAACTGCGAGATCATGACCTGAGCCAAATTCAGATGCTTAACTGACTGAGCCACCCAGGTGCCCCTATTGGGAAGTTTTTATTGCCAGTTCAATCTCCTTACTAGTTATAGTTTTGTTCATACTTTTTCTTTGTAATTCAGTCTTAATACATTGTATGTTTCTAGAAATTTATTCATTCTTTTAGGTTATCCAATTTGTTAGCATATAACTATTCATAGTAGTTTATTATAATCCTTTTATTCTGCAGCATCCATTGTAATGTCTTCTCTTTCATTTCTGGTTGTAGTTATTTGAATCTTCTCTCTTTTTTTTCTTATCTAAGAAAAAAGGGTTTGTCAATTTTGTTGATCTTTTGACTCATTGAATTGACTCATTGACTCATTGAATTTTGCTATTATTTTTATCTATTTCATTTCTTTTCCCTTTAATCTTTACATCTTTTTTATTTCCTTCTGCGAACGTTGGGTTTAGTTTGTCCTTTTTTTTTTCCCCTCTAATTCCTTGAGCTGTAAAGTTAGGTTATTTATTTGAGAACTTTCTTACTTTTATTTTTAAAAAATATTTATTTGTTTATTTATTTATTTAGAGAGAGAACATGGGGGAGGGCCAGAAGGAGAGGGAGAGAGAGAATACCAAGCAAGCTCCATGATATCAGTGCACAGTCTCATGTGGGCATGATCTCACTAACCATGAGATTGTGACCTGAGCTGAAATCAAGAGTTGGATGCTCTACTGACTGAGTCACCCAGGTGCTGAAGAGACTTTACTTATTTTTAAATTTAAATATTTAAGGCAGTAAACCTCCCTCTTAGTACTACTTTCGCTACATCCCATAAGTTTTGGTAGGTTGTATTTTCACTTTTATTTTTCTAATTTGGGCACCTGGGTGGCTCAGTCATTAAGCATCTGACTTTGGCTCAGATCATGATCTCATGATTTGTGAGTTGGAGTCCACATTGGATGAGCTTGAGCACTGCCTTGGGTGAAGACGATTCCCGCTTTAGTTAGCTTGAACCCCTCCTGGGATTCTTTGTCTCTCTCTCTGCCTCTTGCTCACTTGTGCTCCCGAAAAGATATTTTCTAATTTCCCTGATGATTTCTCCTTTGACCTCTTGCTATTGTTTTTAATTTTAGCCATTCTTTTGGATGTCTAATGGTGTTTTATTGTGGTTTTAAATTTCCATTTCTTTGATGAATTATGCATCTTTTTCTGTGCTTATTGGTTATTAGTATATCTACTCTTATTATTTTTTTTAATGTTTATTCTCTTTTGAGAGAGAGAGAGAGAGAGAGAGAGAGATACAGAGAACAAGTGGGAGAGGGGCAGAGAGAGGAGGAGATAACAGAATCCAAAGCAGGCTCCAGACTCTGAGCTGTCAGCACAGAGCCTTATGCAGGGCTCAAACCCATGAACTGTGAGATCATGATCTGAGCTGAAGTTGGATGCTTAACCAACTAAGCCACCCAGGTGCCCTGGTATATCTACTCTTGTAAAGTATCTGTTCAAATTTCTTGGCCAACTTTTAATTGGGTTGTTTTCTTCTTGTTATTGAGTTAAATATATATTCTGGATCAAATCCTTCTTCAGTCATATGCATTGAGAATATTTTCTCCTAGTCTAGTTTGCATTTTGATTTTCTTAATGGCATCTTTCAAAGATCAGAAGTTTAAAATTTTGGTGAAGTCAAATTTATCACATATTTCTTTTAATGATTTCATGCTTTTTGTGTCATGTCTAGGAAATCTTTGTATACTTAAAGATGGTGAATATCTTCTAGAGTTTTATAGTTTTAGCTCTTACATCTGGTCTGTGGTCAACTTTGAGTTAATTTTTGTGTATGGTGTGAGTTAAGGTTTTGAGATGCACTTTTTTTTTCTATATAGATACCAAGTTGTTAAAGTACCATTAACTGAAAAACCATCTTTTTCACAATTGACTTAACTTGCTAATTTTGTTGAAAATGGGTTGGCTTTATATACACTTGAGTCTGTTTCAGAATTCTTTATTCTGTTCCTTTGATTTATACATGTATCATGACAATATCATCACACTGTCTTGATTACGGTCTCTTTACAGTTAGTTTGGAAGTGAGGTAGTGAGTCCTCCAATGTTGTTCTTTTTAAAAACTATTTGGCTATTCTAGGTCCTTTGCATTTCTACATAAATTTTTGAATCAGCCTATCAGGTTCTACCAAAACTAGCTAGCATTTTGATTATATTACATTGACTCTATAGATAAATTTGGTAAGGACTGACATCTTAATAGTGAATCTTCCAATCCATGAACATGATACAGGTCTTCCTTAATTTTTCATCAGCATGGCATTCCAGACCCTTCATGACCTGACTGCTACTAAAATTTTCAGCCCCAATTCTTGCACTCCTTGTCTCTAATTTGTTTTTCCATGTACTCTGAACTATTCACAGTTTCCTTCACATACTATATCATTTCCTGCTTTGAGATTCAGGTGATTTCCTCACCTGAAACATCTTACATATCTACATTTTCATATGATTAACAACAGGCCCAGAGTCAGAGAGCCTGGGTTTGAATCCATCTAAAGATTTTAATATAGTTCCTATCTCATGTTAGTTGCTCAATAAATGTTAGCTTTTATGATGCTTATATTTCATGTATTCACTAGACTGTGAACTCCTTGAGAAAAATGGTCATTTTTATTTCTTTATTGGTACATCTAGTGCCTAATATGCTTGGCATGTAGTATTCTGTAAGTTTTTATTTTTTACCAGTTTTTGCAGAAGTCTAGAAATAGACACCGAGAAATATTTTCTGAAATGTGCAAATTTCACACCAGGAAGAAATATTCCTCTGGCCTCTGAAATTTTATCAGATAAGATACCTTGGTTTTCAGTATGGTACTGGCAGAAAAACAGACACATAGATCAACGGAACAGAATAGAGAGCCCAGAAATAAATCTATGCTTATATGGTCAATTAATCTATGACAGAGGAGGCAAGAATATGCAATGGAGGAAAGATTTTTCAACAAGTGGTTCTCGGAAAACTGGACAGCTACATGCAAAAGAATGAAACTGGACCACTTTCTTATATCATACACAAAAATAGGCTCACTTTGGATTAAAGATCTAAATGTGAGATCTGAAACCATAAAACTCCTAGAGGGAAACATAGGCAGTAATTTCTTTGACATTGGCCATAGAAACTATTCTTTAGATATGTCTTCTAAGGCAAGGGAAACAAAGGCAAAATTAAACTATTGGGATACACCAAGAACCTTTTGCACAGTGAAAGAAATTATCAACAAAATGACAAGGCAACCTACTGAATGGGAGAAAATATTTGCAAATAATATATTTAATAGGGGATTAGTGTCTAAAATTTGTAAAGAATTTATACAACTCAACACAAAACCCCCCAAATAATCCAATTGAAAATGAGCAGAGGACCCTAATAGACATTTTTTGAAAGAAGATACAGAAAAGGGCCAACAAACACACGAAAAGATGCTCCACATCACTAAATGTCAGGGAAATGCAAATTGAAACCACAATGAGATAACACCTTACGCTTGTCAGAATGTCTAGAATTAAAAAGATGAGAAATAACAAGTGTTGATGAGGATGTAGAGGCACAGGAACCTTGGTGCAGCTTTGGTGGGAATGTGAACTGGTGCAGCCACGGTGGAAACCAGTGTGGAGTTACCTCAAAAAATTAAAAATAGCATTACCATATGATGCAGTGATTCCACTACTAGGTATCTAACCAAAGAACATAAAAACACCAAGTCAACAAGATATATTCACCTGTATGTTTATTGTAGCATTATTTACAGTAGTTAAGATATGGAAGCAACCCTAGTGTTCATCAATAGATGAATGGATAAAAAAGATGTGATATCTATATCTATATATCTGTATCTGTATCTATATCTATATCTATATCTATATCTGTATCTGTATCTATATCTATATCTATCTATATCTATATCATCTATATCTATAAAATGTGATATTAGTCAGCCATAAAAAGAATGACAATGAGATCTTGCTGTCTGCAACAACATGGGGATCTAAGAGGGTATAATGCTAAGTGAAATAAGTCAGAGAAAGACAAATACCGTATGATTTCATTCATATGTGGAATTTAAGAAACAAAACAACAAACAAAAAACAAGAGGCAATACAGAGAACAAACTTATGGCTGCCAGAGAGGATGTCGGTGGGAGGGTGGGTGAAATAGATAAAAAGGGGGCGCCTGGGTGGCTCAGTCAGTTGAGCGGCCAACTTCGGCTCAGGTCATGATCTCACAGTCTGTGAGTTCGAGCCCCGCGTCGGGCTCTGGGCTGATGGCTCAGAGCCTGGAGCCTGTTTCCGATTCTGTGTCTCCCTCTCTCTCTGCCCCTCCCCCATTCATGCTCTGTCTCTCTCTGTCTCAAAAATAAATAAACATTTAAAAAAAGTTTTTTTAAAGATAAAAAGAGGGGCGCCTGGGTGGCTCAGTCGGTTAAGCGTCCGACTTCAGCTTAGGTCACGATCTCACAGTCTGTGGGTTCGAGCCCCGCGTCGGGCTCTGGGCTGATGGCTCAGAGCCTGGAGCCTGCTTCCAATTCTGTGTCTCCCTCTCTCTGCCCCTCCCCCGTTCATGCTCTGTCTCTCTCTGTCTCAAAAATAAATAAATGTTAAAAAAAAAATTTAAGAAATAGATAAAAGGGATTAAGAGTACACTTACTGTGATGTAATGTATAGAATTGTTGAATCATATATTGTACACCGGAAACTAATATAACACTGTATGTTATTTATACTTAAAAAAAAGGGGGCACCCTGTTTTTCAAGCTTGTAACCAAAATAAAGGCAAGTATAGTGGAGTGGTGGATGTGATTTTTATTCCAGCCACAAAGTGCAGTACCTCAAGTGATCTGTTTCTAGTTTTTCTTCTTCTTGTCTCATTTTGTGAAATTGTTATCTAAATCTTTATTTTATTCTTTGTACAGCTTTATGAAACTCAAGTTGTCAGGAATCATGTGGAAGATTGTTACTGCTAACAAATAGAAATTATTACGGCTAATGAAAATTATGGGATTATTGTGATAAGAAATTGTCTATTATAAATGTTGAGGTTTCTGCATATTGTAGACTTTAATGTAATTAACTGTGTCCTAGCAAGATTATATATTAATCAAAGGATAAAACTAATCTGAATATTAAGGGCCAATTGGACCTACATTAGAGTACTTCTGCTATGGCCATTTTGTAATCATCTTCTGTTTGTAATGATGGATCCTTCTGTAAGAAAAATATTTTTGAAAGATTAGTACATGTCTCTGACATTACCTCTGAATTCTTAACTTCCTGTTTTATGAGCGAGCTTGAGAAAGCCATATAGACATAATGATTAAAATAAATTATCTGAGCCACACTGACCGTGGAATTCTAACAGCAAAACATGTGCATGGATGATTCCAGACAAGTGCGGGAGCTGTCAGCTCATGGAAGTCTTTTAGGTTAAGGCAGTGATGATTCCTTCTTGGAGGCTTCCCTCACTTTTGCAGGCTCTCCAAAGGATTTAACATTAGCACATCAATTGAACAAATATTTATTCAGTACTTTATATTGTTTGGAAGGATGTTAGAATTAAAGTACAGTATTATTTTTTATTAGCTTCATTGAGATATAATTAACAAAATTATAAGATATTTGAAGATACATCATAGTGATTTGATATACATTGTGAATGGGTTCCCCCCATTTAGTTAATATATTTATCACTTCATGTATTTGTTTGTTTTTGGTGTGAATGTTTACATTTTACTCTCAGCTAATTTTAGTTATATAATACAATGGTATCAACCAAGGTCTTTTTCATCTTATAGCTGGTAGTTTGCACCCTTTTACCATCTCTCCCTATTTTACCATCCCCTAGCCTCGGCAACCACTGTTTTACTCTCTGTTTCTTTGAGTTTGACTTTTTTTTTTTTTTTCAATTTTATATATGTAAGTGATACTGTGCAGTATTTGTCTTTCTTTGGCTTATTTTGTTTAGCATGATGCTCTCAGGGTTTATCCATTATGTCACAAATGGCAGGATATTCCATTGTATGTATGTGTGTGTGTGTGTGTGTGTGTGTATATATATATATATATATATATATATATATATATATATATATATATATGTATATATATATCATATCATTGTTTATCCACTCATCCCTTGATGGAAATTTAGTTTTGTTTTCATATTTTGGCTGTTGTGAATAATGCTCCAGTGAACATGGGAACGGAGATGTCTCTTCAATATCCTGTGTTCATTCCTTTGGATATCTACCCAGAAATGGGATTGCTGGAGCATATGGTAGTTGAATTTTTAATTAAAAAAAATTTTTTTTAAATATTAAAAATTTTTTTTTAATCTTTATTCACTTTTGAGAGACAGAGAGAGACAGAGCATGAGCGGGGGACGGGCAGAGAGAGAGGGGGACACAGAATCTAAAGCAGGCTTCTGGCTCTGAGCTGTCAGCAGGGTGGGGCTTGAACCCACAAACTGTGAGATCATGACTTGAGCCGAAGTCGGACGCTCAACCGACTGAGCCACCCAGGTGCCCCGGAGTTTTAATTTTTTGAGGACCCTCCATACTGTTTTCCATTGTGGCTGCACCAATTTACATTTCCACCAGTAGCACACAAGGGTTCCCTATTTCACATCCTCACCAATACTAGATGTTATCTGTTGTCTTTTTGATGATAACCATTCGAACAGGTATGAGGTGATATCTCATGGTTTAGATTTTTATTTTCCTCTTTAGTGATTTTCAACACCTTTTCATGTACCTGTTGGCCCTCTATATGTCATTTTTGGAAAAATGTTTAGTTAGTCTGAAGATGTCATTTTTGGAAAAATGTCTATTAGTCTGAAGATTTAAATTGGATTGTTCTTTGCTTGTTCTTTGAGTTGTAGGAGTTCTTTATATATTTTGGATATTAACCCATGATTTGCAAATAAAGTCTCCTATTCTGTAGGTTGCCTTCTCATTTTGTTGATGGTTTTCTTTTCTTTGAAGAAGAATTTTAGTTTGATGCAGTCCCTAAGGGGTGTGTGTGTGTGTGTGTATGTGTGTATTTCCAGTTCCAACAATATGTGTACCTCATTTTTTCCAGCTTTATACATATAACGTTGTGTAACTTTAAAGAGCACAATGTGATGATTTGATATACACATATATTGTGAAATGATAAGATGTATTTTCAAAAATTATAGTGTTGGGCCCACTGGGATGGCTAAAATGAAAAACAAAAGGCAGTGACAAATATTCATGAGAATGTGGATAAACTAGAACCCTCATACACTGCTGGTGGGTGTATAAAATGGTACCACTTTGGAAAATTGGCAGCTTCTCAAAACATTAGAGAGTTACCGTATGACTCAGTGATTCTACTCCTAGTGATACATCAAGGGAATTGAAAACATGTTCACACAAAAACTTTTACAAGAATGTTTGTAGCAGCATGATTCATAATATTCAAAAATTAGAAACAACCCAAATGTACATCAACTATTGATTGGGTGGAGAAAATGTGATATAGCCATACAATAGAATATTATTCAACCATAAAAAGGAATAAAGTATTGATACATGCTACAACGTGAATGAACCTTGAAAATGTAAGCTGTAAGTGAAAGAAACAAGATCATATATTGTATAATTTCAGTTATATGAAATTATCACAGTAGGCAAATCAGTAGAGACAGACAGTAAATTACTGGTTTCCAGGACCTAGGAGGAAGCAGAAATGGGGAGTGACTGCTAATGGATATGAAGTTTCTTTTTGGAATGATGAAAATGTTCTAAAGTTGACCGTGGTGATGGATTATACTGAAACCACTGAATTGTATACTTTAATGAATTTTATGGCGTGTGAATTATATCTCAATAAAGTTGTTATTTAAAAAATCATGATGCTGCTATTAGATATTTATCCAAAGGGTACAGTTGTGCTATTTCCAAGGGGCACGTACACCCCAATATTTATAGCAGCAGTATCAATAATAGCCAAAGTGTGGAAAGAGTCCAAATGTCCATTGACAGATGAATGGATAAAGAAGATGTATATGTGTGTGTGTGTGTGTGTATACATTTATATATATACATATATACACACACATATATATACACACACACGCACATACATACATACATACATACATACATACATACAAACAATGCAGTATTACTTGGCAATCAAAATGAATGAAATCTTGCTGTTTGAAACAGCCTGGATGGAACTAGAGTGTATTCTGTTAAGTGAAAGTAGTCAGAGAAAGACAGATATCATATGACTTCACTTATATGTGGAATTTAAGATACAAATGATATGAACATAAGGGAAGGGAAGCAAAAATAATATAACAACAGGGAGGGGACAAACCATAAGAGACTATTAAATACAGAGAACAAACTGAGGGTTGCTGGAGGGGTTGTGTGTGGGGGGATGGGCTAAATGGGCAAGGGACATTAAGGAAGACACTTGTTGGGATGACCACTGGGTGTTATATGTAGGGGATGAATCACTGGATTCTACTCCTGAAATCATTACTGCACTATATACTAACTAACTTGGATGTAAATTAAAAAAAATAAAGTTAAAAAAACTAAAAGATTTCTATAAAAAACAAATCATGGTGCTGGAGTTTACCTAATAGGCTAATTTAGAATTGAAATCTTATGTTGTCTTAACCCGTGTATGCTGTCTCCTTAACTATAGTTTAAGTTTTTTCAGGACAGGAGCCATGAATTTGTGCATCTTTATTTTTAAGGGCCTAGCAATTTCTCTCTGTGTTATATTCTCTCTCTCTCTCTCTCTCTCTCTCTCTCTGTGTGTGTATACACACAAACACACACATATATACACACATATACATCATATCTATGTGTGATTTTATTTGAGTCTTCTCTGAGTTTTTCTCAGAGTTTTTTCCCTTGAGTTTTTCTTAGTCTAGCTAAGGTTTGTCAGTTGTGTTGATTTTTTCAAAAAACAACTCTTAGCTTTGTCTTTCTGTTGCTTTTCTGTTCTGTTTCATTTATTCATGCTCTGACCTTTATTTGTTTCCTTCTGCTAACTTTGGACTTAGTTTTTCTTTTTTAAGTTTGCTGACCTGTAAAATTAAGTTATTCATTTGAGGTCCCTTCCCTTAATGTAAGTATTTATTAAACTTTCCTCTTAGAACTGTTTTTAGCAGCATCCCATAGATTTTTGTATGTTGTATTTCCATTTTCTTTTCATTCAAAAAATTTTCAACTGTTGGATCTGGCAGCATGGAACTTAATGGCTGTGACACAAGGAGATTGGGGGTGGTGAATATATATTATGAATTAAGTCCCCTAAATCTTCCTGGGTGTGTGAAATTTATATTAATATGTTCAGACACATGAGACATTCTAACAATTTTCTATTGTTGAAGAAATCTCTCTGGAGCCTTCCAAACTGTTTCAGTTGGTACTAGTTCCTCTACAGCTGTTGTTACACTCATCATTTACTATAACTGAGGGATACCTCTTATCCCTCTCTTATGTTTGATTCATTATTTTTTGGATCCCATGTCATCTTCCCATCGTTATTGTTTTAGAGGTACACATTCTTTAGCTGTTGTGTGAGAAATGAAACCAGTGAAGACAAATGTTGAAACCTTGCATGTGTTGCTAGCCATGTCTTTATTTTACTCTCACAAGAGATGAATAGTTTGGCTGGTTATAGTAATGTAGATTAGGAATTATTTCCCCTCTGAGTTTTGAAGTAATTGATTACTCAGCCATTGTTCTCTTTTTGCTGCTGAAAATTCTGATGCAATTTAAAATCTTAATTTTTTATATGAAAACTTTTTTAGCTCTGGAAGCTTATAGAATCTTCTTTGTATTTAGTGTGTTCCTTTTTTTTTAAGTTTATTTATTTTGAGAGAGAGAGAGAGAGCGAGCGAGCACAAGCAGGGGTGGGGCAGAGAGAGGGGGGGAGAGAGTATCCTAAGCAGACTTCGCACTGTCGGGGCAGAGCCCGACTTGGGGCTTGAACTCACGAACTGTGAGATCATGACCCTAGCCGAAATCAAGAGTCAGATGCTTAACGGGCTGAACCACCCCAGGCACACCCTGTCTTTTATGTGTTCTAAGCAGTTTGTTTTCTTAAATTGTGCAGGACACTTAATGGCCAGCTCCCAATACTAAAAACTCATGTACTTTAATTCTGGGAAATTTCTTTAATTTCTTTAATTTCATTTTCATAGTTTTCTGTCTCATTTCTTAAACTACTTCTATTCTGATATCTAATCTCTTAGCCAGTCTTTTTTTTTTTTTTTTTTTTTTTTACTTAATGTTTATTTTAGAGACAGAGGGAGAAAGAGTGTGAGTGGGGGAGGGGCAGAGAGAGAGAGGGAGACACAGAATCTGAAACAGGCACCAGGCTCTGAGCCTTCAGCACAGAGCCCGACGCAGGGCTTGAACCCGTGAACTGTGAGATCATGACCTGAGCCGAAGTTGGACGCCAAACCGACTGAGCCTCCCAGGCACCCCTAATCTCTTAGCTAATCTAATATTTCCTTTTCCCTCTTGTTTTCCATCTCTCTTGTTCCTAAATCTGTTTTCTGCAATATTTCTTCAGCTCTATAATCTTAACTCTTCTGTTTAGTTTTTAAATTTCTCTTATTTATTTCTAAGAACTTTGTTTTCTGATTTTTCCTTTTTTCTAGCTTTCCATTCTTGTTTTATATATGCAATGTTTTCTCATTTCTCAAAGGGTATAATAGTTGTCTTGAAATTTTCTTCTTTAGGCTATTTCTTCCAAGTTTCCCCTCCCTCCCTTTCCCCCTCTTCCTTCGGTATTTTAAATTTTTATCTTTTATATTCAAATGCTTTTCTCAAATGTTAGATGGTCTTTGAATTTTGTGCACTATTTAAGAGTACATGCTGGTATTGGTTGACTGGCTGGGCTGTGTCTTTGGGAGGAACTCCTGATGTCAGTCTTTTTATGCCTTTTCTCTTAGGATTGTGAGATTCTGTAATGAAGACTGTTTCAGTTTCTGGCCTGAAGTGTAGTCGTCTTACTGCCAATGCTCTTGAGGTCAACTTGAAGGAGGTTAGAGGAGAATCTCAACATTCATTAAATAAACTTTAATTTTTCCTTTTTTTAAGTTTAATTATTTTTTTTAATCTCTACACCCGCTGTGGGACTGGACCTCACAACCCTGAGATTGAGAGTTGCACACTTTTCCACCTGAGCCAGCCAGGTACCTCAAATTAATTCTCATTTCATGCAGTATCCTACACTTGATTGTGCCTGGTGCCCCTTATACCAGAGACCCAATGTTTTAACCTCTCTAGAGGACAAATCTATGCCATCTTCTGCTGGGATGGGGGAAACAGCTCTTACATAGTTTGAAAATAGATATCTGGGTGACTGGGGAGGTCTAACTGCTTTATAAACTTTTTATTATGAAAACTTTAGGTATATACAAGTAGAGAGAGAGCAGTTCCTATGTACAATTACTAAATCCTGGCCAATCCTTTTTTATCTGTTATTTTGAAGCAGTCTTGGACATTATTATTTCATTTAAAAATATTTCAATATGTATTTCTAAAGGCAAAAGATATTTTTAAAAAATGAGGAACATAACCACACAGTCATTACACATAAATATAATTAACAGTAATTTCTCATTATCTTCAGATAGTTTAATCAGTGTTCAGATTTCCCTCATTGTTTCATTAATGGTTCCCATTTTCATCCCATAGCATATTTGACTCATGATCTAAATTAAGATCTACATATTGCTTGCTATGTCTTGTAAATTTCTTAATCTCTCCGCCCCTCCCCCCCCTTCAAATGTTCTTACTCTCTCACTCGCTGGCTTTCTTGCTCTCTTGCTTTCTCTATCCTCTTGAAAATTACTTGAAGAAACAGAGTCAATCATCATATTGTTTTTCAATCTGGACTTTGCTGATTATATCCTTGTGTTATCTTTAACATGTTATGGTGTCTCTTCCGTTTCCTAAAAACTATAACCTAATAGTTTGATTTAGATGCTTTGTTAGACTCACTTGCAGTTTTGTGTGCGTGTGTGTGTGTGTGCACGTGTAGGGGGGCAAGACCACTTCGGAAGTGTTGTTGCATACCTCTGTCATGAGGCACTAATGTCTTGTTTTCTCATTTGTGCTGTTAGCAGCCACTGATGATCATTGCCTGGACCCTTACATTAATTTGGGGTTGCAAAATGAAGATATTCTAGTTTTGTTCCATCTGCATTTATTAGGTAGAAACTTCTATAAACCTATCCCCTGCACCTCCCCAGTCAGCTGTTTGGTTACCTGTGTTGTGGTTCCTGTAGAGAAGAAGGATGAGCGCTTCTTTCCCTCATTTTCCTATTTTCACAGTAATGAATCGGTTCCTTTACATTCTCCAAAGACTAGTGAATTGTTGTTGTTATTATTATTTCTTCTCCTCCTTCTTTCTCCTCCTCCTACTGTTCTTCCCCTTACTCTTCCTTCTCCTTTTCCTCTTGTTTTATAAGGTAGAAAATCTTGCGGCTTTTATCCCTGAGTGAGAACTGTGAAGAGCAGAGTAGTGGACATAGAGGGAGAGCCATGAAAGCAACCTTGTTCTTTAAAGCCACAGTGATTTAGTTACTCAGAAAAACAAGGTACTGTTTCCCCTATTTAGGCAGTTAAGAGCAAAAAGTTATAGATGACTGATTAAAAAAAACCATGGCTATTTTAAAATCAAGCTTCAGTTCATGAAGGGTGAAATTTTAAAGTACTCTCAGGGTGAGATTTTGGAGGAATATGTTCCTCACATGCTTGACAGATACAGTGGTATCATAGGAAACAGAAATCTTTGACTTCTGACCTTCTGGAAGTGTAAATATCTTTTAATGTAGAGATAAAATATAGTTTTTTTTAAAAAAAGCAATATGCTTTATTTCTGTTTCCTATGATACCACTGTATCTGTCATTTTATTCTAGTTGTTGTTCTTATGATTTTATATAGTTAATAAAAGACATTCAAAGCCTATTTGAAGCGTGTTAATCTCCTAGTTTTTATTAAAATCTATGTATACATTTGCACAGAGAAAGAAGTCTAAGATGGAGGGGTGTGTGTTTATGTTTATTTATAGATCAAAGCCTTAACCATTATTATCTCTGGGTGGTAGGATTTCAAGTGATTAAAAAAATGCTTCTTTATAATATTTTTATAATATCCAGCTTAAAAAAATAAGAAAAATTTATTAATTTTATAATTATAAACATGATAAGGTATTTTAATTTTGGAAAATAATGTCTTATGTGTTATAAAAGCTAGGGTTTGCTTTAAAGTTTTACCTTTTACTGGGGCTGAGGAAAAAAAGTTTATGTCCAGAGGAAAAGGAAATTTATAACAAATCTTTCCTAAAGTCTTACCTCTGTGGTGAAAGTACATAAAAATTGAAGACTAAATTTCTCAACTAAATGTTGAGCGAGAGTCATTTGGCTACAGAAGATCACATAGTAAACTCAAAGTTTTGAACATTTAACAGTAAATATGAAACATTTAAATGAATATTTGCCTGACGTGTGTACTTTATTAGGGGAATTGACATTTACAAAGGTAAGAGTCAGGTAATTTATATATATGATGTTGTCATGATCTTCTCACCATGGCCCCACAGTGCTGGTGTATCCTTCATCTTGTATGTTTGTGAAAATGGAGACTTGAGGTAGTAAATAAATGGGGCAAAGGCATTTAACTGGGAAGTGGAAGACTGAGAATTTAAACCCAGTTCTGAAGGATTTGGCTTTGCCGTGTCCACTGTGGCCTCCCACCATGAGTGGGACCTTCCTGCTGTTGGTCTTATTTGATTTTGCTCTGTATTTCTGCCATTTTCATTTGGCACTTGGTTGTTTCACCAAAGGAAGATATTGGAAAACACACATAAAAGTTGATTAGTTGTAATTCTCCTAAGATTTGAGAGATCCTTTCCCCTCCTTTTTTTGGCAGACTGCAAATGGTTAAACTTGATGAAATACTAATGAAGAATTACAGAGTTATTTGTTTGACTTTGCCACTTGGGACACTTGGCAAATGAGACAATTCATCTCAGTGTGCAGCTAGTCTCATTTCTTAAAGAAAATTAATTAATGCACTTTGTCTTCCTCCCATATCTCTGATTATAGTCCTTTTATTATACCTTCACTTTCCTGCTTTACTTTTCTTCCCTGGAAATACCTGTTTTTCAAGGCTTTCTTGTTTCTTTCCACCTGATAAGTAAAAGCAATTTTCCTCAGTATGAGTCTGTATTTGTAATTTTACTATACTTAAGACAAAGACATTTGTGCAATATCCATAGGAAGAAAATGGCATGCTAAAGAACTTCAAAGGTGTCCACCTCTCTTTTAAAGTGATTTAACCAATTTTAGAATTGTCTTTATTACTCTTTGTCTTTTTTTGGCAAGATGGGTTAGTGTTGTGTATATTTTACCACAGTTGTCATCCAGCACAACAGCTCATTACTCACATTTATTAACAATGTAATTTTGCTCTTAATACCTTTACATTTTCAAAATAATAATACCTATGATATGGGGGACATAATTTAGTGGTTTTTGAAGAACAGGGAGTTGTTTTCTATAATTTTAACAGTTACAACCAGAAATGCAATTTCTTTTCAGAAAATGGCTTGAGCAGTTTATCACTCAGTCTCTTTGAATATATCTTTTCTCTATTTTCACAGTGGACTTCTCATTTTAAAGGTAGAATGACTACATGCTCATTTTCTTTCTCTTTTGATACTCATCTGAAAAACTGGGATTTCAGAAAATCTAGCATTTAAATCACTTTTAACATTTTTTTTCACCCCACAGACCCAGCAAGGAAACAATTTGAAAAAAAATCAGATTGTTATCAATCATCTCCCATACCAGTGCTGTATAAAAAATTTTTAATCATGCTGGTGAGAACATGGAGAATTGGCATGAATATATTTAAAGTCGACCAAATGAGAAAAGATATAGGAAAGAAAAGGTGGAAGTGAAGTCAATTAGGAATTAAGCAAGGACTTTGAGTTAAGATAGCAGTTTATATTTTTATATTAAAATTAAATAAAGGCTGTAGAAAAGCCACTGTTACAGATTATTCTGGTTTTCAGATTATTTTATAATATATATAGGATATTGACTTACATATAACTAAAAATGAAATGGAATCGAATGGCTTGATTCAGTTATGATATGATACCAGTTTAACAGTGGAAGGACTTTAGTTTTCCTAAGATTTGGAAGTCTTTCTAATTTTCTCATCAGACTAGGTTTTAGAATTATTGAATCATCTCATTCACTCACAACCTTTTAAAAAAATGTTGACTCTATGTAGATTACAGAAATGCTGTTCCATTATTTGCCTCTGTGATCACTGATATCTGGCAGTTGAAGGAATGGTAACCTTTAAAATGAAATAACCCTGTCATAATATCATGGCAGAAAACTGACAGCATAGTAAAAATATACTGGACTTTGAGGGGTATTCTAGGGGGAGCAATTTACAGATATTTTTATTAGGGAGATTTACAGATGCTATGCTATTCAGTGTACTTAGTGTCAAGCCGAGGAGACAGATCAGACACATAAATCATGTTTGAGGATTCTAAGATAGCCCAGAAGAGTGTGGATTTCAGAGAATAGTTGAAAGGTTGGTCTGCTATTCTTTTCTCTTAACCTTTTGCTTACTTACTCCTCTTGTCGTATATAGTTTCATTGGATTATTTCAGTGAAAATGTACATCGTCTTGTCATTCAAGGTTCTTTTGGGGATGGCGTTATGGAGGGTTTTCCTTTCTGGCCCAGGCTATCGTGAGTTAGGATCCATGCAGTGATCTTTGGTAGAGGACCTGGAGAAGCAGAGGAAGAGAATAATTATAGACTTAAATTTAAGGCATGACTATAGGGAACATTTTTGAGGTTGTCCACTCCTGAAGCTTCCAGGGAGGGATCAGAGGAGTTCCAGATATTAAGCATGGCAAACCATGGGTTTTGCCTCTTTTTACAAGTAGGTTTGGCATTCTGAAGTGCTGGAATCTTAAAACTTTAAATAGAACAGTTGGGTGATGACTGTACCAGAGCTTTTGAAGAGCAAGGACAAAAGGCTATTGCTTATCAGTCTTTATAGAGTTGAATAATATGTTATGAAAAAATAGAACCTCTTATTAACTTTTCACCAACCCTGTTGTGAAGTGGTATATTTCATATCACTTTTCGTATGTGTAGCCAAACATTTCAGAATTTTTTCCACTTCTGCAGTACCCTGTTAAATTTCACAATGGATCATATACTTAATAGTAAGCTATAAACCCAATTTCTCCCTCCAGTGATTATGAGTTAAGTTTATGCTATACAGTTCTTTCACTGCTCACAGATTCTTCTGGCATTGCCTGGGACCTCATAGCAGAGAAAACTATTCTATAAGGTTACCTGTTCTGACATAAAGTAACAATTAGGTGAGACTATCTCAAAACTGTGAGCTAAATAAACTTTTGTCTTACTTAAATTTGGAAGAACCACACGTTCTCTGAAAAGACCTAAGGCCTAAGTTTCTTAGAATATTCATGTAGCTGATACCAGTACTTATGAGGAGAAATGTCTAGGTTCAAATTTTAGCTCTGCTACTTACCAGTTGTGTTATGTTGGGCAAGTTATTTCAGCTCTTTATTTAAAAATTGTTTTTATTTATTTTTATCTTATTTTTATTTACTTATTAAAAATTTTTTAATGTTTATTTATTTTTGAGAGAGAGAGAGAACGTGAGCGGGGTAAGAGCAGAGAGGGGGAGACACAGAATCTGAAGCAGGCTCCAGGCTCCAGGCTCCGAGCTGTCAGCACAGCTGACACCAGGGCTGGAACTCCTGAACCGTGAGATCATACTCTGAGCCGAAGTTGGATGCTCAAGCAACTGAGCCACCCTGGTACCCCCCAGCTCTTTTTGTTTAGACCCTACATCTGGAAAATGTGGATAATGATATTGCTTACCTCATAGAGTTGTTAAGAGTATCAAATGAGATAATACATAAAGCATTTGGAGCAGAGCCTGGTGTATACTACTCAATAAATGTTAATATAAATGTATATAATTAAGAATATTGTAAGTATATAGTTAAGGATATTCTAAACACTTTAGAACATAATTTCCTTCATTGTTTCAATCATTATTTTTTGAACATGTCCAGTGTACAAGGTACTGACTGTAGAAATTCTTTGGAAATGGAAAGGTGAGTTAGACACACATTCTGCATTAGTTGGTAGAGGATAGTTTAATAATTTTTAACTATATATTGGGGTGCCTCAGTGGCTCAGTCAGTTAAACGTCTGACTTCGGCGCAGGTCATGATCTCGCAGTTTGTGGGTTCGAGCCCTGCATCAGGCTCTGTGCTTGTCAGCATGGAGCCTGCTTTGAATCCTCTGTCCCACTCTCTCTGCCCCTCCCCTGCTTGCTTGCGTGCTTTCTCTCTCAAAAATAAATAAATGTTAAAAATACAATAATTTTAACTTTTAAAAATACTTTTTAGGTTTATTTGTTCATTTATTCATTTAAAATTTATCAAGTGTCTTCTATGTGGCAGGGATTTTTTTTTTTTTTTTTGTATTTGGGATACAACAATAAACAAAAACCAGATTTCTGCTATCAAATAACTTACATGTTTGTGAGAGGAATCTAGTGATAAATACACTAGAAAAATCATTCCAGATAATGATAATGCTTTAAGAAAATAAAATGTTTGATGAGATAGAGAGTGATATGGTCTCAGTGAGGAGATAACATTTTCAACTGAGGCACGAATGACAAGATGGAGCTAGCTACATACAGATTTGGGGACAAAGTTTCCTGATAGAGAAGACAACAAATGCAAAGACTGTGAGAGAAATGAACTTGGTATCCTTGAGGTCCAGGAAGATCAGCGTGCAGGAACAAGGAGAGTGAAGAGTTGTGATAGGCAACTGTGTCAGGGAGTTTGGCAGAGACCTGGTCATGAGGCTTTGCAGTAGGCTTTGGTAAGACGTATGGATTTCATGTTAGTGCAGCGGTAAGCCACTAAAGAGTTTTAAGCCTCAAAGTGCCGTCATCTGATCAGTGATTTAAAAAGATCACTGTGGTCGCTGTGCAGATTATGGGAGGTCAGGAAAGGAGATCAGTTAGGAGGCAAGTCTTAGGGCAGTAGTTTGAGTGTGTGCCAGTGCTGACTTGAACTAGGCAAGGAGCAGAAGAGAAGGAGAGACAAGGACGTTGGTTGTAGAGCTGACAGGACTAGGTGGTAGGATGGATATAGGGAGGAGAGAAAGGTAAGAATCAAGGATGAATTATAAGTTTTAACCTGGAGTGATCAATTGGATAGAGGTACTGTTTATAGTAAAGGAAGACTGGAAGAGGTATAGATATGGCAAGGAAACTACAAAATTATGTCTTGTCCTTGTTAAAGTTGAGATGCTCTGAAACATGTAGCTGGAAATGTTTGAGAGGTAGTTGGACATAGGAGTCTGTACCTTAGTAGGGAGGTTAAGGCTCAGGATTAATGTGGGAGTCATAAGCACTCTAATGACAGTAGTCAGTGAAATCACCCGGTGGGGGACAGAGTGTGGGTGGAAAATATGTTAAGAACTAGCATTCTACAATGGAGAATTTTATTCTAAAAGATATGTTGTCTGTGAAAAAAGGAAAGTCAAATAAGTAGTTAATAAGGGAGTTTGAGTTTAGATTGAAGAAATAGAAGAGGCAAATTTTAGATGAAAAAACTTAAGAAAGTTGATTTGATTTTAGCCAGGATATTGGATTTTGTTTACAACCTGAGTTCATTTATATAAATGAAATATTGTGAACTTAAGTGAAAACTTAAGTTTTATCTATCTTTTGTTAAGGTCTTTCACTATAATAGTGTACTTGGAATCATTCAATCCTATCTGAGTTAGAATCCCACTTTTACTGTGTATATCTTTAACATATACTTTATCAGTCTTAGTTTCTCATGTGTAAAATGGGATTTCTCTCTCTATATATTCATATGCATGTATATGTTATATGTAATGTATGTATGTATATTTGCTTAACTATACCAGACACGTATTAGGCACTCAGAAGACAGTTTTATGATATTCTGTGCTGAGCTAAAATTCTTTCTGTACATTACTACCCTTCAATATATGTTACATTGATCCTAGAATTCCTTGGCAGTGTAGATGGTGATCCTGATTTGGGGTATAACCTTCTGATTTCTCACTTCATCTGTATAAACGGGGGCTATTTTGTAAAGTAGGATTATGGATAGCCATCTTTTCACTCAACTAAATTGACTTAAAGATAGCCAAGGCACTATGTTATTATAGTGTTATGTTTGGGTTTCTTTACCTACCTCTTAGTGACTTCTAGAAGTACTATTCAAAACCTATCTCTTCAAATTTAGACCAGAAGGAAACTTGGACATTATTTCTGCCCTCTCCCCACCACACTTTCTGAAAATTGAAATCCGGAAAAGGTAACTGACTTTCCCAAGGTAGTGGAGCAGGAAGTGGGGTTTCTAACCCTTAGCCAAGTGTATTTGCCCCACATTTGGGGTTTAATATTTTATCTGAGTTCATAATTTGCTAGTTACATTCTTTTGGGAAATGGATGGTTTGAGATTATAGAGTCTTGACATTACATAACATTTTATTTGGTGATTACCTCTAAACTGTAACCATATCAGAAATGTAGGTTTGTTGCCACAGGGCATACAGAATTCACCAGGTGGGTTTTATTTTGTGTTGAACAAAATAAGTAGTAAGAATCTTTATATAGAGTTACCAGTCTGAATTAACATTCAGAAAAAAGTCACAAAGGGAAGATTATTCTAGCCAAAAAGATGAAGGTACTTTGAAAAAATGTCATATAAGCAATCACATTTCATAAAAAATAATGTTTCACTGACTATTGAGGTGTCTAAAAGTATTTAATGATCTTGTTTCATGTCGTTTGTGTATCAGAGAGGTCTTTCTTGATCACTCTGCATGAAATAGTACCCTTCCATAACTCTCTGTATCCTACTCTGCTTAATTTTTTTCGTATCACTTACCACCAGCTGATATGATCTTTTACACACACACACACACACATATATACACACTATATATGTGTGTATATATATATATATATATATACACATACACACATGCATATATTTACATATATAATTAGTAATTAACTAGTTTATGGTGTTTTTTTCACACTAGACTGTAAATGTCATGAGAACAGGGACTTTAGCATATGGTTGATGCTTAGAAATGCTTGTTGAGGGGCTCCTGGGTAGCTCAGTGGGTTGAGCGTCTGACTCTTGGTGTCGGCTCAGGTCATGATCTCGTGGTTGGTAAGATCAAGCCCCACATTGGGCTCTGTGCTGAAGGCATGGAGCCTGCTTGAGATTCTCACTATCCCTCTCTCCCTGCCCCTCCCCCACTTGCACGTGTGCTCACTCTTTCTTTCAAAATAAATAAACATTTTAAAAAGAGAAATGCTTGTTGGGCTGTGGAAACCAGTTTGACAGTTTCTCAAAAAGTTAAATGTAGAATTACCCCGTGACCCTGAAATTTCACTCCTAGGTATACACCCAAAAGAATTGAAAACAAGTACTCAAATAGATGCATATACATCCATGTTTATAACAGCACTGTTACAGAAGCCAGCACATCCATCAATGAATAAATGGATAAACAAATTGTGGTATATGCATACAATAAAATATTATTTAGCTATAAAAAGAATGGCAATCTGATAAATACTACCACATGAATGCGCCTTAACAACATTCTGCTAAGTGAGAAAAGCTAGACACAGAAGGTTACATATTATATGATATTTATATGAAATGTCCAGAATAGACAAATTCATGGAGACAATACAGAATGATGGTTTTTAGGGGCCAACAGACAGGGGCCAATTGGGGAGAAAATGCTTAATGGATGTGGGGTTTTACTTTGGAGTGATGGAAGTGTTTTGGACCCAGATAGAGGTGGTGGTTGTACAGCATTCTAAATGTACTAGATGCCACTGAATTGTTCACTTTAAAATGGTTAATTTTGGGGCTCCTGGGTGACTCAGTCAGTTAAGCGTGCATCTCTTGGTTTCGGCTCAGGTCATGACTTCAGTGGTTTGTGAGTTTGAGCCCTGAGTCAGGCGCTGTGCTATGTATGGAGCCTGCTTGAGATTCTCTCTCTGTCTCTCTCTGTCTCTCTCAAAATAAATAAACATAAAATGGTTGATTTTATGTTATATGAATTTTACTTCAATAAATTATTTTTTAAAATGCTTGCTTGCTGAACAATGAGTGTGGTCTGTTTTGAGTGTTTGCTGTGTATAGGATACTGTGTAAGACTTCCAATTACTAGCTCTGGGATCTGAGCAAAATGGGAGAGTGGGAACAAGCAATGATGAAACTAAAATTCTACTGAAGCTTTGATTCATATGGGAGAAGGAAAAGACTTGAGTGACATGGAACACATACAGAAATAGTTCCTAAAACCCATGTAATATGAGGGACAGAGCAGCATAAGTAAGATTGCTGGTGCATACAGAATCTCCGTGACTGTGCTGCTCACTTGTCAAGTTCAGAGATGCTCATTCTTTGGCTCTTTCCTTCCCAGGAGACTGACTGCCTATGTGACAGAGCTCATTTTACCTACCCTTCCTTACTTTATCCTTACTGTGGATCTTATATTACAGCTGAAATATTTCCAGCTTGGAGGTGAATGGAAGCATTGCAGCCCAAAACCATCCTTTAATTGGCTAGAAGTATCACTGTTGAGTGACATGATCTTTCTTCCGAGGGGAATGAAGGAGAAATTAAAATTCTGTCTCAACATTTGAATCCAGTCATTTTACCCCAGCAGCTAGGGAAGCTTGCTCTTCTTCAAAATAGAACAAATTCCCTATACCCATACTTCCACTAAGTTTCATTCTGTAGCTTTGTTGGGCTCCACAGTGATTGTCACATGCAGACTTTCTGCATTTTGCTAATCAGAATCCAGATAAATTTGGATTATTGTAAGTTATAACCAAGTGTCCAGACTTGGTGTTTTCAGAACTAAAGTACAGCCTTGTAGGTATGTTCTTTAGTTGGAAAGTACTTTTTCCCCTCACTTTACCCATGTTTCCTTTCCTGTTTGTATTCCCATGTGTTTAATTATTGGCAATGGTTGCCCTATTATAGGCATCTCTCAAAATGGGGGAACATATAAGCAGTAAGCCCAGAGTTATTCTAAAATGTAGATTGTAACTGCTTTTCTATGGAAATTAATAATGAGCAACTAAAATTTCTGTGGTATGTCACCTGTCATATAAATGACAGAAATAGAAGTTAAAAAGAAACATTTCATTCTTTTAAAAGCACCTATCTTGAAATAGTTAGATTCTTATGTTGGGTAAATTTTATAGATGTAATATAATATATAACAAAGAATAGAATAACAGAGTAGCACAGTGGATAAGGGCACAGGCTTTTGGAAACAGACCTGAACTTGCATGCCTTCTCTGCTATCTGCTGGCTGTGTGACCTTGACCTTGGAGAAACTATCTAACCTCAGTAATCCTCAGCTGATCCATTTACGGAATGAGGATGATCAACCTATCTGGTATGTACAGCCATGAAAAAATGGGGTCTGCCCTGTAATAAGGGGTGATTATTCTTTTAAATTAATGAATTTGAAAATACAGTAAGAAAATCAGCAAGGTAACTTCTCTTTTTTTGTAGCTGTGAACACTTGACTCTATTTTCTCTTTCTTGGTTCGTTTTCTTCCCTAGCTATTCTTGCCATTGTTTCATTTGATAGGGAATGGGCTTAAAAGCATTGAAAAACATTAAAAGTAGGCT
The DNA here is from genome assembly GCF_018350215.1 of Panthera leo. Classification (NCBI taxonomy): domain Eukaryota; kingdom Metazoa; phylum Chordata; class Mammalia; order Carnivora; family Felidae; genus Panthera; species Panthera leo. The sequence continues at coordinate 24,191,244 of NC_056690.1, forward strand.
AAGTGACAAATGCAATGCCCCTTCTTCCTCCAGAACCTCAGATTTTGACTTGGTTCTTATGTATGTATGCAAATGAAACACTGAAGAACTGTAGAAAGGACCTAAATAAAACATCGGTTTACCAGTCATCAGATTGTTAGTATGCTGGAGAAATGTGCCAGACTGCTTTTGACAGAACCAGAATGAAAGGCTTTTTAAACGGCATGCCAAATACTAATTAATTTTCTGAGCATTTCAAGATTCCTACTGAGCTTATATTCCTAAGTCTTTCTGTGGAGTCTGTGACCTGGTATTATTGCCAGAAAGTTGATGGTGAGGTCACAAGTGTAAGATTTTAATTTTATAGCAAGATAGTTGGCGTAAAACCTTAGGCTCTATGCAGAGTTTAGTTACATGAGAAACAAGTGTCTGAAAAACAAGAGAAAGAAAATTGTTGGATATGTTTGCAAGAATTTTCCCAACTCATTAAACAAATGCTTTTAGAATGAATGCTTGTGGCAGCACTCTTGTTTCTCATATATAGCCTTTGTGAGATTGCTGTGGTAATCATTGTGACTGACAGTTCACATCTGGAGACTTGTAAAATCTGCATATTGATAACCCCCATTTGGCTTTGCCTCGTCTTCTGTAATACGAGCTTGCTGTTTGCCTTTTTCTCTCCCTCAGGAGGGAGATGCTCAATGTGATAGGTAAAAACCATATCTTTTTATAGTTTTATTTTTCATTTCTTATATTATTCAGTAAATATTTAAAAAAACAAAAGAGTTCCTTTTAACAGAAGCTTGGAGGGGAAGGGAAGAAAGGATAAGATGAGGGACTGGAATGGATATGGCAGAAAAGGAGAAAGGGAATTCCGAGATGAGTTGAGAATGGATGGCAGAATAGTAAGGATGAAGAGGCTAGGGGCACTGGATATACGAGTGGGGGGAGATGATTATTTTGAGGTTAGTGTCAGAATTTACACACTTGTCATTTTAAGCTTTGAGATTTATGATTATCACCTGTTACCTACTGTCCTTTGAAAAAGTTTATTAAGTAATTTTGATTCACTGACTTGAATACTTAATTCATTAGAGGTTTAATTCTGAAAGGGGAAATCAGAGCAGCCTACTAGAATAGAAATTCTCTTCAATTCAACAAGGAGTCAGTGGTGTAAAATCATATTAAGGTCAGATTTGTCATCCTCCTGTGATTAGATAGGTCTTTATAGTCCCGAAGCAAAAAATATTTACTACCTTTAGCAGGAAAGTTTATGGTGAGGATATCTGTGCGTTAGCACTCAACGTCCCCTTAATGGGGTTGTACTCCCCCCTGATATAAACCCTGGAAATGCAGTGGTTATTATGGAAAAACCATCCTGCTTGTAGTTCATAACCTAAGCTAATATGACTCTCCTCATTCCGTCTACTGCTTGTATATTATCAAGAGAGACCATTGATTCGATCAGCTTGCTACTCTGCATTTACTACCCCATGTGGTTTTAGCTCTATAAAGACATCTCGGAAGTATTTCTTCTCCCTTGTACTTAGCCCACGTACACTGCCTCAACTTAAGCATTTGAAAGTCAGTTCAGGCAGCTGTGGTTTGATTTCTTTCCTTTTTTTCTTTTTCTTTTCTTTTTTTTTTTAAATTTTTGAGCACCTATGAGTCAAACGTGTGCTAGATGCTGGAAAATCAGAAGTGAACAAGATAGGAAGTTACCTGCCTCCTAGAGTTTACATTTGGGAGTGTGGAGGTGGTGAAACAGAAAATAACAAATAAGTGAACAAGATGATTTTAGACGATCAAAGTACAGAGAAGACTGTCATCAGGTGTGCTACAGAGTGACTTGGAGAGGGTCTACTTTAGACAGGGTAGTTAAAGAAGCCCTCTCTGGGACCGTAACGTTTTAACTGAGACCTCGGTGAGCTGTGGCAGAAGTACTAGCAAGTGCAAAGACCCTGGGATTGGTTAGCTTAGATTGGAAAAAAAAAAGCGCCACTTTTTATAATGGAAAGATTCAAACATACAAAAAAGTACAGTGTAATGATGTACTCATCATCAGTTTCAGTGATGAACCTTCTCACCCCACCTTATTATTTGACATCATATTATTTTCTAGACCTCATATTGTTCTTTCTAAGAATATTTCAGTGTGTATCTAAAAGATAAGGGCTCTTTTTAAAAAATGACCAGAATATGATTATAACTAGAAAAAAATTAACAGTGTTTTAAAAAATATCATCAAATATCTGGTCAGCATTTAACTTGCATTTGTCTCATAAATGCTTCACCAGTTATCTGTTGTCACAGTTATGCAATATAACAACCATAAGACCTCAGAGGTTTACTAGAGAGTAAACAAGAGTCTGTGGATCAGCTGGATGGTTCTGTTGCTCCAGGCTGGGCTGGAAGGACTTACTCGTGTATCTGTGGCCAGCTTTGGGTGGACTAGGTGATTTTGTTGATCTTGGTCGGGATTTTCAAATATTGAGGGTCTTGACTGGGCACCTTGATTCTGCCCCACGTATCTTTTCTTCCATTTGGCAGTCTTGGGCGTGTTTTCATGATGAAAACACAGGAGCAAGAGCGAAGCTCAGTTGTTCAAGAGAGAAGGTACAAGTGAATGAATGTTTTTCAAGCCTCTGCTTGCCTCACCTTTGCTAATGTGCCACTGAGCAGAAACCAAGTCAGAGTGGGAGGGGGCGATAAGGATGCAGGAGCAAGGGGGTGAATTCACGAAAGCCTTTCATTGAGTTTATTAATGCCATCAGTGTAGCATAAATGCTGTAAATAATTTTCTTTTACATTTTGTATCAGTCAGAATCCAAGTCAAGTTCATACATTGTGATTACTGCTTTTTCTTGGTTCTTCTCCCTTCTCTTTTTCACCTTGTATTTTATTTTTTAAAAGAGAATTTGGAATTTTTAATAAACATTGGGAAGGCCAATATTATTGGAATGTAGTAACAAGGGATAGAAAAATAGGCAAGGTTTAGAGGAAATAGGCTAATTCATTCATTGCCCTGTAGATTATGGGAAGGAGCTTGAGTTTTAATCTAAGAGCAGTTGGGAAACTATGCTGGATTTGGAGCTGGGGGATGACATCGTCTGATTCATGTTTTGTTTTTGATAAATCCAAGGTACATTTAAGTTTTTTTAAATGTTTCTTTATTTTTGAGAGGGAGAGAGAGAGACAGAGTGTGAGCAGGTGAGGGGAGACAGAGAGGGAGACACAGAATCCAAAGCCGGGTCCAGGCTCTGAGTTGTCAGCACAGAGATTATGACCTGAGCCAAAGTCGGAAGCTCAACTGACTGAGCCACCCAAGTACCCCAATCCAAGCTACATTTAAACGTAGTAAAATTTGGTGATGAGTTTTGACAAATGTGTGCACTCATGCACCCACTATACCAATCAAGATATTGAACATCTGCCATCTACATTAGAAGTCACAGATTGGTTGTACATGTTACAGAACTTCCTATCAGTGGAGCTATTCTGACAGAATATTTTGTATCTGGCTCCTTTCACTCAACATAATGTCTGTAACATTCACCCTTATTGTCTCAGGCATTAGCAATTCATTTATTTTCGCTGCTAGGTAACGTATACTGGTTTGGCTGTACTAAAATTTCTTTATTCATCTGTTGATGGACATCTGAGTGGTTTCCAGCTTTTTGACTATTATGAATAAAATTGCTATGAATATTTTTATGTAAACAAGTCTTTTGTGAATTTTTTTCCATTTTTCTTGAGCAAATACTGAGAGTGGAATTGTTGAATCATATGGTTTAGTGTATTTCAATTTTATTGAAATTGCTTTTTAAAATTGTACCATTACAACTAGTAATCAAGGAAATGCAAATTAAGACGAAGTGAAATACTACGTTCTCCTAATAGATTTATAGAAGTGCCATTATAGGGGCACCTGACTAGCTCAGTTCGTAGAGCTTGTGACTCTTGATCTCAGAGTTATGAGTTCAAATCCCATGTTGGGTGTAGAGATTACTTGAAAATAAAAATCTTAAAAAAAAAAAAAAAAAAGTGCCATTATAGAAGTGCCATAGTGGGAATGTTAACTGGTATAATTGATTTTGAAACAATTTGGCAATATTTTGAAAGTTGAGTTTTAAACTTTATACTCTACAGCCTAGCAGGTTTCACTCCTAGATAGACAAACTCTTGTACAAGCATGCCATGAGTACAAGTACTACCCATGTCCATGGACGGGACAAAGGATAAATTGTGCATATTCATGCATTATAGTATTACATATTAGGGAAAATGAGTGAACTACAATTGTATGCATCATTGATAAAGTTAATAAGCAAACAAAACTGAATAATATTTTGTTCAGGCATAATGTGATAAAACTATGTCAAAAAAGGCAAGAAGATGATAAACACTACATTAGGAGTATTTCCTCAGGCAGGAGGCAGGTGGAAAGAGTGGCAGAGGTAGATGCAAGTTGTTGGTAATGTTCTGGTCTTGGATTGGTTTATAACTTAAATGTAATCTTTAATATATCTCTTGTTATATCAAATATTATATTTGAAGAGATCATACAAATTAAATAATTACTCTGGCTTTTATGTAGAACTATGGATTATAATGAGGCAAAATAGGGACTGATTTCATTGACAGCAGATTTTGTTGCAACTATTATAGGAAAAAACTAGTTCATGCCTTCTCCTTGGAAGGGAGGACTGTTTTTGACAGAAGCAGACAGACTTGGCGGACCCATCCCATACACTATGGTTCTTGGGTTAGTGATTCCCCATTCATACGTCTTCAGTATGTGGGTCCAAATTCCCGTTAAGTGGGCATTTAGAAACTTGGGTAACAACTTACTTCAGGTACATTTATAGCATTAATTCCTCATTTATTAATTCATTCGGGGTCTGAGTGGCATCTTCTTCATTACAACATTTATGTTATCACTTGGAATATAAATAAGAATAAACCTTTATTGATGGATTGATGAATGAAACCTGAATCTTCACATATACAAAAGCCAACCAAAAAAGGTAGTGCATATTTTGCTTTGTAATTTGAGCCTCCCTTTCTCCTTTTCCTTCTCTCTTGTTTTATCTCTGCAGTATAGCTGTTGTCCAAGGATTTCCCTTTATCATCATTGGGGGAATCTATCTGCTGCTCACCTTTTGGATCTTCTTTTCCATGAATGTTGATTCTCTCATTTTGGTAGAGCATGCTCTCCAGTTCTTTCCTAAGAAAAGAAGCATAAGAGATATATTTTATTCTCACAATTAATTCTAGCTTAGAAATTATTTTCAGAATTCTTAAGGCACTGATTCATCATTTTCTAGTTTTCATTGTGGCAACTGAGGAGTCCAGTACTATTCTGATTCCTGATTCTTGGTAGGAAAGCTGTTTTTCTGCTCCTCTCTCTTTACAAGCTTCTAAGATCTTTTCTTTATCCCTAGTGTTCTGTAGTTTCACAACAATGTACCTTAACATGGATGTTTTGATTCTCTGTTTTCAGGTAAATGTTTTACAGAACTTATAGGCATAGAATTTTATAGTTTACTCCTTTTGTCTACTCTCTCTTCCTAGAATTTTTATTACTGGGATTTTCAACCTTATGGACCCGTCATTTAATTTTCTTACAGTTTTTGTCTCCTAATTTCATTGCTTTGCCATTTTGCTCTACTTTCTGGGACATCTCCTCTACCCTGTGTTTCAAATCTTCTTTTGAGTAATTTCTTTAATTTCAAAAATTTCTTTTTGGGGTGCCTGCTTGGCTCAGTCGTTCAAGCCCCCTGTTGGGTATGGAGCCTTTTTAAAAAATCTGTTAAAAATTCCTTTTTAGGGGCACCTCAGTGGCTCAGTCGGTTAAGCATCCAACTTCAGCTCAGGTTGTGGTCTCATTGTTCGTGAGTTTGAGCCCCATATCAGGCTCTTTGCTGTCTGCGCAGAGCCTAATTTGGATCCTCTGTCCCTCTTTCTATCCCCCCCCTACTCGCGCTCTGTCTCTCTGTCTCTCTCTGTCTCAAAAATAAATAAACATTTTTAAAAAAATTCTTTAAAAAATTGAGATATAATCCACATACCATAAAGTCCACCATTAAAAAAATATATCCAATGCATTGGTTTTCAGTTTACTCATAAGGCTGTGCTACCATCACCATAATATAATTCCAGAACATTTTCATCATTCCAAAAATCCCTACTTATTAATTATTCTCTTTTCTCCTTATTCTCCAACCCCTGGCAAAACCAAATCTACTTTCTGCTTCTTTGGATTTGCCTATCTGGACATTTCATATAAATGGAATCATATAACACATTGCCTTTTATTTCTGGCTTCATTTAGCATAGTGCTTTCCAGGTCAGTTTGTGTTGTAGTATGTATGTCCCCTTTGCCCCCTCCCCAATTTTTTAAATTTTTTTTTAATAATTTTTTTTAATGTTTATTTTTGAGAGAGAGAAAGAGACAGAACATGAGCGGGGGAGGGGCAGAGAGAGAGGGAGACATAGAATCTGAAGCAGGTTCCAGACTCTGAGCTGTCAGCACAGAACCCAATGCGGAGTTTGAACTCATGAACTGTGAGATCATGACCTGGGTCGAAGTTGGCCGCTTAACCGACTGAGCCACCCAGGCACCCGCCAATGTTCTTTTTTAGTACACTCTGTTCTTGTTTCATTCAGGCAGTATTTTCTCTTACTATCGTTGAGGTTATTGATAAATTTTTGAAATTTTTACCTGTGTACATATTCTCTATTTTTTCCCACCTTATTTTTTTCTGTTGGTTTTGGTGTCTGCTTTTTATATTAGATGTTTTCTAGAATATGTCTACCATCCTATTTTCTGCTTAGATTTAAGAGTGAGGTATGGTAAAACTTAATGGACTCTCTAAGCAAAGGGTAAGACTTATTTTCTGTGCTTTTCATCAGATGGTGATCTGGCTGAGCTATAGAATTCCTTTGGGTCTTTTTTAACCCCTTTTGGGTATAGATAGATTCTCTAGCAACAACTCTTCCGTTTTCCTGCCTGAAGATTTATGTTTGGCTGCCTGTCAGTGTTCTGAGAGCCAAATATGTCAGTCTTTAATTCATCCACCTGTTTTCACCCTGGAACCCTGCAACCATGACTATTACCTGTCAGCCCAGAGACCCTTGCTTTCTTTTCTCCAGGCTTCTGCCAGAAGAGGGAGGAGCAAGTGTAACTGCTTCTTAAACAGATTTCAACTCATCTTCCTGTTGCTAGCCTGCCTTCTCAGCTTCCAGAGGTAGGGGGTGCTGCCACTTCCTGAGCCTGATGGGCTCCCTGCAGTCTAAATTGGGTCGCTTCACAGTGTTCCTCACTGGCTTAAGTTTTGGTTCTGCTAAGTCAGTTCCACTTGTCCATGTGCTTTCTAGCTTTAAAACTTTACTGGTTTTGCTTCTTCTCCTGATATTTTTTTCATTGAGTTTATGCCATTTGTAAAAACCTTGTATTGTCATTTTAGTGGCATTTTGGAAGACAAGAGACCTAAATGCATGTGTTTAATTCACCATGTTCAGCCACTAGCAATTATCTTAACAGGGTATTAACAAAATTGTATTAACTTGCCAGGGCTGCCAGAACAAAGTACCACAGACTGGATGGCATACACAATGGAAATTTATTTTCTCACGGTTCTAGAGTCTGGAAGTCTGAGATCAAGGTGTCAGCAGGGTTGATTTCTTCTGAGATTTCTCTCCTTGGCGTGTAGATGGCTGCCTTCTTCTTCTGCCTGCGCATGGTCTTTCCTGTGTGCGTATCTGTGTCCTAATCTCTTGTTCTTAAAAGAACACTAGCATGTTGGATCAAGGCCCACCCATATGACCTTATTTTACCTTAATTACCCTTTAAACATACTGTCTCCAAATACAGTCACATTCTGAGATACTAGGGCTTGGGATTCAACTTATGAATTCAGCCCATGACAAGAATATTTTTGACACGTATCAAATGAATTGATTTTATTATTTTTAGCCATATACCATTTTATTTTCATTTCATTATAAAGATATCTTTTCTGTTTATAGGAAAATTATGGGTCACTTTTTATTTTTTGAGTTATACTATCCTCAAATACAATGAGATGGGTAATATTTTAGTTAAGGTTCTTTTGCCATTCTTTTGCAAGACTTAGAAACTCACCCAAAGCTTAAGTAGAGTGTTGCTGTTGAGAGGTCTAAAGCCATTCTGATTCCAAATACTTTCTTCATGATACTTTAGTATCTTCCTTTCTCTAGAAGCTCATAAGATTTTCAGTGTTCTCAAATTTCTTGATATGATGCCTTGATGTGAGTGTATTTTTCTTCATTGTATTGGGCACTTTGTGGGATTTTTCAATCTGGAAATTAATATCCTTTGAAATTTTCCTTTTTTAAATTATAGTTGACATACAACATTACATTAGTTTCAGGTATACAACATAGTGTTTCAACAAGTTTGCATTTTCTGTTATGCTCACCACCTTTGGAATTTTCTTGAATCATTTCTTTGATGATTTTCTCCCTGTGTTTTTCTTTATTGGCTTTTGCCGGAATATTTGTTATGCATATGTTGGCTCTTCTGGATTGATCTTTGAATTTTTTTCCCTGTCTTTTCTCTCTTGATTTCAAATCCTTTTCCTTCTTTCTTTTTATCTTTCTGTCTTCCTAGTGCATCCTTAATTTTCATTATATATTTAATTTCCAAGAGTTCTTTTTGATACTCTGAAGTGTTGTGTTGATGTTGTTTTTGTTTTAAAGTAACCTGTTCTTATTGCATGCTTGCAGTTTCCCTGTTTATGTATTTGAGGATACACACACAAGTATACATTTACAAATGTATAATGGTCAAAGTGTAATTTACAAGTGCAAAAGTATACAAAACAAGATGTGTAATTTATCACTGAGCAAACACTTGGGAAACTACCACCCAGGACATACAATAGATTGCAGTTCTCCTGTTTTACTTCCCATCTCCCACAAGAATTGTTTCTTCACTGCTAGAGGCTCATAATCTTCACTGGTTAAAGAATAACTATACGACAGTCTTTACTACTATTCTTTGTAAAGAGAATAGCAGCTATTTAACCAAAGAAATGTCATTGTATTAAAAAGAGAGTGATAGGGACATCAGGAAGAAAATCATCCAGGATCAAGCATTGGAATGTGAGAGGTAGATATGATATTTGATATAAATTAGTAAAGAAATGATAGATATAAGTAGATGCTCTTTTGTGTTTCTTAGTTGGTTAGAGTATGATTTTATATTTGGGGCTTTAATTTAGCTGTACAAGAAAAACAGAATCTTTGAAGAAAGGTTTTTGATGTTAACTTGTGTCATTTATCAACCAATCATACATCATTTATTAAGCACTGAAGATTCAAAGATACATTGAGCACAGTCACTGCCCTCCAGAAGCTCAAAGATGCTTTCTGACTTCAAATGGACCTTTCTTTAACAGGTAGATCCTGGTAAAGGTCAGAACATGAAGCATTAAGTTTTTGTCTGAGCAAAAGAGATGTATCTGAGACTGGCCTGGCAAGAGATTGGAATATTATGTTAATGATCTCAGTGTTCTTTCTCATCTCATACAGAATTGCACTTCACTGATTCCAAGGTTCAGTGGATTAGAGTAAAATCTTAAACCCAGGAAGATTAATTCAAATCCTGTATTAACCTATTTGATCATTTCACAGTATTAGTGGATAATTTGTAATTAGTGACAAGCATTTAGAGTTCACGAATAATCCTGTTTGGGTGATTGCTCCCTTGCTCTGACCTTCCATACTCTCTGTTGTTTCCAAGTGATAAATGGACACTTTAGCTCTTGATTGTTCATGACATTCTGCTTTTTCTTCACCAAATGATACAATATCTTTCCAATTTATGTTAAGGATGCATCCCCATCCGTGCACCGCCCCCTCTTCCCCCCCCCCCCCCATCATTTTGTTTTGTCACAGATTCCTTTCTACGTTAGTATATCTTTATTTCCCATGATTTTAGCCTTAGTATTTAAAACTGGATTAGGTTTGTGCTATGTTAGGATTTTGTTTTTCTGCATCACCAATCAAACAGTTCCTAATGACATCTTGCCTTTTAATGTGAATTGAAGATTGAGGTACTAGGAATTCCAGCACTATAATGGTCTGCCCCATTAAGGTACTACAAGAAAGGAGAATACTCTTTGGAAAGAGAGCTGTGCATACATTCCATTAAAAAGATAAATAACAGACGGACAAACTAATAATTATTCATTAAAAAAGTACAACTTCTAAGCTTTGAAACATGAAAAGATTTAGTGAACCTATTTGTTTCTCCTTGTTGAAAATGGAAAACTGCTTCTCTTATTTTGAGATCTAGTGATTCATATTGGGAGGATATGATTTCTGTAATAAGCTTTTAAAATAGGTGTGATTTGTATAGCACATTATGGTTTCTCTGTTGATCCTTAAATCTGTAGTCCTTAGGCTGATATGTGGGCAAAGTCTGCTCATTTCACCTCTGGGTTTTGTATCTAATTTTGTTTGGGTACCTACTTCTCATCGACTGTACTCTGACTGTACTCTTCCTGCTAAAACGTCCTCCTTTTTCTTTGCAAGCATGTGGGGTTTTGCTGCACTAGCAACTGGTTCTCTGATTCTACAGACCCCATGTGGGGGTCCTACAATTCATTTCCGTTATGACACTAAGTAACTAGAGTTAGCACAAACTACTGGTTAAATAAGAGCTACATCCCACAAAACTGCCCCACTTTAGACACCAGTTACAAGTCCCAGTTTGCCACCTGTACATCTGACCAACTGACTATAAATCAGGGGTTACTATGACTCCTCCTTAGGTTCAATAATTTGCTGTAACAGCTGACACGACTCAGGGAAACATTTTATGGAAGCGATGAATAGGCCAAAGTATGGGGGCAGGGGCACAGAGCTTCCATATCCTCTTTGGGTGCACCACACTCTCAGCACCTTGAGGTGTTCACCAACTCAGAAGCCTCTTAGAACCTCATCACTTGGGGCTTATAGGGAGGTTTCATTATGTAGGTGTAATTGATTAAATCATTGGTCCTTGATGATTAACTCAGCCTCCAGTTCCTTTCCCCTCTCCAGAGGTCAGAGGGTGGGGCTGAAATTTCCAAATCTCTAAGCATGTCTTAATCTTTCTGGATACTAGCCCTCATCAACCAGTCATCTCATTAGCATACCAAAGACAAATACCGCTCCAGAGATGCCAAGGATCTTAGGAGCTGTGTGCCAAGACCCCAGGACAAAGACCAAATATGTTTTTCTTACTGTATCACAACCACCTTACTGAATTTTCCTTTTTTAGTTGCTATTTTAGGTTCCAGTCTCTTCCAATGTCCTTCTTGCAAATATACCTTTTCTTTGTCCTATTTTTAGGGCCAAATATAATAATACTTTGTTACATTATTTTGTTGACAAATCCATAGTGATGTGTTCGGTTGATGCATTTATATTGGGAAATTCCACTTTCAGGTAGAAATAGAGTTTCATTTTAAGGCAAGACATTCTAGAGATAATATTTATTAACTACAGAGTGACTACTGTGGTAGAAATTTGGGGCACTGTTTTTGACCTTGTGGCAAGTACATTTTTATCTAGAGACCATGCATTATGGTTCTTTTCCAATTATACGACATAGCTTCTTTTTAAAAATTTATTTATTTAAATTCAAGTTAGTTAACATACAATGTAGTGTTGATTTCAGGAGTAGAACCCAGTGATTCATTACTTACATATGACACCCAGTATTCATCCCAACAAGTGACCTCCATTTTTTCTTTCTTAAATGTTTATTTATTTTTGAGAGACAGAGTGAGAGCAGGGGAGGGGCAGAGAGAGAGGGAGACACAGAATTTGAAGCAGGCTGCAGGCTCTGGGCTGTCAGCGCAGAGCCTGACATGGGGCTCAAACCCATGAACTGTGAGATCATGACCTGAGCCGAAGTCGGCCACTTAACCGACTGAGCCACCCAGGCGCCCCCCCAATAAGTGCCCTCCTTAATGCCCATCACCCATTTAGCCCATCCTCCCACCCACCTCCTCTCAGCAACCCTCAGTTTGTTCTCTGTATTTAAGAGTTGCTTAGGTTTGCCTCCCTCTCTGTTGTTATCTTATTTTTCCTTCCCTTCCCCTATGTTCATATGTTGTGTTTCTTAAATTCCACGTAAGAGTAAAATCAAAGATATTTGTCTTTCTCTGACTGACTTATTTAGCTTAGCATAATGCATTCTAGTTCCATCCACGTTGTAGCAAATGGCAAAATTTCAGTCTTTTTGATCGCTGAGTAAGTTTTCCATTGTATATATATATATCATATATATATATATATATCTCATATATATATATATGATATATATATACATACACCAGTCAATGGACATTTGGGCCTTTTCCATACTTTGGCTATTGGTTGATAGCACCACTCACTATAAACATTGGGGTGCATATGCCCCTTTGAATCAGCATTTTTGTATCCTTTGGATAACTACCTAGTAGTGCAGTTGCTGAGTCGTAAGGTAGTTCTATTTTTAATTTTTTGAGGAAACTCCATACTATTTTCCAGAGTGGCTGCACCAGTTTGCACTCCCAGCAACAGTGCAAAAGGGTTCCCCTTTTTTCGCATCCTTGTCAACAACTGTTGTTTCCTGAGTTGTTAAATTTAGCCATTCTCACAGGTGTGAGATAGTATCTCATTGTCATTTTGATTTGTATTTCTCTCATGATGAGTGATGTTGAGCATCTTTTCATGTGTCTACTAGCCATCTGGATGTCTTCTTTGGAAAAGTGTCTATTCATGTCTTTTGTCCATTTATTCACTGGAGTATTTGTTTTTTGGGTGTTGAGTTTGATAAGTTCTTTATAGATTTTGGATACTAACCCTTTATCTGATATGTCATTTGCAAATATCTTCTCCCATTCCATTAGTTGCCTTTTAATTTTGTTGATTGTTTCCTTCACCGTGCAGAAGCTTTTTATCTTTTTTTTTTTAATTTTTTTTAATGTTTATTTATTTTTGAGACAGAGAGAGACAGAGCATGAACGGGGGAGGGTCAGAGAGAGGGAGACACAGAATCCGAAACAGGCTCCAGGCTGTGAGCTGTCGGCACAGAGCCCGACGTGGGGCTCGAACTCACCGACCACGAGATCATGACCTGAGCTGAAGTCGGCCGCTTAACCGACTGAGCCACCCAGGCGCCCCCAGAAGCTTTTTATCTTAATGAGGTTCCAGTAATTCATTTTTGCTTTTTATTTCCCTTGCCTCTGCAGACATGTCTAGTAAGAAGTTGCTGTGGCTGAGGTTAAAGAAGTTACTGCCTGTTTTCTCCTGTAGGAATTTGATCATTTCCTGTCTCATATTTAGGTCTTTCATCCATTTTGAATTTATTTTTGTATATAGTGTAAGAAAGTGGTCCAGTTTCACTCTTCTGAATGTCGGTGTCCAGTTTTCCCAGCACCATTTGCTGAAGAGACTGCCTTTTTTTCCATTGGATACTCTTTCCTGTGTTGTTGAAGATTAGTTGGCCATACATTTGTGAGTCCATTTCTGTGTTTTCTATTCTGTTCTGTTGACCCGAGTGTCTGTTTTTGTGCCAGTACCATACTGTCCTGATGATTACAGCTTTGTAATACATCTTGAAGTCTGGAATTGTAATGCCTCTAGCTTTGGTTTTCTTTTTCAACATTACTTTGGATATTTGGGGTCTTTTCTGATTCTACATAAATTTTAGGATTGTTTGTTCTAGCTCTGCAAATAATACTGGTGTTATTTTGATAGGGATTGTGTTGAATGTGTAGATTGCTTTGGGTAGTATTGACATTTTAACAATATTTGTTCTTTCAATCCATGGGCAATAGTTTTCCCATTTCTTTGTGTCATCTTCAGTTTCTTTCATAAGCTTTCTATAGTTTTCAGTGTAAAGATCTTTGACCTCTTTGGTTAGGTTTATTCCTAGGTATCTTATGGTTTTTGGTGCAGTTATAAACGGGATTGATTCCTTGTTTCTCTTTCTGCTGCTTCATTATTGGTGTATAGGAATGCACTGCCTGTCTTCTTATACTTCATTTTATTGGACTTGCTTTACATTTTACCTGATACTCTGGTTGGTGTGAGTAAAATGTTGAGATGATATAACAAAATACTGGTATCTTGTGGAACCTAATGGCAAGATGTGCAAGCCAGCACTTGAAGGAATGGAAAAAAAAAAGCAGTTAGGAACTCAGGCAACCACTTTCTCAATGTCTCTCTGTAGGGCCACCTGGTCTCTGTATTAGTTTCCTGTTACCACTGGAAACAAATTACCATGCAGTTAGTGGCTTAAATAATAAATTTATTCTCTTTAAGTTATGGAGGCTCAGAAGTCAGAAATCAGTTTCAGGGGGCCCAAATCAAGGTGTTGTCAGGGCCATGTTTTCCCAGAAGCTGTAGGAGAGAATCTGTGTTCTTTGTCTTTTCCATCTTCTAGAGCTACATTTCTCACATCCCTTAGCTCATGTCCCCTCTTCCATCTTGTTTCATCATTACATTGCCTTCTTCTGTAGTAACGTCTCCCTGTGCCTCTTTCTCTCTCTGTTTTTTTATTACATTTTTTTTATTAGAGATAGAGAGAGAGGGAGGGAGGAGAATACATGTGAGTGGGGGAGAGGGGTAGTGGGAAAGAGAGAGAGAATCTTAAGCAGGCTCCATGCTCAGTGTGGAGCCTGATGAGGGGCTCCATCCCATGACCCTGGGATCATGACCTGAGCTGAAATCAAAAGCTGGACGCTCAACTGATTGAGCCACCCAGGCGCCCCATGCCTGTGCCTTTCTCTTATGAGGACACTTGTAATTATATTTAGGGCTTACCTTGATAATCCCCATCTCAAGATCCTTCACTAGATTACATCTGCAAACTATTTTTTGCTATATAAGGTAACATTCACTAGTTCTAGGGATTAGGACCTGGATATATTTGGGAGCAATTATTCAGTTTACCAGTCTCTTATTGCTGTACCTCTGTCTGCAGCTCTTCATGCTTCTTTTTCTGAAGACCAGCTTTCTCTGTTTTGCAATATAGGTACCAAGCATACCTAACCCACAAAGGCAGCTTTACGTCCTGGGTTCACAAGAGAATAGTCCAAGCTAATGGGATTGTAGATAATAGAATTGAGTGTCAGTTCCAGATTCCTATTTGAAGCCCTAACTTGGCAAGACGTCCAACCCTAGTCCATCTTCCTGGGGCGGGAAGCAGACTCACGTGGAACAAACATGGTTTCAAACTCTCAGTCATATTGAGGAGGTGCAGTTCTCAGAGAAAGAAGGGTAAGTAGGAGACCTAAACTGAGGTTGTTAATTTAGTCATAACCAGAGACAGAATAAATACATGTTCTTAAAAATCATAATTGGAATGCTTTGGTTGTAATGAGAAGGATGGCTCTACCACGAAATCATTGAAACTGAATGATAATTATCCCTTTGCTCTCAAAGCCAAATGAGAGCCAGTTCTACAATTGGGGCCCTCAACACAGCAGCATAAGAGGCAAACTCTTACATGTGTGATAGAAGGAGAGGAAGAAAGAAATGACAGTCCAAGTTTAGAGGAGGGATAGGACACATAGACTGAGAATTAGATAGTTCCCCTGAGATTGTTGATTTAAATAGCTTTTTCCAGTCAAATAAATAGATTTTGTGGATCTTGGGGTTGCAACCTGGGCAATAGGTGCAGCTCTGATTTACATCGTGAACCTGAAGATCCCCTCCCTTAACTGCTCCCACCATTTGTAGACTGGCTGTGGATTTGCCATGGGGGTCCATTCAGCTTCTTCTCAGAGAGAATTGTGTCTGTGGCTCCAAAATCATGCCTGCATTCTTTGGGGATGTTTTCCTTTTGGACACACAATTATATTTGCATAGCATCCTTACTTTGTATTTTATTTCTTTAAAATAAAACAGATCTTTTCTGGGATCTTACAGATTTCTTTTATTGTCAGAGACAAAAAAAATTCTAAGCTTGTGAATGCTTGAGGCATGCCTTTCTTTGATATATGCTTGTCATGTATAATTCCTAATATGACAATTCCATATGGAAGACTAGTTGATGATCCATTAATTGATGGCACTTGAGATAGAAGAAAATGACCATATTCAACAGTATATTGTTAGTCTAGAAACAAATTGCCACCACAGCTGCCTTACTGAATAGGCTCACATGATGTGTCTGGTTGGAGCTAGATGCCAACAGATCAATAAGTACAGAGTTATTATAATAATTGAAAATCAGTATTAAAATTTAACAAATAAAAGTCTTGGCTTTGTAATTTTTATTGAATTTTCAAGAATTCTAGTTATTAGGATGGATTATTCTTTAAAAGATGGAATAGGATTTATAACTAGTAAAACATAACAATTCCTATTTCTTGGTAAGGATGCTAATTTTTCACAAATAGAATAAAGTACCCATTTTCAAAATTGTCTGATGAATACGTTCTAAGTTAAAGTAATAGTTGTCTCTTCACATCCCTCTACTATATTACTTAGAAAGTTCAGTAGATACTGGCCTAGGTATAGTGGATGTGAGAATGCTGATTATGGGACATGGGGAAATAAGAATAAAGGGGTTATGCTAGGAAACTAATGAAGAGTGAGGGGTGGTTGCTGCCAAAGCCTGGGCACCCAGGCTTCTTAAAGTGCAGAAGATTTGGGTGCTGACCCACGAGTACATGCAGAGTGCTGGTCTCTAAAACCATCTGGCTTAATGCATTTATATGAGCAAATTAGAGATGTAAATGTGGCCATGCAGGATTAATCATGCACTGTGCTGCTCTTTGATAGTCTTAGTGCCAAGTCACATTTCACATTCTTGGTACGCTATGATTTCTTTAGATTTATTACTTTTGTTTGGTATACCATCTTTTATACAGCATTCATGCTGTATAGTGGAATTTTTGATGTCTGTACCTGTAACACAGAAGAGGGAATCTCAAGGGGAAAGAAGAAACAGCATCAAATCATTGTGGTTTTTTTTTTTTTTTTCATTGCTCAAAGGCTACCCAAAATCCTTAGTAAATTTACTGTTGCCTCTAGGTTATGAATCTCTTGGTATTCTCAGTATAACCTTATAATTTCTGCCATTTTTTCATCCCCCCCCCCAGCTTTATTGAGATATAGTTGACATAGAACATTGGGTAAGACACTTATAGATTGCAAATGATTACCACCATAGTGTTAGCAAACATCTCTATCATGTCACATAATAACCATCTCTCTCTCTCTCTCTCTCTCTGTTTTTGTAGTGAGAACATTCAAGATCTACTTTCTCAGCAACTTTCAAGTGTACAATGCACTATTATTAACTGTAATCCCCATACTGTACATTAGATCTCAAGAACTTATTCATATTATGACTGGAATTTTGTACTCTACGTATTTCTAGTTGATGTTCTTCATGCTAAGAACTGAGAGACTTTGAGTGAGAAATTGTAAATTGACTTGCCTGAGGTCACAATCTTAAGTTCTGGTGCTCAAAAACAGTGAAATGTGATCATCACTGTGGCAGAAATTGCTCACTGTTCCCCAGTATTCACTTCCTTTTCTTCTGTTAGCAATAAACTCTGCAATGATTAACTGGACTTTTGGCCACCCAGAATAGAGATCTCCATAGAGATTTCCCACCTTCACAGCTAGGGTGTACTCATAAAATGAAATTCTGGCAGGTGGGATATAATGAGAAGTGTCATGTACAATTTCTAGGACATATCTTTATAGGGAGGGATATGCTTTTCTTTGTGTTTCTCCTTCCTGTTGGCTGAAATGTGGATATGATGGCTGGTGCTTAAGGAGCTAGCTGGACTGTAGTGGAAAGCTGTGTGTTGAAGATGGGGATAGACAAGAGAAGGGAGTGGACCCTTGATGGTATATCAGAGTTAGGCTTCTGATCACTGAACTTTGTTTATATCAGAGAAAATTAAACTTGCCTCTTAGTTAACCCACTGTTATTTTGAGCTATCTGGTACCTACAGCTAAATCTAACCTTGAGTAAAATAATCATCCCAAGATAGGACTTATTTTGTGTCTGTAATAAAGTTGGGGAATTGACCATCTCTAGAATTTAGATATATATTAAAAAAAAAAATTAAAATCTGGGTACCTGGATGGCTCAGTCTTTTAAGTGTCCGACTCCTGATTTTGGCTCAGATCATGATCTCACGGTTTGTGAGATCAAACCCTACTCTGTCAGCATGGAGCCTACCTGGGATTCTCTCCATCTCTCTATCCCCCCAGCCCCCCCTGCTCATGCGAGCCCTCTCTCAAAATAAATAAATAAACTTAAAAAAATATTTAAGGAAAATTAAAATCTGGCTTCTGGTTTTTATCTCAATATCTATGTCCAACCTATTATATTCCTGCAACTTTTCTACACGTAGAGTTTACCTTAATAATTGTGTTTAAGGAAGACAACTAAAGAAAATAGTTTTCTTCCAAATGAGAGAAATTACCTAACTCCATAACCAGTTTTATAGTTCTGCTGATTGTATATGATCACTGGACACAGAGGTGCAGAAATGCAGTAAGAAACTGAAGTTTTGGGGGAGTCTATAAAATGGAAAGCATCTGGTGTTAAGTCTATAAAAGACCACAGTATCAGGTCAGGTTCTTTTGTGAGTTGAAATGTGGCTTAATATAAATGGCTTCCAAGTGGTATTGCTTCCTCCTTTTCTGGAAGAGGATATTAAAGCAGTGAAGACTGCTGTAGTTCAGTTAGGTGGATATAAAAATCCTGGGAGGGTCAATACTGGCAAGTATCATCTTTTCTCGTGTTGAAAATGAAGTGATAACAGGGGAGATAGTAGAAAAAGCGGAGATATCCTACAAGTCCTGATACTGAGAGAGAAAGAGGAGATTTCATTTTAAATTTTGTTCTAAAGAAGATACAAGTCTGAGACATTTTTCTCTTCTGAAATGAGCAAATGAAGACCAAAGGAATCTTATCACATTATAATTTAGTCTTTTTCATAGATAGGAAAAGCCTTTCGTAAAGAAAATTGAAAAGTAAGCATCATCGAGAGATTATAAAAGATATGCGTGTAATCAGGAAAACGAAGGTGCCGATATGGTAAATTAACATCTGGCTTCTTCACCAATTCTATGGAGTGCAAACATGACATGTTTTTCCTTTTTTCTACAATCACTTCTTTCAACCACGCTCTGCCAAATCCCTCTTTCTTGGCAGTTTCCAGATTCCATAACTTTCTGTGTGCTTTTGGGTATTAAAAAATTCATTCTGGTCCATTTTAAAACTCCAGTATTACATACGGTTTAAAGTTCTTCCCTTCTCCTTTCTCTGAGGCCAGTGGCCCAGGCTTCATCTGGAAAACTTCTTCCCCATGTCTTCTGGGTCTCTAGGATTTCCATTGTATTAGAAGGAACAAGTTGGAAAGGGTTAAATGTTTCTCTCAATTTATTGGTCAGTTGTAGCTCACTCACTGTTGATGGTTGCAGTTTCTCTGGTCAACATTGGTAGGTGTCCAGAATGCTGGTTCTCTTACGGAGTCACATGTATGAATATTTTGGAGGACCCTTCAGGAACTTCTCCAATGCAGTTTCTTAATATGAGAGACTAAGTTCCACTTCTGTGTCTTCCAGCCTGTCAGCCTCCACCTCTAGTGGTACGCTCAGAAGCTTCCTGCTGCTGGAATGTCCTTGCCACTAGGCAGTCCGCTGGGGTGGGATACCAGTAAGATGTCCCAAGCTATCTTGAGTGGTGTCTATATTTTGGAAATTCTTGCATCTTTGCCATGCCAGTCATGGGAGTTTAAGGTATTCCACTGTTGCCCCCTCTCTGCTAGTTCTTTCAGATTATCAGGCCTGATCAATTATTCATTGCCCAAGCCAGTTGTTCTTCTTTGTTTTTTTATTTTGTTTTTTAAAATTTACATCCAAATTAGTTAGCATGTAGTGCAACAATGATTTCAGGAGTAGATTCCTTAGTGCTCCTTGCCCATTTAGCCCATCCCCCCTCCCACAACCCCTCCAGCAACCCTCAGTTTGTTCTCCATATTTATGAGTCTCTTCTGTTTTTTCCTCCTCCCTGTTTTTATATTATTTTTGTTTCCCTTCCCTTATGTTCATCTGTTTTGTCTCTTAAAGTCCTCATATGAGTAAAGTCATATGATTTTTGTCTTTCTGTGACTGACTAATTTCACTTAGCATAATACCCTCTAGTTCCATTCACATAGTTGCAAATGGCAAGATTTCATTCTTTTTGATTGCCGACTAATACTCCATTGTGTGTGTATATATATATATATATATATATATATATATATATATATATATACACACACCACATTTTCTTTATCCATTCATCCATTGAGGGACATTTGGGATCTTTCCATACTTTGGCTATTGTTGATAGTCTAAGCCAGTTGTTCTTAAAAAGTGGTACCTAAACCAGCAACATCAGCATCACCTGGAAATTTATTAGTCATGTAAATTCTTGGGTCTGATGGGGCCCACAAATATGTGTTCTAAAATGCCTGAGCAGCTGGTCTAACTGATCTTCCAAATGGGGAATGAGATGCCAGTCTTCTCTTACCACAGGTACTCTCAATCTTTATGATTAATTTTCTTGGAAGCCCCCAGCTCTACTTGGACTAGGTTTAGGGGGAATGCCATGTGACTCCCCAAGTATTCTCTTGGAATTTCTAATGTTGTTGTATAGACTGGAAAGCTAGGGGCGAGGAAAGCAACAGCGTGAGGAGTATTATTTGGGAGTATTCGCTTATGCTATATTATGCTGGGGTAACAACGCCCAAATCTCAGTGGCTTACAAGTACAAAGGTTTAGTTCTCACTCACGTTGCATATTCTACATTGGCTACAGGTCAATTGCCTGCTCCACAACTTTTTTCTTCCAGGACCCAGACTGGGCTCAGCCCTATATGAGACATGCCGGTCTCATAGCAGAAGAAAAAGAGATGTGATGGAACTATGTGATAGATCTTAAAATTCTGTTCTGATGTGGTATATGCCATTTCTCTCATTCTGTTGGCCAAAGCTAGTGATATGGCCAAGCCTGACATCACTAAAGCAGGGATTTTACTCATCTCAAAGGGAGGGATTCTGGATGTGAGGGTGATCTGGCTGTGACATCTGTCACCCCATTGATTGCTGGGGTTGATTTGGCTGATCTGGCTGGCTGGGCAGTGTCCCCTTCTTCCCTCAGTACTCCATGTACGTCCCTCCTGAAGCTGCAAGCTCAGTTGAAGAAGACAACCTTCTCCCAAAGAGGAGGACCATTCTTTGATTCAAGGGTATATGTCAGGGTGTGCTCCCCTACTAGAATCTCCAAACAATCTCTCAGAAGGAAGGATTCTTTTAATTTTTTTATGGTTTATTTATTTTTGAGGGAGAGAGAGAGAGAGCGAGAGAGAGAGAGAGAGCACGTGCACGCATGAGTGGAGGAGAGGCAGAGAGAGGGAGATACAGAATCCAAAGCAGGCTTCTGGTTCTGAGCTGTCAGCACAGAGCCCGACGCAGGGGTCAAACTCACGAACCATCAGATCATGACCTGAGCTGAAATCGGACACTTAACTGACTGAGCTACCCAGGTGCCCCTAAGTACAACTATAATATGGGTTTAGAGAAGAGAAGATACGAGATAAGTTAGCTGGCAAATGATGGCTGTGATGGGGGTGGCAGGACACGAGAAGGGAGAGAATTCCAGGTTATGCCATGGTCTGGATCAGTGTGAGCATAACTGGTAGAAAGGGCAGAGAAGAGACCACTGTTTATAGACTAAGGTAGCCTGATTTAGAGTTAGGGAGGTTAGGGTTGGCAAGAGAGAATAAGCCCAGATTATAGATGACCTTATTAAAAACCAAGGGAAAAATTGGATTTGATATTGTAGGTAGCAGGGTATTTTTAAGATAGACTCAATAGAACCATAAGGTCCAATGGAAAGAGGGGGCTAGATTGAGAATTTATAGTGCTATTTCTGCCACTCATTAGCCATTTATCTTTGGATAGGTCAATGATCATTCATTTATTCAACAAAGTAAGCAATTAAGTATCATTGTTTACTAGGCACTATTGCAGGTACTAGAGATATAAAGATGAAATGACAGAAATTCTGCTTGTAACCAAGTTTTAGGCAATTGGAAGATAACTATAGAAATGCAGTAATGACAGTAGGCAAGGAGGCACAACGGGGAACAAGCATGGAGTGTGCCAGATGTTCTTTAAGAGGCAGACCGTAGGTAATCAGATCCTATGGTTAAGTTACTGTGTTTTGAATATAATGTAGCCATTTAAAATTAGAGGAGGTACCTCAGGAAATGTCCTAGATATTCTTTTTTTTAAGTTTATTTTATGTATTTTGAGAGAAAGAGAGAGAGAATGTGTGTGTGCGCACGCATGTGTGAGTGGGGGAGGGGCAGAGAGAGAGGGAGAGAGAGAGAATGCCAAGCAGGCACCACACTGTCAGCCTAGAGGCTGACTCAGGGCTCAGACTCACAAACTGTGAGATGATGACCTGAACCGAAATCAAGAGTCGGTCACTTAACCGACTGAGCCACCCAGGTGCCCCTGTCCTAGATATTCTTTTGGGTGGAAAAGCAAGTTGCAAATCCATATGTGAAGTATTCTGTCATGTGAGTTGGAAAAAATGTTTCTATATGCATACAAGAATTTAGCAGTGATAGAAAGGGTGAGTTTAAATTTTTATTTTATACCTTTCTGTTTGCATTTTTATCACAATACATTTTTAACTTTTTTTTTAAAAGTAGGCTCCACGCCCAGCATGGAGCCCAATGTGGGGCTTGAACTCACGACCCTGAGATCCAGACCTGAGCTGAGATCAAGAGTCAGATGCTTAACTGACTGAGCCACCCAGGTGCCCTGAATTTTAACTTTTAAATTAAAATTAGTTAAATAAAAAAATATTTCACTGTAACTAACCTTTATCTTACCCATGACTTTATCTCTGTATTCAAACATCCTGTTACTAATGCCAACATGTTAATATACTTCAACTCTGACCTGGCTTTTTTCATTTGTTCTTTCATCCCGATAACAGTAGTTGGCTTTACAGTCTCATCAAATAGTTATTCTCTTCCTATAGATTCTGAGGTTCACTTCTATTATTTGTATTTATTTTCAATTTTTTTATGGTGGCAAAATGTACATGTCATCACAGCATCTTAAGCATTTAAAAATGTATATTTGTTTGTATTGAACCCTTTTTCTCAATGAACATGTTCCTCCACCTCCTCATTTTTCCTCCCAGCACAAGCAACATTTCCCAAAATGACTGCCATAGTGATAGTTACAGCCACACCTGGAGTATTTGAGAATAGAGGAGAATCTAAAAGTTTTTTTTTAATGTTTATTTATTTTTGAGAGAGAGAAAGGGGGCAGAGAGAGAGGGAGACATAGTATCTGAAGCAGCAGGGAGACATGGTATTTAAGGTGTCAGCATAGAGTCTGACATGGGGCTCGAACCCACAAATGGTGAGATCATGACCTGAGCCGAAGTCAGATGCTTAACTGACTGAGCCACCCAGGTGCCCTGAGTGAGAATAGAGGACAATCTAGATAAGAAGGTGCATACCAAATATCAGAGCCAGATAGTAGGTCAGGTGTCAAGGTCTTCTTGAGGGCAAGAGCCAGGCATTGGTTCAGATTTATGGGTATTCAGAGATAAAGAAGAAAACCATTTGGGTAAGGGCACCAAGGAGTCAAGCCTCAGGTTTGGAGACTTAGGACAAGGGCAAGGCAATTGCATAATATGGAGCAGTAGCAGTAAAAAAAAAAAAAAAAAAAAAAGAAGGGAGACTGCTAATACATACTTCCAGCAAAACGCTGGATCTGGTCTTGGAGCATGGATGGGCCTGACCTGGATGAAGGAAGCAAGTGGCGCTTTGACCCTGTTTTGAGAGAAAGGTTATAGAACAGGGCAGTTTCTGTCAGGTTCTATCCACCTTCTTTAGGCTGTTGGGAAAAAAATAGTATCTTGGAGTAGGAATATAAAACTCCCAAATGAAACTATTCACCACTCCCATCCCCTCTGTCAGAACACACATAGACACCCATACACACACACACCTGCAGGTAGGAGACCTTCTGGGCTTTGGATGTTATGTTCAATATCTTTTACTGGGGTACATGAGACATTAATGATCTGATAAAACCAGAGTACGTTGTTACTATGCTGGTAAACATTTTAATGCTATCTTTCAGAAACTGACTTTAAAAAAAGATTAAGCCTCTTATTCAGGAACATATCTTTTGATGTTTTTGTCTTTACCAAAATCCTGGTTTGTATTAGAACTATTTCGGGGGAGATTATCACGAAAGTTATTGAAAACCAGGCTTAGATACATCTGGAATTTTTCAAACTGTCTCACCCATTTAAGAGTGGTTTTTAGAATTAAATTTGAAATAAAGTCCATACTACCTTCAAGCTAAAATCTACTTTCATAGGTTTGGTATTTCTGTTTGGATGAATTTGTTACTTTGTTTAATTTCTTTAGTTTTCTATCTCTAGAAATCCTTAGACACTGCTTTCTTATTCATTTAAATGTGCTTTATTATTGTTTTGAATTATACTCTAAGTTTTTTGAGGTAAGATGTTAAAACATATTTTTGTATAAAATTAAAACAAATAGTTGCTGCAAATATATTTTATACTAGAAAAATCCAAGTAAGTTGACTAAGATACTAGAAAAAATAACAGTTCAAGATAATAAGTAGGATTCCACCTAAATTAGAAAGTTTAGTGGGGAAAAAAGGCACATTTATCAGAGAAAAAATTATTTAGGAACAATATGAATAAGAACTATGTATGATTTTATATAACAAAAATGGTTAAAAATATCAACTAAATTTTTCCTGAAATTTGACATGGTTAATTTGAAATTTGTGTGGAAGAATGAATAGGTTAGAATATCAAAGATTATTTTAATTATTTTTTCAAAAATAAAGCTAATAAAAGGGGATTAATCCTATAATATAATAAATCATATTTTTAAAAAAGCAATAGTAAGGGGTATCTGGGTGGCTCAGTTGGTTAAGCACCTGACTCTTGATTTCTGCTCAGATCATGATCTTATGGTTAGTGAGATCAAGTCCCACATTGGGCCCTGGGCTCACAGAATGGAGCCTGTTTAGGATTCTTTTTCTTCCTGTTTCTGTCCCTCCCCTGCGCTTGTTCTCTCTTTCTCTCAAAATAAGTAAATAAATATTAAAAAAAAAAGCAGTAATGAAAACAGTATGATACTATTTGATTTGACTATTACAACAATTTAAAATTTATATACAGAAGAATAGCTCTAAGAAGCTAGAAATTTCTATGTACAACATGAGTTTTGGATTTTCAGACATGCAAATTGTGACTTATTTGTCATTAAGATCCGACCATGCTTCAGGAAGCAGATTTTTTGTTTTGTCTTTAGGTTTAAAGTTGGAACAGATTTTGACACTTATAATAGGCACTGTGTTTTAGGATTGGAATCTTAAAATTTTATCTTTGAAGTGGTGGGGATTATAAGAAACAACCTTTCCACCTACTTTTTTGTGGGGTTGAGAAAAGGTTTGTTCAAAGGTTGTTTTTTGTAAGAGTTTGTAGTCATGGATGAGATATGTTAGGCTAGTATATGTTGTTATAAAGACAAAGATTAGTTTCAACTTTATTTGGTCTTAGTAGCTTTGTTGTGTTTCAGTGGCTCTAACGTGTCTAAACAAGACACCATATACAGCCATGGCATTCTTGGCAGAATGCTGTGGAATAGTGACATATTTTATTACATCTTTCAAACGCACTATAGACAGTGATAATTACAAAATGATTCTGTGAGGGGCGCCTGGGTGGCTCAGTCGGTTGAGCGTCTGACTTCGGCTCAGGTCATGATCTCGTGGCTCGTGAATTCGAGCCCCGCGTCAGGCTCTGTGTTGACAGCTCAGAGCCTGGGGTCTGCTTCGGATTCTGTGTCCCTTTCTCTCTCTGCTCCTCCCTCGCTCATGCTCGCTCTCTCTCTCTCTCTTTCTCTCTCAAGAATGAATAAAACATTGAAAAAAATAAAAAAAAACATAAAACGATGATTCTGTGATACATACTTATAACAGATTTCTATCATCAGCACATATCTGTGAATAAAGTAGCCCATTCAACTAAGAATGTTGATTTGTTTTCTCAAGTTTTCATGCTAACAGTCATTTGCTAATTGTTTATTTTTGTTGTCTCGTGCTAGAAGACAAATTGATAGCTCATGCCAAAGACTTAAAATATTTGTGAGAGAAGTTTTAAGTACAGAGAATTATGTATTAACTTCCTTGTGAATTGGAGAAAGCTGACCACATTTATAACAGCTTTTTTTAAATAACAGCTTTATTGCAATATAATTCACCTACCATAAAATTCACCCTTTTAAGAAAGTGTACAATTCAGCGTGTTTTTCCCCCCATATATTCACAAAGTTGTGCAACTCCTATCCAATTCCAGAACATTTTGGTCTCACCTAAAAGAAACCCTGTACCTGTTAGCAGCCACCCCTCATTTCTTCCAGCCCTAAGACCCTAGCAGTTACTAATCTGCTTTCTGTCTCTGTAGATTTTCCTGTTCTGGACATTTCACATAAATGTAATCATATAATCAAATGTAATCGTACAAATGTGGTCACTCTTATTTTTAGCGGCAGAATATCTGAATCCAAGTCTAGAAACATCAGCATTCTTACCAAAGTGTATTTGAGCAAAACTTCAGTTTTATTGCTAGACTGGATTCCACATCCCAGGAAGTGGGGTGACTCATGAAAGTGTGCATTTGATGGTGAGTGCATCAACCCAATGGAGGGAACATTTCAAGGAGATGCTCTTTTGTTTAGAATTATTGGTGTTACAAGAGGGAGGAATGCTTAGAAGAAATGTGAACAAGGCAACCATTTAAAATATTAAATGAAAAAAAAAAAAAAAACAATTGGGGCACCTGGGTGGCTCTGTTAGTTAAGCGTCTGACTCTTGTTTCGCCTCAGGTCATGATCTCCCCGGTTTCTGAGATTGACCACCCTTCGGGCTGTGCCCTGACAGGGCAGAGTCTGTTCGGGATTTTCTCTCTCTGCCCCTCTCCTGCTTGCATTCCCCCTCTCTCTCAAAAATAAATAAACTTTAAAAAAGGAAAATAATTACAAATAATATTTGTACATTTTATTTACATCTTTAGCCCTATTTTTGTAGTGTTTTGCTATTCGATTTTTGCCATTTATAGTATAGACCAAACTCCAGCTGCTAACATGGGAAGTTATCTTTTGCATTGTGTTCTATACGCAGATGACTGCCAGGGATTATGTTCCATGGTGTAATTGATAAGAGTTTTTGTAGGGATTGGATCTTCGGAATTACTTACCATGCAGGTCAGTTAGTAGTTGTCTTACATGTACATTCAGAAGAATGGAAAATTCTTTAGGACCTTAATTCCTGTTGCTTAATTTGGCAGAGTGTCCACTGTCTGACCCATTCATATACTTTTGAAATCAGAAGAAAAAGCCCTCTCATGTTTTTATGGGTGGCCAGATAGACAGCACTTAAAAAATTAGCATATGAATGTTTTGACTATCTTACTTAAGACAGCCTGTCAGTTTGGCAGCTCTGAGCCTGTTATTTCTGTGTCTTCTGTTTTTTCATTTTCATGTTTTGACAAATGAGATTGTACTTTTGACAAGTGATTTGTACTTCATCTAAGGATTTCAGAGTGTTTTTAATTTATTTATTAAACTATCTAAAGATCGTTTTATCCATCCATTTTGGGTAATGTAAGATTTTCCCTAATACAAATGAAAATAGAAAGTGATAGTACTGGAATTCCTTGAATACAAAACATTATTGGACAAAAATTATTTTTAAGAATAATTATTGCTTATTTTCAGAAGCTTGTATTTCTTTTCATTGAACATCTTTAAACTTAGGCCAGATGTTTTACAAATATCCCTTGATAAATGAATAAATTCCTTGCTGAAAATTTTACTGGAAAGAAAACTCTATGTGTTTAATCTTATCCTGTAACTGACATTAAATTCACTCATTCATTCAACAGTTATTTAATGAGTACCTAGCATGTGCTGGGAACTGTTCTAAATATTGGACTCAGTAGTGCTGAACAACCACTCCATAGACCTTATGATCTGTTGGGTGACACACAGATCAAATGAATAAAGAATACAATTACAAATTATAACATGTGCTTTGAAGAGAACAAAGTAATAAACTAATGAACGTAAGAAGGAGAATTAAATTTGGTGAGGAGACTTGAGGACTTGCTATTTGAAAAGAGACTTGCCTATTGTGAAGGAAATACCTATTCTGGAGGAAGAGAATTCCAGGCAGATATAGCTACAACCATCAAGGTCATGAAAGAAGCATATGAAGGCAGGTCTGGCTACAGCACAGTGAAGGGAAAGCATGCTAAGGGATGATGGTAAAAGGTAGAAGTTAGATCATGTAGGGCCTTGTAGGCCATGGTAAAGTCTTCATATTTTATTCTTTGTGCAAAGGGAGGCCTTGAGTGTTTTTTTCTTTTTTAAAGATTTTATATTTAAGTAATCTCTGCATCCAACGTGGGACTCAAACTCAAAACCCCCAAATCAAGAGTTGCATGCTCAGCCACGCACCCCCTTAAGTGAATTTTAAACAGGAGAAATGCATAATCTAGTTTACATTGTAGAAAGATCATTCTGGCTACATGGAGAGACTAAATCACAGGAAGCAAAGTGGAATCTATTGTAGTGGTCCAGTTGATATTAATGGCATAAAGAAGAAGGCGTAGAGGTGATGAGAAGTGGTAGAATATGGATTAGATTTTCTAGGTAGAGATTTGAGGACTTGCTAGTTAGATGTTGAGGGCAAGGCAAGGAGAGCAATCCAAGCAACTGTAAAGTTATCTGGATGATTAGAGATGCTGTTAGTTGAAATAAAATAAGACCAAAGAAGGACCAGATTTGTGGTGGAAAGTCGAGAGTTTGGTTTTGGCTACGCAAGTCTGAGATTTCTGCTAGACTTCTTAGTGAAGATGCTGCGTGGGCAGTTATTTATACAAGTCTGGAGCTCAGGAAAGAGGTAGTAGGTATTTGAGGCATCAGTGTGGGTGCCATCAATTCAGAGATGGTATTTAGAGGCTTGGGAGTGGCTGAGATATCTGAGGGAGTAATTACAGGCAGAAAAGAGGGCAGAAGACTGGGCCTTAAGGCTTTCCAACATATATACATGTCTCTTCATGCAAGAAGAATTTGTGTTTCAATATAAGCAAAATCAAATGTCTCTGTGTGAGTCAGCTGGGGTTCTTAGTTGCAAGTAACAGAAAACAGTTGGGACTGCTTCAATCAAAGGGTACCTAGGTCTCAGTCATAATGGTGCCACAGCAACCTTGGGTGCCAGAGCTGGAACCACCACTGCCTGAGCTGGAAGATAGAGACCGTGATGAGCTCTGCTTGGCACTGAAGATCGTAGTAACTGGATGTTGCTGTGGCTGCTGCCAGAGTAAATTCTCTCCATCACTGTTCTTTGTGAAACTTGCTTCACATTCAAAGTTCTGGCAAAGAATTGAGCCTAGGTGTGTGTCTTCATCCTAGCTATCAGATGGTGGCGTAATTACCCCCAATTGGTTTCCAGGATGAGAAATACTCCCTGTGTTCATCAAGACTTAGCTAATGAGGAAATTCCCCCCAGACCAGATGGGAGTTCAGATTTGGGGCAGTTCAACAACCGCCATAAAAAAAGTGTCAGTTTTGTGAATGTAATCTGTTTGGTTGCTTATAAATTTATAATATAGAGTTAAACAAGTCATTAGAGGGCCTCCAAATGGAGCTCAAGAATAATATTTCTACTCAATTTCTTTTCTCATAGTCTATTTCCTGCCCTAGGATTGAAAAGAGATTCACTTCCCTATTTTTTTTTAACCATAGCCAGAGAAGTATAGCTTCTTTTAGCTAAAAACACTCAAGTAAATAAGGCGCAAGTTCAAGCATCTTTTTAAAGTAAAATTTGACATATTAACACACACACACACACACACACACAAAATTACTACTGTGGCACACTCAGGATTTCTTTAGGAAGGTTAATAAGTTCAAAGGTGCATATTCTGACCCAAATATCTGACCACTGAATCTACTTCAGATAAATTCTATATATTCTATTCTATTTTGTTTTAAAGTTTATTTATTTTGAGAGAGAGAGCAGGACAGGGGCAGAGAGAGGGAGAGAAAGAGAATCCCAAGCAGGCTCCGCACAGTCAGTGCAAAGCCCGATGCAGGGCTCACAAACTGTGAGATCGTGACCTCAGCTGAAGTTGGACGCTGAACCTACTGAGCCACCCAGGTGCCCCAAATTCTGTAAATTTTAGCTGAAGATAACATATGCTGAAATTTCTCCCAGACTGATACATTATATAACAGCAAAATTACACATGCTCTGAGGCTATGGCTCTCTGGTACAGAGAAAGAACACGACTAAAGTCCCAATAAGTTCATTGATCTTATTTATATGAGAAAATTTATAATACAGTCATAGCATTCTTAGCATAGAAGACTAATTGTTTGCCAAAGAGATATCAGAGCATTTCCAGATTAGCACCATGTTCGTTGGTAAGTGTTATGGGAAAATGAATGCTGGGCTTTCTCAGTGAGTGCTTGATTTTGTTGTCTTCCTTCAAAGAGTGTCAGACTTTGTTCTGGCAGATAGTTAAGTTACTTGTAGATTGAATTTGCCTCTTTCAAGATTTGTTTTGAAGTGTTGTTGAGGTGAATTTAGAGTATACAATTGACTCTTGAACAATGTGGGGGTTGGGGTGTCAACCCCCCTCTTCCTTGCAAGGTCGAAAATCCACATATAACTTTTGACTCCCCAAAAACTTAACTGCTTATAGCCTCTGTTGACCAGAAGCCATAGTGAGAAGATAAATAGTTAATTAACTCATATTTTGTTTGCTATATGTATTGTATACTGTGTTCTTATAATTAAGCTGGAGGAAAGGACATGTTGTTAAAGAAATCATAAGGAAGATGGGGCACCTGGTTAGCTCAGTCGGTTGAGTGTCCAACTCTTGATTTTGGCTCAGTTCACAGTCTCACGATTCATGAGACTGAGCTCCGAGTCTGGCTCTGTGCTAACAGTGCGGAGCCAGCTTGGGATTCTCTCTCCCTCTCGCTCTGCCTTCCACGCTCATGCGTGCTCTCTCTCTCTCAAAATAAATAAATAAACTTAACAACAAAAGAAAATCATAAGGAAGAGAAAGTAAGTTTACAGTACTGTACTGTATTTATTGAAAAAAATCTTTGTGTAAGTGAACC
This sequence comes from Panthera leo, assembly GCF_018350215.1. Classification (NCBI taxonomy): domain Eukaryota; kingdom Metazoa; phylum Chordata; class Mammalia; order Carnivora; family Felidae; genus Panthera; species Panthera leo. Next base: position 24,222,538 of record NC_056690.1, read on the forward strand.
CATGCAGTTCAAATCTGTATAGATCAAGGGTCCACTGTACTTTAGGCTAGTTTACCCTTCTGTAAAGACATGACTTTTCTGAGATCTTTCCTGAATGTCCTGGGTGTTCCCCCTATTCTGGCTGTTGGAACATAAAAGTCTTGCAGCCCTGGTGAGCTCTGGCAGTTGTTCAGCTTATGGCTTCCCTTTGCCTAGCCTGTGGTGTTTCACCCTATACTGGGCACCTTTGTATTCAGGCAAAACTTAAGGAGCCCCTGAGTGTTGATTTCTGGAACACCTTGTCCCTGTAACCTCCTTAGAGTTCATCTTCTCCATTTTGCTACCCTGAATGTTCCAGGTATTTTGTTCTCAAATTATGATCTCCTCAACTCAGCAAGCCCATTGTGCTCTGCTTGTGATCCCCTTCCTGCTCTGTGGTCCAGAAAGTGCCTCTAGGCAGAAAGCCAGGGTGATCTGATCATAGGGCTCACATCATTTGTTTTGCTTCTCTCAATGTTCATAGTACTGTGCTGCCTGCTGTCTGAAACGGTATGGAAACAGTATTTTTCCTATATTGTATCCAATATTCTACTTATGTCAGGAGAGTAAACTTGGTCCCAGTTGCTCTCTTGTGAACAGAAGCAGAAGTCCTGTTAGAAAAACGATTATAGGGGCACCTGGGTGGCTCTGCTGGTTAAGCATCTGACTCTTGATTTCGACTCAGGTCATGATCTCATGGTTTGTGAGGTCGAGCCCCATGTTGGGCTCCGTGCTGACAGTGTGGAGCCTGCTTGGGATTCTCTCTCCCTCTCTCTCTCTCTGCCCCTCCCCCTCTCGTGTGCGTGTGTGTGTGCACTCTACCTCTCAGGATAAATAAAACATTAAAAAAATAATTATACCACTGAAACACATGAACATTAGTTCTGGCAGTTTGTTGGTCTTAAAATAACACCAGGGCAAAATCCATGGTGTGATGAAGAAAGAAAAAAAAAATCAGATTAGCACAGTAAAACAACTACAACAATATTAAACATATAGCATTATGTATGGAACGTATTATATATGTTAAATATATGTAACTTAATCCTCCCAACAACCACGTTTATGTAAGGGCTATTATTACCTACATTTTATAGAATTGGAGATTAAGGTATGGAAAAAAGAAGTAATCAAAGTCATACAGCTAGTATATGGTGGATCTAAGGTTTGAATCAGGCAGTATTGGCCAATAAAAATTACTGTCTCAGATCTCCCACCTGTCTCCACTGGACAGTCTGGTATTTAAGACTATAGCATTGCTCCAAATTCAATTCTGTGTTCTCTATCTCTCTCTCTCTCTCTCTCTCTCTCTCTCTCTCTCTCTCTCATCTTCTTGCTTCGAACTCCAACCCTGAGGGGATCTTTTAACTGAAAACTTTTTAATACCATCATTATGTGAATGACCCCCAAATCTATAGCTATAGATATGTTTCCTTGACTCCAGAGAACATCTCTTTCTACCTACCTACTCCACATTCCTGTGTATCTCTTATCAGTACTCTGACTTGGTCTCGAATTGAATTTAGTACCTACTTGTTCTTTCTGTGATCCCTACCTCAGTTAGTGGGCTGTGTCTTTTCTTAAAGGATGATGAAATATTTTGAGATCCTGTTCTATCAGGTATATAGGACCTGTTTTACTTATGAAATGTCTCTTAAGATCCTTTTTCTGTTTCTGCTGTCTTAATTCAAGGCCTCTTCCTCTGTTATTGAGCAATTGCGACAGAAACTTACTTGGTCTTCCTGTTTTTATTCTCCTGTTCTTTCTGTCACTCACAGTACTTCCTTTCAGAGTTAGCATAAAAATCAAGTGAATTTGCCAATACCTTGATTAAAACCCTCTGCTGCTCATCATTGTGTTCTAAGTCAGGAGTTAGGAACAAGGCTTTAGAATGTGAGTTAAATTTCCTTTTGACACTTTCTAGCCGTAATACTTTGGGAATTTACTTAACCCATTAATCTTAATTTCCTCTTCTGTAAAATGGGCAAGATAATAGTTCCTCCTCATGAAAGTGTTAGGAAGAATCAATGAAATAAAAAATATATGAAATACTTCAATACTTTGTACATACTCAATAAATAAAAGTTATTACTGTGAAGATAATATCATTGACAGCCTTCTCACCTTGACTCCACCACACCTTGCCTTGTGTTACAGGTTTCAGATCTAGTGGATGCTTTGCTAATGTGGCCCACACTTTCCACACTTCCATGTTTTGGCTCATGTTTGGCTCCATTTCTTCAGTCTGGAACAGTCCTCCCCGAGCCTCTTCTCTGCTTGTTGAAAGGATATTGTCCCACCTTACCTGCAAAACCTTTCTCATTTGCCACTGTCAGAATTAATTACCCTTTAGGGCTTCCCTAGTCTTAATGAGAGAATATACCATTATAGTTAGTTCATTCTTCTAGCTCTTAGCTTGTGCCAAGAGTTGGGGTCTAAAGAGTCAGAAAAATAGCAAGATGCGTAAGTGTTAGTTGCTATTGTTATTTTTATTAGTCGTCTGCTTGTCATGTTCTTCAGACTGCTGTCTTCTCAAGGGCAAAAATCACGTGATGCATTTTTGTCTCCTCCCACACTGTAGTACAGTCCCTTGTTTATAATGAGTTCTTGAGTCGGTGTGTGTTGGAATTAAAGGATTGGACTTTTTTCTCTGACGCTGCCTGAGAGTGGAAGGAAGTGAGATGGCTAAGGTTAGAGGTGATCCTTTCTGGATCAGTTTCCCTCCTGAGGAACGGGAACAGAGTCCTGCATCAGCTTGGCTGTGGTAGCAGAATTCTTACTGTAACAACTTATTTTAGTTTTCTTTTTTTTTAGCAAAGCAAGGCCTTTTACATTCTGAAAGCAAACAAATGTGTGAAATATCACTAATGAGGCAAAATTTTTTTTGATCTCAAATACACTTCTCCCTTTGTTCCTTTACTTTCCTACCACCTCTTTAGTTACTTGATACTTGAAAATAATTTGATCTTTAGGAAAATTAGTATATTTTCTAAATACTGTTTTACATTGAGTTGAATATTCTACTTATAAACACAATAAATGTAAATAAATATGAGGCTGGCTTTTTCAGGCATTTACCCTGTGATCAAAGATAGACATCTCATTCCTTAGGAAATCTCAAGAAAATTTACAACAATGAAAAAAGGTATGTTTTCTTCATTCATTTCCTCTTTCTTGCTTTTGTTCAGATTTGAATAGACAAGTAGTTATTGAGGAAAATACAATTTAAAAAGCTGTTTTACAATATCTGCTTTTAGAGAAATGATTTACGAAGTGCTATGTTAAAAAATAAGGCAGTTGTAAAAATGCCTTTTAGTAGCTGTGGATCTGAGAAACTGTGTTCTTGCTGTTTGATATTGGATCTTTGAAACAAGAAGCTAAATTACAACATTTTGAACTGTGTTAGCTTGGTGGTTTTCTATAAATAGTTACTGATGGAGAAAGTGTATTGGTATAATAGTAATTTTATAAATATTTCAGATATAATTACTGATTCAATTTGGATTAAGCAAAATAAAGACATAAAATAAATAAGGTGATTTAAGATTGTATTGGTATTTAAAGGCTTCTAGGTAATGGTCCTCTATCGTGTGGTACCTGTTAAATGAAACCTGAAATACTCCCCAGACAGCAGGGGAAGAAATGCCATACAAATAAGTGATCCAAAGGACATACACCTAAATGATTGAAAATGAGTTTAAAACCTTGTATCACTTGGGAGTTTTATTTATTTTTTTTTTACTTTTTAAAAGTTTATTTACACTGGAGAGAGAGAGAATGCAAGTGGGGAGGGTAGAGAGAGAAGAGAGAGAATCCCAAGCAGGTTCTGTGCTGCCAGAGCAGAGCCTTGATAAAGGACTCGAACTCACAAACTGCGAGATCATGACCTGAGCTGAAATCAAGAGTTGGATGCTTAGCTAACTGAGCCACCCAGGTGCCCTTCACTTTAGAGTTTTGGATTGAGTCTGACTTTTCATAGAAACATACATATATTTTCTCTTTTTTTTTTCTGATAACAGTCCACTGTTTTCAGAGCCCCCTTCCCCATTTTAAATAACTTTGTCTTTTTTTAACTCCAACATGGTCTGAGTATGGGAGATTACTCTTCAGCCCACAGACCATGCATGGTGTGCATATGGCTTCACAGACGACTTTCAGAACAGCCCCTGGGTTTAGGAACCATGTAGGTCCCTTAATTTACATATGGGAAAGTGAAGCCTTGAGTGGCTTAAGTCAGCAGTCACAAATTATGACATGCAGATGGAATTTAGACCTACAGGCATGTTTTGTTTGGCCTCTTAGGATGCTTTAAAATTTTTGAGCAAACGGTTAAAAATCAGGAAATTTTTAGCTTCTCATGAAAATTTGGAGTATCTGGCACTGTTAGACTGATATTCCTGCATGATATCAATTGATGAAAGTTATGTCTCAGCTTCGTCTTTTACATTATTTATGTATCCTCAAGGTTTACCATATTCACAATTCTCTTTTGTCTTATCCCTGACTATGTTTTACTTAGTCATGTCACCTGCCTTGCCCTTTTGAAAATTTTTGTTATATCAGTAAGTCAGAGGCAGAGTAGAAAATAGAAACTTTTTCCTTGACCCCCTAAGCAATTGTAGGTTCCCACTTTCATCACTGAGGCATTGATTTATAAGCCTTGGGTTCTAGCCCTTCCATTGCCATCGGCTTGCTGTGTGGCATTGAACAAGTTTCTTAACCCCTCTGAAATTTAGTTTTGATATCTGTCAAATGGTCAGAGTAATAAGCATTTAAATAGTTTACATAGTTTTAAAAAATCTAAAGGTTTATATAAAAAACAGCCTTATAATTAATATTTTGGTTTAATATTTTGTTCTATATTACATTGCTTAAAAATGCTGCTTTACCCAAAAAATACAAAAGCACTAATTCAAAGGGATACATGCACCCCTATGTTGACAGCAGCATTATGTGCAATCGCCAAATTATGGAAGCAAAGTGTCCATGGATAGATGAATGGATAAAGGAGATGTGGTATACATACCATAATGGAATATTATTCAGTCATAAAAAGAATGAAATCTTGCCATTTGCAATGATGTGGATGGAGCTAGAGAGTATAATGCTAACCAAAATGAGTTAGTCAGAGAAAGACAAATGCAATATGATTTCACTCATCTGTGGAATTTAAGAAACAAAACAAATGAACAAAGGGGAAATAAAAAGAGACTTAATTGTAGAGAACAAACTGATGGTTACCAGAGGGGAGGCGGATGGGGGAAAATAGGTGATGGTTAGGGAGTGCCCTTGTTGTGATGAGCACTGGGTGATGTATGGAAGTGTTGAATCACTGTATTGTGCGCCTGAAGCTAATGGGACACTGTGTGCTAACTATACTGGAATTAAAAAAAGTAGAACTAGGTGACTGGGAAATTAATAGCAATGTCCTGTAGACAATTTAAATATATGTACTAAAAATGTAAAAATAAAAGAGTGCTGCTTCAATTAATGCCCTTTTCCTACTGTGAACACCTTCAGTGCATTCTATAGGATAAAGTCCAAATTTCTCTGACTTACAACATCCCCTACCATTTGGTTGCAGAATACCTTACCAAAGTACCTTTTACTTTGTATAGAACGGAACTGACTTTCACTCATTCACCGTTTAACACCTACCCCCACACCCACCTGTCCCCACTCGTTCTTTTTTCCATTAAATATTGAGCACTTCTGCTGTGCCAGGTACAACTTGGGGCACAGAAGACTACAAAAACTGAACAAGACAAAGACTCTGCTTCTAACGTTCTCATACTTAAGCCTTATATTTTAGGCAGGTCAGTATTGTGTATCTTGAATACATCTTATATATGCTTGTCTCTTTTGTTCATACTCTTCTCCTTTTCTCTTTCTTTCATTCAACAAATATTTAATGATCGCTTATTGTGTCAGGTATTTTTCACTGGGTGTTGGTATTATAGCAGAGCATAGTCCCCGCTCCCTTGGAATTTATGTTCTTGTGAGATGAATAAGACATTAAGCAAACAAATAAAATATATGTCATAAGGGCTATGAAGTAAATTGTAGCAGAATAAGGAAGATAGAACGTAGTGGCGTGTGGGCCATGGTGTTATTATTTTGGAAGGAATGGTGAGAGACAGCCTTTCTAATATGGTAATTTGAACAAAGTCCTGAAGGAACCAAGGGAGAGAAACAAGAGGCTATCTGGAGGAAGAGTGATTCAGACAGAGGGTGCAACAAGTATATGTCCCAAGGGTGCGCCCTTGGGACAGTGAGGTGGTCAATAGAGCAGGAGAGCGGTAAGAGATGAGTTCTGAAAGGTAGAAGGGTCCAGATCCTGAAGATCAATTACTGACCACGGTAAGCACCTTGGCTTTGGCTCTAGAATGAGTTGTATCTCCTCTGAATGTTTACTTCACATTCCTTTGTGAAACCTTCCTTGACCATCCCTGTTGACAGTGATTTCTGCCTCTAACTCCTGGCACAACTGCTGACCATGTCCTTTGTTGTTTAACCGACTAAGGCAATGCCTGGTTGTCTTCTTATGTGTCCTCTGTTTTGTCCTAACTTCTTTGTAACTTCCTCTAGCATAGGGACTCATCGTTACACCTTTCTGTCCTAAATTTTGCTTTGTATCTAGTGTATGTTTGTACCTAGTGTATGTTTGTTTGGTGAGGCTCTTGCTTCAGAGATCAGCAATAGGAGTTTGAAAGTGATGTCTAAGAAAGAAGGGAAAAGACTTGGTGGTTAAATATAAGGAATGATGTCAAGGTTTTGTTATCCTGGGATGATAACAGTGCTATGGACAGATGAAGGAAAGCTAGGAAGAGAAACTGATTTTGGGGTAGATAGATGAATTTGGTTTGCAATTTACTGACCTTTGCATGCTAGCAGGATAACCACATTAAGCTGTGTGGAATGATTTGGGTATGTCAGAACATATACAGAGTATTGGTGTTATTTGCTGGTATTATTTGACTGCTGACTACTGTATGTAGTTTCAAGAGCAGGGACAGCCTCCTACTCATATTTCTAGTGCCTGGAACAAGGGCTGGCAAATAATAGGTGCTTAGGTCATAGGCACTTAATATAGTTCTACTGAGATGAGAGGTAGCTGTGATGCACATTGTCAATAGCTCATGGGCCCTGGAATCACATTATTGTGGGTCTGAATACCAGCCCCACCACCTTCCGTGCGTTGTGGTCTTGGTTGAGCACGTGACCCCTCTGAATCTCAGTGTCCTCATTTGGAAAATGGAACGATAAGACCTTCCCTGCAGGGCTTCAGGTAATGAATGTAGGCATAGATCCTGGCACGGAGTAGTGGTTTAAGATACAATACCTATTCATTCAGCTGTAATTGTTAATATTATTATTATAAAAAAGGTAATGCTTTCACTATTGAATTTCAGACTCTTAGGCTTAGAAAAGATCTCAAAAGTAACCTGTTTCTGGTAACTGTTTTGTGTATTTTAGTAACATTTATAATCAGATATGGTTAGTGTCCAATCTGCATAGAATCACCTACATCAGCCAATCCTGCCAATGCATATAGAACTCGGAGACTAATAAGTTAAACGTTGCTGGAACTTGGACTCATAGTACATCAGTTACTGTTATTATGTACATTAGTATTCTAGAAGCTTACACCAGCCATTATATTCCCATCTATCAGAATAGCCTCATGGTGGGATAGGACTTGATAGACATGTTGGATGACAAATAATAGTGGAATTACATAGTATCTTGCGTTTGGAGATGTATCTCCTTAAATAGGATGGAATCATTTTACAGAAGATGAATGAAATTAGTGCTAGATTTAGAGAAGCAGAGTTTTTTCTTGATTAATTTTTTTTTATTTTTTAACATACCTGAAATCTTTTTTCTTCAGATCACACATTGAGATTTTGTAGCTTTTTGGACTAGAGTCCTTTTCTATTCCTTTTTTGTTTTCTCTTGATGTAACTCACAAATTGAAATACATCTTTTGAAATGGTTTCCTGATTTTGTAGGTCTCTTCTGGCTCTGATTCCTTGGGAGCTGCTGGGTGCCTCTCAAACTGTATGCTTACTTTTTGCTTTGGAGCAGATGTCGTGGCACTAAGACCCAGAAACCGTTTGCTCTGTGTGGCTGGAGCTGGGCAGGCTGTGCTCACACTGAAGGGAAGGAAGTCATTAGTGCAGACTGAGCTGTGGAGTTGGGTTCTTGCAGGATTTCCTTCCAGCCTTTCCCCACTAAGGTTCTTGGGAATTAAAAAAAAAAAATCTAAACACACAAACCAAGTTTTCCTATTTACAGTGTTCAGGGAAGGTAGGCATTTCGGGAAAGGCAGATCCTTTCCCCAAGTTAGCCAAGAAGGAAGAAAAAGCAGCGTAAAGAAGCTCTGATTACAGATCTTTGGAATTTTCTTTGCTAAATTTTACAAACGAGAAATACACCCAGAATTTTGGGAGTTGCTCCAGGCTGTGCGTGAGGGTTTGATTGCTTGTCTAATCTTTTTTTTTTGAGAAGAGGAGAATTCGCCAAAAGGGGTTTGGATGGCAGGAGCCCGGCTCCGTTTCTGCAGCAGCTCTCGTCCTGAGTCTGTTCTCTGAGGGAGGGTCTCTGCAGCCGGCTTGGAGACCCCCTGCCGCAGGCTCCTTTTGCAGGCGCTTGGCTGGGGGGGGGGGGGAAATGCCCCGCTCTGGCAGGAGTACGCTGGTTGCTGCTGGGACTTCCTAGCCCGGTGGGAAGTGTGTTCGTGGTGTGGGGATACTTTTCATTGAACTGAAGGCGAAAAGACTGGACTCTCCTGGGCTTTTTCCCTTCGCAGTGAATATGGGGAAGAATTAGGGGGTGGGAGGGAGGCAGCATGACTTGCAGTCGCGGCTGCCCTGCATCTGCCCCCAGCCCCCAGCCAGCATCTTGATGTTCCACGTATCGGCTGTACAAATATGATGAAATGGCAGCCCCGGAAGAAGGTAAGTGTCCTGGAGCGGGGACGGGGCCCTGATGCCCGACCCAGGGAAGGGTGACTGGGGGCGGTTGCCCTCGGGTCCCTCCATCCCTTCTGTAGTTTGCTGGGCTGGCCGGTCCAAGCATCTCAGTCCCTTTAGGGACTCGGCGCCAGTCCCCCAGGGACGAGTTACTAAGTCTAGCCTGCGTCCACTGCCCTCTTAAGTTTTTCCTTCTTGGTGTGCCTGGAGTCTCAGGGGTGACAGCTCAGAAACACCCGGTTGCTTTAGAAGCCCCGTGAAGCCAGCGACACGATTACCTTTGCGAGGACCCAGCCAAGAGCTGCCAGAGTCCAAGGACTCGGTGGCGCCCTGTCTCTGGGGGTGCCATTTGGGGCCGCACCCTCCCCCCACCCCATACATTCCAGCGTCCCTGCAGGTGGGTGTTGCAGCACCTACTTCCCCAAGGGGTTAATAGGTTGCGAGCCTCTGGCAGCTGCTTCCCAAGGGCCCCGCTGGGGGGCGAACATCCCCAGCACAACCGCCCAGCAGCTGGTTCCCGGGCAGCCCGGCCGCGGGGCCTCCTGCCCCGGCGCCTGGGGCCGGCCCGGGCCTTCTGCCTGCGGGGCTCCCGGGCTGCCGCGTGGGCCCGCGCGAGTGCGCGCGCCGGCCATTGTGCACGGGTGTGTGTCTGTGCGTGTCAGCGTGCACGGGCGTGTGTGCATCGATCGTGGGGAAGAGGGGGAGGGGGCACTTTGCTTTTTGCGAGATTATTTCCTAATATGGCTCCTTTGTTGAGAACTCAAGAAAAAAAAAATCCAGTGGTTCTATCAAAATAAATTGCTATTGGTCCCAGAAATAACGTTTCTAAATGTGGGACTGGTCCCTACCCCAGGACGCTCAGGGAGAAAGACAGCTTTCTTTAAGTTGTTGGCGGCTGTAGGTTTGGCTAGGGTTCCCTTTTGCTAACTTGTCTGACTGGCGCTGTTAGGTGAACCCAGTGGTTCACTGCATAGCAGGACCTCCCCCCCAAATACCTTGTTTGGCCGTGGTTTTTATTGACATTCTTCTAAAGGAAAGCACAGCGAACTGAATGTGCTGTGCCCCTCCCCAGCCTTGACCTGTCTCGGTTAGCAGCTGGATGGTGTTTTACTTGAACTAGCCAAACTGACTCCTTCTTTGTGGCATGATGTGCGATACCGTGTTTTATACCAGAGTTGAGATAGAAATCATGTGGGAGATGATTCTCTGATATTGTGCGTTTGCTATATTGCTAGAGAATGTAACAAACCATGCTTTAGTATAGCCTGGTAAATTGAAAGGTTTTCTTTGATATGTAATTAATGCAATTTTGATCTCTGACACTAAGTCATTTCTACCTCCTCCTGAAGTCAGAATCTCTCATATATTAGTTCTCTCGTAGAGCCTCTTTCAGTGAGATTGGTTTCATTTACTTTAGTTAAAAGAGATCCACGTTATCACCTCCTTCTAATCCCCAATCAAATTCAGAGTCAGGTTGAGGAAAACCATAGAAGAAACCATATAATTAAGCAATTTAAACAGACACTGTGTATTCCGAAAGTGCTCCCCCATTTCTTCTATATTTGTAAATTGCATATTTATGAGTACTTTTAAGATGTCTGCAAACTATACATTCATAAATGTCTGTTTTTTCTATTTTACCCAATATGCAGTAACTCATGCAGTTATGTCTGTGGAAACCCCTCTGGGTACTGGTATTGCTTGAACCACGGAAGTATTATTCTTGGCAGTCAGGTGGATTTCTGGACTCTGGAAGATTCTGTTTCAAGTGTTAGGATTCACTCTGCAGTATTTACTCACTCTATGATGCTTAAATGGCTATAACAGAAGGTTGTGTTTATCCACTGTATTCATAATCCCAAACCATCATGTTATAAAGATCCAGATATAATTCTGCAGAGTTCATAGAAGATTAAAAAATAAGCTGAGCCATCAAATACTGTGTGATTTTTTGGTGGTGGCTTGAGAACAATTCTTGATGTTTCTACATTGGAAATGGAAGCTTCTTTGGACAATACTCAGTATTCAAAACCGGTAGGGCAACAGTAAGTCTTTATAAAAATTAGGTTTATTTTCTTATTCTTTCAAGAATACTCTCATGATCAGATCATTGCCATGGTTTCTGGCTGGGTCTGCTAACACATTTGTAGTAGAATAGTCACATGCCATGTGTTTTGCCAAACTGTTTCATAAAAATCCTTTACGCTACAGATGAAAAGTGATACTTCATTGATGTGATTTTAACAAAGCTGGGAAGATCATCTATAGAATGCTGGCTGCCCCAAATGGCATTTGTCTATAGCTGGGCTTTATGACTAGGATTGGTTGGTAACTTGCTGTCCTGGTGTCCTGTCAGCTACCAGTCCTGGCTTTTATCAATTCTGGGATAACTCTAAGAGAATGACCATAGCTTCTAGGCTGCTTTGTCTCTGAGAATACAGCTGGGATACCTGATGGAGGGGAGCTCCTTAGTCCTCTTTCTTTACTTGCTGAGTTAAACTGAATACTAAAATTCAAGATGTGTGCTCCAATATTCAATTATGGTCTCCTAAACTTTTCACAAAGAAACCACCAAAATGTGATTAATCACGTTGCACCCTCACAACCAGTGAGGAACTTAGGACCCAGTCTTCCAGAGCATAGGGGACCTCCTACCAAGAGCCCTGTAATTCTCCCTAAAAAGTAAGATTCTGTGCAACTGTGATTGCATCATGGTAAGAATGACATTTAATATCATGCTGCCATTTTTTTCATGCCAGTAGGCATCTCTACTTGTTCTCATATCCATTCATTTAATTCTTTTTCAGTGAGGTGGCAGGTGTTCTATGTTGCATTTTACAGAGAAGGAAACAGGTTTAGAGAGATGCAATGACTTAGCCAGAATCACATAGCATGGCAGGATTGGACCAGCCCTGTTTACTTCAAGATGTGTGTTCTTCACCACTGTACTTGGGAGTTTATCCAGGAAAGATAAAGGCTGATTGCTGAGGTGATCTCAGTATATAAGAAGGTTAGCCATAGCTCTCCTCCCTCATTTCTGGATACTGGCACCAAGATGCTCTTCTTCCCTCTCCTTCTTGAAGAGACACAGTGATTTTATCTACCTCTGAATTCTTGGAGCATTTAGAATCTATGCTCTTCTAGGCTGTCTTTTATTGATACCAATCTTTTTTTTTAATTAAATTTTTAAAGTTTATTTATTTATTTTGAGAGAGACAGAGACAGCATGAGTGAGGAAGGAGCAGAAAGAGAGAGAGGGGAGAGAGAGAATCTGAAGCAGTTTCCGTGATGCCAGTACAGAATCCATCTTGGGGCTCGAACTCATGAAACCATGAGATAGCAATCTTTTTAAAAAAATCTCTTTTCGTATCCAGCCTCTCAATTACACTTCAAATTCCTTGAGTTTGGGAACCATATCTCATACCTCTTTTTTTGGTGTCAAGGATAATATAGTTGCTCAATAAATATTGATGTAAAAGTGAAAAAGAACTATTACTTTGTAAAACTTGCATCTTTAGACTTTCTTATTCTAAGAGGTAGTAGTAAGTTTACATGTAAGAAAAGATATAAAATATTTCAATTGATTCATAGATACTAGACTGTAGTGGATTATTAAAGAGCACCAGAATATTTTGACACTTGATTCTGGTCTTTTGTAGAGAATGTTAGGAAGGGAGGGGACAGCCACACTTCCCACAGAATATCCATGGCATTCATTGTTAAAATGACATACTACCAGGAGCCATGGACCAGACTCCTGATTCAGTGTCATGATCCTTTTATTAATGTAACCTTATTGGCCTGGCAAAATATACTTTCCCCTGTGAGGCTATCGTACCACACATTATTTTTATCTTGTACTTGCAGAAATGATAGTAATTAAAATGCTCATTGCATAGAAACATGTTTGTTTACAATTCTGAAGTGATTCCTGCTCTTTAAAATCCAAGGATTAGTATCAGATAACACTGTGTAAATAAGACTGCAGTCAAAACCTGCAGGAAAGCTGCTGCTGATTGGATTTTTTCATTGCTTATCTAATGTTATTTTACTGTTCACACATAATAAAAGATCATTAATAGGAATATGTCACATAAGTGACATTAATTATGTCATTTGAGAATCATATGATGTATTTATCTTGTTATACTTGTCACATTAATACAATGTGAATCTGGCTTCTTAAATGACTTCTCTCATAGCACTTCATTTAAAAAGCTTGTTTGGAAGCTCACTTGTAAGGATTCCATCCTGTAAATCTGTGTCTTGGAATAGCTTATTCCTTTTACAGAAGGGTGTATTTCAAATCCCTGTACTTTCTCTATGATAAAGTATTTTGTTTCTGGATTTGAAAGTGAAAAGTCTCATATTAAAAAAAAATTCTTTTTAATGTTTATTTATATTAGAGACAGAAAGAGAGAGAATGAGGCAATGCATGAACGAGGGAGGGGCAGAGAGAGAGGGAGACACAGAATCCGAAGCAGGCTCCAGGCTCCGAGCTGTTAGCACGGAGCCCGATGCCGGGCTCGAACTCAGGAGCTGTGAGATCCTGGCCTGAGCCAAAGGCAGACGCTTAATCGACTGAGCCACCCAGGTGCCCCCCCCCCTTTAATGTAACAGTATGAAATTAGACTTAAAAATAATCAAACATTGTGGACAAAAGTACGTGTAAAGAGAAGTCTCACAAATCTCATGATAAAGGTCTTTCTGCAAATCCATTGTATACACCATTCCCAGGTCAGTGCAACCTAGAGACCGAGGTTTTTGTTCTGGCACTTCCCATGACTTGTGTCCTTGGGCATGTCATTTAATCTTTCACATGTGACCCCCCACTGTTATAGGTTAGCACCTCATTATCACTTGCTGGATGTCTTGCAAATGGCATCCTAATGATTTTTCTTTTCCTGGTCTCTTTTTTTTGCCTCTGGTTTTTCCTTCTTACTCCTCTTAGAGTTATTGTTAGCCCCCACACATGTGCACATTATTCACCTCCTTAAAACCCTGCTGTGTCTCTCCATTGTTTAGTAGAGGTCTTCCAAGTGGGTAAACACACCTTGGGTTAGGGGATGTGGAAGAAAATAACTGGGTTAGGAGGAAAATATGAAAACTTCTGTTTTTATGGGTTTTTTTAATTTAAAAGAATAAGAAACAAATCAAGTTTTGCTGATCTTCCAGTATGGCTTGCCACTTGTGTGCTCACTGGTTCAGAGGCCGCCAGGGATCCTTAGTGGTGCCCCCTCACTGTTCCTGTCAGTCGTTTGTTGACCTTCAGTGTGCTGTGGTCGACTAGTTTCCATCATGAAAGATTGTGCCTTAAGTGACTAATTTTATTAGAAGAAGAAGAAGAAGAAGAAGAAGAAGAAGAAGAAGAAGAAGAAGAAGAAGAAGAAGAAAGGAAATTGTAGTGTGGACTGTATAGAGATGAAGAGGATGGGCTCTGCAGCTAGACGGCGTGGCTTTGAATTGACTGCCTCGCTCAGCCGCTTTGTAGCTGTGTAGCCATTCCTTAACCTCTCTAGACCTCAGATGTCTCATCTACTGAAGGCGAATGGCACTTAGCTCCTAGTATGACTATGAGGATATGATGTAAAATGCGTACGAGGAGCGCCTCGCACCTAAAATGTGCTTACTGCATTTTTGCCTGTTGGTGTGACTGTATCCTACAATGCAGCTGGCCGTGGCTCATCAGGGCATGGCTGCCGTGCATTTGCGTTTACTCCTTCTTTGCCTCCAATCTCTTCTCCTTGTAGTACTCTCCTTAATTTACCTTCCTTTCGTCACTGGTCATGACTCTGAGAGCTAACTCAGTCTTCTTCTCCTTCGTGAATTCTTCTGTCATTGCTGGGCATAGCTGGCAACACTCTCCTTTGACTGTACTTGTATGGGCTACAGTCATAGCCCTGCACTGTAGCTGTCAGTGTGTCCGTCTCTACCAGTGGAATGTTACAGGGTCATAACTGAATGAGTGAATGTTTGAAAAAATGTAATGCATCTATCGAACGAGGTGGTCAGTGATCTTCAACCAGTTGGTTGACTTTGCCAGTTATTGAAGATGCCTAACATGCAAGTTTATATCTGCCCATTTCTCACCCTCTTAGAACACCATATTGACTCCGAGGGAGGGTGATTCATTGAAGGGGTGATCTTAACTGTGCACCCATTAAAAATGAAGTCACAGGGGTGCCTGGGTGGCTCAGTTGGTTAAGTAAGCGTCTGACTCTTGATTTCTGCTCAGGTCCTGATCTCATGTTTTGTGAGATGGAGCCCTGCAGCGGCCTCTGCACTGACAGCATGGAGCCTCCTTGGGATTGTCTCTCTCCCTCTTTCTTTCTGCCCCTCCCCCACTCATTCTCTCTCTCAAAATAAATAAACATTAAAAGAAAAAGAAAAAGAAAGTCACAGTTATGAGGTAGTGGCTGCACAATATTGTGAATGTACTGTGTGCAACTGCATTGTACCCTTTAAAATGGCTAATTTTGTGGGGCGCCTGGGTGGCTCAGTTGGTTGAGCATCTGACTCTTTTTTTTTAATGTTCATTTATTTCGAGAGAGAGAGAGAGAGGGAGAATGAGTGAGCATGAGTAGGGGAGGGGCAGAGACAGAGGGAGACACAGAATCTGAAGCAGGCTCCAGGCTCTGAGCTGTCAGCACAGAGCCCAACACAGGGCTCGAACTCACGAACCTGAGATCATGACCTGAGCCGAAGTCAGGTGCTTAACCGACTGAGCCACCCAGGCCTCCCCCACCACCTTTTTTTTTTAGTGTTTATTTGACAGTCTAACTCTTGATTTCAGCTCAGGTCATGATTCCAGGGTTGTGGGATAGAGCCCTGCATCAGGCTCAACACTGAGCATGGAACCTGTTTGAGATTCTCTCTCTCTCTCCCTCTGCCACTCTCCCCTGCTCATGCTCATGCTCATGCTCTGTCTCTGTCTCTGTCTTTGTCTCTCTCTAAAATAAAAAAAAAACCTCTTTAAAATGGTTAATTTTGTATTATATACATTTCGCCCCAATTGAAAAAAAGGGGAGAGAAAGTTAACAGTTATTTGTGACACATCACCTGACATCAGTACAGCAACACCGTGGTTGTAAACCCCCAGAGTAAATCTTTGTTCCCTTTAGCCTTAAATATTTTTGATTCTGTAAGATTGGTAAGGAATGGTCATCTATAGAAAGCTACTTCCGGGAACATTCGCGAAGCTGGGAACGGTGGATAGACTTGATAAGAAGTGAAGGAAGTCAGTGAGGAGAAAATCTGATTTGGCACCTTTAGTGTTCAGGAGCTAGCCAGTAAACATTGCCAGTGTGAGAGGCTACAGAGTTTAATTGGCCCAACCTCAAAAAGGCGCCAGCAGCCACCTTCACTTTGCTAGTCAGTTACAGTGATGACACACTGCGCAAAACACAGCGGGAGCAAGAGAAAACCTGAAGTCCTGGCTGGCCCCGCCAGCTTTAGCTTCCACGGTGAATTCATTGAATCATTAATAACAATGTATGTCTCTGCTTTAGGAGTTTGCTTTTATTGATGTGTTAAAACCATGTAGTTTTATGGAAAGCTATAAAAATTACATCATTTAACAGACATTTTCAGGATTTATATGAATCTTTTGTCCTGAACTTTTTTGTTGTCTCTCCGCCCCCCGCAGTCCCCCAACCCGCCTTTTAGGTTTTTGTAGCTAAGAGGAGTATTCTCATATGATTGAGCCCTTTGTTATTTATTGTGTTAGGGTATTCTGTCTTTGTGATTTTGAGTATTCTATGCTTTTAGCATATATTTTAAGAAAAAAACAAAATTGTGTCATTTGGCTTATACCTTCTGTGTAATAAATTTAGCATTTTTAGAAAAGATACATGAAATAAGCTTGATGACAGTTATCAAAGCTGCACATAGCTTTTGCTGGTAGATGTCCCTCAGTTTGGATTCTTAAAGGACTGAAATTTCTCAGGGTTCTGTCTGATTATGTAAGCAACTGTCCATTCTTGAATGCACCCATATTGCTAGCATTATTTAATTTGTGGGAGATAATATTTTGTATTTATATCATGTCAGGGGATTCATACTTGTAGAGGCACACATATGGAGGCAATTCTGAGTTAGAGAGCAGTTGACATTTGGAATAGGGTCAACGTGGAGATGGGAGCCAGGAGGTCATTGTGGGAACTCCTTGTGTTTGGACACATACTCTCCCAAAATGCAGTACGTGTAGACTTGAACCTAGAAAGATGCTAGCTGGGCACAGGGAAGGAAGAAACTCATAAGGAAACTTTTTTGCACATCCTAGGATAACTTTGTTATATCCTATATTGGCATAACAACACTGGCAAGATTAGAAATAGCTTTTTTCCCCCCATTGATAAATTATTCCTTATTCTAGTTTGTCCAATATAGGTGTTCCTTGTTTTGAGGAAAATCAAAATACAATATTTTGAATCTGAAAGCAGACTGAATCCCAACTTACTTTATATAACTAAAAACCTTGAGTGTCCATGGGGCGCCTGGGTGGCTCAGTTGGTTGTGCGTCTGACTCTTGATTTCAACTCAGGTCATGATCTCACGGTTTATGGGATTGAGCCCCATGTTGGGCTCTGCACTGACAGTATGGAGCCTGCTTGGGATTCTCTCTGCCCAACCCCCCCCCCCCCCCCCGACCCTCCTCTCCTCGTGCTCTCTCTCTCTCTGTCTCTTAAAATAAATAAACATTAAAACACACACACACACACACACACACACACACACACACACACACATACAAACACACACCCTTAAGTGTTCATTATATTTATTTGGATCATACTTAACTGCTCTGACAATTAGTTGTGAAGCATATTTTATTTTTTAAATATTTATAAATGAACATAACAGGTATGCATGCACACATTTCAGTATTATGTTCAACTGTGGTGTCTATGAAAAACTATAGTGCTTAAGCCCAGACCTATCGGATATTTTTGGAGCTGTGTGTGTTTGTGGAGTTGAGATTTTCAGGCATAAATAAGATTGTTGTTTTTGAGGAGTAGAAAGAAAATGTCATAGGGGGTGACTGTGGACTCATTTTCATTTTGGTTGGATTTTGGGTCTTTATTACTTAATAATTAGCTTTTTCTGATAGAGGGTAGGCTTGAGATAGAAAAGATGAAATGCAAACCACTTTGTTTTATTATTAATAATTTTGGAAAAGATTTTAGGTTGAACTGTGAAATTGTTGATGTTTGACCATCTTTTACCTACAAAAATAGAAATTTATTATGGTTTAATTAATATTTGGGGGGTTAGGGATGGTGGTGATAAATATTGAAATTAAGACTAAAATGTGTTTGGGGGATTAATTATGAATTAATTTCAAAGTCACTATGGTTTCTTTGGAAAATCACTACACTAATATTTAATTTATCCATGGTGTTCTTGTGAATTTCTTGTTAATTCAGACTTAATTCATCAACTGCCAACCCTTGTTAAATTTCAAACATTTTTTTTGATATGAAATTTTCTAAAATGTATTACACATTTCCTGCCTTCTTAAAGAGAAGGTACTAAACGTGAATCAAACTTCTGATTGATGGGGCACCTGGGTGGTTCATTCAGTCAAGCATCTGACTCTTGATTTCAGCTTGGGTCATTATCTCATGGTTTGTGGGTTCGGGCCCCACATCGGGCTCTGTGCTGACAGTGTGGAGCCTACTTGGGATCCTCTCTCTCTTGCTCTCTCTCTGTTCCTCCCCCACTTGGGCATACACTCTCTCTCTCTCTCTCTCTCTCTCTCTCTCTCTCAAAATAAATAAATAAACTTAAAAAAATTATAAACTTCTGATTGCTTAGGATATTATCACAAACATGAGTTATCCTACTTTGCTATAGTATAGCAATACTATAGGAGTTTTTAAGGAATGTAGAGTTATTTGTTCCTATACCGAATGACCCTAGATTGTTCCTTGATTCTTTAAAAATACTTTTATGTCTTCTTTGTAGAGTTTTTTTTCTTTCTCTCCATGTTGCCCACAGTAATGCTGCTGTCATGTGCCTACCTCCTGCGGTTTGTTGTGTGTATCTGTTTCCTGTCTGTGGTGGGTAGGAAACCCAGCTAACTGAGTCTTAGCTTGTGATTAAGACGAAAGTAAGTACTCAGAACGAGGGTTTCTCTTACAAGTATGTGAACTTTAGAGTGTGAACTGTGGCTTTCTATTTTGACAGCATAGAGGTTTTTTGTTTTTTGCTTTTTTAATACTTTCTGGTTTTAGGCTAGGTTTTAGGTTGTTGAGGTGGTTAAATAAGTGACCTTTTGATAAGTGAGATATTTATTATGCTGTTGATTACCAAGAGTTAGATATATATGAGGAGGCATGATCACAGGGTTTAAAAATGAAAACATTTGAATTGATTTGATAAATACCACTGTCGTTTTTCTTTTCTTTGTCTTTGCTTTGGTGTGTCTGGCTTGGCATTTTTAAAAATAACTTGTTCATATATATACACAGAAGGAACCAACAGCAGTAGTTTATGTGAAGGGGAGAATTGCATATCCTAGGGAATGTATGTGATTGCCTTTGAGAAGAAATGACCAAAGGATGTGGGATTTATTTAAATAGTAATTAGTTACACATTAATTAACTAAAACATTATTTTTTTATTGACACAAGTATTACTTATTTTAAACAACATTTTTGGTTTTAGCCTAGGCTCTTGCTAGACAGTATTTATGATACTGAGACTAAAACATTTTTCGGAATGAAAGGACCTTAAGGAGCGCTTCGTGTTCCAGATGAGGAAGCAGAGTCCCAACAGTAGGGTAAACTGGCACCTTTGTTTTCTTTTTTTTAATTTTTTTAAATGTTTATTCATTTTTGAGAGACAGAGTGTAAACAGGGGAGGGGCAGAGAGAGAAGAATCCGAAGCAGGCTCCAGGCCCTGAGCTGTCAGCCCAGAGCCACCAGCACAGAGCCAGATGCAGGGCTCGAAGCCACAAACGACAAGATCATGACCTGAGCTGAAGTCAGATGCCTAACCGGCTGAGTGCCCCAGGTGCCCCAACTGGCACCTTTAGAATCACATAGCTTTTCAGGCCCCAGCTCTGAGTATTCCAAGTGGAGGCCATATCCACTGGGCTGTACTCCTTGTACTTCCCTAGGAATTTGGGCTTCCCTAGGGTTGGGCTTGTTTATAAAAAAAGACACGAGAAATTTGCTTTGCTTTCAGCTACATCTTCTGTGACTTATTTTCCTAAAATTCCTTTGTGCTCACCCTTTAAAAATCCATAGTAAAATGAATATATGAAAACAAATAGTAGCATTTGTTTGCTCTTAGTTTTGCCGTTACTTAGCAAGACATTCAGATACGGAATCTGTATAACCTCTTATCATAGCTGGTAGGGAGGCATTCATGAACCATCAGGACCTTAGTCACTGAGAGGCCTCACTTGAGGTGGAGGATGGGGTTACTTTGATGGGGACCACGAGTAGCCGAGAAGCAGCAATCAGGGGTGTGGGAGTGCAGAAACACTGACTCCATCTCTGGCCCTGCAGCTTGTCCCTGCCCATGCAACGACCTGCCTCTTTGGTACGCGTTCCAGGCCCCTGGAGGGTAACGGGTGCCTTGACCAGAATGCAGGAAGTCTTGTTCAGATCCTACCTTAAAGGATCCACTTTAGATAACTAGTAGTGAGCCTCTGGTGCACAGATGGTGCCCCTTTGGAGAACTACCCCAGGACCTCACCACTGTCTCCCTACCTTTATAAAAGCTGTGGCTTGAGGTCCAAACAGGGCAGAGAATAGAGGTGGAGGATGGGGCAGAGAATGGTTGCCTACAACCTGGATCATCCATCTGCCAGATACCCCTGTCAGGAAGTTACCCTGAATAAAACTCTTTGTAAACATATGGGGTGTAAACATATTGCTCTGTTTTTTGGTCTTAAAGTGCCTTCTCGGTCTGGGGAATACTTTATCAGTATCCTCCACCTTCTAAGAAGGGGTCTGTGATATGGGGAGAGAGGAAAAACAGTTGAGAGTGGAAATAGAGGATGTGGGTGACAAACTTCACATACTTCATATGGGAGGATGAGTTCTGGGTCAAAGTAGTTGATGCAAAAGAACCAAGAGTCAGGGAAGAAAAAATCATGACTATTAGCAATAAAGATGAAATAACCTATCTGAAAAGTAAATGGTTTATGTAGGTTTACACAAATGTGAAATAGACCTCACTGGTAAGTAAATCATACCAGGATGTCCTTGTCTCTGTTCTAATTATTTCTCATTATAGCTATGGTTCTTGAGAAATTTTAATGAACCATATAAATGCTATCCCATTTATAGTGGTCACGAAACAAACAATTTAGAAGAACTGGGTTATTATGAAAACCAGTATTTTCAGTAAATAATTGTAACTGTGGGTAAATCGTCTGTGTTAATTTGAACAGAACTCTCTTTTATTTTTTAAAGTGAATATATACTGTATCTTTGAATTGCACCATACTGGATTAAGAGTGAATGAGAATGTCAAATTTCTAAAGCCAATTTTTAACTTATAAATTTATATAATTTAAATTTAAATTATAAATCTATAGGCTATTCTGCTGACATTTAGAAGCTGATTAAAAGAGGATAAAAATGTGGAGAAAGTGTATAGGTTTATCTCTTAAAAATTTAAACAGAAAAATTCTAACTTTAAGAGATACCAGTTAAAGGAAAGATCTTCAACTATAGGTCACTGACTGTGTTACTACATATGCAAGTATAATTAACACTTATATTGACCAAATAAACCAGGGAAGTTAATAGGCACAGAGGTTATAATCTCATCATGGGTGAGTTTTAAACACTAATATAAAATTGTACAGTTTTTGGATAAATAGAACCAGATATTTGTTGAGAGTTTAAAATGTGTATAATTTCTTAATGGATTCTGTAGCCATTTTAGAGACTGTTTCCATGAAACATGCTCTTATAAGTTTTTATTTTGAGTTTATTTATTTTTGAGAGAGAGAGAGAGAAAGTGCCCATGTGCACAAATGGGGGAAGGGCAGGCAGAGAGAGGGAGAGAGACAGTATCTCAAGCAGGCTCCACACTGACAGTTCGAGACCTGCGATGTGGGGCTCAAACTCAGGAACTATGAGAACATGACCTGAGCTGAAGTCGGATGCTTAACCAACTAAGCCACCAGACATCCCAACAATACATCCTTTTAAATGGGAATAATTTTAAAAATCAATTTTCTTTTAAATGATCAAATTACTGAACATTTACTAAAGCTGTTGAGGATGCAAATATGAAGAAGACACATTTTCTCTAGAAGGGAGGATGAGGCCAGTGCTCAAATAACTGAAATGGGAGGTGGCATATGTTAAGTATCACTGGAAAGAGTCCATAAAAGGAGAAGTCACAGCTGACTTGGTAGAAGAAAGGGAAGAGTTTGGAGTTTGCAACAAGAATTCATAGACCAAGAGAGTCCACGTGGTGGAGAGGCATTTCAACTAGACTTGGTGGGCTGATTTTTACCAGACGGAGATGAGGAAGGCCATTCCAGGCAGTGAGAACAGCGTAGGGAAAGGCAAGCTTTGAGCATGTTTTTACAACATGGTAAGGAATCCCACTTTGGCTGGAGGATAAGCTTCAAATGCCAGCTGAAATCCGGACAGTAATTGGCCCCAAAGATGGTGAAATTAGGTTTTCCCATGCTTATTCTCCTCTTAATGCTTGATGAGTAACTGGTTTTTCTCACACTTTCTTATTAAAGGAAAATGAAAAACTGAGTAGGTTGCAAATGATGGGATTTTATTTGGCTCTGCAAGGATTTTTATAAATACTACAGCAGCTGTTTATATGTTTTTCATGATTGCCTTATGCATATCAGAATGAGTCTCTTCATTGTTTCTGTGTAAGTCCACATTTGACTCAAGTTTATCTTTGAATGTTTGCCATTCTCATTTTGTTTGTACTCTCTTGGGTAGTATTAGTTACCTGATGATAGGAATATCATAAATTTGGAATTCCAAGGCCTTCCAACTTCAGAATGTCATCTCTTTACTACACATACTATGTAGTACTGTTAAACAATCAGTTTGAGGTCTGTAGCACAATTCACAAAGCAACAATCTCTCCTGTATTTCCAAATAAAGTACTTGAAGGGAATGATATTTGCAGAATGTGCTATAGTGGTAAATTTAGAGAGTACAAGATAATTACTTGTAATTATGGCAATTTCTGTAAGGGAAATCATCTTAATTTGTTCCTACTAAGAAATAGAATTGCTCTTCTCATAGCATTTGAATCTTTTTAGGAGATTAATGCTGTGTGCCTTCATTACTTTGAATGGACATTACAGCTTTTCACTACATCTGAAATTACCCTTTTAGTTCATGCTTCTGTTTGAATTTCTGTTAAATGCAGTCTTCACTTAAAAAAAAATCATATTCCAGAGCTCTTGTTGGAGAGAAGTTACATGTCCATCCTAAGCAAATTGTAAAAGAATTGTATGTCTCTACTAGGAGAATAAACTCCCCAAGAAGCCATAGTCTGGGTAGTGAAAAGAGTCTTTAACTAGAACTTGGAGCATTCACCTGTCATGTTATTCCCTGGAGATTTTAAAATTTAGGTGGATGGCCTTTAGGCTGATGGGTAATTATGATGACTTAAAAGGAGTGCTGTGTCTTTGGGCATTTTTATGAAGACAACATTCTGACTACTTTTTTATTTTTAAGTAGTTAATTATACCATCTGGGAAAGGTAACTTGTATGTAGTTAAGACAGAAAATTGGATTGGGAAGAATGGATTTATACTAGACTATAATTAATTGGAATGTTGAAAAAGAAATGATGGACATATGTCTCCATAGGTGACAAAGGTGCTAAGTATGGAAAACTAACTCATTGTTAGGCATAGACTGTCTACAAAAATAAGTGATTTCAGTCTTCAGAGCTGCTGGGGTGGCTTAGACAATTCTGAGTTTTCAATTAGCACCCGTTTCTTCACATTATACATGAATTTCTTTTGGCTGCAGTGAGTTGAGAATGGTGCATTGGTGCTGAAATTTCTTTTTCCCCTGATGCCAGGTACAATACTTAGCAGCAGTCAGAAGCCATGCTTGAGTATAGTATAGCAGGTTTTAGGTAGGATCAGGTGGAGCTAGTGAGTGGCCAAAGCCACAAGTGATTCAAGAGCTCTTTGATTTTGGAATGTCCTGCCCTTTCTACTAAGACCTAAGCTTGTCGTCAAACTAGGGTTAATTGATTGAATAATTACTTCAATATGCACTTATTGAGGGCCCATTATGTGCCAGAGGCTGGCTGTTTATTTCATAATGAGGAGGAAAAATGAGTAATGCTCAATGGTAACTCCATTATCTCAAACTTTGGGATAGTTCAGTTTAATCTTATGAATGTTTGCTAAGTAAGTTAGTAATTACTGAATTTGAGAGAACCAACTAATTTACTAAGTATAAGCACACTAATAATTTATGAAGTGTTAGATGTTGGGAGTACAGAATCAGATATAATATGATCCCCATTCTCAAGAAGCTTACAGTCTAGACAGGAAGTCAGAGGAGAAAATAAATTATTACAATACAATATGATAACAACGGTACCACATATGGGGTGCTATGGGAACATTGAAAAGCAGTAGAAAAGAGGAGGAGGAGGTGATGTGAGCTAAGCATTGAATTATGTGTAGAAGTTGTCTAAGTTAATAACCAGTGTGTATATCTAGAATAAAGACTTTCTCAACACTTATTCTTTCATTTTTATTACAGTGATTTTCAAAAGTAAACTAATTTTAAAGGGTTCACCACATTCTGAGTTCATTTATTATTTCCATGTTATATCATAGTTTGATTTCCTTTTAATACTTTGAAGATAAACGTGCATTTCCTACATATCCACCTCCAATCATACTAGTTTTCGCAGTTGGATTCTTAATCAAATGAGTGCTACCTTGAGCTTGCTTCCTTGCTTCCTTGCTTCCTTCCTCCTTGTGACATAATGTCTTCCTTAAAAAAATACTTTAATATACAGACCTTTTGAAATGTGTTATATGTATATTAATTTTTTCCCTTAATTTCTAATTTAAGAAAGCAGTTCTCAAAGTGTATTCCATTAGAGTCACTGAGGAGGAAAAAATTCTATGGTTGAATAAATTTGGAAGAGGTGTATACACGGTCTTCCTTTTGGAGATTTGATTTGGCATAGTGTGAGGGTTGTGTGAAGTCCTACAATTAAGAAAGAAAGAAAAGAAAGGAAGAAAGAAAGAAGAGACTTCTTCATCTTTATTCAACGAAATATTTCCTAAATAAGGCCGCTTTAAAAAAAATTTTTTTTAATGTTTATTTATTTTTGAGAGAGACAGAGACAGGATGTGAGTGGGTTAGGGGCGGAGAGAGAGGGAGACACAGAATCCGAAGTAGGCTCCAGGCTCTGAGCTGTCAGCACAGAGCCCCACATGGGGCTCGAACTCACGAGCTGTGAGATCATGACCTGAGCTGAAGTCGGTCGCTCAATCGACTAAGCCACCCAGGCGCCCCTTATTTTAACTTTTTAAAAATTTATTAAAAAAAATTTTTTTAGTAGATACATAATGTTGCATTAGTTTCAGGTGTAGAGCATAGTGGTTTGACAGATTTATGCATTACACTGTGCTCACCACAAGTGTAGCTGTCATCTGTCATGCTATTATAATTTCATTGACTATATTCCTTATGCTGTAACGTTAATTCTGTGGCTTATTTATTCCATAGCTAGAAGCCTATATCTCCCACTTCTCTTCACCCATTTTGCCCATCTCCCATCCTCTCCCTTCTGGCAACCATCAGTTTGTTCTCTGTATTTATAGGTCTGATTCTGCTTTTTGTTGTATTCACATGTTTTGTTTTTTAGATTCTACATATGAATGAATTCATATGGTCTTTGTCTTTCTTTGTTTGACTTAGTTCACTTAGCATAATACCTTCTAGGTCCATCCATGTTTTTGCAAATGGCATAATCTCAATCTTTTTTATGGCTGTGTGATATTCCACTGTGTATATACACCACATCTTCGTTACTCATTTTTCTACTGATGGACAGTTAAGTTGCTTCTATATCTTGGCTGTTGTAAATAATGCAATAAATGTAGGGGTACATATATCTTTTTGAATTCGTGTTTTCATTTTCTTTGGGTAAATATCCAGTAGTGGAATTATTCGGTCATATAGTAATTCTATTTTTAATTTTTTTTTAAATATATTTTTTTAATATTTATTTTTGAGAGCAAGAGAGAGACAGAGTGTGAGTGGGGCAGGGGCAGAAAGAGGGAGACACAGAATCCAAAGCAGGCTCCAGGCTCTGAGCTGTCCACACAGAGCCCGATGCAGGGCTCGAACTCACGAACTGTGAGATCATGACCTGAGCCGAAGTCAGTTACCCACCTGACTGAGCCACCCAGGTGCCCCTCTATTTTTAATTTTTTGAGGAACCTCCATACTGGTTTCTATAGTGGCTGTACCAATTTTCATCCTCACTAACACTGTATGAGGGTTCCTTTTTCTCTACATTCTTGCCAACACTTGTTATTTCTTGTCTTTTTTATTTTAGCCATTATGACAGGTGTAAGGTGATATCATGTTTTTGATTTGCATTTTCCTGATGATTAGTGATGTTTAGCATCTTTTCATGTGTTGGCCATCTGTGTGTCTTCTTTGCAAAAATGTCTCTTCAGGTCCTCTGCCCATTTTTTAATTGGATTGTTTGTTTGTTTGTTTTGGTGTTGAATTGTGTAAGTTCTTTATATTTTTTTGGATATTAACCCCCTGTCAGATATATATTTGCAAATATCTTCTTCAGTTCTATAAGTTGTCTTTTTGTTTTGTTGGCAGTTTCTTCTGCTGTGTAAAGGCTTTTTATTTTGACGTAGTCCCAATAGTTTAATTTTGCTTTTGTTTCCTTTGCCTTAGAAGACATGTCTAGAAATGTGTTGCAATGGCCAGTGCAGAGAAATTACTGCCTGTGATCTCTTCTAGGATTTTTATGGTTTTAGATCTCATATATAGGTCTTTAATCCACTTTGAGTTAATTTTTGTTTATGGTGTTAGAAAGTGGTCCAGTTTCATTCTTTTGCATGTAGCTGTCTAGTTGTCCAAGCATTATTTATTAAAGGGACTGTTTTGGGAATTGCTTCCTTTCTTAATCTGTCTTTGTTTTTGGATTAGATGAAAGAATTCATATACATAATCAATATGGAAATATTCTTTTCTTAAGGACTGAAATTAATTACAAGGAAATAACAAGAAAGAAGGTAAGAGAAGGAAATAAAACGAGAAGACTATAGGAGTAGAGAGATGTGATAGAAGAATAATGGTAACAGCATAAAGGTTAAAAAAATTCTTGTAAAGGCTACAAAATGTTATTAAAATGTGACATAGTGAAATCCATTTATCAGGTTCCTGGATTTAACATTTCCCTAGAGATGTGAAAATATTGCTAAGTGCCAAAGTATTTTTCTCACATTTAATTTTTACAGTGCTTAAGACATTTCCCTACTGTTTTTCCTGAAAAATATTATGAAGGTTTCACTTTGTTATTAAAGGACTAAAATTTTTAACAATATCAAGTTAGATAAGAGAGCTGAATTACTTTGGTGAATTTCACAATTGGGAAAACATGTCCCTTCCTGACTTTTTTTTTAAATTAAAAAAAAATTTTTTTAAGTTTATTTTTATTTTGAGCGGGACAGACACAGTGTGAGTGGGGAAGGGGCAGAGAGAAGGGGGGAGACAGAATCCCAACAGGCTCTGGGCTGCCAGTGCAGAGGCCGATGAGGGGCTTGAACTCACAAAACCGTGAGATCATGACCTGAGCTGAAACCGAGTTGGATGCTTAACTGACTGAGCCACCCAGGCACCCTTTCTTTTCCTTCCTGACTCTTTAAGGACAGGTAAGTTTGAGGTGGTATGGAAAGAATCTCTGAGTGTGATGCTGCCTATGATGGTATGAACTGTAGTAGTTAAATCTCTGATACTGTATGAATTGTTTGGTTGTCTGGTTACTTCTTGTTTTTTTTTTCAATGGGGTGCTATTATTCTTTTGGAGCTTTACTGCATTATCTGAACTTGATTAGCAGAAGGTCAGAGAGGGCCATTGAGTTTGTCTACTCTTGCCAGATAGCTTAGATGAGAACAGGAATTGAGTGGGTGGAGCATGTTTTAAGTCTTGTCAAAATATTCCGGTTAGCTCTTGCACGATGCATAACCAAATGGTCCCCTTCCATCAAAGTAGCCTTAGGAAGTACAAAATAAGAAACCTGAGAAATTGTAGAGGCTGTTTGGGGTTAAAATGTGACTATTTTTTTTCATTTAAATTTTAGCTAACATACAGTGGTTTCAGGAGTAGAATTGACTGATTCATCACTTACATACTACACCCAGTGCTCATCGTAACAAGTGCCCTCCTTAATACCCATCACCCATCTGGCCCACCCCTTATCCACTTCCTTATCCCCTTATCCACTTCCTCCATAAACCCTCCATTTGTTCTCTATTGTTAAGAGTCTCTTGTGGTTTGTTTCCCTCTCTTATATTTTCCCCTCCCTTCCCATATGTTCATCCGTTTTGTTTCTTAAATTCCACAAGTGTGTGAAATCATATGGTATTTGTTTCTCTCTCTGACTGACTTATTTCAGTGAACGTAGTACATTTTAGCTCCATCCATGTCATTGCAAATGGCAAGATTTTTTTCTTTTTGATGGCTAAGTAATATTCCAATGTATGTATGTCTGTATACACACACACACACACACACACACACACACACACACACACCACATCTTTATACAGAATGTAACTATTTTAGAAATGAGAGAGACCTCATGCAATTCCTGGGGCAACCCAACTAACTTTATGCAGATGGATTCAGAAAACCAAAGGAAGGTTTTGTCGTTGTTTTTCTCCACTCCCACTAGGTTGGGTCATTCGCTGAACAGATATTGAGCAAGTGCTTATGAATTCTGATGAGGCAAACAACACACCTCTTGGTTCCAGTGAGATGGTGACAACAACATCTAAGTGGTGGACCCCAGGGAAAGTGAGACTGAGGAGATACTGTTGGGCTTTGTTAGTGAGGAAGATTTTCCCTTACTCTGCCTCCAAAGTCCCACATTCCATCTCAACTTGATCAAACTGAACTCCTCCTTCAGGGCCTCTCAAGACCTCTTTCTGTGAGGCTCTCTGAGATTCACCAGTTGGAATTGATCCATTCTTTCACTGCACTATTTTCCCTTATTATTAGAATAATATTCGCAGTTTGGTCAATTGATCAATGAATTGATTGATTAATTCATTCATTCAACATGTGTTTGTTAAACACAATATATCGGCCATTCAACATATCAGGGAAGGGGATGATGAGTAAGACTCTATCCCTGTCTTCAGTGAACTAATTGTGCATTGCCGTTGCTTGTCTATATCGCTTTCTCCCACTAGATCTTAAGCCCCTAAGAGTAATGATGGCTCTTGCTCATCTTCCATGTGCCCAGCATAGTGCCTGACTATGCAAGGCCTCCAGCAAGTGCCTTTGAATATATTGAATTTGTTTTTGTTTCTGTTACACAGAACTGAAAATTCATGGATATTACTCCCTTATAGTTGAAATTTGTATAATAGGCTTATATTGGAGGAAACCAGAGTTCTGACAGCTTATATTAAGTGACACATCCAGCTGTATTTAGTAAGTCTATAATAGATGAATTCATATTTGATACTTTTTATGTTAGTTTACAAGCCACTGAACTATTGTGCCTTACTTTAGCTTATTTTAAATAAATCAAATAACTGAAGAACTAATGTTTTTGAAATATAATTTGTAGTAGAAACAAAGGGTCGGATCTTTGTTTATATGCACAATGATTTAGTAAGCAATAGAGTCAGATGTCAAAAGGCTTTTAGGTCACTGGTTGAGTAGCATTGTGGTTTATTATTTACCTTTTGCCTACCACAAATGTTCTTCTAATCCAAGAACCCAGAGTAAATGTTTGCTGAGAGTCTCTGCAATGCCTAAACAATGAAATATTCACATGCTTTAGTGGTAGCAAAATTGAATGGCAAACAGCTGCCAAGCAGCCATTCCTTACTGATCTAATCCAGGAGGTTTGTGAAAGGGGAACATATGGATAGGGGCTAACTGGAAATTAGCAAAGATCTAAATGTTTGACTAAATGTGGTTATAGTTTGGTATGGTAAAGCCCAGAGGTGAGAAATGACCTCATATCAAAGCCAAGTGGTGAGAAAGAACTTTACTGGAAACAGCTATGGCACAAACACAGAATCAGATATGAGATGCTCTTTCCTGGGGCTATATTCAAAGGAAGTTGTTATCAGACTTATACTATGGCCTGAATAAGGAAATAAGACTTTAAAATGACCTAAAGAGGCACGATTTCTGCCAGGGTGGAGTTGGGAAGCATCTATTAGTGTTTAAGTATAATGCAGTGTTCCTATGAAAGTATATACTACAAATATGGGACCACTGAGAAAGGAGCACTGCGGGAAATACAGATGGTTTCCCAACACTTGGCAGAAGGTTTTTGTTTCAGGCAGAAACACCTATACGTCACCATAGGCAAAGGCAGGATGATGTGAAACATTACAACACATTTGTTTATTTACTTATTTGTTTATTGTGGGAGTGTAAAGTGTGATGGGCAAGTAATTTGTAAGAGCCTGATTTTCTGTATTCCTTGATATAAATAGCATGAAAAAATGATAACTAAGCAGGAAAATACATTTCTTAGTCATATTTTCTAATGTTTAATGCAGATCTGTTAAGTCAATGCAAGGACAACCTTTTATTGCATGTTTTCACTTGCAGTTATATTATTAGGTATCTTCCCAAGTTATCTCATAAAGGTTAATTTTACACGAGTTAAATAGACCAAACAACTTGGCATTTCCAGATGGAATATTCAACATCCAAATTTAAATTGCTCTAGTGATCCCAAAGAGTGATCTAGAAATTTGTGACCTTGATGAAGCCCACAGTGGCCCCTGTGTCACCTGTGAGTTGCTTAGCTAATGAGTGAGCATGGCTGGCTACCCAGCAACCTCATGTTGAACCTTGTTATGAATACACCCACATTTGGATTACTGCTAGTGTCCTCTGCCTCCTCCCTGCTGTGCGGTGTCCTCTACCCTCCTCTTCATCACGATGGCCTCTGTTGTCTGCAGGGGCTGTCATCAGCACTTGGAAGCATTGCTCTGGTTTTGTGCAGACAGGTAAGGTTAATGTAGCTATTGTAATGATGTAACTTAATGGACTTTAGAGTTTATTTGCACGGCAGGATTTATTTTAATGGCCTCATAAATTATTGAAGTCCGATATTTATAGAACCATTGAGGGTCTGAAAAGTGTTGTCTGAAATTTTCAGTCATATCTTAGTGACTTGTGTGGGGGAGTTGGAATGATCCAGAGATCTTTAGGAATATCAAGGATCTGTAGCAGTCTTCAGGTTTTTGAGTGTTCATCTGGAATCTTTCTCATGTCAGATACATGGTCTGGAAGGGCTGGATTTCCTTCATGAAAAAAACTGACCTGTGCTTTCAGTATTTTGAGTGAAGAAGTAGGTGGCTGGAAACAGTAAACTGCAGTTTATTATTCATTGTTAAGAGTCGTTAATATTAAAAACACATTTAAAAATATATACAATTGATTTTTAAAATAAAAATTGGACTTTTAGTGGTTATGAAATAAGGGCTTTCTGAGTTTTAAAATGCTTTTAAGCTTCTTCTAGAGGCACAGATAAAACTTATTTAATGTTATTGAATGGCAAAAGGTGCAGACTAGTAGAATTTAGAGATATATGAGGTTTTAGAACACAAATGAAAAAATGTGAGTGTTTGTAGTGTTGAGTTACATGGTTCCAAAAAGGCTTTTGACCATTGACCTCTGAAGCCCGTCCATATGTTTGCCTATTTGTGTATAGAACCCCTCTCTGACTGCTCATCAAAGCCGTTTAGCAGGGAGGCCATTCAGGTATAAAGTGAGAGGAAGGCCTCTTTCTTTTCATGTTTTTGAGCTTTATATTATTATTATTGTGTTGAGTATAACATTCTGTGCTTTGTGGACTTACCAGAGATACATCTATTCATTTATTCCTTTCCTCTTTAAAAATTCCAGTGATCATTTTTAAGAGAAATAGAACTGAAGATCATGACCTCCCCACTGAATCTGTTTAAAGTGTATATATTAGACCACATTTCTTGCTGTTTTTTCTTGACTATGAACTTATTATTATTTTTTAAAAATAAAATTATTTTAATAATAATTAATAATTATTAATAATAATCAAGAGAGTGAGTGATCTGGGGAGAGGCAGAGGGAAGTGGGAGACACAGAATCCAAAGCAGGCTCCAGGCTCCAGGCTGTCAGCACAAAGCCAGACACAGGGCTTGAACCCACAAACCATGAGATCATGACCTGAGCCTAAGTCAGACGCTTAACTGACTGAGCCACCCAGGTGCCCCGACTATGAACTTATTATAGCTCTTCTTGATTTGAGATAGCACTATAGGCATTTTGGTAAATGCCTTAAACAATTATATAATTTCATCAGTTCTTGTGTAAATGATATTCTTCTTCAAGTAGATAATCATCCATAAAATGGTAATTATTGCTAATGTATATGGAAAAAACATTCCAACTTCATTAGTCATCAGAGAAATATGAGGCACCTCTCTTGGACTCCTATTTTTTTCGATGATGTGCTTATTTGTAGTTTTCTTCAAAAAATGCCAGTAAATTACTATGTAAAATGGAATCAAAATTCTTTTTAAAGGTCTCGCTCTATTATTTGTATTTTCCTAGATTGAGATGAACCAATTTTCCAGGGTTGAAGCTTTGTTTAATTTTGAAAGTTAAGGTATCTTTTATTTTTATTTATTTATTTATTTTTACATTTATTTATTTTTGAGAAAGAGAGTGAGACAAAGCGTGAGTGGGGGAGGGGCAGAGAGAGAAGGAGACACAGAATCTGAAGCAGGCTCCAGGCTCTGAGCAAGAGGTCAGCACAGAGCCTGACGTGGGGCTCGAACCCACGAATTGTGAGATCACGACCTGAGTCGAAGTCAGATGGACGCTCAACCGACTGAGCCACCCAGGCGCCCCTCAGGGTATCTTTTAGGCATACTTTTGGATATGTGTGTATAAGGAAGGAACAGAATAGGATATGCCAAGCTCCTTTTCTGTAGTTAGGTGATAAGGAACAAAAGCAAGGAAGAAAGTGGAAAGAAATAGCTAAAAATACATGGGAGCACAATAGTTGTATAGCATCTTTACAGACTGCTTGTCAGGTACACCAGATACGTTATGGCTCTTTCTTGAACACTTGGTCGTTGGTTAATAACAGCACTAGCCTCTGCAGGTTGCAGCTCTGTAGCAGAGTAAAGTCTTTCTTGTGCCATTTTAATGGTATAGAACTTTTTATTTGGTCAGTCATAAATATGGTGTATAGTTGTGGGATGAAATATGGTGTTATGCATTTGAACATACATCAATTAATAAAAAATATAGCAAAAAGAATGAAGACCTCGCTGTCTTC
Source organism: Panthera leo (assembly GCF_018350215.1). NCBI lineage: Eukaryota > Metazoa > Chordata > Mammalia > Carnivora > Felidae > Panthera > Panthera leo. The sequence continues at coordinate 24,256,075 of NC_056690.1, forward strand.
TCCAGGTGTGTCTCAGCTAACCTTATGTCTGAATGTTGTATTTCTTGGTTTTTTTGACTATGAAAACAGAATTAGAGTTGCTTTCTGTCAACTGCTTGGGGAGAAAAAAGAGATAGCCAGAAGGTCAAAGATTCAAGGCATGTGCTCTCTCTCTCTCAGTCTCTGTACTTTTAAGTGTGGTTTTGAGAATTACTACAGCTGCAGAGACAAGAAACTACCAGGAAAGTACTTAACTTTCACCTAGGTTTGTATTTAGTAATTTCTAATTGGTATCAAATTTAGAAAAATAAAATTAGTTTTTCAAATACATACACTTGAGCTTTTGTATTATACTCATGCCATTTTTAAAAATTGCAATCCTGGGGCACCTGGGTGGCTCAGTTGGTAAATTGGCTGACTTCGGCTCAGGTCATGATCTCACGGTCCGTGAGTTCGAGCCCCACGTCGGGCTCTGTGCTGACAGCTCAGAGCCTGGAGCCTGTTTCAGATTCTGTGTCTCCCTCTCTCTGACCCTCCCTCATTCATGCTCTGTCTCTCTCTGTCTCAAAAATAAATAAACGTTAAAAAAAATTGCAATCCTACTTATTAATAGTGAATTAAAAATAGATTTTTAATATGGGGGGAGAGAAATCAGCATGTTTATTACTCAACATGAGCAGTTAGTCATCCAGCCAAAACCTTTCATCTGTCTTCTTTTACAATTAAAACAAAATCTATTAGTTCTGTCAATCAGCAGTCATCTGGGGTGATGACAAGGGCTGTACAAACACCAGTAGCAGCTGCCAAAGAATCAAAGATGAAACTTTTCAAAATCAAGCTTACCTTATATGAAATAAATCAGCCTTTCATGATAAGCTGGGTAACTCAATTGCTTAACTTCTGATAAATATATAAATGAGTATCTTGTAATATGGATTTGGGAACATTTTCCTTTTACTTATAATTATCTGTAGTTCTTTTCCTTAGAAATGCACTGAATCTCAGACTCATTTTAGAGCTGCTACTGGGAAAATGGCATTCTAAGCTATCTGTATATGTATAATACTTGGAAGAAGCGAAACAGAGAAACTGCAATTTTATACTTAATGGACTGAGATTTTATTTAAAGTGAGAGAAACAGGTGTTGTGTTTTGTCATGGTCAGTTTGCTTATGATTGAGGGCTCTAGTTTAACCAGAATGCTGACATTCCATTGTTTTCTTATTCAGTTGGTTGCTTGGTATTTAACATCCATGTTTTCAGCAAGGGTCCTAAGTCAGCTGTGTTTCTTAATAATGCTCTGAGAAGAAAAGACTAAAGTTCTCTTCTGGTTTGTGAGTTTTAGTTCAATTAATAAAGTATGTGTGGAATATCTGCTTTGAGCAAAGAATTATATGCTCGAGTAGGTATAGAGGTTCTCAGTAGGTGTATCTCAATAGGTGAGGTTGCATCTGTTAAAGCAGTTAACTTCTTGTCAGGGTGACTAATGCAAACAAGCTAGTGTGATATAAGAAAGATTATAAGAAACCTGTTATCAGGTAGTGTGGAACATGGGGAGGGAACAAGTTCTGCCAGGGATCACAGAGAAGGCTTCTTGGAAGAAATAGCATTTTCATTTGTCATGAAAGATGGATGGAATTTCCACAAGTGAATATGGGGGATGAAGGTACTTTAAGAAACGATGTTCGTTTTTCCAAGTAATGAGTTTGAAAGGGGGAAATGTTGATACAATGAGTAATTGTGGCTTTGTAGTTATATAGAATTCTTAGTTATGATTCCATGTTTATTTAATAAGGGTTATTTAGCTTTTTGGTTCTTTAAGAGAGACCAAATATCCAGTGGAAGGGTGATTCTTAAATCTGGCTGGTCATTATAATTATCTAGGCCTAAGAGTCTTAAAAGGTGCATGTTTTTGGACTCTGCTCTTAGTTTGTCTCAGTACATCTTGGGTAGGGTTCAAGTTCAAGATTTTAAGTTCTCTGTGATTCTGTCCAGCCAGCTTTGGAAGATAGATTTCCTCACGAGCTTTTTTTTTTAATTGCTCACTAAGAATATAACTTTCCTCCTGTCATTCCTAAGTTCTCAAATCAAAAGAAAACAAATAGACATGTTTTATTTCAGTCTATGCTTACTTATTTGATGCTTGAAATTTCACCGTTCAAGTGGAATGGGAATTTGTTCTTAGCTATAGGCACATAAGTGCTCAATAAATATTTGTTGAATCAGTAAAATGTACTAAAAATAAAAAGTTTTAAGGTCGTATTGGAGAGTACCCCACAGTAAATTCCTCTAAGGGACTCAATTTTTTTTTTTTTTTTTTTTTTGGTCTATTCTCTCTGTTTTTGACCACAGTATGTAATGCACTTAGATTTTTGGAAAAACCCTACAGGTTCCTTGTGGCTCATGCTTTGAGCATCACTGATAGCTAAGTTCCTATAACATTATGAGGGGCGGCTAAATAAAGAAAGTCCTATTGCTGAAAATTTCTGTGATGTTCAGGCTCTTTTGTAGCCTGTATTTTTGCTTGCTTCTTCACTCAACCAAAAATCTGTTTTCTCTAGATTCTGAAAAGGGAATGTGTGCTGATGAGTATTTTGAAGTTCTAAGCAGTTCAACTGCTGTCATTGAGGGTTGAACTGTGCAGTATTATTTGATTTGTTATAGCTTCTTTATTCTACTCGCTCAGCATTTTCCTGGCAGTTAATTACACAGTGGCTTTAGGGTGCATTCCATAAGATGCTGAAGACACAGCTTCGCTGAAGTCTGACACACTTTCCTCCTTGGTTACATAGCTAATGGCCACTCTGGGATAATTAGTGAGAAGAAACTCCAATGGCCCAATTACTGTCTTCTCAAGGTTTTCCTTCTTAATTCTTCTTTACTCAAATCTTAAGAGATAGCCTCGATTGTGGATTATACCTGCGTGCTGTTTAAAACTGGATTTTCTTAGCTGCAGTCAGACAAAAGGGAAAAGATCTGTATTTTAGTGTGTTGGGAGTACTGTTAGAAGTTGCTTATATTTTAAAGAAACGATAGAGTACTATCATTTGGAGCGCAAATAGCTAATATTTTCAAAGCCACAGTAATTCCTGGCTTAAGAATCATACCAACTGTCCTCATCCATGCAGTGAGAGATCTTGAGGTTTCAGACTCAGAGCTGTTGGGTTTCCATAGCTTTGCCTGATATGTAGATTAGTAATCAAACGTTGTGCCATTTTTCTGTCAGGCAGCTTGACTTGGGGTATTGTAACTTACTAATGTAATGAAAATGCATGTGCATATGCCTTGGTAATAAAACTATGTGAACATGTCTACCACAGTGTTTGGTAGGTAGATAGAATCTAAATCTTGTAAATTCCTGAGTCATCTAAGTCAGCCATATGTCGTCTGCCTTTTTAGAATTTCTTTCCAACATAGAACACAGTGAGTTCTTTCTTTTTCCTAGGGTTCATGTCAACATAAGGTACTTCTTCTTGCAATTGTGAAGCAAATGTGTTTCTGAATTTTGTGCACACTGGGGAAAAACTGACTATGTTAAAAGAAATTCGCTTTGAAAAATTGCTTTTTGGAAAGTTATTAATATTATGGCTATGCTATGGATGTGCCATTTTCTATGAATGTGTTCTTTATATAGGGAGAGGGTGCTCAGCGAATATTGGTTGATCGAATTGATGTAATGACATTTTATCATAGGGGTTCTAAATCTTTCCTTTCACTGCAGTCTTCCTGTTTGGTTCGAATGTTCCCAGCTATCTTTGTGGAGCATGTTACCATCTCAGCCAGCCTTTTGTTTCGATGTTGTGCACTGTGCTTTCCCAAATGGCTCATAAGGATTGGTACTAGTAACTTAAAGCCTCGGAGCAAGGAAACTGAGCCAGGCCATGTTGCTGGAGCTCACCTAACTTGTGTTTTATCAAAAAGCAGTAAGATTGATGAATGTAAGAAAAGAATATTCTAGGAGTGTAACAACAACAGCAGCAGCAGCAAATTCCATTTTGTAGCTTGGCAAATCTTCCTCTGGTTTGTCTCCAGCAAAGTAAAAGTTGTTTGGGTGTAGAGGTTTGGGACCTTGTATTCAGTAAGAAATGGCCACAGGATGTCTAAATACTTTCTCTTACTTCAAATTGATACACGGAGGGGCACTGCCTGCTGCGACTGTTTGGAATTCTGTAGGAAACTGTGACTCTGTCAGTATATTTTCCTCTAATATCCTCTCAACTGATAAATGTCTTTGCTAAGAGGAAGTCTTTCAAAGGGTAGAGTTAAAACAACTGATCCATAGAATATTAGGATCTAGTAGGCTGAAATTAATGGAACTAGAGTTGGAGAATAAGACTGCTGAGTGTACTCCTTAGAACCACTGAGAGTGTTGGGGGTACCTGGGGGGCTCAGTCAGTTAAGCTTCCAACTTTTGCTCAGGTCATGGTCTCATGGTTTGTGGGTTCAAAGCCCCACGTTGGGCTCTGTGCTAACAGCTTGGAGCATGGAGTCTGCTTCAGATTCTTTCTCTCTCTCTCTCTCTCTCTCTCTCTCTCTCTCTGCCCCTTCCCCATTGCTCTCTCTCCCTCTCAAAATAAATAAATCAACATAAAGGAAAAAAAAAAGCCCCACCGAGAATGGCTTCTCCAATGTGGTTTCTCAAGTTCTGTATACTTGCGCAAATTAAAATCAGGCAATTTATGTAGAGTCTTCTTTCATACAGAAATATTCAGGAAAACTCAAATTTTCATCTTGAAATGTTGGAACTTCTTTATGTTTTTTTAATGTTTATTTATTTTTGAGAGAGAGAGCCGTGCGCATGTGCGCACACCACACACACACACACACACACACACACACACACACAGGAGAAGGGCAGAGAGGGACAGGGACAGAGGATCCAAAGTGGTGCTGACAGTATAGAGCCCATATGGGGCTCGAATTCACAAACTGAGATCCTGACCTGAGCCGAAGTCAGATGCTTAACTGACTGAGCCACCCAGGTACCCTGAAATGTTGGAACTTCTTTAAAAGAAAGCTTTTATGTCCTTACTCAAAGACTTTTCCAGAAAATTTGTGCCCTTTGTAAATATATACATTCTTAAACTTTTTATTGAAGTTTGCAAAGTGTGGGAAATGTATGCGTTTGGCATTTTAAAGATTTTTTTGGAAATTATTTTGGCTCTTTTAATAAGTTGCATCATTATTTGGATTTTGCCCCGTTTAGAGGCTGAACTGCCTGGTAAAGCACTGAAGGAAGATTTACAACTGTAGGAGCCTAAGCTTTTTCTTCCAGTGATGTTATCCCTTTCCTTTCATTGAGATGTAAGTCAGAAAATTGAGGTTTGCTGGCATTTCGTCTGTGTCCTAGCTGTGTAATCACAGGCACATTATGTACCAATGCAGAGCCTCAGGCTTCATATCTGTAAAACTGGATAAGGAACCTCGCCTGCCTCAGAGACTGTTATGAGGGTCTCAAGGGATAATATATGTGAAAGCAATTGGGAAACTGTAAAGCAATACATTATTATAATTTCTGTGAAAGGGAGTTTCAAATCATATTTACCTTGTGGTCACTATGGTCTATTATAAGTAAATCTCTGTTTAAACTACTCTCTATTAATTTCTAAATGGGATTTCCCCGTAGTTCTCGACTCACATTGAACATATGTTTCATTCTGATTCAATAAAATGATAAATTTTTTCCTTAAATCCGTACCATGTATATTATTTTTTTCTAGTAACAATGATAATGCTTATCTGTATGACTCCAAAAGATAAGCTCCACTTTTCTGTAATTATTTCTTTGCTTAAAAATTTTCTTATTTATCTCAAGGGAATTTCATCTATCCGATATTATCCTATTTTTCTCTTGTCATTTAAGGAATGTGTTAATTACACTCAGACCCGATACCAACCCTGGCAAGTGCAGCAGGCCCTCCTCCCATTTGACATATTTTCCTTTATCATTTTCCTATGTGATCTCAGAGCCACTTTTCAATCCATCTGGCAGTGTTCATATTAGGCCAATTTTAATTAAGCTTGTGAATTATACTCTGAGACCCCGTCTAAGTTACTTTACTGGAATACAGTTTTCGATCATTGGTTTTGCCATAATTCAACATATTATGCCATTAAAATATTAAAAGTAAATCGATCAAGTCTGTCCAGTCTGATTACATGTTTTTAAAAGTTGTAAATATTGTACTGATTATTGCCTGTTACACCATTTATTTTTTTATTAAAAACATTTTTTTTAACCTTCATTTATTATTGAGAGACAGAGAGACACAGAGCATGAGCAAGGGAGGGGCAGAGAAAGAGGGAGACACAGAATCCGAAGCAGGCTCCAGGCTCTGAGCTGTCCACACAGAGCCTGACATGTCTGCACAGAGCCTGACACGGGGCTCGAACTCACAGACTGCGAGATTATGACCTGAGCCGAAGTCAGACGCTTCACCGACTGAGCCATCCACGCGCCCCTTACTCCATTTATTTCAAAGGAAGGTATTTCTTGAAGTTTCTGTACAAAATGGGAAATTGGGGGCACCTGGGTGGCTTGGTCAGTTAAGCCTCCGACTTGGGCTCGGGTCATGATCTCACAGTCCAAGAGTTTGAGCCCCGCGTCGGGCTCTGTGCCGACAGCTCAGAGCCTGAAGCCTGCTTTGGATTCTGTGTCTCCCTCTTTCTCTCTCTGCCCCTCCCCGACTCATGTTCTGTCTCTCTGTCTCTCTGTCTCAAAAATAAATAAACACTAAAAAAAAAAACCAGCAAAATAGGAAATTGAACGATACAGAGTGGGAATTTATTGGACAATTAGCAGGATTTTACTCCACTTTTGGTGCTTAGGTCCTTGCATGTTCACTTCTCCTCCCTCAGGGGACAGGCTTACGTCCTCGTCCTGTCCTCTCTTCAGTTCTTCCCCCTTTCCCCACTAATGTGAATATTTGGACAGATAACCTTGGCTCTTGAGACACTTGTTCCTTTTCCATCCTGTTTGTCTACACTGCCCCTGCCTCTCCGAAGCACTTGCCTCTGGGTGGTTTGTCTCCATCAAGAATGCTTTTCCCACCATAGGCTAACTCTGCTGCAGTTTTCAACTCGGAACTAACTTCTCAGTCCTGAGACAGTTTAGTCTGACAAGACCTATCTTCTCAGAACATAACACATTGGGCTCTCCCCACACTCTCCATCACCTTACATTATTTTAGAGGGGTGCTGTTAGCATTGCAGATGTTTCAGATACTGCTTCCTGCAGGCACTCCCCAGTTCCTGTCTGATCAGCTTCAGATTTAATGTTGATCGCTAGAGAACTATGCCGTGTCTGTGCAGGGTGCTTGTTTCTGAAAGGTCATTTCCTGGTGTGAATTCTAACCAAAGGAGTTCAAGCCAGAGGACAGTCATCTTTCTTTTGTGCACTTGTTTTACTTAGGAGAGGAATGAAGTCTCCATTCAGATGTGCTGCACAGAACAAAAATATTAGACGATGAGGTGACATGTTACTAATAGAAATAGGTAAATCAAAATATTTAAGCTCATCTAAGCTTTGACATGTGTCTAGGTTTCATGGTGAATTAAATAGAGAATTGTTTCTGAGTTTGATTTAGTAGTTTATTCTTCTCATTATTTATAGTATCCCCTTCACAACCTAAGGTGACACAGCTTTTTAAAAAATGTTCATTTATTTATTTTGAGAGAGAGAGAGAGAGAGGGAGAGTCCCAAGCAGGCTCCGTGCTATTAGCACAGAGCCTACTGTGGGGCTCGATCCCATGAACTGCGAGATCACGACCTGAGCTGAAATCAAGAGTCAGACACTTAACTGAGTGAGCCACAGGTTCCCCAAGATGACACAAGCTTTGCACCTCTCTGCTGCTTTTTTATGTCATTTGGCTATTCTTGGACTTTGCTTTTGAGCAACCCAAAGCAAATAGTTTTCCCCATTTGTTCTGCTGTTCATATCATCATAAGTGATAGGGACCACATATCATGGGAATGGTAGGGGAAGCTACCCAGTTTTTTTTTGAACCCTCACTTTGAAATTTCTGAAAACATAGATTTGTTTCTTTACCATCCTAAATGATGTTGACAAGGCATTTTGAAGTATAAGGCATTCCTTCTGCATTATACATTTAAAGTAAGTTTTCCTATAACAAAATTGAGTGTAACCCCTGCGGCTGCCTTCTAGGCTGCTTCCAGTATCAGTGTAAGTACTGGAGTTCATTAATAGCATTTAAGCTTTTATCTCCCACTATTTCATGAAAATAAAATGCAGCTCACATTGTTTTTCAATAATACATCAGATGCTTAAAAATAGTCTGATCTTAAAGCAGTCAATTAAGCATGTTGGTGCCTGGATTCTTCCTAGAAGCTCACCTGAATGCGCTCCTAGACATTAGAGATCTAAATAATGCAGCAAGTGAGATGATTTTTTAAAAAGCTGACAACCAAGGGTTTAGATAAAATATTTTAAATGGAGAACGTTTGCCTACAACTGTTTTGCATTCCTGTCTACTTGCAGCCCACCTGCCCCAGTCCCTGCCCATTCTGTCACCAAGCATCAACCTTCCTAAACACAGAAAGAGAAAAGATTATAAGAAAACACAGTATGTGTGAAAACTATGAAGTCAACAAGCTGAGTGACAAACTTGAACCCCGAGAGCAGAGCAGGCATTAAAGGAGTAAATTTTGTCAGGTGGAGGATGGATCCGGGAAGGGTGGATCTGGTGTAGAATTGTGAAACACATGGCCTGCCTGGTAGGTGGAGGTCACTGTGGTGGGATCTTAATGAGTTTGGTGGCAGATCGGAGGGAGGGAGGGCAGGGGAAGATAGATGGGGTCATGTTGTGAAGTCTGTATGCTAAGATTAGGAGCTTTAGTTTTGGTAGGAGGCAGCGAAATCCAAGATACGTTTTCCAAACTTGGGAAAGAACCATGGTCATCTTTTCTGTGTCTGTCACGGTCTGCCTCAGACTGCATGGTGCAAGATGAACTGGAAAGGAGTAGCTGTGGAGAAGGGGTAGCAAGAAGACAGGCTAACTCCCGAGGTATCTTGCAGTAGTTCTTGGTCAAGGAGTAACAGAGCTGGACTACCATGTTGGTTCTGACCATCCGGCACAGCCTTCACTCATCTCCTATGTGACAAATCTTCCGATGCCTGAAGGCAGTCTTTGGTCTTATTAAGACATATTGTTGTCGGAACTTATGAAATCCCAGCTTCCCTCTCCAACTAGAACAGGGTGAAAGGGCCAGTAGTGACTTGTCAACCTACTTGTGAACTTGCCTTCTCTCTTCTCATAACTTTTATGTCACTGTACTGTTCTTATTACTTTGAAATTACACTGCTTTAAAATATTTGATTTTGAAACAACATTGATGTGGGGGTGGTCTTGATTTTAGAAAACTCTGGCAAGGTCTAGAACTTTTAGAGAACAGGATCCGGAAGACTCGTGTGTTTGGATTCTGTTTGCCAGATCTCAGATTGGCAACAAAGGACTTTGAGTTTGGTTGTTTCTCATATCTCTTATAAAGAACATGTAAATGATTTGAGCATTACATTTGTTTCTGCTTGTGTACTGCTCGCCAACAGTAGACGTTGTAGCTGTAGTTCTTACAGTGATTAGGACTGTTCTTTTTTTAAGGTACCACTTTTCACCACCTTTATGACTGTGGAGAGCAGGACTATGGAGTGAAGGCCACTAAACTGACATTATTATAACCGTTGCCGTGAAACTGGTACTTTCCTGCTGGCATCATTTAATCTGGTGCCTTTTTGGAAAGGTTGTAGTTCTCATTTAGTTGTCAAGGAACACGGTTCTATCTTGTAAGTGCTGCTTTCTGATGACTTCTTACAGCAGGGACCCTGTCCTTTGGAGAACCTCTTTTTGAGGTTCTGAGGATGGACAAAGATGACCTTCTGAACCCAGATTCCTTTCAACACTGTGTTTGGGGAATGGACTATTAGAAAAGGCTCGCTTTTAGATTACTAAATATGATAAACATGGCTGAACTGTGAGTGGTAATGCCTTCCCTTAAGAGTTGAATAACTCTGCAGTTGCTGTTCTGGCTCTGGATAGCTAGGGTCTGCACGTGTGGCTGTCACTGACTCTGCAGCTGGACTTGAGAGAAATTGTAAGGGTGACCAAGCATCATAAAAATATAATGCTGCTTTTATCTGAAACCTGTTGGAAGAATTTGATCAGGAGTTTTGCTGAATATGTTTAAAAAATTAACACCTTCTGAACAGATTTTCATTAGAATATTTAAAAATTTACCTGTAGGGGCTCCTGGGTGGCTTAGTTGGTGAAGCGTCCGACTTAGGGTAATGATCTCATGGTCTGCAGGTTTGCGCCTTGTTGGGCTCTGTGCTGACAGCTTGGAGCCTGGAACCTGCTTCGCATTCTGTGTCTCCCTCTTTCTCTGCCCCTCCCTCGCTTGCACTCTGTCTCTCTCACACAAAAATAAATAAACCTTAAAAAAAAATTAAAACAAAATTTACCTGTAAAGCAAGAGAATCTAGTTCATCACTTTTTTTCTTACAAACATGAAAATAATTGAGCAAAAATCAAGTCTTAGCCATAGCGTACCCAAATCATTGTTTTAGAGAGAGCTTATCTAGAGAGGTTATCTTTGTGTTTTGTTTTATCTGTGTCCAAGGTGAAGAGAGTTTTTAATGAAAAAGATTGTATATTGAAGTTTGTATCATTAAAGATGGAATTCTTTTCTTTGAAAAGATTGAGAAAGGATTCTACCCTCTATATTCACTGTATTTGCTGCTTCACCAAATTACTACTTTTCTCTATTTCTAGACATTTTATCTTTTTATCCTCCTAAGTGTACCTAAGCTCTTCATTCAAACACTTGACTGATTTTATCTCACTACATACCAGTTTTGTTATCATATTGCTTTCGCCTTTCTCAGGCTCCTCACAGCCTCCTTGGCTTTCTCTCTCTTTGATCTCGTTCTTTCTGAATCCCAGACATCATCTGGTGATTACAAAGGTCTGTGCTTACAAGTCATAATTTCCTCTTTTCTCTCACATTAATACAATCTATGTTACTTCTCACTCTAAAATGTTTATTAGGGTTCCATAATTTATTTTTATTCATTATTTACCATGTTTATGATGAAGCATAAGTAACTTTGAGATGAGTATAGATTAGCTGGGTATACTCAGAATCAGCACCACAGCCAAAATAGTGGACGACAGGGGTGGCTTTTAGACTATTTCAAATGAGAAGTGACAGAAGGAAGTGGATTTATTTAGTAGCAGGAAGGGGCCTATTGTACTACCCTCAAGTATTTGAAGGATTATCACATGGAAGAAGAATGAGCTATGTTCCACATTGTCTTAAAAAGTGTGCTAGGGGTACATTTTATGGTATATTAATTACATCTTTAAAAAAATAGTGCAAAGACCAGTTGGTGGAAATGACAGGAACATGTCTTGGCTTATTTGTTTCATATAAAGGATAACTTTTGGAAGTTAAAATGGTCTCGAGGTATGAAATTCTCTGCCTCTGAAAGCAGTGAGTTTTCTGTTACTGGAGATGCTCAGTTATGTGCTATAGGGCTGCTGTTGGTGGGATTTAGGCATTAGGTAGGAGACTGAGCTGGATGACCTCTACACTGTTTCTTTGATTCTGAAAGATGTACTTTCTCAGCTCTTTAATAATATAGGAGTCAGTAAACAATAGACATGATTATGAGAGTGACCTCTCTTTTAGTTTTAAGGTTAGAACCATATTATTTAACAATTGTTATTTTTCTTCCCATGATTATCACCAATTTTTCACAGCAGGAGAAGGGTGGAGTGAAACTCCCACATCTTGAAGGCGGATATTGTATAACGTTGCAAGGAGGATAGGGAAGCAATGATAAGAGTCATAAATTGCAGCTGGAAGCTTGGAACTGATTCCTTCACCCTGCGGTAGCTCAGAAAGGATTCGGCTCCAAGTTTAATGAATAATGAAACATGATCTGAAGAAATTCTGTGCAAGAAATACTTTGTTGCCTGGTTCTTAAGTGACTTGTAGTGACTGTATCTTCTGTTAATGAGAAGCAGTTCTCCTTCACCATCTCTCTCAGAGTTTGAGGTGATCAGGATTTGCTTGAAGAGTTCATTTTAATTACAGGTTAATTTCATACATGTTGGTGGTTGCAGAGCAGATGCAGAAAAGCCCTGGCTTTAAGACTGAGCTTTTAAAATAAAAGTTGGGGGGCGCCTGGTTGGCTCAGGTGGTGAAGCGTCTGACTTTGGCTCAGGTCATGATCTTGTGGTTCATGAGTTCGAGCCCTGCATTGGGTTCTCTGCTGTCTGCACAGAGCCCCCTTCAGATCCTCTGTTCCCTTCTCTCTCTGCCCCTCTCCTGCGCGTGAGTATGTGCTCTCACTCCCTCTCAAAAAGAAGTAAACACTAAAAAAATAAAAGCTGGGACATTTTTCTCAAAGTATTTGCTAATTGTATTATGAAATGAAACATTACCTTGAGAATCATGGAATCTTTTTTTAAAAAAATTTTAATGTTTATTTATTTTTGAGAGAGAGAGAGAGAGAGAGAGCAAGTGAGCATGAGTAGGGGAGGGGAAGAGAGAGAGGGAGACACAGAATCTGAAGCAGGCTCCAGGCTCTGAGCTGTCAGCACAGAGCCCGACGTGAGGCTCGAATTCATGGACCGTGAGATCATGACCTGAGCAGAAGTTGGATGCTTAACCGACTGAGCCACCCAGGCACCCCAGAATCTTCTTGGTAGAAAGTACCTTAGATGACACTTGATCCAATCACCTTGTTCTTTCTAAAGAACTCAGGCAACTCATTGGTAAATGGGACTGGCAAGTTGTGTGTTTGCCACATTCAGTAGTGATATTTTAGAAACTTTATTGTTTTTTTCAATCCTTTGCAACTTTTAGGAAGCCTGCTTGCTTTTTTTTTTTTTTTAAGTTTATTTATTTTTGAGAGAGAGAGAGAGAGCAAGCACAAGTCAGGGAGGGGCAGAGAGAGAGAGAGGGAGACACAGAATCCCAAGCAGGTTCCATGCTCTGAGCTGTCAGCTCAGAACCCAACGTAGGGTGGGAACTCACGAACCACAAGATCATGACCTGAGCCAAAGTCAGATGCTTAACTGACTGAGCCACCCAGGTGCCCTCTGTTTACTTGCATCTTATTAATTAAGTCTACTTTGAAAAATGTGTTTACAAAACAGGAGAAACTATAGCTGAGTTTATAGTAATTCTTCCCATGCAACCAGAATATAAGACATTACTAAAAATTCACAAACATCTTTTCTGGAGTATTATCATTGAACAGAACCAGCCTCTACTTGTCATCCTGATAGTTAATTGAAACCCCGTGGCCTTAACTTCTGTATCAAACTCACTTCCCTTAGTCAAAATGTTGACTCTGTGACGTTCAGTTCCGTTTCTTGGGTTGTATACTTGGCATTGTGCCAGATCCAATAGAATGAGTGTTTGGTCATTAAGCACCAATGGAAGAGATTGGCTGTGTGAGAACTAGAAAAATGGAGGAGATAAGAGATTTGTCACTAGGGTAATTCAGTCCTTGTTGTATTTACTATATGTGCAAATAGCAGTGTATATTATACTGCAGAAATACCCAGAGTAAAGACGTTATTATACCTTGTAACAGCTGTAAATTTTTTTTCTTTCTTGTAAAAGAAGATTGGAGCTCAAAAATTTAATCAGTGAAGCAGGTAAATGGATTACTAGGCTCTACTTCCCTTGACCCTCAGCCTTATGGAGAATCAAAAGACATTCTGTTTTATCCAAACACCAAAACCTTATATAAAATGCTGAGAGAAAGAGAGAGAGAGAGAGAGAGGACTTGTATGTACATAACTTTTTTCATATTTCCAAACCTTAGAGCCCGGGGAGCCTGGGGCAGGCTAGATAGGCATACCAGGAAAAGACCTTTGTTGTTCATCACACACTTGGAGAACTACTAGGCCCCAGCATACCATAAACCTTGGAAATGAGCATTGCTGTACTTGTGTTTGCTTTTCTCCCTCCTATTTTCTCCAGAAGTATTTTTATCCTAGGTCTAGGAAAAGACAAGACACGTTAGAAGAGAACTCTATTACTTTTCTTCTGAATTAGGCTAGAAAATAAGTGAAAATGAATGGATTTTTAATAGTGTGCCATTTTTGATGGATTTATTCTCAATAGGTGGGCCGATACTCACCTATGAAGTGTCAAAAGGATAGTACTTACCCAGTTGATAAAGCATAGAATATGTTAAAAACAACTAAAAGAACGTTTCTCCAACTTGCTTCAGGCAGACCACATACATACCTCAGCACAGGTTAGAATTTCTAGGGCATGTGCCTCCCCAGAGGGTCAAAATTGACCCTGTAAATATTTCTGTAAATATATTAACGACCTTTTCAAAGATTTAAAGCATTTCCATGAATTAGTAGGCTGAAAACAACCTCCTTTCCTACAGGAAGTGAAACATTAGAATGGAACTCTATTATGAGTCCTGTTTCTTGTCTAAGGGAAGCGTCCAGTAGAGGCAGAGCACAAATTCACCCAGGTTAAGCAGAGGACTAGGGTTAGACCTCTGACTCCTGATGTTCTCAGTAGATGCTATATGAGTTTGAAATTTAGAGATTTGCTTCTGAGCTAAAGCATTTCTTCCCATAACTGGATGTTTACTGGTGCCAGGTTTTGAACTTTTAATGTAGCTGATGTTGCCAAAGTTTCTGATTGTCTTTCTGGGTGTCTTTAGGATTGTTTTGCTGGATCCCAGTGGAAAATGCATTTCTAGGCCCACAAGGCTGTTCCTCTGTTACACAGCAGGGCCAGGCTCTTCCCCATCTGTCTCAATCATAGATTTCCCCCTGAAATTCAGGAAAACGTTTGCCGTGTGAAGTCATTAACAACTGTTTCAAAACAGTCTGATTTCTAACAGTTGGTGCATGTGGAGATACCTAATTGAAATAATTCCAGTCTCGTTAATAAGATAAGTGTGTTTTCTAGTTGCTGCGGGATTATTGCTATCAAATACAAATGGATGAATGAATTATGCTTGTATTCCAGTCCCTTTACCAATTTTATTGTGATTTAATAGTTTAAGGAGGGCACTTGTTGGCATGAGCACTGGGTGTTATAGGTAAGTGATGAGTCACTAAATTCTACTCCTGAAATCATTATTACACTATATGTTAACTAACTTGGATTTAAATAAAACTAAAAAATTAAGAAAATAGTTGGAGTCCTTTTTTTGTTTTCTTATATTTTCATTTCAATGAATAGAAGAGGAAACTGAGAAGTGTTATGACCAGGAACACTAACAACAAATGGAGTACCTGTAAATTCCAGAGGGTAAGATTTAGCTAGCCAGAGAAGTTCACAAATATTTAAATGCTAGTACCTGGTGAAATAGCCTCTTGTCTGAACTATCTACTGTCTTTTCTACAAGTCCCTCAACTGAAATTGATTTCTTCCTTCTCTGAATTCCCAGAGTGCTTCCTCTGTATCCTCCTTCTACTTTGTGCTGTAGCTATTTGTATAAACATGTATATAAATACTTTTCCTTAAAGGCAGGCTCTATGACTGACAACTCTCTGGTCTCCCGTAGAGCCTAGTGCAATGGCTTGCACATTGTGGTTCTCAGTAATGTTTGTTGACTGAATGGACAATAGAAAGAAATGACGTCTTACCATAGACTTTAATCTATTTTATATCATCATATTCCCTGTCTTGGGAAGGGATTGAAAACCTGTTTTTAGGTATATAGTGATGTTT
Organism: Panthera leo; assembly: GCF_018350215.1. NCBI lineage: Eukaryota > Metazoa > Chordata > Mammalia > Carnivora > Felidae > Panthera > Panthera leo. The sequence goes on from NC_056690.1 coordinate 24,271,792, forward strand.
TTATTTTAAAATCTCAAAAACACTAAGTCAAGATCATTTAAAAATTTTTAATGTTTTATTATTTTATTATTTTTGAGCGAGAGAGACAGAGTGCGAGCAGGGGAGGGGCAGAGAGAGGGGAGACACAGAATCCAAAGCAGCTTCAGGCTCTGAGCTGTCAGCACTGAGCCTGATGTGGGGCCCGAACCCACAAGCCTCGAGATCATGACCGGAGCCAAAGTCAGACGCTCAACCAGCTGAGCTACCCAGGTGCCCCAGTCAAGATCATTTTAAAAAGCACTTTTGCATGCTGAATTTTAGAGGAGAAGAAACTGACATGATCCTCTTAGCAGAATCAACAAAACCTTGCAGACTGAATACCAAGTCTATCAAGCCTTCTTTTTTTTTTTAATTTTTTTTTTTTAACGTTTATTTATTTTTGAGACAGAGAGAGACAGAGCATGAACAGGGGAGGGGCAGAGAGAGAAGGAGACACAGAATCTGAAACAGGCTCCAGGCTCTGAGCTGTCAGCACAGAGCCTGACGCGGGGCTTGAACTATCAAGCCTTCTTTAAGAAAACTCAGTTTGAAGATAGAATTCTTCATTCATCAGTGATAACTCTGAGCTCCTGTTCTGGGAACACACACTATTAAAAGGTAAACTCACTGGCAAACAGAAAAAACCTGCCATGCATTTGAGGAAGAATTAGAAAGTAAAATATTCGATCGAGCCCTGCTTTGATCAGTCACTGCTCATTCCAGCCCTTTATGAATCTGAAAATAAATGCTACAGCTGCTCTCCTACTCTTTTCTGACCCTTGGTGTGGTGATCATTCTCATTCTCATTCTCATTTCCCCAGACCCCATCTTCCTTAGAGCTCTGTCCTCCCTCGATAATTCTCATAAAACAAACATTAGGATTTTGGCAGCTAATGATAATGCCACTGTTAATGCTGCTAGTAGTAAGTCCTATAAGGACACTTGAGAAGATAGGAGAAAGGAAATCAGGGGTGAGTAGGAGAGAGGTAGTAGAAAGAATGACTGGAGAGAAGGAGGAAACCAGAGGTGAGGCGCTGGGGTGTGGGCTGAGTGAGAAGCTGTAGAGAGAACAGGCTGGGATGATGGGGAGGCCAGCGCCTTGAAGAGGATATCAAGCGTCTGTAGAATAGTGGTCCACATTTGCCAACAACATCATTTCCTTTTTGTGTGTTTGTGTTAAAAAAGCAATGCATATATTCTGGTTTTTTTCCCCATCTTATTTGTATTCAGGTTGTCTTTTTATTAGTGGTTGTGTGCCTTTTGCTTCTAGAGCCTGTCATTTTAGAAGCAGAGGGATCAAAAGCTAAGCCAGTCACATGAGGATGGAAGCTTGTTACTTCAGCTTTTTGGGCAGATGTTTCTTTACTTAAAAAAATCTGTCTTTCCGATTGCCTTTCCAGCTCTGACTGACCTCCTCAGACCTGTGGTGTGAATGGCTGCAGAGATGGTTTTTATGACAAAATGAGACCCATCAGTGCTTTGAAACACACAAAACTGTTCCCCACTTTTGGCAAGAAGCCAAGTAAAACCTGTCTCGTGCTCTCCTGTAGCCTCTTACACTCTTGTTGTATGTAAAACTGAAGAAATAGGGCATTTGTGAGAGAGGATGCTATTTACGGTCAAGAGACAGCTTTGATCAGCTGCCAGGTATGTTGGGAGTCAAGGAGGCCCCTGTTTAGTGCTTTTCCTGAAGCACTTGAGGAAGGTAGGTGGAGGCAGGGCAAAATGGGCTTTCATGGAGACAGCTCACTCAGGATAGTATCTGTACAAAGGGCCTACAACAGGAGAGAACATGGACAAATGTTAGCCAAGCTTTGACTTGAGAACCTGGTGTCATGTTTAACAAGGGATCACGGTAATTGTCCACCTAATAAGTTGAACAGTCACGTGGAACCCATCTGTCCATTCATTGCCATACCCCTTTTGGACTTTAGTATCACTAATCTTATAAGGGGGTAGCAGCTTTGTTAATAACTGAATAGTCTGTGAATAAAACAAAATGTTTTGGGGCCAGTTGTTTTTCCATGTGTCAGCCTTGTAGTAGTCATGCTGGGGATTTGGCCAGTAACCATAGACAATCAGCCAGTAGCAAAGAGCAAAGATTGTAATCTGTGTTCCTTCTGGTAAGTTTGGCAGGTGTCTGTCAGTAAACTTTTGTGTATATCTCTTGGTTTGCTTAATGAACAGATTGATGCACAGTTGAGAGATATGAAATCACGGTATCTATAACCTTTGAAACTGACTACTTCCATAGGTTAAATTACCTTCCAGAGATTGGGAGATTGTATAGAAGCTGTGCAGACCTCTTACTAGTCTGTGACCTGACTAGTCCTAAATAATTAGAACATCTGAAATCTTGGTTGTAAGAGCACGAGTGGAGATAAAACTTTTGAAGTTCATTTCCAGTTTCGCAAATGGGGCTGAAACAGAAGCACAGACGAAGTGGAGGAAAATTGTCAACGCTAATGATAATAATAGGTGCCATTTACTGCGTTCCTCCTGCGTTCTGGGCACTGTGTTGACATCATTACCTACTTCACATCCTAACAATACTGCAAGAGGATTTTAGAATGGCTGCTTTACAGGGGAGGAAACTGAGTCTAAGACTGGGTCAATAACTTGCCGACAATCTTGGAATTCATAATTAGTGATCTGGGACTTGAACCTGGATCCATCTGACACAGGTGTGCTGCATGATTTCTAGAGTTGTGTGCTTTAAGAGGAAGAAAAAAATTAGAGACAGGCTGACAAAGAAGTACTGCCAAGAGTTCTAAGTCATAGAAGCCCAGGAAGGAGAGCTTTCAACACATTATCAAAGATCACAAACCAATAACATGTGATGATCAGAATGAATTATGGAGTGAGTTACTTAACTAACACTCCAGGGTACTTTCAGGTAAAGGAGAGTATTAATAGCTCTTTTTTTTTGCATTTGCCACCACAGGATTTTTAATAATCTTCTATGCTTTACAAATGACAGTGCTTGTAGGCCCGGTGTCTCCTGTCACCACGTTAGGCATTATTCAGTGTGGACACCAGGAACTTATTTTTTCCTCCTTCATCCATCTACCACTGCTACTGAAAACAGATGTTCTCCTAAGCCTACCATCCCAATGCTTCTTCTGACAAGTTCATGTAAAGTGGTGGTATTGTGTATGCACTTCCTACTCTACCATTTCAGGGGTTAAGCTGAAGGCTTCAGTCTCCAGTGCATTAGTGTTTATAGAGAGATGTACTGTTGGGAAGCCCCCGTTTAAGAGTAATTAGTATTGAAATCAGACTTTAAATTTGGGACTGAGGGTAGAGGAACTCAACCGGTAAGCAGATGAGTGGGACATCTTGACTTTTATGTAAGAAAGGGGTCAGTTAGAAAACCCTGTGTCTGAAACATGGCAGCTGTGAATTAAATGCACAGATCTTTTCCAATAAGTTGATAAGTAGGCTTGGCATCATAGATCAGTACATTAGTTGATTTTTGTCTATGCTTTGCTGTGAGTCTAACGGTTTAGTTTGTTTAGTGGATGATTGATCTTCCTTAGGAGACTTGAGCCAATTAAGGATATTATTTGAACTGGATAAAATGATAAGTTGTCAGTGGTGGCTCTTCTTCTTGTCTTAAGGATATTTTATGATTTAAATATTCTACTTCTATGCTGATAAAGAGACTGTTAATTTGCTAATAATTATCTCGACATCAGGGATGTGTGATATGCATGTTTATTGGTCAGCACTGAGCTTGGCACATTGGGGATTTTGACAAATACTTTGGAATGAATGAAGGAGTACAAATAGATTTCTGAATTTGAATTCTCTCGGTTTCCTTTAGGAGCATTTCAAAGCTTTGGATTTTATGTTATTGTGGACATATTGCTTGAATAACCCTGTTGCTGCTAATGTAAGGCAGTGCCTTTAGTGGAAGGGTCATTTTAGCCATTAAATATTTGCTTCTCTCTTACTGGTTCCTCGACTGGCTATAATATGCTTTTGAATTTTACTTTTGTTTACCTTTCTCTCTGGATCTCTAGCAACCTAACGTTTTGTTTTCTTTTTAGACTGTAAACTATTCTGTGTTATCTTTCTTATCAGACCTCCCTGACCCCCATTTCTCCTGCCCTCACTACTTCTATCTTCTTTCTCAACTCAAATATAAACAAGAATTAAAGAAGCTGAAACATTAAAGTTTTTTTTTTAATTTTATTTTATTTTTGAGAAGAGAGAGAACATGAGCAGGGGAGGGGCAGAGAGAGAGACAGAGAGAGAGAGAGAGAGAGAGAGAGAGAGAATATCCCAAGCAGGCTCCGTGTTGTCAGTGTGGAGCCCTACACAGGGCTCGATCTCATGAACTGCAAGATCATGATCCGAGCCGAAATCATGAGTTGGACGTTTAACCAACTGAGCTACCCAGGTGTCCCTGGGGCATTTATTTAAAATAAGAATAAGGGGCGCCTGGTTGGCTCAGTCAGTAGAGCATGCCACCCTTGATCTCGGGGTTGTAGGTTCTAGCCCCATGTTGGGTGTAGAGATTACTTAAAAATAAAATCTTTAAAAATAAAATAAGAATAACATGTCTGCCTTTTCAGTGTTTGAATATGTATGTGTATTTTTAAAAATGTTTCAGAGTCTAGGAGTTGAAGAAATTAGATTGGATCTCAATGGATTTCTTGTGTACACACACTTATTTAAAATATAGGGACCTGAAACAGTAATACGAGAAATATATTAATATTCACTACTAATGTCACTGCTGCTTTTACCATCTGGGCTGTCCTAAATATTTTAGACAATATTTACATATTGAGTCACAAATTCATTTAGATCTTCTCCATCATTCTGGATGATAGAGCCTCTAACTTGAAAGTTCTGTTTTTTCCAGACTGAGGATGAGTTGCTTACTAACTCAGAAGTTTTTGCTTTGCATTAAGCTCTGTATGTGTATGATGATGAGATGTTTCCAAGTGTAAGGTGGTGTTGTTGTTGCTGCTGCTGCTGCTATTACTACTATATGTAACTATACGTATATTGGGGCTCAGGGGAGGAGTCCTGGCAGAAAGACTTCCCTTGGCAAAGGGAATAAGGCAGGTCATACCTGGCTTGGGAGAGATAGTTTCAAGTAAAAATTGGCTGCTGCTGATTGTAGATTTGATACTAATTTGGACAAATCAGCCGGGGTCCATGGGAGAGAACTGAATTTGGGCTGGGCATTAGATAAGATGGAAACTTACTGAGATAGAAAGGCGAAGCCTTTAAAAATCAGGCTGCAGAAGAGTATGTGGCATATAATGCTTTTTCCATGAAAATAAGCATGTAAGTATGTGTACATGGGCCAAAGGGAAAGACCTAATAAGATATACATGAAGATGTTAACAGTGCTATCTCTGGATGTTGGGAATGTGAAATGTTTATTTAAAAAAAAAAAACTTTTTTTTTTTTTTGGCTCATTGGCATTTTCTAATTTCCTACAGTGCACATCTTCTATTATTATTATAGAAGGCTGTTTGGAAAATTGGCTGTTGAAGAGAAATATCTGGTAGAATCTCCTTTCGGGTGTTGAGGAGGATGGCTGTTGGTGTGGGGCCAGGTGAGGCACGACAAGGGACCAAGTGCCTTGACGGCTTAAGTACAGCGACTTTGATAATACAAAACATCAAGAATAAAAAAAACTTCTTATCTTCTAAGTGATAGCATTTAAGATAAATTTATCAACTTTTGTGATTATGAGAAATTTGCCTTCCTAATTATGTTTCAGAATGATAATAAAATCAGTTTCTCTTATTATACACAGATTATAGTGGAAAGAGCTCACAAATGAGCTGGGTGGCTAGGGAAGCCAGCCTGAGATTTAAATTTTATAGAGATAATGCCGAGTTCATGGTATTAAGAGTTTGGCAGAAATCCCCAGGAGTTAAGAATTTTCAAACAAAGGCTGACAGGAGACAGTTGGCTGGAAAATGAAAAAGTCTGGTAGAGTTGAAGTGCATCATATATTAGGATCATCAGCAATGCAATGAATTTTCATTGCCAAATCCCTAAAGTTAGAAAATAAAAAATAAAAACAACCATTGGTTTCTTCAGTCCACGTTGACGCTTAAAAACTCACATTTAACAAAAAGTGTTTTTTTTAACATTTATTTGTTTTTGAGAGACAGAGAGAGAGAACAACTGGGCAGAGAGAGGGGAGACACAGAATCCGAAGCAGGCTCCGGGCTTGAACCCACAAACCACAAGATCATGACCTGACCCGAAGTCGGACACTCAACTGACTGTCACCCAGGCGCCCCAAAACCTCACATTATTTTTGAACCAGCTATTTATTGCAGTCCTGTTTTCTAAATTGAAATAGGAAGAGGGATATGGAAAGGATAAACTGTAAATTAGGAGAAGGAATGATGGCAAAAGGCTGGAGATACTCAGGTGGCAGGGGAGTCACATGTACCCTGAGAAAAATGTTATGAAGCTGCACCTTACTTGGGAAGTAGGTTCCAAAGTCAGTACCTAAAGTGAAAACTGGAATAGTCAAAGTGACCTTGAAAAGTCCCTCTAAAAATTCCATGTTAGAGATCAGTAAACTCAACACAGCAGATTTTTCCCCCCAGTGTTAGAGCAAAGCAACATTTCTTTTGTTGAGCCCCAGATATACTTGGCTTGCATTTATGGACATGATGTTTAGGGAAAAGTAATGCTTTATACACTAGAACCACTCTCAGCATGGCAGTGTCACACCAGGGGAGGCTCATAGAAACTGAGGCTGACTGAAGGGGGAGCACATTTACAACTTTCATCCCTTAATTTACGTCCACATTTACATTTCTTGTTCCCAGAGTTCCCTCCCCTCACCCCCCATAATCATTCTCTCTCTTTCTGTCTCCCTTCCCCCCTCTCCTTTCTTCCACATCTCCCTCCTCTGTTGTCTTTCTCTCCTGGCCCCCTCTTTCCATCTCTCCAGAGCACACATGTGGGGCAACTATAACCACTTGGGCTTCCTGGTTCTTAGGATGACCATTTTAGGCACTTACCAAATCCTCTGTGGTTTGAAATGGGATGGGGACTGGTGTTCTAGCCTCACAAGGTTTATACTGTACCTTACATAACACCTTTGTTTCTGGAGCCATTTTAGCCCTGGGGTCATCTTGTAGATGGGGTTTGAACTGGACTTTCAGAGCTTCCAGTCTGGTCTAGACACCTTTAAGATATTTAGGCTAGGATGCCTGGGTGGCTCAGTTGGTTAAACGTTTGATCTCTGCTCAGGACACGTTCTCAACACAGGTCCATGGGTTTGAGCCCTGCATCAGGCTCTGTGCTGACAGCTCAGAGTCTGGAGCCTGCTTTGGATTCTGTGTCTCCCTCTCTCTCTGCCCCCCTCCCCCCCCCCAATAAACATTAAAAAACAAAAGATATTAGGGCTGTGTTCACAAATTCTGAGGATGTGTGAGAGTCTAGGGATTAATTTTGAGGCTACCTGAGACTTGGGACATACCCAGGGATCTTGGACTGAAAATGCTCTGGAGTATTAAAGGAGTCTTTTCCAAAAGGAAATTCATGTGACCTGAATTTCCTTTGTACAGTGTGAGAGACTGTGTTTTATAATACAAAGAGCCCTGAATGAAAGATGGGAAACTTGGTTCTCTAGCACGACTTACTTGCTGTGTTCTTAGGTCATCATTTCTCAGCTTTTTATGTTTGTGGCGTATTTTCTAATAGAGTTTTGGTGACATAATTGAAGGGAATAAAACAGAATAGCACTAAACAAATCAGCAACAATTCAGTAGAGTTACAATCAGGGTATCACAGACTTTTGGAGCCTGTAAAAGCATCCTTGGTTGGTATATATTTTTTGGTCACTTTTTCGGTGCTGTTTTTCTGTTAGAGCTGTTCACTGCCTGGCTGAGCTTTCTCATATAATTATGATGCAACGGTATTTGTGGTTTCATTAAATGCACTCTTTGGCATTAGCTTTGTGGTGTGGTACTTGTCTTGCCTCTTACTCATAGCACGTCTGGACTCCAAATTTGTGTTTTCATCTGTTGAGAAGGGATAGTAGGAACTGTCTTACCTACCTCAGGACTGTTGTGAGGATCAATGAGCTATAAAGGGATGCACAAGTTTTATAAGACTTTTATAAGGTTATGAAGGGCTACAGAACCGTAGGTGTTTTTGGTAGATTTTTGTTTGTTCGCTTGCCTCTTTGCCTTACTAGACAGTAAGATTATTGGAACCAGGGACTAGACTTTTTTTCTTTACTTTGTTCCCAGTGTGTGGCTCGGTGTTTGGCATATAAATACTCGCCAATAAATATTCATTAAATTGAAATCTCAGATTATTTTTATTCCTAATATTGGGTTGGTTTGCCGCCCAGCCAAGCTCCTCCGTGCCAAGTGGAATGAGGAGCGCAGAGACCCAGCTGCGGATGGGTAGATCTCATCCTGTGCACAGAGGAGCAAGGTGAGTCAGTGGCGCTTTGGGTGGGTTTGGATGTGGAGCAGGGACAAAAAGACCGTCAGAGATTTAGGTGCCGTCTTTTGAGAAGCATTCTTCCTGAACAGAGTCAGCTGGATTCTCGCATGGCCGCTGTGCACAAGCAAGTGGAGAACAGCATTTTGTTTAGTCTGGTTTGAAATGTTCTGAGTGGTTTTTATTATTATAGTATGTCTATTGGAGGCTTTTGCACAGCCTTATAGATTTCATTTTCTTTAATTGGGATGGGGAGGGAGAGAGAACAGCATTTACTTGGCATTCTTGCCTTTTAGAGCTGTGGGTTATTGATTCAGGGGCCTAGAATAGTAATGCTTGGAAGTAAAGGTTCCCTTGGGAGCACCAGTGTTAAAGGGCAAAGGGAAAATGATTAGAATTTAAATCTCCAGACTCCACTGAATTTGTGGCTTCATTAAAAAAGGGGGGGAGGAGGAAATGATCTGGGCTGCTGCTGTAGGCTTTGTTTAACACTTGCATCCACAAACTGATAACTCAGAATTATGGCCTTTACAAGTTGAGCCATGTGGCCAGGTGTGAACAGCCGGGCAGTGGACACAGTGCTTTTACTGCCAGACATCATTTTGGACCATGCTCAGTTAGGGCCAATCAATTCCAGAAAAATATCTCTTATTTTCTAAGGGAGAATGTAACCTTTGGCTTTGACTTTCTTTGAGCTAGTGAAATCTTTTCTGCCCATTTGTGGAACATGTAATCACCAAATTACACACATACTTTGTTCTTTGATGTGTCACTCTTTAGAAATTCTACTTCCCCCAAGTCAGGTTTTCTTTTTATTTATCCGATACCTAGTATTGCTACTTCAAATAGTACATTCGCTAGCTTGTCTGTTAGCAGAGGGGAGCAATGAGGAATAATGGGAAGAACATTAGCCTATAATGACAAATAGGTTCTGTCACCAAACAGCTGTGTGACCTTGGACATATCACTTAACTTCTCTGAGCATCAATTCCTTTGTGTTTGAAGTGGAGGACTTGGATTAATGACTTCTGGGTTTCCTTGAACTTAGAAATTTTGTCATTCAATGAAACGTAGTCTAGTTAATCTTTCAAATTTCAGCTAGTCTGAAAAATAGAAAAATTATGTCCATTATAGGAAAAATAATGTCTATTCTTTTGGGGGGGAATCTATGCTTTTCTTATAGAGAGACCCTGTAGTATTAGTGGTTAAGAGCATGGGCTCTGGAGCTAGAAGGTCTGGGATAGAATCCTTGCTCTGCAATTTCCTAGGTGATATTTGATCCTGGCTAATTATTTAATCTCTTTCTTTCAGTTTCCTCATCTATCAAATGGTGATATCAGTAATACTCACTTCCTAAGATTGGTAAGGGTTAAATTAGGCAATACTCTTATTACAGTGCCTGGTACTTAGTAAGTGTGACTATTAATTGGTTGTTTTCCTAATGAATTTGCTTCCTAATGATTCTATTTCAACAAATATTTAATGTAGCGTATATTTTCTTAGCACATCCCAATAGATGGAAAAGGCTGCCAAAATTGTTTGGAGTTTCAAGGGAATGTCATCTTGGTGCTAGGAATACAGACCACTTTATAAGAAGAAAACATTGTTAACTAAGTACAGATACTAAATTAGCATATACGGTTCAGAAATCTGCAAAAAATTCCTATGGAGGATATTTTACATCTCAAAATCTGATTTAAAATCATTTTTTTCAAGCTGTAAAGAAAAGAACTGTGGTACTCAAGAACTAGCAGACCTGTTAATTCCAGCATTGTGACCTTAGACCAGTCACTTCCACACTGTAGGATTAGATTTTCTTGTGTGAAAATGAGGTGGTTGGAATATCTGATCTTGAGGCTACTTTAAAGTTGATATTTTAGAATTCTAGAACTTAGGGCCTAAGAGTATAACTCGAAGGTGGAGGGCTCCTGAGTGACTCAGTCATTTGAGCATCCAACTCTTGATTTTGGCTCAGGTCATGAACCCAGTGTCAAGGGATCAAACCGTGTGTTGGCCTCTGTGATGAGCACGGATGGAGCCTGTTTAAGACTCTCCCTCTCCCTTGGCCCCTCTCCCCTGCTTGCACACTTTCTCTTTAAAAACAAACAAACAAACAAACAAATAAATAAATAAAATTCAAAGGTGAATTTTTTTGTATGAGTTACAGTTGTATTTTTCAGACTCTAAGAAATATGAAATTTATCAGTGCCTTTCTTGATTTTGCCTGCTTTAATGAAAGATGAGCCACAGTTCATATCCAAATGGTGATTAGGCCTTGGGTACATGGTGTTTAAAAATGTTGCTTTTGTTTGAATATATTTTGTAATGTAAATAATTTGGTTGAGCAGCGTATGCCAGTGATGACATAGCCCTACAAGGACATGGGGGTTGTTTACACAAGGTTTATATAAATACACAATAACAATGAATATTGGGATTGTTGCTGTTTTATGAAGGAAAATGTTTTCTGGCACTGCAACTGCCTCCCTGAAGAATAAAGGAAAAAGGGGGGTTGATTTGCTTTATAAAAAAAAAAATGTATGGTAGATATTTGTGTGTGTTCAAAACAAATCCTGTTGCTATATCCTTGAAAATATGCGCATGCATTGTACCCATCTCTAAATTGGGTTAAAGCAGCATTGTCAGACCTGATTGGGGATATGGTACTTCTAATCTCCAAATTTTTCATCTGAAATTCAAGTCCCTGCCTGGGGACTTGAAATTCGGAATTAAAGCATGGAGACTTTTGCCTAAAATGGTATGCTGGTTATTCATCTTGTTGAGAAGAAGTAGATCATTTAAGCTGGTTCACAAGGAGTCATAGCGACTGTTACAGCTCCAATGTGTTTCTGACTATCCTGAGGAGGAGAGAGACAAAATATCAAGCAACCGGGGACAATATAATATCCTGAAGGCTGCACTATTGAAATGCTGTGCGTTCTACATGCTCTAGGTTTCATGAAAACAAAGCAAGAGACCACCCTCATTAAGGAGATTGGGCAGTAGCCCAAGCAGCTGTGAAAGTGAATAGAACACAGTCCCTGTTTGTCTCGGCTTTTCCATTCATTTTGTCCAGAAGTTTAGCATCACCAAGCAGAGAGGTCACATTGATTATTGGGGTGTGCGAGTCATCCTGATACTGTTGCAGATTAGGTTTTGTTTATAACAGTAAGTTGAATCTTGCATCAGCTGAAACTGTCTAGGTAGTGATTTTGGTATGAGGAACAAAAACCTTAGCAGTGAAGGACTCCTTATGTGAGGCTGAGGGATTTTAGGAACCCCACAGTTTGGATCTGAGATTTGAGATCATGGGAGCAGCGGTAAAATACAACGTCTTTAGTTGTTTTCCAAATTAAATGCAATAAACTTGTAAGTGTTGTATCCAAGGCACTGTGCTAGTAACTTTGGATAAAAAGGCTTTTGCTATGATATGATATGATATGTATACATTCTACAAAATTATACACTAAAAGTAATAAGGTTTATGGGAAGAAATAAAGGTAGGTGTAGACTACTTAAAAAAATCTATGCAACTCTGAACCACGGAACCAAAAAAACCCAATAGCCTTACAGCCCAGGCAGGCAGCTCAGCCTGAGGGATGGTGGTGGGGGGCAGTGGGAAGTTGCCATAGATATTAAAAATGTACTAAAAAAAAAAAGAATAAAAAATGTTGACCTGCAGAAGTGTGAGATAATGCATTTGAAAGTGGAGCCCGGAGCCCTGAGCCACTGGTGGGCATAGAAGGAGGTAAGACTAGCCGTGAGATGAGAACCAGAAATTATACCTCTCTTAGCCTTGTGTATAAGCATTCACTTTTCATTTTTCTTAAATGGAGCAAAAGGCCATGTCTGCGTAGCAGCCTAGCTGAAGCCATTTTACTTTTCCCTCTGAAGGTTACAATTCTAGTCTGCTCTTCCAGCTCCTCTTGTGTAAGAGAAAAAAAATCACATATGAACCAATACGACTTCAATATGCTATTGACATGAGCTAAGTGGTGCTATAGAAACAGGGGTTGTTGCAGAACAGACTGTAAAAGAACGAGATATAGACTCTACCTACAGGGAATTGATCATCTAGTTGAGAATATGAGAAGTAAAGTTACATGATGAAAGGTTTAAAAAGGGCTCAAGACAGTACTGCAAGAAATAACAAAGTGCATGATTATCAAATGACTAACGTTATGGGTTGTCAGAGGGGAGGGGGCTGGAGGGTAGGTAAAATAGGTGAAGGGGATTAAAGCATATACTCACCATGATGAGCACTGATTAATGTACAGAATTGTTGAATCACGATATTGTTGAATATAACAATGTCTGTGAACTTTACTGGAATTTAAAAAACTTAATAAAAAACATTAATGCTTCTGAGGAGTTCTACAATATTTAAGATTCTATAGCTATGAGATTGTCAGTGTTTTTTCTCCCTCATACTTCCTCTCTTTCACCCCAAGGCATATTTTAAAAAAACTCTCAGTGAAGAGTCTTTCATAGAGTCATAGAGCAGAGAGAATACTTATATCTGACTCAGTACCCATTCAAAGATAAATATTTTAGGGATGGATCTCTAGCTCTCTTTAGTAACTTGTGATTGATTGTATAGGTCAGTGAATTCAAGTCAGCAGTTTTTCTGAACACCAAGTATTGCATAGCACTGTGCTAATTGCTGAGTAAGATGTGGTCCCTGCCCATCAAGAGGGAGTGGGAACAGAGGCATAAACAAAGTAACATGAAAGTGTAGGAGAAAGAGAGATAAATGCCAACTGATAAAACTGTGGACATCTTCTAGTAAAAAATGGAATTTGAGTGGGGCTTAGAAGGGGAGCAAGAAGGGGAGTAGGCAGACCTACTGGAAGAGAAAAGTACTTTTGAAGCAAAGAATACACATAGGAAAATGCTGAATGTGATCAGAAATAGTGAGTAGAGTTGTGGGTGGAGTAAAGTTTGTGTGTTGGTTCATTGATGGGGGGTGTTTAGTAAAAGATAAAGTTGGAAAAGCAGAGTAGAGTCAAATTGTGGAAGCCTTTGGATACCAGACTCAAGATTTGGTTTGATTTATTCTGGAGCATCTGGGTGGCTCAGTTGGCTGAGCATCCGGCTCTTGATTTTGGCTCAGGTCATGGTACCAGGGTCGTGGAATCGAGCCCCTCTGAGAGAGATTCTCTCTCCCTCACCTCTGCTCACGTGCTCGCTCTTAAAAAAAGTTTTTTTTTTTTTAAATTTAATTTATTCTATATATAGTTGTAAGCCAGTTAAAATTTTGAGCCAGGGAATATATGATCAGAGTTCAGAAAGGAAAGCAAACGCATGATAGTTAAGTGCCTACCATGTACACTGCTACTAACCTTATATGCTTTATATTCTTATTTATTCCTCATAATAGTCCTGAAAAGTAGGTATTCTGTGTATGGTGGTCTTACAAGGGAACTTTTCAAGACCGACCTTTTGTTCGGTCTTGAACCTAAAACTGTTTTTAAAAATAAGGTTTATAAAATTTGTAAGACTAGGTGTTATTCATGGCCTATTTAGAATGGTGATCCTAATATGTTAGAAAGAAAAAGGGTTAGGTGTGTCCATGAACGTCAGCGAACAGAAAAGCCTGGAAAGGCATGGTCGGTGGCTACCAGAGGTTCCCTCTGTGGAGGGAAGTGGGGTTGGAGGTGGTGTTACTGGGGAACTGTCACTTGTTACTTATATACTTACCTATTATTTGAATTTTTACTACAGTGTACTCATGTGCTTAACTTTTTTAAACAATAAAGTTGAAAAAAAGAGCAGGTTTAATCTTCTCTATTTACAAGTAAGCAAACTGAAACCCTGAAATGATTTGTTGGAAGTTCATATAGCTGGTAATCGACTGCTCAAGGAAAGTCCATACTTGTCTTATTTTTGAAGTCTATCATCTTTCCACTTGGCAAGTGTATTAGACAAGAGGTTGAATGCAGAAATGTAAGCCTGTTGCAGAAGACAGACAATGGGAAGCCGGTGGTAGTATAAATGGAGTGATATAAAGAAGGATTATGGATGTAGACTTGAAAGAACTTCACAGGAATGAAGGTGATAAGGGAAGGGAAGTATTGAAGATACCCATTTAACCGAGAGACAATGTCTTTATTTGGTCACCAGATATACAATGCGTATTTATCACAAATCCAAAACTGACTTAGGCAATAGGGGGTTTAGCACTGAACAAAACAAAGTCCCTGCTTTCAAGGAGTTTATATTCTAGTATGGAGGGGGGAGAGAGAGAATATGTAAATACGTTGGGATGGGATGCAATTTTATCTTGGGTAGGATAGAGAGGCATTTCTTAAGAAGTGGTGTATGAGCAGACGCCTGGAGGAAAACCATGTGGCTCCTGGGGGGAGATAGAGTAGTTCGGGCAGAGGGCATCAAAGGTAAAGGCCCACAAGAGGAAATATGCTTGTTGCACTCAGACTAGGGAGGGGAACAGTTTGGCTGGACTGGAGAAAATGAAGGGCATAATGATAGAAGATGAGGTCAAAGAGGTTGTTGTGGAGAGGGCAGATCAGGCCAGGTTTGAAGGCCATGGTAGGGACTTTGGACTTTACTGTAATGGGAAGACATAAGAGGGCTTTGAGCAAAGTAGTGACATGGTCAGACTGTTGCTCAACAGAATGATTCTAGCTGCTGTGTGGACTGTAGGTTATATGACACAAGTGTCCGATCCATGAGATCAATTGGGAGGCTCTTGTTTTAATATAGACAAGAGAAAATGATGGCTTGGACCAAAGTGGTAGCAGTAGAGTGGTGGGAATTAGTTGGATTCTGGATATTTTTTAAAAAGTAGGATTAATTAGATTTGCTGAAGGATTTCATATGGGGTATGAGAGACATCATAGAACCAAGGTATTTGTCCTGAGCCACTGGTAGAGTGGAGTTGCTATTTATTGAGCAATGGGAAGAATGTACATAAAAGAGGTTTTAGAGGAAGGGAGTTGGAATGAAGACTTCAGTTTTTGATGCCTATTAGGTATCTAAGTGGAGATTTGACTATACATTTGGAATTGAATGGAGTTATAAATTTGAGAGTTGCAGATCACAACTGGTCAGTTACCCTGAAATCACAAACTGTAAATAGAGATAGGTGAGGAAATGTGGACAATATGAGATTAACATGTCACTACTGCAGGCAAAGGTTAAGTGTCTCAGTGTCTTTGATTTTCATCAAAGAAAGTGCATAAATAAAGCAATAAACATGATAGAAAAGATGTCTGAAAGCCAAGTATTGGGGACTGGATATTCAGAAGAGAAGATCAGAAACCAGGAAAGGAAACCAAGAAGGAATGGCCAGTGAATGAATGACTTCAACTGTTCTTTCTGCATCCATCTCTTGTCTAATGCACTTCTTAACTGGAAAGATGTTAGACTTTAGAAGAATGGAGAGAGAATGGAGTCCTTGAGTCCACATTTCAAGAGTGAGGAACTGAGTGGTCAGTTAAGATGAGACTGAGAATTTACCAATGGATTTGACAGCACAGAGATTATTGGTGATCTTGCTTAGAGAAGTTTTTGGTGGGGAAGGTTTCCAGAAAATGTGAGATGAGTTAGTGACAAAGAATAGATAACTTCCTACATTTTGAAGTTCTTTTATGAGGTATGTACACATTTGTGATGATACTGTCTTTTTAAAAATGTTTATTTATGGGGCGCCTGGGTGGCTCAGTCAGTTAGGCAGCCGACTTCGGCTCAGGTCACGATCTCGCGGTCCGCGAGTTCGAGCCCCGCGTCGGGCTCTGTGCTGACAGCTCAGAGCCTGGAGCCTGTTTCGGATTCTGTGTCTCCCTCTCTCTGACCCTCCCCCGTTCATGCTCTGTCTCTCTCTGTCTCAAAAATAAATAAACGTTAAAAAAAATTAAAAAAAAATGTTTATTTATTTGGGGGGTGGGACAGAGAGAAAGAGAGGGAGAGAGAATCCCACGTGGGGCTTGATCCCACGAACCGTGAGTCAAGACGCTTAACCGACTGAGCCACCCCTGTGATCATAATGTCTTTCTGATGAATTCACCTTTTTGTAATTATGAAGTGTCCCTCTTTATCTCTGTCTCTATTCTTTGTTTTGAGGTCTACTTTTTATCTGATATTAATATGACCATTGGCTGTAGCCACTTAAAGATTGATTTGATCTAGTTTGGCTCTCATATTCACTGATAATTAAGATTTTCAGATGAGGTATTTATTTGCTCAGATATGTGGGTTTGGTCCAGTGTTGTGCATTCCAGCTGTCTTGTTCATTTCTTCATTTACTTGTGTTGGATAGCTGATGAACTTAGAAGCACTTGCCAAAGGTCGGGTCCATAGGTCATCCTGTCAAAAAATAAAATCTGATCTGTTATCTATGCTCTGAAGATGACACAGGTGAATATCATATTTTCTGTGCCTTGTTTATGTCAGAAACAGCTTTGGGGTTGAGGGACTACTCAAGTGATGATGTGGAGAAGCAGCTCAGAGCTCTTGCCAAGTCTAATAGGAAGTAATAAAATGCCTTGGTATAGTTGTCATAATTGCTACTATGATACTATAGATTAGTATATTCACTTTTGTATCTTGAGGGAGAATGCAGATGATTTACTTTAATTTGACATTTGGTTGGTTTGGATGATGGTTTGGTTTATTTCTTTTGATAGCTTGGATCATCTTAACAGTCACGTTCCTTCATGACTACTGCACCCATCCCTTAATAAAGCTCATGTTGCTAGTTACAATAGAGTAATTAAGTTCTATTGGGTCTGGGCTGCTTCCATAATGCTTATCTTTTAGTAAATTTGAATGTGGGTCTGGCTGTCTACTGTGGTCCATTTTGTTCTTTAGCCAAATAACAAGTAGGTACTTTCTCTTCCAGTGCCTCCTGCTAGTGCACGTCAGATAGGCCTTAGAGCAGTGTGGAGATTGAAGGGATACTTAGTTTTTAACCTAATCTGCTGAGGTATCAGAGGAATATGTTTTGAAATATAAATAGAACATAATTTTTAAGGAAAAAATAGTCTTTAAATCTTGCAGTTTTCTTTGGCAGAGGAACAGTATTAACATCTGGTTACCAAACTGTGGTACCCTTAAGAGAATTGGAGGTGGTCCAATTTCCAATAAAATATTGGATTAAGTGACTTCACTTGAGTTTTTATTATTTTTAAGTACATTTTTAAACCTCTGTTCTCCCTATAATTTGCAGTTTGCATTTACTTGCAAGCCGTGATTTTAGTTTACATGATGAATCACTCTCTATACCAACATTTGTAGGATACCACAAAAAGTATCGTCAGAGTGAAAATGCCAGGTTCCTAAAATGCTGCAGACAGGAAGGCACCATTTACTAATAAGGCAGCTCTGTCTTTGAATCTTTGCGTTGGAAGGGAAGGAACTGATATCATTGGGCACTGATCTTATACCAGGAGCTTTATATATTTTATCTCTTTTAGGTTTGCAATAAGCCTTTAAAGTAGACTCATTTATTCCTCACAACAATCTGCTGAATCAAGAAGGACAGATATTATAATTTCTATGGCACTGGTTTGAAATCTTAGAGAGGTTTGTGAGTTGCCTAAGACCACATAGCTAGTCAGTGGTGGAGCTGGGACCAGACCCCAAATTCCTCATCCTTAGTCTATTCCTTCCACTGGGTCTCCTGATTTTTTTTTTTTTTTTTTTTTTTTTTTTTTTTTTTATGGTAAGAGCTGTGAGAAACTTGAGTGGTTCGTTTTTCTAGTTAGTTCAGCTTTCTCACCCAACAATCTCTCTTTAAACACTGAAAACCTAGCGCATGTGTGTGCCTAATACCAAGGTAAATAGTGTCCCACCCTGTAGTAGTTCAGAATAGGATAGGTAAGGCAGGCGTGAAACAAATGCTGGCAGTGACATTTAACAGGTGTTGGTTTCTGAGGGCCCAGAGAAGTTGTAATTCATGTCAACTTTCCCTGTGACATAGTGGAAAAGTTAGGACTAGGGCACTCATCTATAAAAATGGGTATAATAGCACATTCTCTTTAGGCTTGTTGTGAGGATTAAATGGATTATCAGATAACCCATGTATAAAGTATGTAGACCAGTACCTGGCACAGTGTAGCTGATCAATAAATTTAGCGTCAGTTTCATGCTTTTTCTACTCCATAAAACTGCCTCTCAGGAGTGGAGTGGATAAGAAGGTTGAGAATTAAATACATGTATCCCATGGACAAAAACAGTAGAGGAAAAAACATGCTTTTTCTTATGGAAATTTAACCAACAGATTATTACTCTTTAGCAGGAGGGACTGATTATAAGTAATTGGATTTCCTACAGCATACAGAATTACACAAACCACTCCTTTTAAGCATGTTCCTTATTCTTATCTCCTCCTGCATTTCTTATGTGCCTGGATCCCCACATTGGTTGGGTTAGTTTTGTGTCACATGTGTCACAACCTTGGGAAGGAGGCATTTTTTATTTTGATAAATGTATACCATGATTTTTGTGTTGTTCCAGCAGCATTTGATGACTTTATTCTCCTGTATACTCCTGTTTAAAACAGACAAAACAAAATTGCTTCTCTTTCCTCTAAGACCTAAAATATGCTCACTTTGGACTTTATTCATGTATATTAACAGTGGAACTTTTAACTCTTCTCAGAAGTGGTATGGTAACAATGCTTTCTTCTTTAAAAAAAAAAAACTTTATTTTGGGATAATTTTAGACTTCATAGAAAATTTGCAGAAACAGAACAGAGAGTTCCTATATAGTCTTCACATAGCTTCCTTTAATGTGCACATTTTGATTAACCATAGTATACTTATCAAAACTAATAAATTAACATAGGTACAGTATTATTAACAAAATTACAGCCCATACAAAATTTCACCAGTTTTTCCACTAATGTCCTTCTGCTCTAGGATACAGTCAAGGATCCCACATTGCACTTAACTGTCCTGCCTCTCCTTAAGTTGCCTCTAATATGTGGCTTGCCTTCCTTGTCTTTGTCAGTCTTTCCTTTAACATTTTTTTTTTTGTAGTGCAGTTCTGCTAATGATGAATTTTTTCACCTTTAAAAAATCTTTTTATTTGTTTATTTATTTATTTATTTGAGGGAGAGAGAGTGAGAGAGCATGAGTGGGGGAGAGGGGCAGAGGGAGAGAAAGAATCTTAAGCAGGCTCGATGCTCAGCATGGAAACAGATGTGGAGCTTGATCCCATGACTCTGGGATCATGACATGAGCCAAAATCAAGAGTCAGGTGCCCAACCGACCAAGCCACCCAGACATACCTATTTCATTCATTCATTCATTCATTCATTCATTCATTCATTCATCCAGTTATTCAATCATTCATTCACTCATTCAATTTATTTTCAAGTTAGTTAACATACAGTGTAGTCTTGGCTCCAGGAGTAGAATGCAGTGATTCATCTCTTACATCTGACACCCAGTGCTCATCTCGAAAAGTGCCCTCCTCAATGCCTGTCACCCATGTAACACACCCCCATCAACCCTCAGTTTGTTCTCTGTATTTAACAGTCTCTTGTGGTTTGACTCCCTCTCTGTTTTTATCTATTTTTCCTTCTCTTCCCCTATGTACATATGTTGAATTTCTCAAATTCCACGCATGAGATAAAATACGCATAAAATTTACCATCATAACCATTTTTCAGTGTATAGTTCTGTAATGTTCAGTGCATTCACATTGTTGTGCAACCCATCCCCAGAACTCTTTTCATCTTGCAAACCTGAAACTGTGTGCCTATTAACACAATAGCTCCCCATTCCTGCCTCCCCCCATTCCTTGCCAATCACCATTCTATATTGTCTCTATGAATACGACTGACTACTCTAGGTATCTATATAAGTGGAATCATACCTTATTTTTCTTTTTGTGACAGGTTTATGTCACTTAGTAAAATGTCCTCAAGGTTCATGTTTGTTATAGCAGGAACCTGTGTATGTGTGTATCAGAATTTCCTTTCTAAAGCAGAATAGTATTCCATCGTACATATGGATTTACCACATTTTGTTTATTGGTTCATCTGTCAATAGAAACTTGGGTTGCCTCCACCTTTTGGCTATCGTGAATGATGCTGGTGTACAGATACCTGTTTGAGTCCCTGCTTTCAGATTTTGGGGGTTACATACCCAGAAGTGAAATTGCTGGATCGTATGGTAATTCTTTTTTTTTTTTTTAAATTTTTTTTTGAGGAACTACTATACTGTTTTCTGTGTCAGCTTTTGTATGTCTGAACATGTCTTCTTTTATTTTTTGCTGTGATGTTTGAAAGATATTT
Organism: Panthera leo; assembly: GCF_018350215.1. Taxonomy (NCBI): domain Eukaryota; kingdom Metazoa; phylum Chordata; class Mammalia; order Carnivora; family Felidae; genus Panthera; species Panthera leo. The sequence goes on from NC_056690.1 coordinate 24,292,520, forward strand.
TCATGAAGTCTAGAAATTTCTTTCAGAGATTTAAAGGTGTTGCTTCACTTGTCTTTGTTGCATTGTGTACAAAAAGAAGTGTGTTGCCATTCTTCTTGTGTTAAATCTTTATTTTTTCTGGCTGCTTTTAAGATTTTTCCCTTTATTAATGCATTTAAGAAAATTGATCATGATGTGCCTTGTTTTTTTTAACGTCTATTTATTTTTGTATTTTCCTACTTATTTGCTTGCCTGATAGTTAAAAAAAACCTTTTTTAATGTTTATTTATTTTTGAGAGAGAGAGAGAGAGAGAGAGAGCGAGCATGAGTGGGGGAGGGGCAGAGAGGAGGGAGACACAGAATCCAAAGCAGGCTTCAAGCTCCTAGCTGTCAGCACAGAGCCTGATGCAGGGTTAGAACCAATGAACCATGAGATCATGACCTGAGCTGAAGTTGGACACCCAACCGACTGAGCCACCCAGGCGCCCCCTGATAATTTTTGATTGGATGTCAGATATGGTGGATTTTACTTTTTCAGATTCTAGGTACTCCTGTATTTACACAATATTTTAAATTTTTGTTGTGGGGGCGCCTGGGTAGCTCAGTCAGTTAAGCGTCCAACTTCAGCTCAGGTCATGATCTCACAGTTTGTGAGTTCGAGCCCTGCATCGGGCTCTCTGCTGACAGCTCAGAGCCTGGAGCCTGCTTGGGCTTCCTCTCTCCCTCTCTCTCTGCCCCTCCCCGACTTATGCTCTGTCTCTCTGTCTCTCAAAAATAAATAAAAATGTAAAAATAAAAAATAAATTGTTGTTGTGAAGTTTTGTTGTTGTAAATTACTTGGAAATTGTTTGATCCTTTTGAGGCTTGCTTTTTAACATTTGTTAGGTAGGACAGAGCAGCCTTTAGTCCAGACTAATTTTGCCCCACTATTGGGGCAGTACCCTTTAGAATACTTCATGTCCCACAAATTGTGAGGTTTTTTTGTTTTGTTTTGTTTTTTCATTCTGGCTGGTGAGAAGAATATTCCTGGCCTTCTCTGAGGTCCAGAGAGTTGGTTCCACCGGCTTCTTTCTGGTGGTTCTTTCCCCAGCCTTGGATAATTTTCTCAAACTGATGTGCAGATCAATTTTCAGATGAAGATTGGGGTGGGAGGACCCTCTGAAGATCTCCGCAGTTTTCTCTCAGTGCAGCTCTCTCCTCTCCAGTATTCTGCACGTGAATTCTACCCACCATAGCCTTTTGAGCTCCCCATGCAGTCTTCTCAGCTAAGGGGACTGCTGGATTCTTCCATAGCCGAAAACTCGCCGTGCCGTGAGCCTGGCCAGTCATATGGCTTACATCTTCCTTCGTCCTCTCTCAGGGCTCGTTGCCCTTTGCTGCCTCTTGTCCAGTGTCTGGAAACTGTCATTTCTTGTGTATTTCCTCCCAGTTTTTCAGTTAAGTCATTAGGTAGATAAGTCTTGTCCCTATTATTCCATCTTTCCTAGAGACAGAATTTGAGCAAGTTATTTAATCTCCTATGTTCTAGTGTACTCATCTATAAAATGAAGATGATATTTATGGATTTGTGAGGATTGAATAAGATGAATCACATAAAGCACTTACTGCGGTTCCTGACCCAAACTAAGTACTCAGTGAATGTCAGTTATTACTACTGGCACCAGAGGGGTAGAGAATGGTTTGAACTAGTCTGGGGAACTAGGATCATGAGCCAGTCTTTTTTATTCAGATTCACTTTGTTTTTTTTTTTTTTTTTTTAATTTTTTTTCAACGTTTTTTAATTTATTTTTGGGACAGAGAGAGACAGAGCATGAACGGGGGAGGGGCAGAGAGAGAGGGAGACACAGAATCGGAAACAGGCTCCAGGCTCCGAGCCGTCAGCACAGAGCCTGACGCGGGGCTCGAACTCACGGACCGCGAGATCGTGACCTGGCTGAAGTCGGACGCTTAACCGACTGCGCCACCCAGGCGCCCCTCAGATTCACTTTGAACTGACTTATAAGTATTAAAAAAACAAGAACTATTAGTGAAAGTGTTTTTCTCCCTCCCCACCCCCCCCATTTGTTTGTTTGTCTATGTATGTATGTATGTATGTATGTATTTATTTATTTATTTATTTATTATCATGCCTAAAACATTATTCTTAATACCCTAATCAATGTAGAACGTAGTAACTTTCTTTGAAACCTTTTTCTGCCCTCAAAGTCAGAACAGTATCGCAATTAGGAACACAGTCTATAGACTCAGACTTGGACTGAAATCCTTGCTTCCCCTTTTCCTAAGCTGCAACGTAGTTCTTCTGCTTGCCTATTCCTCAGTTGCCTTATTTGTAAAATGGGGCAACACCACATACGTTATATGGTTGTTGGGAGAATCAAATTAATGTACATAAAACCCTTTAGCACAATGGCTGTCACACAGCTAGGACTTAGTAAACGGTAGGTAAATGGTGGCTATTAGCTTTCCTGGTAGTAAAGTTACTGCCAGAGATCTAAAATTGAAATTATCATGTCTAACTCCAACTTTCTAGGTAGTGGTTTTCTGTTAGTGGTCTTTTCTTTCTAATATATAACTCACTTACCAGTATTTGAGTATCACTTTATAGTTTACAGAATATATTCACATACATTATCTTATTTGATGCTTATATCTATATCTCTGTTTCTCAGTGAGGAACCTGAGGCTCAGAAAAGAAAAGTGATGAACTTAGGGCCAAAAAGCTAGTAGATGACAGAGCCACAGGTAGACCAGTGACTATGCAACTCCTGTTTAAGGGTTGTTTGCACTACCCGTGCTGTTTCCTAGTGACACATTTTACTTGTGTCTAGATTTGCATACTGTATCATCTGCAGTGGACATTATATTGTTCCAGGGAAAGGATCATGGAAAGTCTTACTGTTTTGATTTTGCTTAGTGGCCAGCATTCAATGTATAGATATTATTTGTATGATATCTATGAAAAGAACATAATTTTTCTTTCACTTTTACTTCTCCAAAATGAGTGATTATTGAGAAATTAATACATATTTGTGTAGCACACTGTTAAATGATAGTTCTGTCTTCAAAATGTAGATGTGTAACTATACTCTTGAGAGATTTTCATTTTGAAAGCGATTACCTTCTATGTAGGTACATTTATTGCATTGTCTTTTCAGGATAAAGGTCTTCTTTTTAAAAAAATTTTTTAATGTTTATTTATTTTTGAGAGAGAGAAACAGAGCATGAGGGGGGTGGAGGGTAGAGAGAGAGAGGGAGACACAGAATCTGAAACAGGCTCCAGGTTCTGAGCTGTCAGCACAGAGCCCCACACGGGGCTCCAATCCATGAGCAGTGAGATCATGACCTGAGCCGAAGTCGGATGCTGAAACGACTGAGCCACCCAGGCGCCCCAGGATAAAGCTTTTCTAGAATCACCTCATAGAGCTGTTATTTGCCAATTTCATGGAAGTTACAGTAATTCCTTTAGTAGATTCCATTTATAGATCAAATGTCTATGACTAAATATAATTACTTACAGCTAAATCTGATCAAAGCAATAAGCTCGAAATAACTTTTGTGGAATTTAAAGCAAAGAAGGGAGACAGGATGTTTCAAATGATGGACGTTTCCAATTGTTCCCTTTGAAAAATAGTCCTTATTTTGAAAATGTCTGTGTTTCTCTATGTTTGCTCTTAGAAACAAAAACAAAACAAAAAGCACTTCAACATTTATTTCACGTTTTTTGCCTGCAGTATAATGTTCTTACAGGGAGAGAATTTCCTTTGGGGCAGTTAATTATATGTTAATTATTATGTCCTATTTGTGGTATTTTATCTTCTTCCCTTTACTTTCCCTAGTATTGGAATAGTTGTATTCTTTTAAAGAGCCTATTTGACCAATTTTTGTTATTTTACCTACACTGTTTATAGATTTAGTCAGAAGATTGCTGTCAATTTCAGAAGCTATTTTTGGTCCAGTCCCATAAACTTAGCATAGCTATTTGGTGGTTACTTATTTCCTTCGCTACTGGTTATATCTTTCATAATTATCTTTAAAACTAACTTTTAAAAATATTAAACAGATTACTCTAGATGATAAATCTGCAGTCAGTGGTCCCTGTTCTCGTAATTAAAATGTCTAGTAAGTGCAGATGTTAAACAGTGGTAGTTTTGAAGATGTGGTTGGAATCTCTGGACTTGAATGTTCTTCATGTTCTTCATGAATGTTCCTCTTCTGCAATGGAAGAATTCTGTCAATAGACCTACAATGCCCTAGGATGCTAAGTGTCACTATGTGAACAAAGCAGCCTGGGCATTTGGGATCCTCTTGATTTTCTCATCTTTCACAAAACATTGGATGCTTGCAAGCAATTAAATCTTTGCCTACCATATTAAGGAGGGGCTTCATAAAGTATCTGAAGGAGTTAAAATGAAAGTCAAACTCCAAGGTGGGGTGTGTGTGTGTGTGTGTGTGTAGAAATAGGAATGAACTTGCCTTATATTTTCATGTTTATGTTGAATATCTGGCACAATACCTGGCATTTAGTAGGCACTTGATCTATTTGAATAAATAAATAAATGAAAGAATCCAGTGAATTATGTAAAGGTACTGCCCTATATGAAGTTATCAGTAGGGGTGAGCTCCCCGATATCCAGTGCCCCCCTACTCTCTTTTAACTTGCTCTCCATGTTCATCTACCCTGCTTTTGTGGTATTCTTCACTCCTTTGCTGTATATTAGAAGAAAAGGGAGAGTCAGCTAAATGCAAACTCCAGTCAGAAGCATAGACTGTTTTGGAAGGTATTAATTAGCTCACCCAAGTTTTACTGATGGGAATATTCCTACCTTAAGAAAGGCCTCAGTTCTTCTGACTGCAGTGTTTGCTCCCATATAGCACAAGTCTTGCTGCTTTTCCCACTTAGACATTTGCTAGCTAGGTCATACTGGCAGGGGCAAGGGGTCATGGCTCATTGAGAGGGTGAAGGGAAAAGGAAGGAGGAGAAGGAGAAGCTGACCATCAGCATCCCAGAGTCCCCACCCTGGCCCCTCTGTGAGGAATAGTTATTGTTTCTACCGAGTGCATAGCACGAAGAGCATAATCTTGGAAAAATAGATATCAGTGTCTTATACTTACTTTCTTCCTTTGGGAAAAAAATGATAAATAAGACAAAGCATGAACAATAGGGAGGTGGAGGAGAGGAAGTGGCAACTGGCAGAGGGTTCAGGGAATATGGCTGGGACTGTGGGGAGAGAAAAACATTGCCATGTGGGTGAGTGAAATGTTGGAGTTTCAAAGCGGGAGTAATTTTACACTGAAAATCCTATAATTATGTGCTTGGCTGTTTAATAAAAACATCCCGTAGTGAAATTACTATATGTTTACTCTGTATCTGAGATGCAGAATATCTTAAATACATGTGTCATCATGGGATGGGTGCTACATCTTAAATTTTTTAAAAAAAGAAATTATATCTTTTTTAATAGCAGCTGCCCAGAAGTTTTCCCACTATGAACAATCAATTCAGAGTTACCTGATTAAATCTGTCATTTGTCAGTCTTGAAGGTTTCCTGTTTTCTGAACTCTTGAAACAAAATTTCTAGGGCAACAAATGGCTATTATTATTAAGTTCTCAGATGTGAACCTACCGTGGGAACAAGGGTGGTTAGGTTGGATCTGTATGTCTGCATGCAGGCTACCTGGCCAGAGATGAACGTTTATACTGGGTTTCCAAGTGATGGAACCCTGTGACTCTGCATATGGAAACAGTCATTTCACCGCTTTAATAACAGTCAAAATGACCTTGAGTAAACAGAGTTAATGGGAGTAGTGCCTGAATCACCTGGGAGATCTTCTTAAAAACACAGATTCTGATTTGGTGGATCTGGGACAAGACCTCAGTTTCTGCCTTCTAACTAATTCTCAGGTGGTGCTAATGCTTCTGGGCCAAGGACAGCGTCGAATAGCAAGAGTTCATCGTGTTGTTTCACTGTTATTCTCCGCCTTTTTTGTACTTCTGCCTTCTGATCTGTGTGTCTCGCCACCTCTGTCTTTCTCTGCTTTTGTTTTTACACATTTTCTGTCTTACCTTCTCCATGTGTTTCTGCCTTGTCTTCCTCTGCTTCTCTCTGCTTGCCCCTCCTCTGCCTTCCCCCTTTATCTCCTCTCTCTGACAACCTGCCTCTCTCTGCTTATCTCCTCCTTCAGCCTATTCCTTCTCTTTCTTTCTCTCTCATGCGTGCACACACCACACTCACAGAATTACATTGTAGGGCACAGTCATGTTCAATGAAGAATGTTGACCAGTATTTAATGATGTTGATGGCGTATTTCCCATTTTGAGCCTAAGCCAAAGCCTTCTGTCTCCCTGTTCTCAGAGATAAGAAGCAATGCCAGGGATGGGTTGTGGGGGTGCTGAATTTTTATTCACCATAGGGATGCTAGACATTAAGACATCCTAGAGGTGATCGTGGTTCCCTCAAAAGTATTAGAAAAGCACATAAATCCCCCAGGCTGGTTTGGTCATTACAGAAGCCTACGGTGGTCATTCAGAATCCAGTAATCCTAGCTGATAGCTGACTTCCTCCCGTAGTCTAATTACTATCTTTCAAGAAGTCATACTTTTTGCAGCCATATATCCATTGGCTCCCAAGATTTAGTCCAGAACAGCTATTTAGCTACTAATTTTAAACCAACTTAGTCTATAACTAGCTAGCTAGCTAGTAATTTTAGACCAATTAAACTTAAATCTTGAGCATTGAGTTCCTCATCTGTAAAATATGAGTTCAACTAGATGGTCTCCAAGGCTCCTTTCAGCTATGACATTCTGTGATTTTTAAAGTCGTTAGGTAAAGGACATTTCAAATATTGGCGGTTAGTTTGTTCAAATTCTTGTTTGGATCATTTCTTCATGAAAATGTAAATTTCTTTTTCTGTAAAAATAGGGCTTGTTATGTTCTGGGTTTAATTAAGATTAATCAATATATTTCATTCATCTCTTTATTATCTCTACTAGTGTTGGTAAGGGGTAATGTAAGCAAAAAATCATTTTTGTATACTTCATTTTTTATTTATAGAGAGAGTGTGTGCAAGTGGGGTAGAGGGATGGAGACAGAGAGAGAGAGAGAGAGAGAGAGAGAGAGAGAGACACTTAAGCAGTCTCCATGCTGAGTGCAGAGTCCAGTGCGGGGCTCAATCCCAGGAACCTGGGATCATGACCTGACCTGAAATCGGGAGTCAGACATTCAACAGACAGCCACCCAGGCACCTCCATTTTTACTTACTTTAGAATACACTGTCTAATTACAACAGAATTTTCTTCCCAAACAGTTTGCTTGGGCTGGCATTGGACATAGTTCATATTTGTGAAACTACCTGGAGCTATCACTATTGGGACATAACATCTAATACTTGATAATTTGAAGCCTAAAAGGCCCAGCTGAGTGCTTTTTACTTTTTAGTGCTGTGGACACTCTATACTTATTATCACTAACAGAAGGATAATTAGTAACTATTTTAGAAGATACTGTTGTTTTTGGAAACATATGTTGCATTTTAGTTTTGTTGAAAAAGAAATGCGGATGCAAGGTAGAATGAGTAGGGTCTTGAAAAGCTGAGCTCTTGGGGCACCTGGGTGGCTCAGTCCGTTAAGCGTCTGACTCTGGGTTTCGGCTCAGGTCAGGATCTCGCAGTTTGTGAGATCGAGCCCTGCTGCAGGTTCCATGCTCACAGCATGGAGCCTGCCTGGGATTCTCTTGCTGCCCCTCCCCCACTTTCTCAAAAACAAATAAATAAATAACTTTTAAAAAAAGCTGAGTTCTTTATGAATTTGAGTCTTTTTTTCTATAAATGGTTTGTTAGATGCAGTGGTCTGCATCTGGTTTGAATGTTCCTTGGATTCAGTATTTCAAAGTTTTATGTACTATGTATTTTCTACGAAATTACTGAATTATCAAGAAACTATAGGTGATTATTTATATTCTGCCATAAGACTTGATTTTTTTTATCATTTATAATTATAAATTCAGTGGTATTGCAGATTGGTATGTGCCATCATTGGTATCACAGGTTTGGATAGATGGGGAATATGAGATTGGACAAAATGTAGAATATTCTTTATATAAAATGTCCATTTATCCCTCAAAACAGGTGTATCTTGCTTTAAAGAAGTGCAGTATATAGAAAGCCAGAGTTTACATATGTTAACTAACTTGAATGTAAATTTAAAAAAAAGACTCTTAACTATAGAGAACAAACTGAGGGTTGATGGCGGGAGGTGGGTGGAAGATGAGCTAGATGGGAGGTGGGTACTATTTATTGTGATGAGCAATGGGTGTTGTATGTATGTGAGGAATCACTGAAACCGATACTGCAGTGTATGTTAACTAACAAATTTAAAATTTAAAAATCTTAATAATCCCCCCTCCCCCCCCCCCCCCAAATAAAGAGTTTAGCTGAAGAGAATTTAATGAAGGCACCATTTACAGAGGTTTGTGGACGGTTAAAGTAACTGAAAAAGGATAGTAAGGTATCAGGCACTGGTTTTCTGATGAAGCCTGAGCGCTGGCATTGAAGAAATCTATGTGCTAGAAGTTGTAATTGTGGAGGAATGAAGTCACTGAAACAGTATGTTGAAGCAGAGAGAGAGCTGAGGAGTTGTGGGAGAGGGATCAGGAATACTTTGGTACCTCTCTCCTCTTGCATTATGATCTCCCATTGGCTGAGCCCAACCTGAGGCTGGGGGTAAGAGAGCCATGGTTGTCCATAGAGGTTGGCCTCCTGGTGCATAGAGGGAGCCAACAAGGCAGGGTATGGATAAGGGAGTAGGGGACAGCAAACAATTATTAGCACAGAAAAGGTACATTTTGATTTACACATAGAATTCAGCCTTAATGTAAAATGAAGCACATCTGTGATTTCATCTCATGCTTACTGTTACATTCCTGTTAATCTTATTTATATGTATTTTTAACATCTATCATTTAAACTTTTTACAAATAATTTTTACTGTGCCTTGTGAATACTTTAAGAAGAAGGAGTTCTATATAAATGCCAAAAGCCAAAATCCACTTGTTCTGTAGATTTTATTTACTTTTGTAAATCTTTATTATACTCAAGAAAAAGAGACATGCTAGTTGGTCAAATTGACATTTTCTTCTCAAGCTGATGAAAGATACTTTAAATTAAGCATGAACGTTTGAAGAACCTGCCAGTTCATTTTTAAAACATGACCGGTTCTCTGATGTACATGGATTATATTAAGAAAGGATTCTTTCTATTTTAGCACCTGATCTTTTCATTTGAGTGATGTGTTATTAATCTAATTATAGTACTTGTTACAACTGATCACACAGAATGTAACCTTTTTCAAATATGCCTGTAGCCAACGTACCTTCACGATACAACTTGGATTGCCCTCCAGCCCCCCCCCCCCCCCCACTTACTACCTTTCTAGAGGTTTATAAGCCTAGGTTTATTTGTAAGTCACATGTAGTACTGTGAGACCCTACCCTTTGAATGAGAAAGTTCTTTCTTAAAAACAACAAACAAAACAACAATGAAATCCTAACAACTTTTAGTAATTCACAAACAAATAAGTGCTTCAGTCTGCCCTTAAATGTAACCCTTTTGTGTTCAAGATATGAGAGTTCTCTAGCCTTGCTAGTCCCCCTTGCACTGTCTACTTAGAGGGAGCTACACACGATAAGTAATACTCCTGGCCCTGATAATGGGGCCAGTATCTTCCTGACACCCTGGTTCATTTGTAGTCCCTGATCATCATACTCTTTAGAGTATACTACTACTCTAGTATTAACTTTTCAAATCTAAACTTTTAAGAAAAGGGCTGGGTGGTTTTCTTTTGCTGTAGTTTTGGTTTTGGGGTTCGTACGTGTGTGTGTGTGTGTGTGTGTGTGTGTGTGTGTGTGTGTGTGTGTGTATTTCATGAAAGTGGTTTAGGATAGACAAAAAAGCAGTTGATACTCCTAAGTGGTGACTCCTTGAAAAGCCAGACACTCTCGTAAGTCTTTGTTTCAGATCTAACGTACACTGTCTTACCAATGTAGTTTGAGAGAGTAACTTCAAGTGTATGCACTCTTGGTGAGACATGATCTCATTCTGGACTATTGGAACTACTTCCTTCTAATATGGTTTAATTTGTTACCCTTTTTAGAGCATTTATTTTTTTAGGGCACATATGTAGGAAAGCTGAAGTATTAAAGGGTATTATTTTGTTGGTATGTTTTTATAAACTTTAAAAAAATTTTATATATTTATTTTGAGAGAGAGTAAGAACATGAGTGGGAGATGGTCAGAGAGAGAGAGAGAGAGAGAGAGAGAGAGAGAGAGAGAATACCAAGCCGACTCTGCTCGGTCAGCACACAGCCCAATGTGGGGTTTGATCCCATGAACCCTGAACCAAGATCAAGATCAAGAGATGGATGCTTAACCAATTGAGCCACCCAGATGCCCCTATTTTTATAAATTCTTGAAATGGGTGTTGTTAAAAATTTTAAAGTCTTCTCACTCTCTTAAATGTTTTTGCACATTCTTTCAGCACTTTTCACTGTTGTATCAGTTTAAACACGCATCTTACTAGACAGAGCATTTATATGTTGTAGTGTTCACATTCAAATGGGATTTCACAGTAGTATTACAGCATCCTGTTACCATGATGGGATGGAAACAGTCTTTGTAGTTTTTCGTCATTGTAGTAAAATTAAAAATAAGACTATTACGTATCACTAATCTTTTTTTTTTTTCAACGTTTTTTATTTATTTTTGGGACAGAGAGAGACAGAGCATGAACGGGGGAGGGGCAGATAGAGAGGGAGACACAGAATCCGAAACAGGCTCCAGGCTCCGAGCCATCAGCCCAGAGCCTGACGCGTGGCTCGAACTCACGGACCGCGAGATCGTGACCTGGCTGAAGTCGGATGCTTAACCGACTGCGCCACCCAGGGGCCCCTGGTATCACTAATCTTTTGCAGTCATGGAATAAATAGGTTCCAAATAAATTGTTTGGGTAGTTAGAAAACAAAAAACAAACAAAAAAAAAAAAAAACAAGGAAAAGCAGCTGCTTTATAGATAGCAGATTGCTTCTGGAGGTACCTGAAAAGTTTAAGCTCTTCCAACTTGCATATTCCATCCTTGTGTACTTTATTCACCTTATCATATGTAACCTTGTCACAAATATGGAAAACTGTCTGAAAATGCAAAACTCAGATAGTGCCTTTTTGTATTGTCTCCCATAAGTCAGTTCTCTTGCAAAGAAGAATGAAAGCAGGGTAGAAGTGAAATGATTGTTAATACTCGAATACGACCCTTTAATGCTTTTTAAAAAAATAACTTTATTGAGATATAAGTGACATACAATAAATGGGACATACTTAAAGTGTAGTGTTGGATGAGTGTTGACGTCTGTGCATGCCCATGAAACCATCCTCAAAAGTTTCTGTGGCTGTGCCCTTGTAGTTCCTATGGGCAATGCCCTCCCCACGTGGCAACCAGTATCCTTTTTATAAATTCATCTGCATTTTCTAGATTTTTATAGAAATGGAATCATAGAGTATATATTCTTGTGTCTGCTTTCTCTCACCCGGAATAATTATCTTGAGATGGTAATTCTGTTGTTGCATAGGTCAATAGTTCATTCCTTTTTACTGAGGAGTAGTTCCCATGTATGGATATACCACAATGTTTTTATCCATTCACCTGTTAATGGACACTTGGGTGGTTTCCAGTTTTGTTTTTTTTGTTTTGTTTTGTTTTGTTTTTTTTAATATATCAGGCTTCGATAAGAATATGTGTACAAGTCTTTGGATATATATTTCATCTCCTCTTACGTACCTAGGAGTGGAACGGCTGAATCATATAGCAGGCGTATGTTCAACTGTTTAAGAAACTGCCAAGCTGTTTTCTTTTTTTTTTAAATTTTTTTTTTTTTTCAACGTTTTTTATTTATTTTTGGGACAGAGAGAGACAGAGCATGAACGGGGGAGGGGCAGAGAGAGAGGGAGACACAGAATCGGAAACAGGCTCCAGGCTCCGAGCCATCAGCCCAGAGCCTGACGCGGGGCTCGAACTCACGGACCGCAAGATCGTGACCTGGCTGAAGTCGGACGCTTAACCGACTGCGCCACCCAGGCGCCCCATGCCAAGCTGTTTTCAAAGCTGGTTGCATCATTGTACATTCCCACTGTGAGTTTATGAGAGTTTTAGTTTCTCCTCATCCTCACCAACACTTGGCATGTATGGTCAGTGTTTTAATTTTGGTCACTTTAATAGGTGCATAGGAGTAGTATCTCATTATGGCTTTAATTTTCATTTCGGGAGTGCCTAATGATGTTGAACATTTTTTTTCTTGTGGTTATTTGCCATCCATACATCTTTGGTCAGCTAATTTTTAAAAATTGGGTTTTTGGTCTTCTGCTCATTGAATTTTGAGAGTTCTTTTTACCCTGAATATAAGACCTTTTTGGATATATGCTTTGGAAGTTTTCTTTCCATCACTGGTTTATCTTTTTATTCTCCTAATTGTCCTTTGAGGAGCAGCAGCTTTTAATTTTGTTGAAGTCCATTTTTTCAATTTGTCATTTTATGAATTGTGTTTTTGGTGGGTGTCATATCCAAGAAATCTGTGCTTACTCCAGAGTCACAAAGATTTTCTCCTGTTTTCTTCTAGGCATAACTATAGTTTTATGTTTTATGTTTTGGTCTAAGGTTGATTTTAATTGATTTTTGGTCTGAATTATGGATCCACATTTGAGAGGGCATATGGATATTCAGTTGTTTCAGCATCCTTTGTTGAAAAGTCTATCCTTTCTTCACTGCCTTGCCTTTGTCCTTTGTCTAAAAACAATGAATTTTAGAAAATAAACAGGACCTTTAATAATCTGGCCCCATTTCAACTCTCCTTGTTCATCTCCTACCGTGACTAGATTCTTCCCATCTCTCCCTGTTTTACTGTGTGGAATTGCTTTCAGTTCCCCTGACTGTGTCATTGGCTTTCATGCCTCTGTGCTTTCCCACAACTTCTTCCCTCTGCCTGAGATATCCTTTTCCCAGTGAATCATCAACTCCTTTGTGAAGTCCATCCAAATGCTTCCACGAAACCTCCCATTGTCTAAGTTAACTGCTCCCTTTGTGCCACGAAAGCACTGTAGACCTCTACAGAGTACTTGCTAGTTTCTATCGTGATTGCCTGCATTACCGGTCTTTCTTAACAGACTAGACGGTACCAACATCATGACTAATTCATCTTTGTATCTCAATGGCTAGAACTTGCTAAGTAAGAAAATGTTAGAAGAATCGGTGCTTGAGAGAAGGGACAGGAAATTAGAAGTGAGTATTTTAAGAGAAAAACTCATTGAGAAGAAAATACATTGTGTTTACATTTGGTTCACCTTTGTGATCAGAACGTCAAATGGGCTATAGGAAATCTTTGATAGGACTACATATATGTCCATGGGTTTCTTTATCAACTTCAACAGGCTTCTTGGTTCAAATCTGGTATTGTGTCTTTACATAGTTAAATGCAGTTAGTAAATTATCGAGGAAAATAACAAAAGACAGTAACCAAGAAATGTATGTGGAGAATGGTATTTTCAACATATATACCTGTAAAGGAAGAGGAAAGAAATTGTTGAGTTAACAGCTGCTGAATTGTGACACATGCTTATTTATGGGGGGGGGGGGGGAGGGGGCAGATTTACATAGTATTTAGCGCTTAACCATGTGCAAATTGGTGTTTACTGAATATACAGTTGATATGTGCCATATTTTGTGGTACTGCTTTTAAGCTACTTGTGGTGAATGACATTCAGTGCCATTGCCTTTTTGCACATAGTTTTTTTTTTTTTTAACGTTTTTTTTTTTTTTTTAATTTATTTTTGAGACAGGGAGAGACAGAGCATGAACAGGGGAGGGTCAGAGAGAGGGAGACACAGAATCTGAAACAGGCCCCAGGCTCTGAGCTGTCAGCACAGAGCCTGACGCGGGGCTCGAACTCACGGACCGTGAGATCATGACCTGGGCCAAAGTCGGCTGCTTAACCGACTGAGCCACCCAGGCGCCCCTTTTTGCACATAGTCTTAAAAAATTCTTTATCCTGATGAAAGAGATTTAATTAGAAATGTCCATGGGATCTAATTTTGGTACTCATTTTACACTGTGTTACTCAGTAATGTTTGGCAAGATTTCTAAAGACTAATAAATTCAAATTAAAGGAAGTGATTAGAAGCAATACACAGACAAATATGCATGTGTACATGTGTTAATGTCAACACACTGATTTCATTTTTTTCTTGTTTATGGCAATGGTCTTCACCAAACAGAACAAGATTTGTGTTCTTCTAGCATTTGCAGAAACAGTCTCCAAACAGAGGCCCCGAGCCCATTAGCACTAATGAAAAGAGTCACCCAAGGGAATAAGATGGATGTCTGGTGTTTGCATGTGGTAATTCCATGTATGTTTTCTGCTACAAATAGTGTCCCAAAGCTTGCTTCTGTGTTTTCAGGTTCCTGTGCCTTTTTTTCTGGTAGCTAAGCTGTTAGGAATGATACTTATTCTTCATTATTGTCGATCATTTCATGACCTTATTTCCTAATTTTGAGTGTCACCTAAATAAATTATCACATTAGAGTTGTTTGTGTATGCTGATGGTATTGAAAGAAAATTAGTGTTTGTCAGTTTCAGATTTGGTTTTGATGTCTTGGCAAGGATACCCTTGTACCCAACTCTGAGAATGTTGGACTTTGTTTTAAAACAAAAAATTAGGTGTGGCTCAGAGGATGTTTAGGGCAGGGACACTCCTCTGCATGATGTTATAATGGTGGATACATATTGTAATACATTGTCTAAACCCACAGAAGGTATAACACTAAGAGTGAACTTTAATGTAAACTATGTATTTTGGGTGATAATGATGTGTTAATGTAGGTTTATCAACGGGAACAAATGTACCATTCTGGTGGGGGATATTGATAATGGAGGAAGCTATGTATGTGGGGGGGAGGGCGGTGCATATAGGAAAGTTCTGTATCTTTCTCTGAATTTTGCTATGAAACTGAAACTGCCCCCCAAAAATAAAGTCTTGAAATAAAATACACAAGAAAATAACATTTTTAAAAGCACCTGCCTTCCCAATGTATACTTTGCCAGTGTTTCAGAAAATAATACTTTTATATAAAAATATGATCCTAATTAGTATTTGTAGCTAGCTTTATTGCAAGCTATCAAGGAAGAGGTTCCCATGATCACAATGTTCTGCCTAGGATCCCAGAGGAGTTTGCAGACTCAGTTAAGCAGGTAGGATTCTGGCACATACACTGTCTCCCTTCTGTGTTTGCATTTAGGCAGGCCCTAAAAAGTCTATTTTATATCGTGGATTTCTAGCTAAAATTTTGTTTCAAGAAAGACATTGGCTGCTTCAAGATGCTGCTGCTGCTGGCGTGGGATGGGGGGTGAGGAGGGAAGATGGAAGAAGGGAGGGAGAGGAAGAAAGGAGAGAAGGAGGAGAAGTAAATGTGTTGGATTAGGGATTAGATGTTTTAGAACAGACCTGACTTGACTAGTTCCATGTCTTCTTGGGCAAATGACTTCTGGGCTTTGATTTTCTCTTCTGTAAATGGAGGCAGAGAGGTTTAGGTAGTGATCTCAAGGTATACACTATCTCTGTAATATCCTATGCCCTGCTCAGAATAGGGGCAACCTGAGCATATGTAGATCAGAACTCTGCTCTGGCTCTGCCAGTCTCACTCTCCCAGGCCAAACGATCTCATGAAGAGCCATCAAAGCCTGACATTGGTAAGAGCCCACTCCAGTGTCTTCAGAATTTCCCCCTGTAGGCTAACCTATTGTGATCCATAGGCATGGCTTCTCTGGTTACCAGTGAGTGTCTGCTCAACAGTTGCCTGGTGGCATGTGGGCTTACCATGAGCCATGTTCTGTTTCTTGGGATCTGCCCATACACTATCTGTTAGTTGATAGGCAGGTGAGTGCCATCAGATCCAGAAAGGATTCCACCCCTCTACATGCCCTCCTCCAGCAACATCTTAGGCACAAAGAAAAACCCTGAAGCATATTCAGAAGCATTATTCTGTAACTCCAGTAAAATGTGTCTCATGTGAGAAAAAATAGATTATTGGATTCTGGCTGGCAGCTCTTTTCCTTCAATCACTAAACCAAATTTGCTTGATCAATTCAAAATCTGATTTGAGAGGCTATCACAGACAAAGGTTATTGCCTAAGTGGGTGAGGTCCATGACTACAGGCAAACAAACCATTTTTTTTTTTTCCCAATATGATCCTGTTAGGACACCTGAGATAAGCACTGGAGATAATGGAAGACATTTCCTTTAAAAGTCTTTTAGACTCCTTTCCTTTACTTAGTGTTTAATTTTAGTCATTCTAATATGTATTCTAAAATCCAGACCATAGGCTCAAATCTGGTAGTAGTTAAGACTATGCCAAAGTGCTTCTATGCCTGGACTGGGTATTCTTACTAATACAACAATCTGATTATTAGCATTATCATTATTACTGTTTTAGGAATGGATCTCGGTGTATAGTTTCAGTCATTTTCTAGAAGGTTAGAGGAACCAGGGTACTTCTCAGGTAAGATCCCATCTCATTTTACTTGGAGAGCTGAAGACAGGAGATATGAAGACCGCATAGAAAAGGGGGCAGCAGAACAGTAAACAGGGACAGGGCCAAGAATAAGAACCCACTGGAGGGGCGACTGAGCGGCTTAGTCAGTTGAGCATCTGACTTTGGCTTAGGGCATAATCTCACAGTCTGTGGGTTCGAGCCCTGCACCAGGCTCAGTGCTGACAGCTCAGAGATCCCTGGAGCCTGCTTCAGATTCTGTTCCCTCGCTCTCTGCCCCTCCCCCACTCGTGCGAGAGCGCGTGCGCACGTGCTCTCTCTTGCTCTCTCTCAAAAATAAATGAACATGAAAAAAAAATAAACATGAAAAAATTTTTGAGGAAGAAAAAAAAAGAGGAACCCACTGGGAACTGAATAGAAGCCACGGTGGGGAGGGTCAGGAATCATGGTGGTCCTCACTCACTCACTCACTGCCCGCGGCTTCTCCATGATAGGCCAGTGGGAACATGGGTATGTCAGGCTGGAGACAGACAATTACTTCAAAATAATAAGTTCCTTGGCATAAAATGTTTCATCTATTGAGTAGTAGGATAAATTTTGTGATATATGGGGATATTATTGGCTTAGGACAAGGCTTTCTGTCCTAATTGGAGGTGCTTTGTGGGCTCACTATTAGCATACCAGCTGATTCCTCTTGTGTTGCACTGCAAATTGCTGATTAACTGCTTTTATGTATGCAGAGCTGACAAGTTGCCTCATTTAGAAACAAACAGTAGTGCTCCAAGGAACTAGTCAGAAGTTCAAACTGACATTTAGAAATTGTAAACCTACAGACTTCATGACAAGTAATGCTGTCAGTTTAAATTATAGCTTTTCCACCTAGAGATAGGATAAAAAGAGCTAGTAATATAGCCTGTGACCAATGTATTAGAGAGAGATTCTGCTCTAGTGAGCTGAGAGATTGTGCTATTTGGATCTAACATTCAGTTGTACTTCTTTTTCCTTGGATATTTTCTGGGTGATCAGCCAGTGTGAAGGGTCACCAGTGCGAATGGTTGTAACAAATGCATATTAGTTCAACCAAAAATGCTCTCTTTGTGCTTTCAGGGGAAGTTTTTGAGTAACTGAATTAGGAAACGAATGAGTTGAGAGTTGAGTTCTCAAAATAAAGTACTTTATGTTAACATGAAGAAGATTAGCAACAATTTCACCGTCTAGATAAACTGAGCTCTCTAAAGTAGCTGGAATCATGGTAAGGAAGAGTCAGGTTGAAGAAGATAACTCCCTCCTTGCTTTTCATATCTCCTAGCTAAGTACTTCCTGTCATCCCTCATATTACTACCTATCTAGCATTTAGATGCACTTTCTCCCAACCATATCAAGGAATCAGCTCTCCTGTAGTGAAAGTATATTGTAGAACGGTTTCATCCGCTGGCTCTCTAGTCCTTTGTGGCTGGCTACTGGTGATTGATGTGTGTTTAGGGGGTCCAAGATTGGTGAGGCAAGGTGCGCATACTGGATGGAGTACATTGGGGAAAAAACTACCTTTGCAGCTGATACTGTTGTTGTTTTTTTTTTATAGACTACATGTTTATGTAAAGCCACTGTATTCTAGAATGTTAAAATACATCAGTTGGGTTTTCAAATCTGACTGGAATTGGCAGAAATTTGACAGAAATAATTTCCAACTAATGATGAAACCAGTGGCTCATGTAGAGAAATGGTCACTGTTCTCATCCCCTCCCATCTGCCCTTTGGTTAGGAAGCACATTACACTGGAAAGAACTTGGAGTCAGAAGGTGTGGGTTTAATACCTGCTTTTCCATGCCTCGGGCAATGCATTTCACCTTCCGAGTCAGTGTTTTATCTGTAAAGTGAGGATATCTATGCATCTCTATTTATAGGTTTATTGTGAGCCTACAATGAAATTGGAACTATTTTGTGGACTATGATGTTTTTTGCAGATGTTAGGTGGGATTATGATTATCATGTAGCATAGCGAGGGCCGGCTTCGTGGGAATGCAACCAGTGCGGTTACCTAAGATCTCATGCTCAGAAGTGGGTCCTGTGCTTGGAATTTAATGTCCTGTGATCGTTGTCTGAAATTCTGAATAATTGTATTTTGGGGGTGCCTGGGTGGCTTCCGGTCGAGCGTCTGATCAATTGGGTTTTCAAATCTCGCAATTTGTGAGTTCGAGCCCCACATTGGGCTCTGGGCTGACAGCTCAAAGCCTGGATCCTGCTTCAGATTCTGTGTCTCCCTCCTCTGCCCCTCCCCCACTCATGCTCTGTCTCTCTCTCAAAAATAAATAAACATGAGAAGAAATTGTATTTTGAAGTGGAAGTCCGATGGGATGATAGAGCATGCACTGTGGGCATGGAGCCTGTAGGATCCAGTGTTTGGCTACTTCTCAGCTCCCTGGGATGAATTCTTGGCTGCCCACTCTTGCTCCTGTCCAGAGACTGCTGCCACCCACCATTCCTGGCAGGAACTTGGGTATGGGCATAGGAGTGGATCCAGCGTGTACCCTGTGCACCAAGTCATTGGTGGTTCCCATCGACCTGTGAGAATCTGCATCGACCCATGAACATCCTCGTGCCCCAATGTGCAGTAGGAAATTTAAAAAATACCATAACTTGTTTAGAGAAAGACGATAGAAAAAAAGGGAAAAGCTCTTTCTCCTTCTTTTAAACAGGCCCCCGATTTTTATTTTGCGCTGGCCTCCACAATTATGCAGTTGCCCCACAAAATATGTAACCAAGGCCCAAGTATAGTCGTTTTCAAACTCTGCCCTACAGGGCCCTAGGGATTTCTCTGAGCCCCTTCAAGGCCCCAGTGAGGATAGGTAATAGAGACTTTGACAAGAGCAGTTTGGTAAGGGTGGAGTAGGAAGTAGCCAGTTAGGAGTGTATGTAGGAGTGAGTGCAAGGTGAGCGTGTAGACAGCAATTGAAACAAACTTGTTCAAAAGACTGGCCTGGAAGAGTAGGGAAGAGAGGTAGCCCGAGGAGGAGATAAAATGGAGGGAAGGGTTCTTTGTTTTTTGTTTGTTGGTTTGTTTGTTTTAAGAGAAATGAACATGTTTGCATGTTAATAAGATGATCGAGAGGTAGAAGTTAAATATATTCATTTCCAAATATTTACTGAAAATGTATTGCATGGTTTTTGCTGTACATTCTTGAACTGAGATTCGAAAGCTTTCATTTTCCAAAGCATCGGAAGATGCTTTAGAATCTAGTCTTTATATGCAAATATGGGAGGACAGTGTGAACCCCCTTAACATGGCTCAGGGCCATCCGTATTTGGCTGTCTTTTCAGCTGTCATGGGCTAGTGCTGGAGCAGAAGGCCACACAATCCGTTCTTCTTGACTCAATAGTACAGCAGGATGATCTTCTGCCCTTGCACACTGTGTTTGGGTGTGAGATCTGTTGGGCTTTTTAATACTCAGCCATGCGACATGCTGGGGGCAGCTGTCATATTGGCTCCTTCAGGTATCTGGGATAGTTTTTGGCAGTGACTACTATTCTTTGATTCCCTAGGCAATTGGAATTAATTGGCTCCTACTTGAATGGAATATTTATCAGATTTTGAAAGTAGTGAATAGGAGTATTGTGGGTTACTATATTTTTGTTTCTTTATCTGTAAAGTGTAAATAATTCTACCTCCCCAATTGACAGGACTAAATGAGATAAAATACTTAAAATGCTTGGTACAGTGTTTGGCACATGATCTGATGCTTGACAAATATTACTTTCCTTTCTCATTCCTCTTTTTTTTTTTTTTAATTAAATGTTGTGTGCATATGCCTTTCTTGGTGCAGTAGAGATTATAACAAAAATTCCAGCGTGTGCAAAATCAGTTTAAAATTTTAAATTATGTTGGATGAAATTTCTAATGAGAAAAAGCTTTCCGTGATAATTCACTTTCCAAACAGGAAAAAATACTTTTATAAATAAAAATATCTCCAATTTATTTTTTGAAAATATTTTCCCTTATAGCATGTATATAAATAAAGGCAAGTAGATTATAACCTCTGTGAATCTCCCTTACTTGTAAAATTGGGATGATACTAATGTGTAACATGGTGTGGCTGGCCTATTGTGCTCAACAGATAATAGCAGTAATTATTATTTTGAGATTATGTGAAGAGTCTGTGTATTTATTTATGTGTATTTTAGAGAGAGAATGAGCAGGAGAGAGGGGCAGAGGGAGAGAGAGAATCTTAAGCAGGCTCCATGCTCAGCATGGAGCCCAGTGGAGGGCTCGATCCCATGACTCTGGGATCATGACCTGAGCTGAAATCAAGAGTTGGATGCCACACCATTTTACATTTCCACCTGTAATTCACCAGATCCCACTTTGTTTACATCTTCACCAACACTTTTTTTCCTCCATTTTTTGGTGCTAGCCACACTAATGATTGGGAAATGGTATCTTATTGTGGTTTTGATTTTCCTAATAACTAATGACATTGAGTATCTTCTCATGTGCTTGTTGGCCATTTTTGTATCTTTGTTGGAGAAATAACTATTCAAGTTTTTGGCCCACTTTTATATTGGGTTGATAGCTTTTTGTTATCGATGATTGTAAGAGTTCTTTACAGGGGCACCTGGGTGGCTCAGTTGGTTAAGCACTGACTTCAGCTCAGGTCATGATCTCATGGTTCAAGCCCTGTGTTGGGCTCTGTGCCAACAGCTTGGAGCCTGGAGCCAGTTTCGGATTCTGTGTTTCCCTCTCTCTCTCTCTGCTCCTCCCCGACTCGTGCTATGTCTCTCTCTCTCTCTCTCTTTCTAAAATGCAATGAACCTTAAAAAAAAATTAAAAAGAGTTTTTTACATATTCTGGGATATTAATCCCTTATCAAATATTTGATTTGTAAATATTTTCTCCCATTTTGTAGGGTGTCTTTTCACTTTTGATAGCATCCTTTGTTATATGAGAGTTTTGATAATGTTCAATTTGTCTATTTTTTTTTTTCTTTTGTTGCCTGTCCTTTTGGTGTTAATAACCACAAGCACATTACCAAACACAATGTCATGAATTCTTTTAAGAGTTGTATACTTTTTAGCTCTTATGTTTAGGTCTTTGATCCATTTGAGTTAATTTTTGTATGTGGTATAAGATAAGGGTCCAGTTTTATTCTTTTGCATATGGATATACATTTTGCCTGGCATCATTTGTTGAAAAGACTGTCCTTTCCGCATTGAATGGACTTGGCACCTGTATTGAAAATCAACTGAATATATATATGAATGTTTATTTTGGGGCTCTGTATTCTATTCCATTAGCCTATGTCTGTGTTTATGCCAGTATAACACTGTTTTGATTAGTGTAGCTTTGTAATAAGTTTTGAAATCGAAATATGAGTCCTCCAAATTTGTTGTTCTTTTTCAGGATTATTTTGGCTATTTGGGAAACCTTGAGAGTACATACAAATTTTAGGATAGGTTTCTGTTCTGTCTGCCTTTTTTTTTTTTTTTTTTAATTTTTTTTTTTAACGTTTATTTATTTTTGAGACAGAGAGAGACAGAGCATGAACAGGGGAGGGGCAGAGAGAGAGGGAGACACAGAATCTGAAGCAGGCTCCAGGCTCTGAGCTGTCAGCACAGAGCCCGACGCGGGGCTCGAACTCACGGACCGCGAGATCGTGACCTGAGCCGAAGTCGGCCGCTTAACCGACTGAGCCACCCAGGCGCCCCTGTTCTGTCTGCCTTTAATACACTCATTCATTTAAGGAATTTATTTCATTTTATTTTTTTTGAGAGAGAGCACATGTTGGAGTGGGGGAGGAGCAAAGGAGAGGTTGAGAGAGAATCTTAAGCAGGTTCCACACCCAGCTTGGCGCCCAATCTGGGACTTAGTCTCAGGACGGTGAGATTCATGACCAAAATCGAGAGTCAGTCACTTAACTGACTGAGCCACCCAAGCACCCCTACCTTCATTCATTTAAATTTTAAAAGTAGCAGATTGAAAAAATTTTTGAGTGCTGCAAAAATTTGAGTACTTTAGAAGTTTCCTATAGTTGCCAACATGTAAGGCAATACAAAATATACTAAACTGATCAATAATTCTTTTTAAAAGATTTTTTAAAATGTTTATTTATTTTTGAGAGACAGAGAGACAGAATGCTAAGAGGGGAAGGGCAGAGGGAGAGGGAGAGGGAGACACAGAATTGAAAGCAGGATCCAGGCTCTGAGCTGTCAGTACAGAGCCCAACGGAGGGCTCATACTCTCAAACCATGAGATCATGACCTTAGCTGAAGTTAGACGCTCAACCAACTGAGCCACCCAGGCAACCCACTGGTGTATAATTCTTAAAATAAAAATCATGCTCCAAGTATGCAGTGAGACTGTTGTGTAATAAATTTGATCTTTGTAACTTTTAGAGATGCCTTATTATTTTAAAGCTGTATCACTATAGAGGCATTGTTATATAGTGAGTAAGAGTATGGTTTTTGGGATCAGACATACCTTTGTCTGAATTCAGGCTCTGGCATTCGCTACTTGTAGGACTGGGCAAGTGATTTCTGTTTGAGCCTCAGTTATCTCAACTGTAAAATGAAAATAAAAATAGGGTTGTTATGAAAATTAAATGTAATAACATATAAGGATTTCTAGTGCAAAGTCAGACACACTTTAATACTCAGTAAGATAGCTAAAAATATTTAGGTTTATGTGGTTTCTTTTTAATGGGATTATCCTTTGGGTTTATGTTCCATAATGGAAGAGTGGGCAGCTGATGATCTGTTCTGCCGGCTTCACCTCTAACAAGCTTGTATGATTGAAGATGATTCTGGGCTGGAGTTTTGTCATTTGTAAAATAAGGTCTCTCCCAGTTATAACTCCTCACTGATGTCTTTCTCTTATTTTTCTCTGTATTCTCTTCCGGAACCCTTGTTAGATGTGTTTTGAACTATCGTATTCTGTCTTCCTTGCTTCACCTTCTTTTTCCTGTATTTATCTCCTCATCTGTCGTGCATTTTGGGTGATTTCCTTGTGTTAATCTTCCTGGTCGCTAATTATCTGCTTTGTATTGTTCAGGCTACCTATTGAGGTCCTCTCCACCAAATAAGGTCCCTTCCTCCTTTTATTTCTAGAGTTTCTATTTGATTCTTTTTCAAACATGCCTTGTCGTTTTTCATACTGCCCATTTTTACCCTATTACTTCTCTTACGTTGTTGGTCTTCTTCAACATTTTAAACATAGTTGTCTTAAAGTTTCTTTTAGTCTGTTGGATGATGCCTAACTCTTGTGGTGCAAATTCTGCCATCTACATCACCACTCTGGGTGGTAGGTGAGGTTTCCCCAGTCTTCATGGGCAGACCTTGGTGATTCTTGGTTTTACTCAGGTAGTTCATGTCCACTGAGCAGCATGCATGAAAAGTGCCACCCGGGCACCTCTCCCCAAGGTGGCATCACTGTGCTCTTGTAGTGGCTAAAGCCTATGACTAATTCCAGTACTCACTCTTCCTGGGAGCTATTGGCTTTAGCTCCTGCTCACCACTCTGTCTTCGTATTCTTTGTTTCTAGCACTTGGGGAGTTCCCTTCCTTAGATACAAGCTTGGACATGTAGCCTAGAATTATTTTCATAGAATCTACCCATTTTGTGTTTTCACGTTGCCTGCTGTCTTTCCAAAGGAGCCCAGTATACCATTTTTGCCATATTGGAAGCCTCTGCAGATATCTGGACATGTACATGTACATTTCTCCAATAAGTCTTTAGAATCTTTGATGAAACATTTCCTCTTTTTTCAGCTCTAGTGTAATACTTTGTATAGAGTTGGTACTCAGTAACTAGTACCAACTAGTTGAATGACTGAATGAATGTATGAGATCTAAGGCATTGGTTTCCAGTTCTGAAGTGTAGTAGACCATTGGTGAGACTTTAAAGTTTATTGTTGCTTATTGGTTTTTTGTTTTTGTTTTCTTTTTTTTAACTGCCTTTCTCTCTTTTTAGATGAACTACATACCGTATTTTAATTAAAGTGAACTGAATTAGAGGGTGGGTTGTAGAAAGAATACCCAGAAACCAAACACAGTAGAGAGTTCAAAACTGCATCAGGAATTAGTGATCCAAAGAGGGAGGTACATATCAATAAGCCACTAAAAGATATTCTTAGACAGAATCAGTGAAAAGCCCCCAGGGACTCTTCTGAAAGGAAAGAGCAGTGTTATCAGCTCCCCCTGTACCAACCATTTGTGTTTTTTCATGAAATTCACCTCCTTATCTTTATAAGCAGACTTTGATAAAAGATTGCCGACTAAGTAGTGTGTTTTTTCTTGATTTCCAAAGCTGCTTTAATTTTCTCATAAATACCAAGATAATCTCACTTAAACTAAGTGCCTCTTTGCATCTCAGGCAGAGCCTATTTTTCTGCTCTTCAGCTTGAGGAGGGTTAATATTGGCTTTGAATGAACATCTGCTGGCCCCATATTGACACAGGAATAAATTATTCAGCATGTAGTATTTGGGAATTTAAAAGCTCCATGATGAATTCTACAAAACTATATTATGTCTCTGACATTCTAGGGTTTCATTATTTTGTCTTCAATTATTCACAAAGGCTTTTCACCTCTCAGAGCATATATGGAATTCTTCAGATCAAGTGAGCCCAAGGCTGAAACGATGGAAGACTATATTAAGACATGATGTTCTCCTTTTTATTTAGGTGGTATTTTTCCTTTTAGGTGGACTAAACAACCCTTTTTCTACACATATAAAATTGAGATCTGTTTGTTATGAGAGTGAGTTCTTTTGTTTGCAGAGCACAGGTTGTTAGGATGCACTCTGTGTGCTGTGTTACCAGTCCTTTCTTAACAGCTTTGAAGAAATGTTTCTTGAAGATTATAACGGTGATTCTCAAACTTTATTTACTATAAAAATTATCTGTTCCTCTATGTTCATAGAGTGGTGCTTTAAAATCTAAAGTTGGGTAAGGGTGGGGGGGTCTCCTAAATAGCTCTTGAACCATTTTTTGTTTCTCCACTATCGGTGCATTAACTCCAGCCGTCTTTGTTTCTGATGCAATTGTTGTGATGGCTTCCCACGAACTCAGGGATTCTTAAGTGTATGTGTGTGTATGTGTGTGTATGTTGGGGTGGGGGTGGGGTGGGATAGACCCCTTTAGCAGTCTGGTGGAGCCTCCTGTTACAAAAAAGACAGATTATAAAAATACAGCTTCATCCATGGAGTCCTGTACAGCTCAAAGTGTGAAATATATTCTAGTTTAACCTAATCCAGACCTCAAAAAATATTTCATCGAAGCTAAAACTTTCCATTCTTGTAATTAACCCCAAAGCAAATTTTTGGAGCCTAAGCAAAACACATTAAACCATGAAAAAAACAACTTTTTTTTTTTTTTTTTTGATGAACAGATAACTAATACTATTAGTACTTCAAAAAGCCTAGAAACTAAGAATAAAGATCCAGGTTTTCTTACAGTATAAATTCATGTACACAGTCCCTTCAGTTCTTAAGTTGCTAGTAAATCTGCTAGGTGCACAGAATGCATAATAGAAAAACAAGTTGAAATACCTATGAGACAACTGTACTTTATCTGGAATGTGCTTCATGTTTAAACTTGCCACTTAAGTACCACTCTTACATCCTTCTTTAGTTGCTGTTTTATATACTGTGTGTGTAGGAAGGGACAAAGAAAGGTGAGAGATAATGGATCTGATTCTCTCCAGTGCTTATGTTGCTCTCTGCTAATGAGTTAGACATGAAAAAAAGTACATTTACTTACTCTTTCAACCTTCTGGGTGCATACTGGACAGGTATGCTTGTTTTGTACCTGAAGATAACATTACTGTCTCCTGTTCACTGTAACACATGCTGGGTTAGTTTTTAAAGTGTCAGGGATTCTGGGGGATTAAGGGAAGTACACTGGGATCATGTCATTCATCCACTTTCTTTTTTAAAACAACTTATTAGTGGAAAGATAATTCAGATCTTTTCTGGGTTACAGTACAAAATTATTTGTTTTCCTATTTTGCCCCCAATACATAATGGCATGAATCATCATAACTGCATATATTTGTGTCTAACTGTTTACAGAACATTTTTACTTATTTGATCTCATTTTGTCCTCATAGTAACTTGTGACACAGGTATGTCAGGGGTTATTGATCTCTGTTTCACAGAGGAGGAAACTGAGGCCCAGAGAGGTTGTGACTTGCTTGAGGTCACAGAGTAACTGGTAGCATTGCGATGGGAACTCAGGCCCCTTGGCTCCTTTCCAGTGCTCTTTTCTGTAACTCCAGGCAGAGAGCGTTTGCTCTTCACTTTCTCTGCAGTATCTTTTTGTACTGCTCAGGCAGATGGATGGGCGTTTGTTCAGTCTTGGTAATGGACATGGATTATGTCCCCATCTGCTTGGTAGAAAATCAGTCACTATGCTGAGCAATGTCCATTTAAAATATTAAATTGCATCAAAACTTATGACATTTAAAGTGCATTTACAATTTAGTTAAGATAACAATTTCATCTGTTTCTATGTAATTACAGAGGTTTTCAGTCACTTTAATTTAGCAGACTGGAAAAATATGACCTCTGGCTACATGGCCTTTTCATTTCACGAGTGTGTGTGTGTGTGTGTGTGTGTGTGTGTGTGTGTGTGTAACTCATGAACTTGGGGAGGTTTCATTACTTTCTGCTCTGCTTTTCCAAGGGCTCTAATTGTCTCTACTGCAACCCCCAAGCCTCTTCCTCCTGTCTGCTGACAGCAGTCAGGATTTCCATGTGACATAGAGCAGCAGATTATTGATTTTGTTTTTTGTGTCAGGGCACTGTGTGTGTCACTTGAGGTGGTCTTGTGGGCATTTAGTTCATCAGTGATTATGCACAGGGCCCACTTTAGCTTGAGCTGGGAAGGAAATGTCAAACAGGAAAGGGCCGGGATGATTCTTTTAAGAGGGAACATCAGGGAATTTATACCAGAGAGAAACACTGAGCTGTCACTTCTCCTTCAGCATTTCACTTTGATTTCCATTTGGCATGTTTAAAGAGCCTGACATTTCGTTTCTCCATGTTCACTTGAGCAGGGAGTATGGGATCAGAAGCCATCGATTGGTTGGCAGTAGTCTATAACTCTTAAATAGCATTCGATCATGAATGAAAGCTCCACATGTTTGAAAGTCAGCCCCCAAATAATTGGGTATATCTTCAGCCTGTGGACATCTGCCCTGTTTTGATTCAGACATGGGGAAGTTGGTCTAGTTCCACTGAGCTTCAGTGAAACCTCACCTCCTCTAAGGTGAGAGCAAATCCAAGGACTTTAGGAAATCTGTGTGTTTTATCTTGGGCTCAGATAACCTCAGGAGGTCTGTTGGGCTAGGCTTATACCTAGTATCTTCTTGGAGCCTCAGCGAGCCTGAGCCCCTCAGCTATAGTCCACCTTTCAAGGATAGGAGGCACATGAGAGGACTTGAGGGCCACCATGCATGTGGACAGGGCCTGAGGGTGCAGCTACTTCTTTCATATTTTCTTTTGACAAACTGAGACCTCTCTGAGTTTTGCAGTTCTTGGTGGCTGGGAGAGTAATGGTTGTTTTCTTCTATAACTTTTATGGGGGATTTTTCTCCTACCACAGCCCTCCAGCACCAGGTGGCCTGTCTGAAGCCAAGGCACAGGTTCTAGACTAACTTGGAACACTGGAAAGGCGTGTGCCTGGCTCCTTCCTGTTTGCTTCATATTTGAGTGGCAGGCCTGTCTTTCGTTTTGATTGGTTGATACCAATCTAATAGTTCTGAAGGGAGATGTCAAAACCCCATTGCGTTAAGACCCTTTCTCAAAACGTGTGAGTTGGCATGGGTACTGTTCTTCCTGCCATCCTTCTTGGTAGGCTCACCTGCCCTGAATTGGTTAGGAGTAAATGTGTTGATCTGGGGCAGTTAGGTGCTTTATGCATGCACATTAGTGCTGAGTAATATATTGATCATTGTATCTCAAGCTACCTGTGGTGAAACTCTATTAACGAAAACCTGGGGATGAAATATGAAATTGAATATGGAATGTGCTGTAAATGGAGAACAGTGGTAAGTAAAAGGAACCGGAGGAGCATGTACAGAAGAGAAAAGGGCGGGGACTTTGAAGAGCTTTTCCTTTAAAATCTTCAGTTTGTTTCCGCCCTGAGTACCTCACTGAATATTTTTGGGTTTGGCTTTTTTTTTTTTTTTGCTTGCTTGTTTCTTGATTTTCACGAGGTTTTTTTGTTTCTATTTATTTATTTATTTATTTATTGTTGTTGTTTCCTTTTAAGTTGGTTGCTCACTTTGTTGCTGTGCTATGCAGTGTGCTTGTCCAACTCTCAGCCCCTACCCCATCTCCTTGGAACAGTGGATCAGACATTGTTTGTGCGTTTGTTTGTTTTTAATGTTTTATTTATTTTTTGAGAGCAAGAGCATGAGCGGGCGGGGTGGGGGGGAAGAGAGAGAGGTGGGCAGAGGATCCAAAGTGGACTCTGAGCTGACCGCAGCGAGCCCAATGTGGGGCTTGAACTCAGGAACCATGAGATCATGACCCGAGCTGAAGTCGGATGCTTAACCCACTGGAGCCACCCAAGTGCCCCTGGATTGGGTGTCTTTATTTCACTGTATTCTCTCCCTACTCCCCTTCCTCTAAAATACCTGCGTTGTCTATATGTGAGAAATCTTGCACGTTTCGGAGACTGGCCATCTGTGGAGTATGTACCAAGCCCCGCTGTTAGGCCATTTTCATGGCTACTTGAGGAGGTTATATCAGCAAGTCCCACTCCTTGTCACTTGCAGGGGCTTTTGTCAGCCACCTTCCCTGACGGGTAGTAGCTTTTGGATATTTCCCTGATATTCTGTGGCCCATTGCCAACCAGTTTAAATACCATTCTCAGACTCTGGTGAGAATTTGGAGCTGGTGTTGCCCCTCCGGGCTTTTAGATCTTTCTCCAGGGAGCATGAAGTAGAGCCAGTGTTGCGAATAAGAACTGTTGTCCAACACACAGCTTCAGCCCCAGCTTTTCAAGTTGCTGTCCCTAATCCAGCATGACACATTAGAATGAAAGCAGTGTAAAACTTTTGTGCCCCATTTTGACAAGGTTGGTCATATCTGGTATAAACAGTGATAGACTGTGAACCGACATGTGAAGAGGTAGACAGACCTGGGTTCCTGTCCCAGATCTGCCACCTATTACCTCATGGCCTTGGGCAATTTATTTACCTTTCTGAACCTTAACTTCTGCTCAGGAAGTTGGGCTAATCATACCTATCTCACAGATTGTTACAGAGGTTAACTGATAACATATATATAAAAAACATCCAGGGTAGTTCGTGCCTGACATTTAATGTTTGTTTTCCTTTCTTCCACACAAACCACCCCTGCCACCAACTCCTACCCTGAAGATTTAATAAGAACGTACAGGTTTGTAAGACAGAATGAATGATTCAGTTTAGTTATATATGAAATAATTTCTTGCTGTGAATGCTGACTTTTTTTCTGAGAAAAGGTTTTAACATTGAATGAATTCTCAATTATTTTAAATACTTTAATATAATTTTGTTTGAAGTGAAATGATGGACTATGTAACTATTTAAGATCCCTTCAAGCCCTGTAGTTTTATGGCTCTTTGTAGTTTTTGAAAAACCAATATAATATGCCTTTCTGGGTTTTAGGTTCTGATTTCTATGCAGTAAAAGTCTTTGGAAAAAAAAAAAGAAGAGTGAGCTTCATAAGAAATTTTTCTTGTTTATGTAACCGGAGCATTAATGTTTTTGTGATGATGTTTTCTTTTAAAAATAAAAACAACTAAAACTGAGTTTCTTTGCCAAATGCTCAAAGTTGCTTTGCCTTGGGCTCTGTGAGCAAGCTCAGGCAGATCCATAAAAGGTCATTGCAGGCACCTCAGCTGACTCTGTGTCCTGAGCTAAGGGGAGTGGGGCTTGAGGGAAACAGGAGAGCAGGAGGGCTGGCTGGCGAAGGAGATGGTTCTGGACTCGAGGAGTCAATAGTCCCGTGTACTGTATAAGGAATTTTAGGGGGTGATTATTAGCATTTTGGCAGCAGTTATTATTTTTTTTTTTCTTTCCTGTGAGCTTTTATTTTGGGGGTCTAGCTTTGGAAGTTCTGTTAACTAGCCCTTTATTGGCTGTAGTATGACATATTCCTTTGTGGTTCCAAATATTTGTGGCTGTTGTGGGTTTTTCTTTTTAATTTCAGTTCCTGTAATATTAAGACCAGCTGGTTAAAGCTATTTATTTTGATACAGAAAGGTATTATGACTAAACCGTGCTAAATAAAACTTCAGTCGGGGAGGCGGCATACTACAATGGGAAAGAACAGAGGCTTTGAAAGTTAGATCTGAGTTTGAATCCCAGCTCATTTGGTAATAGAGTGTGTGTGACATAGGGCAATGTGCCCAGCTTCGCAGAGGCTCCTATCCCTCACTTGAAAAAATAAATGACTAATTCTTATGTTTCAGGGTGGTTGAGAGCATTAATTTATATAACATGTCCTATATGTAAGGGTCTACCCGTGTTAGTACTTTTCTTTCTTATCCTTCCTCTTCCACTCCTTATTCGTAAAAGAATTCAGCCTCTGATTTTCATAGAGCTAGAGCCTTACCAGTTCCTCTGGAGATGAAAGAAGAGAAAATCCCCCTTCCTCCTCCTAATTAAGGTTGGGGAGACTCATTTTCTCATCCCTTTGGGAAACTTCCTTATCCCAATGGTGAGCTATATCTTGTTTCATGCAGATTATAGAATTAGGATGATTATAAAATAACTTTGAGATTGGCGCATAAATGGAGCGCCTGTGTGGTTGTTAATTATAATAATTCTCATTGCTAATAATTCCAGTCAGAAGAATGGATTTATTACTCTCAGTTATGTTTCTTTTAAACATTCCCTGTTTTTCAGCATGTTAGAGGCTCAGCCCTACAGTTTCCTTCATGCTTTCAGACTCTTGGGTTTGGCAGGTAGGATCATGGTTCAGTACTAGCGGCAAGGTATTTGTCATGTGTTGAGTCTTAGCCATGTTTCAAAAATATCTTGAGATCAGATTCTTTGTATCAGGAAGGAAAGCTGAAGAAATTTTGAGTTAGGTTAAGAGAACACAGTTGAATTGGCTGTTATTTTCTTGGGAATATTGCTTCGGGGGATATGTGTTTCACTCTCTCTGGTTAGTGGTTCTTCTTCAAAATGCAGCTTAAATGCACTTGTTTTGAACATGGGCTAATTTCTGAGTTATAAGACAGTGCACTAGATTGTTAGACCAGTAATCACAGGATGGCTGTGAGTGTGGTTAGCACATTCTTTCATGGGCATAGACCAGACACCAAATGACTAGTAGAATGACTAAGGCTGTTTAAAATAACAAGTGTTATTTGTTTCTGTTGAATTCTATAATATTACTGAAAAGCAATAGTGATATATGTATATAGTGATATGTAATGATTATGTTTATGTCTGTCTATATCTATATCTGTGTCTGTGTCTCTATATCTATATCTATATCTATATCTATATCTATATCTATCTATATCATCTGTATCTATATCTGTATATATCTATATCTATATATTTCTATCTATCTTTGGTTGTGTTCACATATAAACAACAGCATATACTTAATGTTGAAGTAAAGAATCCTTCCCTTCATCCTTTCTATAAGCTCCCAAGGAAATTAAAAATACCAGAACACTGGATTAATCCAAGTTTTTACTGTTCATGTAATTTTTTAAATAGGTAGAAACTAGTTTTATACCAGCATTTGAAAGCTGTTGAGCAGCTGTACTGGTGCGCAGAATACAGAACTCAGTGAAAATGTCGCTGCAAACAGAATGGGCTTCAATAGATGTTTATAGACGTTTGCACATGTTCCAAATGAAATTATATTCATCTCCAGTGCCACATTCTACAAATCTCACAAAAAGGACTTACCTGTGCTCCATAAAAGTAATCCTTTGGAATTCTTGAATTAAACTGAGGACATTGTTACTCCTTTGTATAGGAAACTTCTAAAAACACACATGAGTTTCCCATCTGGGTTTTTCTATCTAATCTCTACTGCATTTTACTCTAAATTTAAACAACTTTTTGGATTCTGTATTTTGGAGATAGTTGACTATTAGGTAAGTTTATAAGTTTTGTATACATCATTTATAAGGTGTTGTATTTTTTCACTCTGTGTACATGTGTACATGTATTCCCTTCTGCCACCAACCAGAAGTTGTCAGAGTGAAAAAAATTCTTTTCATTTAACTTTTTTTGTAAGAATAGCCTGGTTCTCTACTAGCAGAGGCTGATGTGAATTAAAAGGTGTTTGGAATTTCCTCTTGTGGGTCTAATAAAAATTTTAGTGTAGGTCTGAATGTGTATGTTAATTTCTCACATTTGTTTGAAAAATACTTTATAGTTTAAGCTATCCTAGTTTCTCTTATCTGTTAGTCTCCATTCTGTAATTATAATATGATCAACAATTTGCTTTACAAATTAGACATGCTGCATGGATACATTTATTTGACAAAATTATGGTGTGATTTCAGCTCTGAAATATAAATTTGATTGGATCTGTATGAAAGATGAGTTTCTAACATATGATTTTACATACATGCAGGTGTGCATATTTTTAATTTTATACACACTTTTGTGTGTATCATACATACATACATACGTACATAAAATCATGGGTCTTGTAAGTTAACTTCATCTTGCTTTGTCTACTTTTGTCTGTGAAGATTATATAACCAAATGACTATTTTAAACCAATTTAAGCCCAAAGAAAAGGTTAGAGTAATTCCAAGTTTTATAAGATAATATATGTCTTAGGTCTGAATAGAAAAATATTGACAGTATAAAAGCTAAAATCAAAGTGATCTCTGTGTGGTAGGATTAAACGATGGGCTTACTTTTTTGTGCTTTTATATTTTTCTTAAATTTTCTAGAATGAACACATATTCTTTAATGAGAATACTACAAATACTTTAAAGTAAATGTAGTTTAAATCCCTTTGAAAGAAAAACCTTAAACTTATTCTACCTTTTTGTTGAGAAATACATGATTTTACTTGATTAATAATATGAAAAATGTTTTAGTGTAACGAACTTGAGTCCAAATTGCAAACGTAACTGTAAAATAGGTAATATTACCTTTTCACGTCACCATCACATTAACATGTTAATTATGCTCTGAGAACACATTTTTTTTAACCTAGACCATATGTAGCAATTAGGAAATTTAACACAAAACAACAGTTTTTAAAAGTATGTCCTGAGTACAAATACATACCAAAATTTGCTAACATGAACATGTTTTTATGATATAGGCTGAGCTAGTTCAAAATTGAAAAAAACAAAAACAAAAACCCATAAGAATCAGGAAGTCTGACAGATTTCAAAAGAAACATGAAATGTACCCATGTTTTTATGACTTTGCAATTAATTGAGCAGCTTTTCCCCTTGCTCTACTGCTTTAATATATTGGTCTCCAAATGCCCACAATTCTTGTTTTCATTTATCTTCAATTCATCTTAATTAGCCAGTTAAACTAAGACAGTACTCTTTTGACCTTGAAGATGGATGCACCTTTGGATCGTCAGCGCGTTAGTTCTCATTGTGATCCTTGTAGGCTTTTGGAGATGCTGGATGTTGTACTCTTTGGAGACCTTAAAGTATTTTCTCTTTCTGGTCGTCTAGTTTAATTCAATATTTCAGGGTATGTTTAGTACTGGAAAAAGGCCTCTGAGCCATGAAAAATGTGGTTATTTTCAAGGGATTCATTAACCTGTAAAATGTTATTTTCTTTACTCTGGTCATTTTAGAGAGGACCTTGGATGCAGACCCTATTTATTAGAGACTCCTGAGTGCATAAATCAATTTTGACGTTTTCTTTGGTCTGATGATAATGTGACTTGTTAATAATTACTGTAGTAACTTCCAATTAATGAGAATTGTGACTTCAGATTAGGTTCCTTCTAATTAGTACTTTGTCATTTTACTTCATCAGAAAATGGTGTTTGCTGGTCTGGAATTAAGGAAAGAGTTCCATTTGGCAATAGGTGGTTCATTAACACATGGAAAAGAAATAGACTGGCTCACACCCTTCTTTGCCAATTGCAAATGTTTTGTTAAAAGGAAAAGCTTGCTTTGCTTTGTGGGGGATGGGTGTGGCAGATTTCTTACACAAAACTCTTACATTAGGTTTTCTCTTTAGGAAGAAGGTGTTTGAAAAGGAGACATTGAAATGAAACCAAGTGTGGTAATCACAAGGCTCTAAATGGTTGTGAATGTGGAAGTATTAAGGAGATATTTGGAATGCCTCAGTAGTTAGCCACTCTATAAATAAAGATCTCATTTCATAGAAGAGGTAGGGTTTTAGAATGTTACAGTTTTAAGGAACCTTAAGAGATTACTTAACCCAACCCCTCACTTTAGAAATGGTGGAATGGAGGCCCAGAGAGGGAAAGTAATTGACATTAACATAGCAGGTCAGTAACAAGGGTTGGACCAACCCAAGGTTCCTTTACTTCCTGTACAGTGTTCCAGTTTGCTACCATATATCGTTACTGTTTTAATTGCTGTGCTATCAGGAAGATTAATCTAGTCTAAATGTTTTACGGGAAATGCGATTATGATTGAACTAGAGACTAGAAAATACAGCAATTTATTTTCTTTAGGTTTGTAAAAAATTTGGTAACAGAGAACGTTAATTTCTTTCACCACAGTTAACAAAGTAAGTGATGAATAAGTATAAGGATTTTGAATTTTGGCAGGTAAATGCTTTTTAAATTAAATGTCATTTGGAATAAAGGAGACCAAATATGTAACTTAAGAGATTTTCCTAGAGGTAGGTGTAGCTACTACTAAAGGCTGGATGGAAGCAGCGAACACTCA
Organism: Panthera leo; assembly: GCF_018350215.1. Classification (NCBI taxonomy): domain Eukaryota; kingdom Metazoa; phylum Chordata; class Mammalia; order Carnivora; family Felidae; genus Panthera; species Panthera leo. The sequence goes on from NC_056690.1 coordinate 24,327,944, forward strand.
GGTCTGAATTGAACGTTGGCAGAACGATGAACATAACCTCGTTCATTTTCACCTAGAAGTCACCCCTTGGCATCATGGGGCAAAGGGACATTCTGACCTCATCGCTTCAAGGGCTCTTTCTGCCGTTGCAACGTGAGACAAAACTAAAAGGATCAGGTTTTGAGCGGATGCTGATGTCTCCAGACTATTTTGATTTCCAGTACACTGATATCCGTATACTAAGTTCTATCTATTTATGTTGAAATCTAGAGGCCTTCACTCTCAGGGGAGGATGAGTGAGACAGCAGGAAGAGATCAACTTTCGAAGCCTCCCTTTTTGTTTTGATTACAAGGTGTTTTTACAGTTGTTACTTTTGTCCAGTCTTAAAGCAAACTATTCACATTGTTTGAAATAACCATAAGAAATTTTGAATGATTTTCAAATAGACTAAATTGAGCTCTTGTAATTTAAAATCGTTTTATTTTTGTTTGCGTTGGCTCGGCTTATTGCGCTGAAATATTTCTTCAGGAAGGACCTCTTCTGATCTGTGGTCTCCCTGGCCAGTGAAATCAGTGTAAGCGCTTGAATTTCAAATGCATGTTTTTTACATTTAAATTGCTGTCCTCTGCTATAGGAAGAGCTCACGAAAACCATCTATAGTTCATAAGGCTGGACTCTTGCAGTGAAATTAGAGGCCATTAGAACTATTGGTCTTATTTCCAACTGAATTAGTTAACTGCCTGTTAAGGTTCAGAGCTTATTGACCAATAGGCATTTATTACCCTGGCCATAATGACACAATGATTTCCATTAAATTCCAGAGTTTATGGAAATAAAAAAGAGATCTTGTGAAGAAAGTGGTTAGTGGTTGCATTTAATTATTAGGATTAATTAGGCATTTAAATGTAGATATAAAGTATGTTTTAAAAACAAGTATTTCTCTTTCTTGGCTCTGAGCCAACTGTGCTGAAGGGGATGAAGATTTTGTTGTTGTTCTTGAAGTACTGCTGGTTCTCTTGTGTCACCAAGTGTATACACTGAAATTGCTGAGCCCTGTCTTTTGAGAGTACTTATCAATATTACAGGATATTTGGTCGCTTAACATTTGCCATTGATAATACTCAGGATGATTTTGAAAATGATCAACATGGTTGGTATAAGGATATTAAATGCGTTCATCTGGGAGCTTGAGAAAATGATTTGTCTTTTTTTCGAAGACTTCTAGTATGAGAGTTTCAGAACCTGTGTTTCCATCACATCTATATTTTTATTTAATTATGGTCACAATTTTATAATTAATAAGGATCCTTTACATTGGATATCAACTAAATTAGGGGCTTTGCATATCGTTTTTGAACTTGTAGTGGTTAAAAATGTATCTTAGGAGCTACTTAAAAGAACTTATTAAAAAATTAATGTATCCTGCAAGAAGGTAGAGAGAATGACAGATTATGAAGTAGAACCTAGTTTTTAAGCTTTGGGGATTCTATCCATTACATTAAAAATTGATGTAGGATCTGAATATTCATCTGTAAGATCATTTGAAATGATAAGCTGCAGAATTAGAGCTGCTTCTCTGTAGAAGACTAATTTGCAAGTGTCAGCCAACATTCCTTTCAAACAACTTGAAATGGGTTTCTTAATTTGCTTTAGAAGTGTACTTTCAGAAAGTTGATGCAACCAAGTACATTTGCATTTCCTCTGGACAGGATAAATCCACTTCATTGATATTAGTTTGGATAATTTCTCCCCAAGGGGCAGTGCATCTTTTTCAAACTCAGAGATCCAAGAGCGTTATGGGTAAAGCTTGCTAGGTTAAATTCATATCTGTCCTGGCTGGGGAGCATGCTGAGCCATATAAAAGATGTAAATATGGATTTAGTCTTTCTGGATTTCATCGTCTGAGCAAAGGAAGGAGAGAGCTGAGATTGTGAAAGACATGGAGTTCAAGGCATGAATGCGGAAGCAGCTAGGATTGCAAATTTAGGAAAAGCAGAATGAGAGAAGGCGTGCTAGTGCAATGGAATTATTAGGTTAATAAATATTTATTGATGGATAGATTATATCTCTGTGGTAGGCTGTATGTATACAGATATGAATAAAAAACAACCCCTGCTTTGAAAGAACTCACTTTCCATTAATTCGTTCGTTCATTTGTTCGTTCATTCAGTGTCAAATAACCACCTTGGAAACGCAAAGATGAAAAGGCATTGTCTCTGTACTTCAAGAGCATTCAGTCTGTGGAACATATTCTTGACATTCCTATTTGGAGCACAGAAAAAGTGTTTCCTCGTAAATGTTTTAGCGGGAAGCTGCACGCTATAGGAATGGAGACCTGGCTTCAGAGTTAGACAGTTCTGGGTTTGAATCTGTGTTCTGTCGCTTACAAGCTATTACCTTGGACAAGTGACTTAACCTGTATTAGCCTCAGGACTCTTATCTTTATGTTTTTAAATAATTTTAAAAATTTTTTATTTATTTGAGAGAGAGCATGAGTGGGGGATGGACAGAGAAGGGGAAGAGTCAGAGAGAGAGAGAGACAGAGAGAATCCCAAGCAGGCTCTGTACTGTCAGCGTGGAGCCTGACGTGGGGCTCAAACTCATGAACTGTGAGATCATGACCTGAGCCAAAGTCAGATGCTTAACCAACTGAGCCACCCAGGACCCTTATCTTTAAAGAAAGACATAGTCTGCCTTACAGGATTATTAAGACTCAATAACATTACTTATGTGAAGGAGCTTGCCACATACTAACAAATACCAATTTCATTTTTGATCCTTACCTTAATATTGCTAGTCCTGTGGTCCAGTGACATTTTGTTTGAAGTAGATCATTGTGAACTGGCTGGGTAATATACTTTAGAGGATAATTTCTTTTTATGGTAAAAATGCTTAAAACATGCTGAGTAACTGACTCAAAAGTTAAGTTTTAGAAGACAATTCCTTTGTAAGTTGGGGAAGACCCCTATTCAGTCTTTCCATGCACTTGTTTATATGTTGCTTTGAAATAATTCCTTAATTATTTAATGTGCAGTTTTTATGTATCTCCCCAGGTTGATTATTTGCTTTCTGAAAGCTGAGATTAATGATCTCTTCTTATATACCCCTGTAGCACTGAATTCATTTATACACAGTAGGTGGAGAACACATTTTTGATAAAAGGTGATAGAGTTACAGAAAAAACCCATGAACGATTAAATTAATAAAAAATGTGAAATCATTTTGATTCTGCAGTTTGAAACTTGTCAGTGAATGATGCTAGAAAATGTTTCAGTCTAAAAGTTTCAGAGAGAGCTTAAATGATAGAGGGAACCTCCAGTGTTAGCAACTTGTAACGTTCGGGAGAGATGCAGAATCCATCGTTGTTCCAACAAAAGCTACGCGTCCGATGGCGTACCAGAGTTATGTGGTGCAAGTGACCCTACCAGGTCAAAGAAGAGCATTAATCTGGAACTGTTTAGCCAGTCCAGGCACCAGTTGACTGTGAATGTTACTGTTGGTGCACGATTACCAAGACCTAGGTTTATTAATAGAGTTATGTAGTTGTTTTGGTGGTTGTGCTTGTTTTCACATGATTTTGTAAAATATAGATAATCCCATTGAATAGGTATTTGATATTATGTTGATCATATTTGATATGTATATTACATTTAAATGATAACCTGAATGAAATTTCTGAACATTTCTCAATCAAAATAATGTTTTAAGTTTCTAGTTATGTAGGAAGTGCTATGCTTTTCTGATGGCTCTTTTTGAAAGGGAATTCATTTGCCCCATCTCTGATGTTTCTTTTTTGGAATTGCTGCCATAATTTCAATAGGAATGCATCACCGAAAGGACTATTATGCTGATGAATGAGAGCTTCCTGTGCCTGTTGGCAGGCACTAAGTAGGCTCTAAGCAAACTGAAATTCATTGAATCTTAGCAAGGCTATTAAGAAAATAAGTGCAAATTGTCAGGAGAAGAGAGGTTTGTTCCTTAACATCATCACTTGACTCTTGGGTAAGAAATGTTGGGCAAGAAAGAGACTGTTTCAATTTGTCATCCTCCTGAGACTTCAAGATGTTATCTGTAGTGCTGAAATAAACCATTCCTTTCTATAAGCAGAGAAAATGAGAAAATGGTTTATGCCCAGATTGGTCCATTTAGTTAGGAGGACAGTCACATAAATAACTACCTAAGAAAACAAAAACAAAGAAAGAAAATGGGAAACCTGAATCCCTGGCATAAACCCTTTCAGGATTAAAGTCTCTGTAAATAGTCTGTGCAAAAAAGAACTGCCTGTTCACAGGGGTAATGTGCTCAGAGGACAGCACTGTGAACTTGAACCTTTTTACCTTAGTTTTTCCAACCATAAAATAAAAGCCATTTTCTTTTCTAAGGGGAAAGCTAGATTAGCTCATGGAGTTTTTTGTTGTTTTGTTTTAATAAACAATTGACAGTTGGTTAGGTTTAGGGTATAAGCCCTGAGCCACGTTTTATGGACTTTGGTTCCAATGTCAAGTTAAGTTTTCAGAACCTTTCAAGTTCTACTAGGACCTTTCTTTTTGTATGTATCTATCACCTGTTGGCCAGTCTGAGAACTAGGTGGTAGTTTATATCCTAGAGTTTTGTTCTCAAAGCCTTTGGTATGATATTTAGGGTCGGATCCATAACACCTCTCAAAAGCTCCCTCCTATCATCTGATCTCCTTGACACTTCCCAGCTCTCTGGCTGTCCACCTCCCTTCCCATCCTCGAGCCCAAACTGGGACTTTCCCTGCTTTGCCAGGCATATCCCATCATTACTTCTATATGAGGCATCAAATAGTAAGAGGGCAGAGAGAGAGAGAGAGAGAGAGAGAGAGAGAGAGAGAGAACACACTGGGACTCATCCTGTACTCTTGGGACCATAGCTCTTGTGACCAGAGGAAAGGGTCCCCTTCATCAAAATTTGGGCTGCCTGTCCAGCAACTATTGCTATCCCTTGTTACTTGCCTGGAGTGTTAGACTGGGAAGGAATGGAAAGAGGATTTAAAACACAGGATTTTCTCCACTCTTACCCTCAGGAGTCCTCTTTTTTGCTTCTTTGACCAGATGGAAGAGACTTTTTTTGGAGTGTTTTCTGTTTGAATCCAATGAGTACTTCCTTATTTTGAGCTGCTTTTGAATCCAAGCCAGGTAATACCAGATGGGAAGGATAAACAAAACAAAATGGAAAACCCATTGCTGGTTTGGTACTACTTTGAATTCTGGACTCTTTCCTTAATTCATCAGCTACCGTTGACCGTTCAGAGTCCTCAGCTGTTCCATAAAGTCTTTCTAGGTTGTAGTTGTATTCAGTGGGAAATACTGGATGCCTACTCCATGTTGCCTAGAAATGGAACCCCCTTCTCTTTTGAAAAGATATAAAGTGTACAGTCACATTTTTGTGCTAGTAAGTATCAAAAGGCAGACATTTTCCTTTTTTTTTTTTGTTTTTCATTGTGCTATGTGCTGCCTGAACACACATGCACCAATGTGGAAAGATTATATAACGTAGGAAGGGGAAAGATAGAGGCAGCGAAGTTTGTCATTTAGAAAAACACGAGTGAAATCCTTGTGCAAGCCTTTTGAGGGCATGTATTCTTACTTTCAGCTCTGCTCTCACCCCTTGCTCATGTCACCTTCTTTATGTCCCTTTCCCGAATACCTACTCTTTCCTGGAGACTCCTCCTGTGAGCTAGCAGCCGAAGCCATTGACAAAGGTTAGGTTGCCCGTAGTGTTTGCAGTGCTTCTCAAATTTCGCTTTGCCAAACATCTCAAGTCAGAAGAGAGGGGTTCTTCCAGGGATTAGGACTGTCGGCAGAGTAGAGATGGGCATTTCTTTATGTTTTCCTTTTTAAGAAATTATGTGAGTTCTTCATTTTCTTCTAGAATTTCTCATATAAAAATAATTCCCCATTGATTGTTTAAAAAAAAAAAAAAAGTACCACTATGTTGCAGGATGCTGATAGTGGGGGAAGTCCTGAGTGTGTCAGAACAATGCTTATATGGGAATTCTTTGTAATTTTCATTCAGTTTTGCAGTGAATCTACAACTGCTCTAAAAATAAAGGTCATTAATTTAAAAAATTCTCTCCCAGAAACTTCAAATAAATGTGACGTCTCAGGAGATGTGTTATGGCATTGTATAGCTTTGCCTTTCTCCATGGTAGAATGCTATGGACTCCCATTTAAGTTATAATTTTATGAGAAAAACAAGGGTTGATAGAAAAATTATGGAGTGAGTTACTGATGGTGGAGTTTCATGTGCTTCCAGAAACCTGAGGTAGAACTCCTGTATCCCAATACACAGCACTTATGGCAGTCATTTCTGTTAGGCTGCTTTCTGGAAGGAACGCATTCCCATTAATCTGGCATGGTTTACGTATAGCTACATTATGGTAGGTGACATGCCAACTGTTTTTTTTTTTTTTTTTTTTCAATAAGTAGGTGAGAATTCAGTCTTTTTTAATTCCCACATCGTTGGCTTCACTGTTTTTCCACATCCACCATTCTCTCTGTCCACCACTATTTTCTTTCCGTTTTGCTTCTGGTCTTAGCACATTCCCCAGGAGCAGGCTGTGTGTGTGAAGGCACACAAACTCTGTGTTCCAGGATTAATTGAGAATTGGTAGGGTAGGGGCATAGAACTCATGTGAAAGCCAGATGATTTCTTGGAGAATGTTCAGGAAATTCTCTGGTTTTCTTCTTGGCATGATTTTACACCCCTCCTATGCCACACCCATAGAGTGAAGGCACAAGATATGGAAAGTTCAGAACCATTGCTCTAAGGGACCTCAGACTTCTTTCACTGTTTGTTTTTAAAGCTTAGAAGAGAAACTCCAGATGATGGTACACACATTTTATAATCTGACATAAACATTAACATTGGGAGTCCCTCCAACACTAGAAAATGACACCTACTTAGTTATTTAACTCCTGGTTGTCATTTCATCTTTTCTTTAACTTCTTATCAGATTTCTAACTTCTTATTTTTTTAAAAAAAATTTTTTTTTTTTTAACGTTTATTTATTTTTCAGACAGAGAGAGACACACGGCATGAATGGGGGAGGGGCAGAGAGAGAGGGAAACACAGAATCGGAAGCAGGCTCCAGGCTCTGAGTCATCAGCCCAGAGCCCGATGCGGGGCTCGAACCGGCGGACCGAGAGATCGTGACCTGAGCCGAAGTCGGACACTTAACCGACTGAGCCACCCAGGCGCCCCTCTAACTTCTTATTAAAATAGGATTTCCTCGTAATTTTTTTACCTAAACACTTGATACAATTAGTTAAAAATTAATTTTGGGAAATAGCTGATACAATATGAAACAATCAGGACTGAGAGACGATTTCCTTTAGAAATTGATATTAAATGAACCCAGAGCCGATGTTGGGGAGAAAAACAATTCACAGCTGCAGATTTGGTTAGAACATTATGTTTAGGCCATTTGGGCCTCTGACTCTGGGTTGCAAACTCAATAATGGTGTTTGCTAAAATAGCTTCCAATCTCTTGCATGTGCTTTCAGCATATAATCAGGCAGACTAGTAAAAAATAGAAGTGTAGTTTTCTGGAGAGATAGGAATGATTACTCCCAGCTGAGCAGGTAAAACATATTGCTACATGAAGAATGTGTTCTTTGCTGATTCTCAGGGTTTTCTTTATTTTTATTTTTACTTTTAATATAAAGTGTCAGCAGACAGAAGCAAGAGAAAATTCACTTGAAAATGTCAGAAAATAAAAGAAGCCTAGCAAATTGTATTGCAGGTAAAAATCCATTTCAGCCAGCAAACAAACAAGCATTGGCTGAGAAGCTTGCTGATGGCTCCTTTTGTTTCTTGATGATTTAAAGCCTCATGCTTGTAATCTAATTAACATCGAACTGAGTTGCAAGTACAGTGGCCTGTTTGGTTCAATAATAATACATTTATATGAAAGGTTAATGAAATGAATTTTTCCTCCATTCAATTCATTAAAAATTGTTCTACAATCAACGGTTGCTAATGGAATAGAGATTAAATATTCATGTTCATAAATTTTCTGTGTCATTTCTGATTTTCCTTCATTTCTGCCTCCATAGAGTGAATTTTGTGAGCATAAGAGTTCCCAGACAAAAACCTTGATTTAGAGGTTAATTGCACACCATTAATTCTTTTATCAAAGAGGTAGTGTGGAATACTGGAAAGAGAAATAGTTTGGCAGTGGGTCTGTCTCACTTTGTAACTGTGTGATTTGGGGCAAGTTTCATAACCACCAAAAGATTTGGGCAAAAGGTATTATAGGAACTTCTTGCAAGATAGCATAAGGGTTAGTGATAAACTATGGAAAGCACCTAGCCCTGTGCAGGGTACAGGATTAGCAGTTCGACAAATAACCAGAAAAACTGGGGGGAAATAAAACACCTACTTATATGCCGTAGAACTTAATGATGATTTACAGTGGCGGGACTGCTTATAGCAAGGCGGGGCTCTCATTAATTCTAAAATAGGTGTCAGGCTTGGGCCTTACACCTTGTAATTCTCATCAGTGTTATCAGTATAAAGTCTCTGGAAGACTGTTTCATGTTTCTATAGATAGATTTTTTGGTCATCTATTTTCTGCCACCTCTTTCTTCTTTTTCACCTGAGTCGATGGACCTTATTTAAACTGCATATGATGTTTTCCCAAATAATGAATTTACTAGAAAATTGAAGCTTATGCAATCAACTGCCAAAGTGTAGACGTTTTATTTTTTTGTGTGAGAGAGAATGAAAGTGAGCGAGAGGGAGTGGGAATGTACGAGGGGCAGAGGAGAGGGAGAGAGACAATCTTAAGCAGGCTGCCCATGCGGGGCTCCATCTCATGGTCTTGAGGTCATGAGATCGAGATCTGAGCCAAAATCAAGAGTTGGATGCTTAACCAACTGAGCCACCCAGGCACCCCAAAGTGTGAACATTTTTAAAAACACTTATGATTATGAAATTTCCTTCAAATGCATTTCCTACTTTACAGGCTTCTTAAACAGAAGATGCCAAGCATAACTATTTTCCTAGTGACTCAAAGTGATCATTATGATCATTTATTTTTGTTTTATGCCTAATTTTTATCAGTCCCTCACCCACTTCACCAAAGGTGATTTCTGATCAAAAGCTGGTGAATCAGGGGCGCCTGGGTGGCTCAGTTGGTTAAGCGTCTGACTTGGGCTCAGGTCATGATGTCACGGTTTGTGGGTTCTAGCCCCGTGTCAGGCTCTGTGCTGACAAAGCCTGGAGCCTCCCTTCAGATTCTGTGTCTCCCTTTCTCTCTGCCCCTCCCCTGCTCATGCTCCCTCTCTGTCTCTCAAAAATAAGTAATAAAAAAAAAGTTAAAAAAAAAAAGGTGGTGAAGCAGATGAGCCACTTGATTAAACAGCAAATACCAAATAAGAGGAAGGTTAGTGAGAAATTCAGTTCAACTTTTTAAAAAGTAGCTACTTGTGTTTTATATTTCATGTGATATCAGTCAACAGTCATTGTTACAACACTTTGAGGTCATCATTATTATCTTCTCTGTAAGTGGAAATGAAACATGAAGTTTGGTGAAGTTAAATTAAGTGCCCTGGCTAAAGGCACACAGCTTAAAAAGTAATCAGGATAGGATTCCAGAGAGCCTAATGAGTCCTTTCTCTTCCACCACAGGTGCCTTGGGAGTAAGGCACATAGCTCTCGTTCAGAGCTTTAGTTCAGTAGTTATTTGTCTTGTTTAATATCTCCCCTTTCTTTTTTCTTTTTATTTTAGATAGAGCACGAGTGGGGAAAGGGACAGAGGGGGAGAGAGAGAGAATCTTAAGCAGGCAGAGCCCAATGTGAGGCTTGATTCCATGACCCAGAGATGGTGATCTGAGCTGAAATCAAGAGTCGGACGCTCAACCAATAGGCGACCCAGGTGCCCCTAATAGCTCCCCTTTCAACTTTCAGTGTAGATTTGTCTTTGGAGGTCTGTTGCTAGAGGAGGACCTAATTTTAGAACTGCGTTGTCCAATGCAGTAGCTACTAGCCACTTGTAGCTATTTAAATTTAAAGTAATTGAAATGAAATAAAATTTAAACTTTAATTTCTTAGTCACTTTAGGCACATTCCAAGTGCTCACTGGCCAAGTGTGGCTGGCTAGTGGTACCATTATTAGATAGTACAGAGAACAGTTATATTACTGCAAGAAGTTCTAGTATTCTCTCCCTTTGTCTAAGGGAAACTTACACAACAATATACATAACAAAATTAATGTGCATGTATGTATCCATATGGGTATCTATGATGTAAGATGGTGAAAACTAAGTAAGGATATGGGTCCTGTGCCTTCATTTTTATATATCACAGTTTTATGTGATATTGTGTGTAATTTATATTATATAATTTTATGGTCGGTGATGTGTGCATATTTACATTTTGCTCATATGCATATCTTTTAAGTAATAGTCTTTTATTTTCCCATACAAAGCATTCCTGGAGAAGTATATGAAAGTCAAATATATAAAATATTAAGTAGGACAATACTAAACTAGAGATTGACAGGTTCAGTGAGTGGGAAGTGTTCATTCCTAGATAACTAAAAAATAAAATATCAAATCAGGCCTTTCCTTTTTAAGAGTCATTTTTACATAGTCTCTGGTTTTATTCTTTGCCATCACAACAAAACCGTACTTAGTTGTACCGTGTACATCCAGGGATGTGAAAGTTTTTCTGCTTTTGGCACCCTGTAATCATTTTCATTTTTCAACCAGTGGTGTTAAATTATAGATTAATACAGCTGCCTTTTAAAAAGCTAGAATTGGCATTTCTATTTTCCTTATTTCTACTCATTTTTAAATAAAATAGTAAAGGAAAGCTCAGTAAAATAATTACACAATTTATAAACATCGTTGAAAAGGGTGGTGATGATGTAGCAGGTGGTATGATTGGCTAGAAAGTATATCACCATGTTATAGACTTATTTAATCTTGAGAAAATGTAAAAATGTTCAAATTCAAACAGTGAAAGACAGATTAGGAATATTAGAGTATATAACATGAGAAAGTACAGATTAAACTGAAGCAGAATATTTGTGAATGATTGAACTAAGTAATAGATTGTACATGTAAGCAAACACACTTAATTTTGTGTAGCATTATATATTACATGTATTTGTCTATATTTTATGTCCTGAATATACACATGAACCTACATGCATAGTAATTTACCTTATCACTCATTTGAGCTGTGGGAGAGTAGGATGTTATGTTATTACTGAGTTCAGTGATGCTTTAGAATTGGAAACTAGGGGTGCCTGGGTGGCTCAGTCGGTTAAGCATCTGACTTCGGCTCAGGTTGTGATCTCACAGCTCATGAGTTTGAGCCCCACGTCAGGTTCTGTGCTGACAGCTTAGAGCCTGGAGCCTGCTTTGGCTTCTCTGTCTCCCTGTCTCTCTGCCCCTCCCCTGCTCACACTCTGTCTCTCTCGCTCTCTCTCTTTCAAAAATAAATAAACATTAAAGAAAAGAAAATAAAAGAAAAAAATAGAATTGGAAACCAGAAATGGAATGTTGGAAGTAAAGGCTTACGGTCAAACTCCAGGGGTGCTTGAGGGGTGAATAACTTATTGTTTCCCATGTTTAGTTTTTGAGTATTTGTACTTTAACCCTGTTTTAGTCCATCTGGACTGCTATAACAAAATACCATAGGCTGGGTGGCTTAAACAACAAACATTTATTGCTTGCTTGGAAGTCCAAGATCAAGGTGACGGCAGGTGTCCAGTAAGGGCCTACTTCCTGGTTAATAGCTTGCCGTTTCCTTGCTGTGTTCTTAAATGGCAGAAGGGGTACCGAGCTCTGGGATCTCTTTTATAAGGATGCTTGCTAATCACGTTCATGGGGGGCTCCACTCACATGACCTAATCACTTCCCTAAAACTCCACCTCCAAATATCATCACCATGGGGATTAGGTTTCAACATAGCAATATGGAGGGACACAAACATTCAGTCCATTGCAAACTCTCTGAGATGAGAGGAATGGCCACATAATAAAAAAGCAAGTATCAACAGTTTTAAAAACAGGGCATAAAGACTTTGGTCATTAGTTACATTTTTTTCATTATTGCTAAAATATTACAAGCCCTTACTATTAGTAAGTGGTTACTGAAGGTAGCGGTCAAGATATTTAGAGCTTTTCATATTCTTCCTCTCTAGACTGTGCATCGCTTGAAGGTAGGAGCCCTGACTGCTTCTTTGTATTTGTGGTACACATCACAGTGCCTAATGCTATATATTTTTAGGGAATTTAATGGAAGGAAGGAAGCATGGAAACTTATTCTGGTAACCCAACTGTATTTTTATTATTTGTGAGATCATTTAGTGGCATGTGTGGACTGATCATTGAGGGTTCTTTGTGATGAACAACAAGAAATGAATGAGTGCCAGCACTTGAAACTCTAGGCATCCCACTTTTAGTCCCGTGTGTTCACCAACTCCCTCCAAATTTCTCTTCTTAGCTAAAGCTTCAGGTTAAAACCATTGTTCTCAGGTATAGGTGCTCTCGGTAGTGAATCCACATTGCCCTTCCTTTTCCATCTGCTGCATTGCCCTTCCTTTTCCATCTGCTGGCCAGAATGTGGTGTATGTGAGGGGGTTGTTGAGACATCAAGTGTTCGACCTGGCTTCCTGGGCCTCACCTTCCCTCGCTGCTGCCCATATACTGTCTCTACTCAATCTCAAATGATAAAAATTTGCCCCTTTCCCAGATGAAGCAGCTTCCTGTGAAATCTGTGATGGTAAGAGAAAAAGCAGTAGCAGGGACCAGTAGGGAAGAAGCAGATGGGCTACAGCAGATCACATGAGTTTTCTTGAAGCTGTGGGAAATCCTGTGGATCTCAGCACATCTTGACCTTTGCTTTGAAAAAGACTGGCATAGGATCCTGTGGGTGGCTGCTACATCTCCCAAGACCTGATAATACTAATTTGTTTTAGTCAGGTGGTTCAAATTTTGTCTGGGAGCAGTGGGTTCCCAGTTGCAGACAGTCTTTTAGGGAACAAGGAGAGAAGTGAATGAAGCATTGATAGGAATTGAGTGATATTGAACAATAAAATATTTAAAATATTTACTGGACTCCCCTTATATTCTGTTGGTCTGTATATGTGTTCTTTTTGTCGTTCTTTTCTCATTAACTAATAATCAGAATAGCTAATTTTATTGTGTACTTACTCTGTGTCAGGCACACTGCGAAATTCTTTTTATTCAATCACAGTAACCCACAGTCTATCTTATCATCATCAAGTGAACTCCATAGTAGCATTTCTCTCACAAAGGTATAGAGAACTAATTTTTATTCAGCAGCGATTTGTACATACAATGAATATATGAACATATGTACATGCAATGAATATCTTATAGAAAAAAGTTGGGGGAGTCCAAATCTATGAGTTTGGACTAATTGTGCTTATGTCTTGACAGGGATACAACTTTTAAGCTTTTCACTGAGGAAATCTTATAAAGTTGAGTTGGGGATTCTGGAGGGGCATAAGAGAGACCTTTAAGTCTTCTCTCTTACATCTCTTTTCGAAACCTTCTAAAGAAAAGAAGCCAGGTTGTGGGCAGTATGGCCAAGTCATACTTTTTCTCATCTTATTTTTGAGTGCCCTAAGAAAACAAAACATGCATACTCTTCTTTTTTGTAACTACTGTGTAAAACTTGAGACCATAACTTACATTTAACACTGGACTTTGCTTACCTACACAGAATAGATAAATGATTTCATTGTCTGACAGGGAAATCGGTTGTTCTTTCGGTGAAGTAATGAATGATAATGTTTTGTTTTAAATATACAAGAAGTTATCAGAATTCATCAAGACTACTATAGGATTTTTGTGTGTTTTTCTCCCCCCAACTTCACTGAAATAACAGCACTATGAGTTTAAGGTATACAAAGCATGATTTGATTTACATGTATTGTAACTGTAATTGAAATGATTACCATAATAGATTTTTGTTTCTTAAACTATATACCTGAAATCAATAACCACAGAGATTTTTATCTCTTTCCATGAATAATTATAATTTACAGGTATTTGGCATATATACATGTATATATATTATATAAATAAGTATACTTATTTTAGTTTACATTTTCTACAAATGCTGCATTAAAGCTAAAACTATAGCTGTTTTTATTTGGAATATTCATTGCATGTACATATATTCATATATTCATTGCATGTACAAATAGCTGCTGAATAAAAATTAGTTCTCTACACTTTTGTGACAGAAATGCCACTATGGAGTTCACTTGATGATGATAAGACATAGACTGTGGGTTACTGTGATTGAATAAAAAGAATTTCACACAGTGTACCTAACACAGAGAAAGTACACAATAAAATTAACTATTCTGATTATTAGTTAATGAGAAAAGAACGACAAAAAGAATACATAATTACAGACCAACAATGTAAGGGGAGTCCAATAAATATTTTAAATATTTTATTATTCAATATAATATTATTCAATTCCTATATGTTATATATTGCCTCTTGGATTCTAGAAATCACCTAAAATGTGACGTGCAAAGTGTAGTGAAAAATATCTATAAACACATTAAAGATTAAAACAGTGGCTGAGTCCATTGAAAGGAAATGATCTTATGAATTAGTAATGAAGGTGCATTTACAGGTTATTGTCATACTAGGGTCTGAGTTTTAACAGCTGCTGGTAGTTTAAACTAATAGGACTCTGAATAGCCCATAATTGAGGATTCATTCTGTTTATGGATTGTTTCTTAATAGAAACACTTAATAGTATTACCTGTCTTAAATTACTTCAAAGAGTAGTTATAAAAATGAAATAAGGTAAGTACATATGTTTTATAAACATGATAAGTGCGAAAGATCTCAGTGTGTATGTAATATACAAAATTATAAAATTATTAAGTTTATTGAGTGATAGTTTTAGGAGTTGTTTGAAGCTTCATTTAGATCCCATGAATATAATTAGTGACAATTTCAAAGTGTATTGGACTGAAAGAGTTAAATTTGTGTTACAAACATCTAATATTAGAAGAGTATTTAAGTTAAATAGGAGGCCAGGTATTTTAGAAACAGATGCCATATAGGCCATGAATATGTTAATGTCATTTAGAACATGTTTTTAAGTTTATTTATTTTGAGAGAGAAAAAGAGAAAACGCAAGTTGGGGAGGGGCAGAGAAAGAGGGAGAGAAAAAGAATCCCGAGCGGGCTCCACACTGTCAGCACAGAGCCCGATACGAGGCTTGAACTCACGAACTGTGAGATTGTGACCTGAGCCGAAGTTGGATACTTAACTGACTGAGCCACCGAGGTGCCCTAATTTTTTTTTTTAAATGTTTTTATTAATTTTTGAGTGAGAGCATGAGTAGGGGAGGGGCCAAGAGAGAGGAGGACAGAGGATCTGAAGCAGGCTCTGTGACCTGAGCCGAAATCAGACACTCAACTGACTGAGTCCCCTAGGTGAGCCATTAATGTCATTTTTATGTATCATTTAATCAGGTACAAGGTCCTTACCTGGTTATATACTAGTAACATTTTGCTCCTTTCTTCTTTTGACTCTGTGTGCTTGAAAACAAACTGCATGTTCTTAAGACTATTCTAAAATTTAAATATTTTATTAATTTTCTGGCCCTTTTTGCAATTAGCTGGAAGGAAGGATGTTTTCTTCTAATCAGAACTGATAATACTAGTTTTTCAAACTAATCCAATTAAAGAACACAAAGGCCAGTAATCTTATTTTGTTTCTAAGCAAAGCATACATAGATAACAGCTTTTAAATACTATGTCTGAAACACCACATGAAATGTAGCTATATTAAAGCACTCATTATTAAAATTATCTTAATAACCATCACACATTGATTTTTCCCTTTAATTATAGAAAAGAGGAAAATTTGAAATAATCAGAATTTGAGTGTCTCTCATTTATCTTGCTCTGTACCAGACACTTTGGTGAGATATAAAAAAATTTCCAAATACCTTGACTTTGAGGAGCTTAAAGGCGGGCTAAAATATATTTTAAAAATTATCAAAAAAACATTAAAAGGGATTTGTAAATAAATGCCAAAGAATGTGATAAAATTAATAAATGTTCTAGAAGTGACAAGAGTGAAAGTTTAAAAAATTTTTTAAGTTTTCAAAATTTATTTCAGTGATCTCTACACCCCACGTGGGGCTTGAACTTATGACCCCAAGATCAAGAGTTGCATGCTGTGGGTGCCTGAGTGGCTCAGTCGGCTAAGTGTCCGACTTTGGCTCAGGTCATGATCTCACGGTTTGTGGGTTCGAGCCTTCAGATTCTGTTTCCCTCTCTGTCTGGTCCTTTCCCATTCAGCCTTGCTCAAGTGCATGTGCGCACTCTATTTCTCTCTCTCTCTCAAAAAGAAATAAACATAAAAAAAAACTTTGTTAAAAAAAAAAGAGTTGCATGCTCTTCCACCTGAGCCAGCCAGAAGCCCCAAAGAGTGAAAGTTTTAATATCATTTCCTTGAAAGAAGTATGCTAACATTTTATTATGCTGGAAGAAATCAGAATTGATTTCAAACTATTTACTAGGTTTTGAACCAAGATGATGTCAGTTTTAGGTCTGCTGACCGGTTTTTCTAATAATCACCATCAGCCTTCTTGGAGCATAGTATATAAGTAAAACGCGCATTATCTTTTCTTTCTTCCCAGGCATACTTCCGACAGGGTGTTGCCCTCCAGTACCTCGGACGTCATGCCGATGCCCTGGCAGCCTTTGCATCTGGACTGGCTCAGGACCCCAAGAGTCTCCAGCTTCTGGTGGGGATGGTAGAAGCGGCCATGAAATCTCCCATGAGAGGTAAATATGATGAAAGTGTTTGGTCTGACACTAATTTAACTGATTTAAGGACATTCCTAGCCTTTGAAGACTTTGGACATTGAGAATTGGTAGGTTATTGCTGTGGCCAAGATTGGACATTTTACACAAAGGAAGATCAGGAATCACTGTCCATGGCTGGTGTTAATGAGGCAGAACAGGATGGTGGTAAGAACACTGGTGCAGAAGCTTATGGACCTGGATTATATTTTCAAATTTTTCATAAACTAACTTTATGACTAGGGTGAATGAATGAACTTTTCTGGATTTCAGGGTTATCCAAAGAATACTTTTTTAAAAATAGTTCTGAGATTCCGTACCTCTAAATCACAACACCTCTAGTAGTAAATTGATTTGCTCAGTTGGACCAATATGCCATCTAGAAATAAATGAGAGAAGATATTAGATATTCTAACATTGTGTAAAAGGAAATAATGGATCTAACTGTAGGCTATGTCTAACGTTTTTCAGAGGAACATGAAAAAACCATGTTGAATTAAAAAGAAAGAGAAGAGACAGACACTAGTTTACATGGTTTTCTCCTGTTGTTACTTCTGTTTTATACCAATTGGTATTCTGGAAAAACAGTGGATTGGAACTAGTATCAAAGGTTGGAGGAGTTCTGAGGCCCCAAACTGATTGACTTCACTCTGAGAAACATGGATTTTTGCTGAATGAGCTCTTGGACAGATTAGGCTGAAAGGGTACACCAATAGTCATCTTTGCAGTGATGGATACACTGAGGCAGATTGGTGGCAAATAGTAGACAGCGAATAATATTCCATATTAGATTATGTCAAACAGAACTTTATTTTGTCTCTGAAATGGTACGTTTCTGAATGAACCTAAAATTTTTGATGGCAGTATCATTAGACATCTAGTTTC
This sequence comes from Panthera leo, assembly GCF_018350215.1. Taxonomy (NCBI): domain Eukaryota; kingdom Metazoa; phylum Chordata; class Mammalia; order Carnivora; family Felidae; genus Panthera; species Panthera leo. The sequence goes on from NC_056690.1 coordinate 24,345,660, forward strand.
AAAAATGTTTGTGGCATTATGTAGTTTTAATATACTGGCTCATACACTATTTGGCTCAAAATAAAAGCTAAGTAAAAGTTTGATGAACTAAATGGTACTCCGTCTCTGGGCAATTCATAGCTATAAAAAATGTTTTCCTGAAAGTTGAATATTTCATGTTTTAGAAAAAAAGTGATAAGGAAATCTCTCCTCATGTGATTTTATAACCTCATACAAAGCTGAGTCTTAGCTTGTAGGAACCTAATGGCTTCTCCCACTGGGGGACCTGCTGTTAATAAACTCTGACTTAGAACAGATGCGCTTTGGAGCTCCAGGGCTTGGGGCGGGTGGGGGAAGTGGACAACAACAACAAAAATCAATCTGTCTCTCCTTGCCATTTTCTGGCATTTTCTCATTCTCTCCCTACATCCTTCTGCAAGTAATTTACATGGAATATATATATATACATATATATATATATATATGTATATATATATAGTTCTTGAAGATATCACTTCTTTATTCTGAGGTGTTTCTGCTGCTGCCTTAGAATATTGGAGTGAATGTGTTGAGATCAGCAGAATCATACTTACCATTTTGCCTTTGAAGCAATTTGTTTAGATAAATGTAAGAAAACCTTCCTGCACTTCGAGAAAGAGTTCAGTGCTGCTGTCCTGTCCCCCTTAGGGTTTTCTGTGCTGCATTCTCTCCTATCTTATACCGAATGACCTAAGGCTGACCCTGGAGAAAGCCGCATCTTACAGGTGCCTGGAGCGCTTCAGTATTTTCTTCTCTTTCCTTAAGGCGATTTGATTTATCTCATTTATTTTTAGCATTGCCTTTACCCCTGTACCTATTCCAGGTGGGCTTCTCTTATCAACATTTTATAGAGGCTGTTCCTTGGCACGGTGTTGTTCTGTGCATCATTTCACATCTTAATGACCTCTCTTTTTGTCATATGGTTGCAATTCACAAAATCTGTCATCATTTGCTGCCCATTTTTTACCCACTGTTTATTTTAGCCTCCTGCAGCTTTCTGAGTTCCTGCCATTGTTGTGTATCTGTGCAGTTTGGGTCACTTTACATAGAGGTCTGATCTGTTACATCGTTTTTCTGGTTTTGGTTTTCTTCTTTTACAATTCTTAAGTGCAAAAGAGAAAGCTCCCTAGTCCAGGTGCTTCTATAAGGAAACAAAACTCTAGTGGTGTGCATAGCATCCCTGTGGTTTGGTCTTTTGGGGAAGTTTCAAGATTTCTTTTTTTTTTTTTAAGTTTATTTTTATTTTGAAAGAGAGAGAGAGGGAGAGAGAGCACGTGCAGGGGAGGGGCAGGGAGAGAGGGAGAGAGTGAGCATCTCAAGCAGGGGCTCCAACCCAGGAACTGTGAGATCATGACCTGAGCTGAAACCAAGAGTCGGACACTCAATCAACTGAACCACCCAGGTGCCCTAAGATTTCATTATTTTTAAAGGTAGGGCCAATCTACGTTAATATGCCCTGTTCCCACATAAATATGTTCTATTTATCCATATCGAAACTTACTTGATTTTTTTATAGTGTTGCTGATACTGCTAACTGAATTCATAAGTCTATTTTACTTTATTTTTATGATTTCACTCATGTTCACCAACCAAGAGATCAGTTAAACTACTTCTCCTGTGGATATATTTACATCCTTATATATAATGTATTTCCTTAAATCATTAATGAAAATGTAAAAATAAGCATAAATATAAAATGATACTCTTTTTCATGACTTCTCAAGTTATCCTTTCACTATTTTCTCTTTCTCCTTTTGAGATAGTCTGTCAGCAATCTCAGCACATTGTATCTTATAAATGCTTATGCAAATTTGGATGGGATAGGACAGTGCTATTGCCACCCAAATTCAATAATATAATTACAAAGTGAGATTGAGTTTACCTTTATTTGTTCCTCTAAAGACGCCAGGGCTGCTTCTTGCTGAGGGTTCTCTTGTGTATATTTTCTCTCCTCCCGTTAATTTGGTAATCTAAAGACTATTACATTTATGGGCTATCACCTGTCGTGGTGTTTCTACCAGCTCCAGAGGATCCAGGGAAGCTAATTTAAGGAGTGCTGGTGGAAAATGGCTGTTGAATGTATAAGCTTTTCTCTGAGGGTCAAGTTGGGGCTCACCTTTTATTTGCCTAATTGCCACCCCCCCTTGGTGAGCTCTTTCCCTCTGATTTTCTTTTAGGTGGCAGTCACTTCACAGGAGGCCTGTTTTCTGAAATGTTATGTTAAAAAAAAAAAGACTGGAACCGAATCCCAGTGCTGCCCTTTGCTATTTCATTGACTGAGCAAGGTTGCTTCCTTTTTCTACACCTCAGTCCTTACCCGTAAGAGGGAAATGACAATATACACCTCCTGATGTTGTTTTGAGAATCCAGCACCAGAAAGCGTAAGTTGGTCCTTGCAGGCCACCTTCCCCTCTTCAGTGCGATGTGCTCCTCGCTGAGGAGTGCACGTAGCAGCAGTAGTAAGCCTGCTCTTGGATTTTTGACAGGCACGGCGTTGTGTGGAATGAACACTGTGCTACTGTATGTGGTCCTCTTGCTGAGCACTCACTGGAAAATTTGGTCTCAGGCCTCAGTGTCAGGAAGAGTGTATTTCTCCCGAGTAGGTATATTTTTATTTAAAAGATCTGGGAATTTATGTAAAAGATCCGGGTGGCTTAGTGGGTTCAGCTCAGGTCATTCATGATCTCGCGGTCCGTGAGTTCAGGCCCCATGTAGGGCTCTGTGCTGACAGCTCAGAGCCCGGAGCCTGCTTTGGATCCTGTGTCTCCCTCTCTCTCTGCCACTCCCTCACTCACGCAGGTGTTCCCTCTCTCTCTAAAAAATAAGTAAACATTAAATAAATTTTTTTTGAAGGTCTAGGAATTTTATTTTATTTTTATTTTTTATCCCAAAATTATTCCTTTTGTAATTTTTTTTTATTTTTTAAATTTACATCCAAGTTAGTTAGCATGTAGTGCAACAATGATTTCAGGAGTGGATTCCTTGGTGCCCCTTACCCATTTAGCCCATCCCCCCTCCCACAACCCCTCCAGGAACCCTGTTTGTTCTCCTTATTTAAGAGTCTCTTATGTTTTGTCCCCCTCCCTGTTTTTATATTCTTTTTGCTTCCCTTCCCTTGTGTTCTGTCTTAAAGTCCTCATGAGTGAAGTCATATGATATTTGTCTTTCTGACTAATTTCGCTTAGTATAATACTCTCTAGTTCCATCCACGTAGTTGCAAATGGCAAGATTTCATTCTTTTTGATTGCTGAGTAATACTCCATTGTATATATATATATATATATATATATATATATATATATATATATATAAAGGTCTAGGAATTTTAAAAGTGATCCCTGCTCCTTTTGCTTTGTCCTCTATGAAGCATAGAGCCCAGTGTCCTGGCCACCTTAAGGAACTGGGCCAGGTCTTACAGTCGGCCTGTCTGTATGCTGAGTTTTATTGCCTTTTCTTGACTTTCTACCCATTCTGACTTCTGTGTTCTCTACCTTTATTTCTGTGGAAGGCCTCTGAATCCTTTTAGAAACCTTATACAGACAAACTTGGGAAAGTGTGACAAAGCGCTTAGACAAAGTACTGAACATGTCAGTTGTTTTTCTTTTCTTTCCTTTTGTTTTCTTGAGGAGGGTTAAGTTTGACTCTTTGTATAAACCAAAAGTTTTCTAATTGTGGTACAATATATATAACATAAAATTGTCCAATTTTAACCATTTTTAATGATACAATTCAGTGGCATTATGTCCTTTATAGGGTTATGCCATCATCACCACCATCCAGAACTTTTTCATCTTCCTACGTTGATACTCTGTCCCCATTAAATAGTAACTCCCTACTCCCCCTCTTCTCGGCTTGGGGCATCTACCATGCTGTTTTTAGTCCTGCATTTAACTACTCTGGATTCCTCCTGTAAGTGGAATCATACAATAGCTGTCCTTTTGTGACAAGCCCAGCAGTCTTTAGTTTCCTTTTTAAGGAATTACCCTAAGGAAAGATGAAAATTAAAATTAAGTGCATGTTATGAGCCTTACCTCTAAATTTTGTTTTTTGGGAATACTTTACCCTCATCATACTTTGCTTACTTTCTTACCTTTCGATAGTTGCTGTTCTCTCTTTGGGTCACTGTTTTGGAGTGAAATTTATCCCTTGTTCTCCATTTCTTTTGTCGTTGAAAATTCAGGACTTTGCTTCTAACTGGTTTTTTTGGCTTTTATCTCTTCTAAACCAGTCCATGCTTTGTTTTTCTCCCAGAATGAACTTTCTAAAATGTAAGTCTGATCGGTCGTTCTTTTATTCATAATTCTGTTTTCTCCATTGCTTACAGGATAGAGGCCACAGCCTCCTTAGTAGCAGAGATCTTTCCTCTCTTTCATTCTCATCTCCAAGACATCCTCAACTAAAACAACCTGCAGTTCCTGAAAAACAGTTTCTTATATCTTCAATTTCTTTTTTTTAAATTCTTTTATATGTTTGTTTATTTTTGAGAAAGAGAGAGAGAGAGAGCAGGGGAGGGGCAGAGAGAGAGGGAGACACAGATCTGAAGCAGGCTCCAGGCTCTGAGCTGTCAGCACAGAGCCCGAGCGGGGCTCGAACTCCCGAACCGTGAGATCATGACCTGAGCCGAAGTTGGACACTTAACTGACTGAGCCACCCAGGCACCCCCTTATATCTTCAATTTCTAATAAGAGGTCCCTTCCTGTGGAAAGAATTCCCAGACCTACGTGGGTAGGGTTAGCACTTTTCTCCTTTGGGAAAGGAGAATGCCAAGAATTCTGGCTCAAGAGTTGTATCATTATTTTATGTTACTAAGAAAATGTTGATGTTTAAATGATGACACAATTCTTGTCATTTAACTTTTTATTTTATATAAACTGAAAGAGCTCTGTTGGAACCCTTTAGACACAGAAGTGGCATACCACTGTGAGGCACTATCATGTTCAGAGACATTAAATCCCAAATCCAGAGATGTTGATATGTGAATAAATGTGTATCTCAGAACTGATGAAATATAGTATCTCTCTTAGCCAAATGTGATTGTTATTAATGGTCTCTACTACATTCCTAAAAGCTCTTCACATGTCAGGAAATGTGACTGTGTTCATCTTAAATTCTTAAAGGCTGTGCATTTAGAAAGCACATAACTGGTGTTCAATGAATGTTGTAGAGGACCTCTACATTCTTATGGAGTTGGCTTAATATTGGCTATTTCATATATCATGCATAGTTTCTAGAAGGAAAAACATCCTAACAGCTGCCAAATCTTTGTTTAACCTAGCCTGATAAAATCACAAAATTAGTCCCTTTACTAAGAGTCTGCGTTTACTCTAGAATAGGAATTAGAATAATAGAATAGTAGAGTTGGAAAGAATCTCAGAGACAACTAATCTAGCCTGTACTTTTTATACATCAGGAAAACTTGTCCTACCACTTTTATTTATCAAAAGCATGCACGCCTGTTAATTAGAACTTCTGACTAGTGAGTGTGGGCCAAGGGGACATAATTACCTCCAAAAGCAGAGAAATTTGACATTAAAAATGTTAAATTTACATAAAGTGAAATGGACTTTTGTGTATATATCTGTGCACATGCATAGATGTACACACATGTATATATTTATGCATACAGGTACATAATATGTATAGACATATACATATCTATCACATGTATAGATTTATGTAACCGTCACCAGAATCGCAATCTGTACATTTGACACAGTGAGACCGAGGCTGTGTGGCTTTGAAATCCAGGTCTCTTTATTCTTCACTAAGTGTTTCCTCCATTATTTCATATTTGCTTCCTTCCTCGTAAAATAGTCTCTGGTCCATTCAAGCTGGACTCTTCATCATTCTCTATCATTCCATGTACCTATCTTCTTCTGGGACCTTTCTTTAGGATAAAACTTCTACTTAAAATACCCTCTACTCTCAGAAAAAAAACAAAGACTTGTTTAAGTCCTACCTACTCTTTCTTCACTTAATCAAGTTATACTTCCATGAAGCTTTCTGATTACCCTTAATAGTCGCTCCCTTTTCTAAACTCTTGTAACATATACTGTATATGAGCTTGCATTTAATTTATCTTTTAATGTATTTACATTCTCCTTCCTATATACTGCAAATGGAGATTTTATCTTTTACCTCTTGTACCTCCAACTTCATTTTTATTTACTGAACATTTGTAGAATTGAAGATTTCTTTTTTTTTTTTGGCGGGGGTAATCTTCCAGGTATTTCCCTCAGTCCTCCGACTGTGGCAATGTTCTGTCTTCTTTATACCATTCTGTAGTTTTAGCGGCTCAATTAGAAGGCTCCTCTTTTGACCTTGGCCATGGCTGCCATGTTTAAAATAAAAATCACCAGCTGAAGCATGGTGTCTTTGCAGGCCATTAGTCATTTTGGGCTCTCTGTGTCTGAACCCTCTTGCTGTGTTTTGGCAATTCCCTATGTTATACTTCTGCCTACCGCCTTCCTTCCACAGTAAAAGCTGAGAATATCAGATCCTAATTTTCCCATCCTCCTGTGAAGCTAGGACCCACCTGTGAATCAGGAGCTAAAGGTTCAAAGAAGAAAGGGTAGCACAGAATTTGTTCTGGTCGTGTTGGTTGGCAGTCGTGACATCTGTTTTCTAAGGGTGGCATGGAGTAGTGATGGAGGCAGCCGTGGAACCTGTGGTCTCCTGTGTTGAGTTGCAACATTCATGTTGTTTTCACTGTGGAGCTTTTGTGGCATGATTTTGACTGTGGGTCTGGAGGCCTGATTTTTCACGTTTGGCAATAGCTCCTCTGTGCATTTCTTTTCTACTTATAACCAGCCAAGACTGGTTTCTTTTGTCAACAACTAAGAATTTTGCCTGGTATGGTGTCATACAGCCTGGACGTAGAGGCCTACAATGGGTTCTTGTCTTGGCTCTGTCCCAAAATGTCTGACCTTGGATGAATCACTTAAATATTTAGATTCATCATTTTTAAAATGGGTATTTTCAAGGTCTTTTCATCTCTAAGTTCTATTATTTTTGCTTCTGCTAATTGACTGGTGGGACGCTAATGTGATCATCATTGGCTGCCAAACCCATCAGCGGGTACCACCAAATTCTGTTCACATTTATTTCAGTATGGTACTGGTCTTTTCTATTCCAGTAATTCCTGGGTTCTTGTGCCTGTATTTAACCCTATTGGTTAGCTAGTGTTTACTGGTACTGTGCACGCTTGCATCTTGACAGGTGTAAAAATGTTCTTTGTTCTCTGTTTAGTGATCTGATTGAAGGGGAAAAATGCTTTAGGCACCAGTAGGTTTCGAGGTTTCTGTGGTAATGTTGATTCAGACGAGAGCTCCTTAGTGTAGAGCTGAAATTCAAAGTCATAAATTGTAAAAATTACATTTTAATGCAGTACTGTTGGCTGAGAGATTCAAGATTTAAAGAGACCAGCCTTTTAATAGTTTTTTACATGTGCACACTGGAACAACTAATGTGAAATAGTTTTTCAGGAAAGCTAACAAATGCGTTCTAAGTGCCACATCAGTGTAGGGTTATAGCCATTGGCTCTGCAATTGTCTTTTGAAAAAATGGGAGAAGAGGGAGAAGGCACTTAGAGGTCATCCACATTCAAACCTAGCTTCAGAAGGAAAGAATCTTTTCGTGGCTTTCTGACCCCTAGTCTCTGTCCTTTCCAGACACCACATGAAAATAAAATGCGATTAACATTAATTTTGTTTTCTGTCTTATCTTAGCAAATGCACATGATTTTATGGTTTCATTTGTCACCACGGCAAAAACTGATAATACTTTAAAATTTGTTTTCTTTTATGTTTTATTTATTTTTGAGAGAGAGGGAGAGAGAGAGGCAGAATACAAGCAGGGGAGGGGCAGAGAGAAAGAGGGAGACATAGGATCCGAAGCAGGCTCCAGGCTCTGAGCTGTTAGCTTAGAGACCAACATGGGCCTTGAAGTCATGAACTGTGAAGATCATGACCTGAACTGAAGTCAGATGCTCAGCCGACTGGACCACCCAGGAGCCCTAATACTTTTTTATTTGGTCATACTCGTCTTAGAAGCAGCAGTGGACACTGGGCTGCAGTGAGAATGATGGAGATTTTGTTGGGAGAGCGTCTTTTATTGCATCATCTAGAGAAAAGGTGGATGGAGTTTTATTAATCAGACATTCAGATTCAGATTGCACAAACATTTATTGAATGCCAGATGGGTTAGGGACTATCACCTATGCGGCAATGGTGTGGCAATGGTAAGTTTTCAAGTTAGTGCCCACATTGTGCCAATTGCTGTGGAATTACTATAAACCTTTAAACACTCCTACAGCGGTCTTCAGATTTAGCCAGGGAAATGTCTTAAAAATTAACACACATGGAACAAGTCTAAAATAGTTAGGGGTCAAACTCTGCAATATTAACTCTAAAAATGCGGCAGAAGTTTAGATACAGAGTAATGTGGGCTGGAGGGCCTGAGAATACCACGTGGTAGAGTCAGAACTTGAGGGGTGTGCTTGTAAGATTTTTTTTAAGTTTATTTATTTATTTAATAAATAAGAGCATGTGTGACTAGGGGAGGGGCAGAGAGAGAGGGAGACAGAGAATCCTGATGGAGGGCTCAGACTCATGAACCGTGAGATCATGACCTGAGCTGAAGCAGACCCTTAATTGACTGAGCCACCCAGGTGCCCCGTGCTTATAAGATTTTGAGAGGACAGCAGGACAGAGGAGGGAGAACTGTTCAGGGAAAGTGGCACATCATATTCAAAGAAAGAGTGGAAGGGAAGGTGAGTGTGGTATATGCATGTGCAGTGGAGAGAAGGAAATTACCGGACTAAGATTGGGGTTACCGAGTCCTATGTATAAGCAGACACTGAGGGTAGTGCTAGAGTAAAGGTTGAAGAGTTTGTACTCGAAATAGCCCATAAAAAGGTATGACAAACAAATGTTTTAAAGCATATTACAAAAGATTGTTTTGTATATCATCCTACATTCTCCTTTCCATTTTTTTTTCCCCAGACTCCCTCGAGCCCACTTATCAGCAGCTTCAGAAAATGAAACTGGACAAGAGCCCCTTTGTGGTCGTATCTGTGGTTGGGCAGGAACTCCTGACAGCTGGCCATCATGGCGCCTCTGTGGTTGTCTTAGAAGCTGCTCTCAAGATTGGCACCTGCAGCCTCAAACTGAGAGGTTCGGTTTTCTCTGCCCTGAGCAGTGCTTACTGGTCTCTTGGAAACACAGAGAAGAGTACTGGATACATGCAGCAGGACTTGGATGTAGCCAAGACCTTAGGTAGGGTATGCTTCTGTCTTTTATTTCAGTACAGAAAGGAAATAAAGAAAACTGATTAGCCTGACATGGATAGGGATACCACATGCAATGAAAAGTGAGTGCGTCTCTAGAACATTCTGTGTTTTAGAGTGCTTAGGTCTCCAGCGCTTTTCTTATAACAAGATACCAAGGCTTCCCAAAGGCCAAGATATGTGGATTAACATATTCATTGCCCTCTTCAGAGATTTGGGCTCACAGATTTAATATCCCAAATGATAGTATTGATGGGTGAATCTTTCATCTTAATTTTAATTTTTGCCTCCCTTAGGAGGCGTCAGCATTTTGTCAGAGGCAGTAGTACAGTGCACTGGTTAGGAGTGGGGCCTCTGGAGCCAGACTGCTGAGTTTAGCACCTTGGCTCTGCCGCTTACTAGCCATATGACCTTCTGCAAGTTGCCTCAGCTGTCTGTGCTACCATTTCCTCATTTGTAAAATGCATGTGGCTTATGATTACGGTTGTTGTCACAGCGATTATTCAGTGACTTGCAGGGTTGCAGTAAGAGCAGAGACACGGTAATTCTGCCATCAGCATACTTGCAAAGAAGCAACACATCGTAGTAGGTTTGTAGTTAAATCACTGAATCAACAAGCTGATGGTTGTTCAGATCCAGAGGTCATTAGCAGAGCATTGAGCTGACTCCTAACAGCTGGTTTGTGTCAAGTTCTTTATCCTCTCATTTCTAGGACCCCTACATCCCTGACTGTAGTTGTATGTTATAACAACAGTTACTGTCCAGAGATTCGAGTTCTAGGACCATAACTTACTACATAGAGTCTTGGAGAAGAAGCAAGTACTTTTCTAAAAGAAGGGAAGTGAAATCTTAGCTAGTAAATCTATGGTTCTTAAATTAATATGGGCATTACAAATTATAATTAACACTATAACTTAGAGAAATTTTATCTTTTTTTAAAATCCAACCCAGGTGACCAGACAGGAGAATGCCGAGCTCATGGGAATCTGGGCTCTGCATTCTTCTCCAAAGGAAATTATCGGGAGGCTCTCACTAACCACAGGCACCAGTTGGTGCTCGCCATGAAACTCAAGGATCGAGAGGTAGGAAGTTTACCTGCAGACCTTATACATTTTTTTGGAAACATGGAGTCTTTTTTTGCCGTTCAAAATGTTTTAGGCACCCTAAAATGTTGCTTTTAGAAGTTGATGATCATTGACTCTTTCATCACCAATCAGGTATTGAATGTCTACCACATATAGACCTTAAGGGTACAGAGATGGATAAGACTTGGCCCCTGACTTCAGGATCTAACAGCCTGCATTGTCAGATACATTGCTCTTATTCAATTCAGATATGAAAGGAAGAGACCTATGTAAAATTAACAAAAAATGTATCTTCATGATATATCCGTTAAGTTAAAGAAACACACATTTGCTTTATTTGAGATGGGGTATTTTTACTGCAAGCTCTTCATGTTGTGTCTTTGATGGACTTTTAACTCAGGTGGTAGAAGCATAGTAAGTCTGATTGAGAGACATGAATTATAATGATAAAGAATACTGTCTATCTTTATTAGAGAAACGGAATGTAATCTTCTCAGAGAGTTGGTATCCAGTAGATGCAGCATGATGAAAAAGTGCCTGCCAAGTGGAGAGAGGGTAGGGTTTGGAGCGAACTGTTCTGGTACTTCCTGGCTCAGAGATCTTGGGGAAATTATTCCTTAATTCCTCTTTGCCTCTGTTTTCTTATTTAGAAAATAATGATTGTATTTATCCCATACGCAACTGTGATAGGATTATAAATAATATATATATGTAAAGTGCCTAACATGGTACTTGGAATTCCATAAATGGTAGCTTCTATACTATAATATTATTAACAAGAGGAGGGTAATAGGAGAGGTAATAACAAATTTATGAATCAATCTATGTGTTGGGAAGTATATTTAGTTATTATATTTAGTTATCTTAGAATTTCACTGTGGGACATTATAGAGATTAATTATATTATTTAAATGACTCGGCATCTTCAAGTCTCTAGAACACGGTCAGTCACTAGGAGCGAACTGGGGAAGAAAAAAAACCTTTGTTTCAGTGGTGTGCTGGAATCTCCCCTTGGGAATGGGAGAGACTTCCATAAAGTCTCTCTCATCCATGGATGTCAGAAAAAAGCCTTTGAAAGCTGCCAAAATATATCATTCAAGGGAGATGGACTTCAGGTGATTTTATTCTCAAAATAATACTAAAGACTTTTCTCTTTGTTTATTTACTCTTAGTTTACAAACAGTTCTTAAAAGCCAGATAATCTGACTTCTCCATGTTAAGGGAATGAAAAGAGGGATCGGACTTCTAGATGCAGATATACTGGTGGCATTAAGTGAGAGCCAGGTTTAAGAACTAAACCAGCATAGCTGTCTAAATAGGGCCATTTAGTGAAGGCTCGCATGTCTATAAATATGTCAAAAGCTGCATTTGTACTCTATTGTCCTGACCTTTGGGATGCATATATATTAGCCCAATTACTGAATTGGGTCCAAAGACTTGTAATTAGGGCATAGGATTATCATAGGTATTAAAAAGGAGAAGTGAAAATTTTCTGGCTTCCCTCTTCTTAATAGTGTAATTTTCTATAGCCTGTGTTATCTGGGTTTTATAAACCTTTGCTGTATAATAATAAGAAATCATTAAATTATAAGCATGGAAGGGACCTTGAGATAATACTAGAACCAGTTGCCTCCCCAAATCTTCCCATCTTCAAATTTCTGCCTGCCACAGCCACTCCATCTCCCCCTCTTTTGGCCTCTACTTCACCACCACACTAGTTCACAAACCTGCCTTTTGGGAAACCCTTCTTATGTATAAGTAAGACTGATTTTATCCCCTCTGGGACTAGACAGAGAATGTTCAGCCATAATTAATGGTCTGTGGCCTCTCCTTTTCCAAGCTGAAAATCCCATTAATTTTATTTTTTTCCCATTAATTTTCTCTTCAAAGTTTCTCATTATCAAAACTGGAATAATTTTTACACCCCCCTCCTGACTATTTCATTTTCACTGTTGCCCATTCTGGTTGCCGGTTAGCATCGGCCACAGGGGAAGCCTTGTTTTGGGATGTTCTATCTAGCCCATGCCCCTGCTCTGTATTGCCAAAGCGTATTTATCTGATTTCTAGACTCACCTGTAGAATTCCTCTTTTCTCTCACGGTGTCTCTTCTGTTGTGTTTGCCCCTGGAATCCTAGGGTACCATTCATTTTCTTGAAAACTTAATGCTTTTTTCTTACCTTGTCCCTTAATTTTTAAGGTTGCAGTTGAGTGCTGCTGCTTCTCTGCCTGCATTAAACTGGGAATCTTCATTCCCACATCCCTGAAACCAGCCAATGGTTTTTAAGACTGGAGTTACTAGAACTTAAAGGAACATACAAAGAAATTATTGCAGTAATGCGTATTTCATTCAGTTTCAAAGTTTTAGTTGGCCAGTCTTCTGTGATGTGATTCAGTGAAGTGTGATGCCTGCTCGCAAAGCACCTAACATGTGTAGAGCACTGTGCTGAGGGTTCTGGGTCTAGACAATGGGTGTGGGGGTCTCTCCTCTTGAAGGGCTGATGTTTTCTTTGAGACAGAACTTGAATATAACAAAAGTATTATTAATACAGTGCTTGAGCAATAAATAATGAGCATTCTCTTTAATCGCTGCCAAGGTTCTCGAATTCCAGAGGAGACAGAGACTCCCAGGTATAGACCTGGGCGAGCTTTGTGAAACAGGTGGAACTCAAGTTGGCCCCTGAGTGAGATGTAGAAATTGGCGTGCGGGGTTCTAAAACCTGGTCACCATATCAGTCATGAGGGATAAGATAGTTCATACCATTAACAAAGGTCTGATACTATTTTGTACCATCCTGTTTGTTTTAGTCACAGACTCCTAGTTTTTTAAAAAAATAATAGTTATTAATTTCACCCAGTTATATAAAAAATTCATGAAAATAACCAGCCATAAACCTACCATCCTTTCAATATTTTGGGTATAATCTTTTAGCAAATATGCACATGTAATTGTTTATTCAGAGAAAAATTGAAATCCTACTATGATACTTTTATAACTTGTTTTTTTTGTTAATTTTTTCCACTTAATTTTTTACCTTTCTGCATTGTTTATTTATTTTTAATTAAAAAAAATGTTCATCTCATTTATTTTTGAGAGAGAGAGAGAGAGAGAGAGCAAGCAGGGGAGGGGCAGTGAGAGAGGGAGACAGAGGATCCAAAGCAGGCTCTGAGCTGCCATTGCAGAGCCTGATGCAGGACTTGAACTTACAAACTGTGAGATCATGACCTGAGCCAAAGTCGGACGCTTAACCAACTGAACCACCCAGAAGCCCCCATTTCTGCATTTTATGAAATTTCTACTGAAGTCGTATGGTTTTATCACAAATTATTTCATCTCTACCCCTGTTGTTATATATTTAGTTTCAAAATTTTTGGTATTATAAAATCTGGAAAAACATCTTTGTAGATAAATCTTTGAACATATTTCTCATCATTTCCTTTGGCTAAATTATTAAAAGTGGGCTTGCTTGGAAAAATCGTATTAAGGCTTCTGATACTTAATGTTAAATAGCTCTCAGAAAGGCTATATCTGTTTTCCGTCCTACCAACAATGTATCAGAGGTTCTATTTCCCTGCACTGGCCAACACTTGGAATTACTAACTAATAAATAACTTAAACTAAAATGTCAGCTTGATAAGTAAAACCAAAAAGTGGTATATTGATTGCTGTTTTACTTTGCATTTCTTTAATTGCTATTGGGGCTGACTATTTTTTTTTTAACGTTTATTTATTATTATTGAGAGACAGAGAGACACAGAGTGTGAGCCGTGGGAGGGGTAGAGAGAGGGGGAGAACAGAATCTGAAGTAGGCTCCAGACTCTGAGCTGTCCACACAGAGCCCGATGTGGGGCTTGAACTCACAAACTGCGAGATCATGACCTGAGCTGAAGTTGGTCGCCTAACCAACTGAGCCACCCAGGTGCCCCTGGGGCTGACTATTTTTAAAAATTTCTTTTACAAAAAGCTTGAATACTCATCCTTTTTTTTCTGTTGTGATATTTGATGATTTTATTTTTTATGTATTTTTTTTTGATGTTGGTTATTTAATATTGATCTGATACTAGGCCTTGCAGTATCAGCCCAGTGAGCTGTTGGACAATTTGTGTTCTAATGCACAGTTTTAATTATTGTTGCTTTATTGCACATTTTATATCTGCTATAAGCTTCATGACATTATTCTTTTAAAAAAAAATCTAGAATATTCTTATCTTCCCTCAGTACCCCCAAATGAACTTTAAAATCACTTTGTTGAATTTTGGAGACTCTTCCATTGGTATTTTTGTTGGAATTGTATGAAATTTACATATTAATCATGGATAAATTGATGTCCTTTCAATAGTTGGTCTTCTGTTCAGGAGCCTGGTCTGCTCTTGCATTTCACCTTGTATGCCCTTCAGCGATCGATACTTTTAGGGAGAGTTTTTCCATATTTATTTATTTTTATTTGAATATAGTTGACACACAATGTTACATTAATTTCAGGTGTACAACATAGTGATTTTACAAGTTTATGTATTATGTTCCGCTCACCACAAGTGTAGCTACCATCTGTCACTACACAACACTATTACAATATCATTGACTATATTCCCTATGGCTGTGAAGTTTATTCCTGCAACTTCTCATTCCGTAACCGGAAGCCTGTATCTCCCACTCCTTTGACTCATTTTCCCTATCCATCCCCTCCCTTCTGGCATCCATCAGTTTGTTCTTTGTATTTTTAGTTCTGATTCTGCTTTTTGTTTGTTTACTCATTTGTTTTTTTAGATTCCACATATGAGTGAAATCATATGGTAATTGTCTTTCTCAGTCTGACTTATTTCACTTAGCATAATACATTCTAGCTCCATCCATGTTGTTGCAGATGGCATGGTCTCATCTTTTTTTTTAGGGCTACATAAAAACAAAGCTGGAGATATCGCAATTCCAGATTATAAGATATACTACAAAGCTGTAGTAATCAAAATAGTATGGTACTGGCACACAACAGACACATAGATCAGTGGAACAGAATATAGAACCCAGAAATAACCCCACATTTATATGGTCAATTAAAGTATGACAAAGGAGGCAAGAATATGAAATGGGGAAAAGACAGTCTCTTCAGTAAATGATGTTGGGAAAACTGTACATGTGGAATGAAATTAGACCACTTCTGGGACACTTGTGGGGCTCAGTCACCTAAATGTCTGACTCTGGCTCAGGTCATGATCTCTTGGTTTGTGAGTTGGAGCCCTGCATTGGGCTCTGTGCTGACAGTGCAGAGCCTGCTTGGGATTCTCTCTCCCTTTCTCTCTGTCCCTCCCACATCTTTCTCTCTTCCAAACTATATAAATAAACTTAAAAAAAAAAAAAAAAAAAGAAATTAGACCACTTCTAACACCATATACAAAAATAAACTCAAAATGGATTTAAGACCTAAATGAGTCCTAGAAGAGTGCACAAGTAATAATTTCTCTGACATTGGCTACAACATTTTTTCTAGATATGTTTTTTAAGGCAAGGAAAACAAAAGCAAAACCAAAAAAAAAAACAAAAAAACAAAAACAAACCCACAAACCATTGGGATTACATCAAAAAAGGAAAAAAAGCTTTTGCACAGCAAAGAAAAGCAAACAAAACAAAAAGGCAACCTACTGAATGGGAGAAAATATTTGCAAATGATATATTCAATAAGGGATTAAGATCTAAAATATATAAAGAATTTACACAATTCAATGCAATTTTTTCCTAGATATTTAATGTATCTCATTGGAAATAGGATATTTCTTTCCATTGTGTGTAGGTTTCTAAAATTAGGTACTGATGGGGGCATGTGGGTGGCTCAGTTTTTGATTCATGCAATTCTTGATCTTGGGGTTGTTTGAGCCCCACGGTGGGTGTGGAGATTGCTTAAAAATAAAATCTTAAGGAAACACAACAAAGCAAAACAAACTAGGTACTGATGATATATAGGAAAGGTGTTTGTTTTACATGTTTTGCATGTTTTGGCGCATGTGAAAATTCTCTCATAGCTCATAATTTTTTGTTGATTCTTGTGAATTTTCTTGTAATGGAAATTTTTTGCAAATAATGATAGTTTTGTGCATTTCTTTCCTTATGTTATATCTCTACCTTTTTTTTCTCTTAACTTTTGCACTGGTGGAACTCTGAGAACTCTCCCCAAAAGAATCACTCTTCCTCTTGAGTACAAAAAGCTAGAGAATGTACTTTTTTTTTTTTTTTTTTAATTTTTAGAGAGAGAGAATCTTAAGCAGGCTCCATGCTCAGCGTGGAGCCCAATGCAGGACTTGATCCCATGTCCCTGGGATCATAACCTGAGCCAAAATCAAGAGATGGACATTCAGACAACTGAGCCACCCACGTGCCCCATCAGAGAATGTGCTTTCTATGACTATCCTACTCTTACATTGTATCTGTGACCTCAAAATGTACCTTGGTTTCCCTTTTGCATTATTTTGATATTGAAATAAAATATAGGACACTGACTTTTGAAGCAAAAGCTAACCACTGTGAATGGTGTGGTTATGAGGATACCAAGCTACATCTTTCTGCATTTTATATCTTTGGCTCTAGTATATTTTAATATTTTCTCAAATAGTGAGGTAACAGCCTGAAACCACTCTGTCCACGTACTTAAAAAGCAGTAGGTTTTTCTTTTATACAATTACTCTCAGAAACTTAATAGGGGAGGTGATACCTTCTCCACAGGAATTTTTCATTCTAACTAACCTTCTATCTGCTCTAATGGTTTGAAAATTAATTTCAGGTGCCCATAGAGACCTTCCTATGAGCTAATATTAATTGCCAGATGAGTGCATAAATTATACTGTATTAGAGATGTTTTTCTCTATTTAGGAATCTGATATGCAAATATGCTGATGACTCTGAAGCTTTTTTCATCAGTCTGATTTCTCTCCTGGGTGTCATATTTCTTTATCCAACTGCTTCCTGGACACCCACCTTCAATTCCTAACTTAGCCCTCAGTCGGTGCCTATTTCTGCATTCGCTGTTTGTCCTCCTGTTGCCAAGCCACCTAACTCTCACCTTTGGCTTGTTCCCGGGTTCTCTTCTTTCTGGCAACCTCTTTTCTGGGTCCTCCCTTCCACCATGCCATCTTTTGCCTGGACTGTTGTAGAACTTCCCACTCTTCCTACCACGTACTCTCCTACAAGTAAAGGAGAGGTTTCAACTGCTTGGACCCATGAGCATAGCCTGAAGTTGCCGCCGTTAACTAGGTAGTTTCTTTCAAGTGTAGTGCAGTGCCTGAGAATGTGAACTTCAGTATTAGACAAACTTGAACTTTGGCTCTGACACTTATTACCATGTGACTCTGAACATTATTTAACTCTTCTAGGTGTGATGGACATGTGAGTTATTTCTAATGTTTGGCTTTTATGAAAAAGCTGCTAGTGAGCATTTTTGTAGATGTCTTTCGGGAAACATCAGCAATGTTTCTTCATACATACGTTTAGACTTATTAATTTTTACCAGCTTTCTGAAGTAGTTATACCAAGTTACATCATCAGCAATATAAAGGATGTGAAGCCTTAATAGCAGATAAATAAAAAGTAAAAAGGGACACCTGGGTGGCTCAGTTGATTAAGTGTCCAACTCTTGATTTAGGCTCAGGCCATGATCCCAGGGTTGTGAGATCGAGCCCCACGTCGGGCTTTGCTCTGACAGCATGGAGCCTGCTTGGGATACACTCTCTCCCTCTCTCTCTGCCCCTCCCCCCTCTCAAAATAAAATAAATAAAACTAAAAAAAAAATAAAAAGAACAAGGTATATGGAAACACAAATATCTGAGTAGATAACTCTGTGTGTGTAGTTAACATTTTTATTTTATTTTTTGAGAGACAGGGACAGAGCACTGGTTGGGGAGGGGCAGAGAGAGAAGGATACACAGAATCCGAAGCAGGCTCCAGGCTCTGAGCTGTCAACACAGAGCCTGATGCGGGGCTTGAACCCACGAACTGTGAGATCATGACCTGAGCTGAAGTCAGGCGCTTAACTGACTGAGCCACCCAGGCGTCCCTATGTGTGTAGTTACATAGAGGAAGCGATTCTAGTAGTAACTACTTTGTTTATTGTTGTGAGAATCAAATGAGTTCGTGTAAAGTGTTTTCTTAGCACAGTGCCTAAGACACAATAAGAATTCAAAAATGGTGCTACTGTTATTATTGGCATTATCTTTGGCACCATCATTTAAATGAGTCACGTGCAGTTGCACATGCCTATGTAATATTAGAGTTTAATTCAGTGTAAAATTGTTTTCCCCCAGATAGTCAAGTAAACTCAACACTCTTGGAAAAAGTGCTATTTATTTGCTAGGTAGCTTTGCGTACTTCTTGTCATACTGGAAAATGTAAATACTGTAATTTGTGAAATCTGTTTTACCTCTGCCCTGATGCTAGTTTCTTCTCGATTTGATCCATCACCTACAGAGATCTATGAGTTACCCCCCAAAAATTTAGTTCTGATCACATAATTTTCCTGCTTAAAATCCTTTGACAGCTTTCTCTTGCCTTCAGGATAAAGTCTAACCCCCTTCATAACCTTTTCCCATTGCTTCAGCCACTCAGTATGTCACACGCCTTAGCGTCTGTTCATACTAGCCTGCTTGTCATACTTTGTTAAATGTGCCTTATACTTTCCCCTCCGTATCTTTACTCTTTCGGGTCTGCATAGAAGACCCCATCTTTGACCCCTCAGCAATGTTTTCCGTATTCGGGTTTCATTAAATTGCCTCTGCACCATGAAAGCTCTTTTAAAAAGTTTTACCTTTTTACTCATTATCATACAAATGTTGGTGAAGCCCACTTTACCAATCCTTTTTTTTTTTTTTTTTTTTAATGGTTAATCCCTTTTGTGTTCTGTTTAAGAGAATGTTTGTGTATCCCAAGGTCATCAAAATATTTTTCTGTGAGGCTTTACTGTTCTACCTTTTGCATTTAGGTCTCCTGCCACTTGGAATTTACATTTGTGTTTGGTTTGGGGTAGGGATCAAAGTTCAGCTTTTTCCCTCATATACATATCCAATTAACACAGAACCATATATTCACAAGACCACACTGTATGCTCCTTTTGTCGTAAGTCAGGTGTAAGGTATATAAGGACTCTCTTTTCTGTGTTGTTGATTTCTTTGCCTACTCCAGTGGCGTAGCTGCTTTACTGCAGCTTTTTTTTTTTTAAGTATTTTTTTAACGTTTATTTATTTATTTATTTATTTATTTATTTATATTTATTTATTTATTTATTTATTTTAATATATGAAATTTACTGTCAAATTGGTTTCCATACAACACCCAGTGCAATGAGAAAAAAATGAAATATGGCCTTTTGTAGCAACGTGGATGGAACTGGAGAGTGTGATGCTAAGTGAAATAAGCCATACAGAGAAAGACAGATACCATATGGTTTCACTCTTATGTGGATCCTGAGAAACGTAACAGAAACCCATGGGGGAGGGGAAGGAAAAAAAAAAAAAAAAAAAAGAGGTTAGAGTGGGAGAGAGCCAAAGCATAAGAGACTATTAAATACTGCAGCTTTTTAATGAGTCTGGAATTCTAGTAGCTTTGTTTTTCTTTAGGATTGCGTTGGCTATTCCAGGTTATTTACATTTATATACATGTAAGTAAATATATGTATTTTAAAATAAGCTTATTGTTCCCCTTTCCTTCACTCAAATATCCTGCTGGGATTTTGATTAGGATAGCATTGAATCTATAAGTATATTTGAATCTAATAGTCCATGAACATGGTATATTTCTGCATTTATTTAAGCCTTGTAAAATCTATTACAGCAATGTTTTATAGTTTTCAGTGTAGAACTATTGCATAATTTCCTTTAGTTTTATCCTTAGGTGTTAGGTGTGTGTGCGTGTGCACATGTGCCTTTTATTGTAAATGATATTTTATTATTTTCCTTTAATTCAGCAGTATTTTATTTATATTTAAACTCTAGTGTAATTAACATACAATGTTATATTAGCTTCAAGTGTACAATATAATGATTTAACAATTCTATACATTGCTTAGTGCTCATCATGATAAGCGTACTCCTAATCCCCTTCACCAATTTCACCCACCCCCATCCACCTTCCCTGTGGTAACCATTAGTTCTCTATTGTAAATGGTATTTTAAATTTTTATTTTTCCCAGGTTTTCCTCCTTGACCCCAGATATTCAACAACCCTTGGAACAGGTCAATTTGCTCATACATTTATATTCCCATACCACTTTGTTTTTCATTCTTATGTTTTTACCATTTTGTAAGTAATATATGAATTAATTATTGATGTAAAAGATTCAAACGTTATCCTTTCCAGAAGTGACCCCTGTTGCCAGTTTGAAGAATTTCCCTTCTACGGGGTGCCTGGGTGGCTCGGTCGGTTAAGCGGCCGACTTCGGCTCAGGTCACTGTCTAGCGGTCCGTGAGTTCGAGCCCCGCGTCGGGCTCTGTGCTGACGGCTCAGAGCCTGGAGCCTGCTTCAGATTCTGTGTCTCCCTCTCTCTGTGACCCTCCCCCGTTCATGCTCTGTCTCTCTCTGTCTCAAATATAAATAAACGTTAAAAAAAAAAAAACTAAAAAAAAAAAAAAAGAATTTCCCTTCTAGAGTCAAACGTTATCCTTTCCAGAAGTGACCCCTGTTGCCAGTTTGAAGAATTTCCCTTCTAGATCTACACTGCCCACTATGGTAGCCGCTACCACATGTAGCTGTTCGCATTTAAAATGTGAATAGTTTGAATTGAGATGTGCTGTAAATGTAAAATACACACTAAACTTTGAGCACTTACAATGAAAACAAAGAACGCAAAGTATCTCATTACTAAGTTTTTACATTGACTGCAGTATAATAATATTTTGGATACATTGGATTAAATAAAATATGTTATTAATTCCACTTTTCTTGTTTTACATTTTTATGTGGTTACTAGAAAGTTTAAATTATTATATTTGTATTAGGCAGCATGGCTGTAGCCCATTTTCTGTTAGGGTTCTGTTTTTCATATGTGAAAATATGATATTGTTTTACAAATAGTTTTTTCACTTAATAGTCTTAAACCTCTTTTCATGTTAGCACATGTAGATCAACCACGTTCTTTTGAACTTCTGTGTAGTGCAATGTATTATGGATATACCACTCATCTGCTGATGGAATGTTCAGGGAGATTTGTTTTCTTTTTACAAACATGGTCGCAACAAAAAAGACCTTGTACAAGTCACTTTATATACATTTAGGAGTAGTGTCTAGTAAGTGGGACTCCTGGGTGCACAGCTATTATACACATTTTAAATTAAAAGATTTTCCCAAATTGTACACACAAAAGGTTGTTCTAAGCCTGTAAGCACTTGATATCAGTCTTTTAGTTTGGGTTTTTTTTGTTTTTTTTTTTTTCAAATTGACTGGCAAAGTGTAGCCTCTAGTGATATCTCAGTTATAGCACTTATCATTTGTTTGTAATGGTGCTCTTCTCCCCATTGTGTAATTGGCAGCTTCTGGAGGGAGAGGAGAATAGCTTATTTATATCTATAATCTCATTCATTCACTCATTCAACACATGTTTACTATGCCCCAGATGCTATAATGCCTTTGGGTATAAAGGTGAATGTGCCATTGTTCTTGCCCTCAAGGGGCCCAAATATTCTGGTAAGCCATCTGCCGTGTTCCAGTCCAGTGTCCATAAATGCCTATCAGCCTGGAGGAAAAACATTGAGGGTTATAGGAGGTAAAGAGTGCTTTCATCATCTTGGTTCTTAGGAATGGTGGTCTTCATTTTATTCAGAGCTGGAGAGGAAGACTTATGGAAGCCCAGTTGTAAATACCAACTAAGTTTACTCTCCTTTTCTGCAGCTACTTTGTGTCAGTAACTAAAATCTAGAGTTTACATTCAGAAGACTATATTTTGATAATATCTATCACATAAAAGATGAAAAAAGATTTTTTTAATCTTCATTTACTTTTGAGAGAGAAAGAGGCAGAGTGCAAGTGGGGGAGGAACAGAGAGAGAGGGAGACAGAATCCGAAGCAGGCTCCAGGCTCCGAGCTGTCAGCACAGAGCCCGATGCGGGGCTCGAACCCACAAACCGTGAGATCATGACCTGAGCCGAAGTCGGACGCTTAACCGACTGAGCCACCCAGGTGCCCCATTAAATTTTTTTTTTTAACGTTTATTTATTTTTGAGAGAGAGAGACAGAGCATGAACGGGGGAGATGGAAGAGAGAGAGGGAGACTCGGAAGCAGGCTCCAGGCTCTGAGCCATCAGCCCAGAGCCCAACGCGGGGCTCGAACTCACGGACCGTGAGATCATGACCTGAGCTGAAGTCGGATGCTCAACCGACTGAGCCACCCAGGCGCCCCGACATAGAAGATTTTTAAAATGAAATTTCATTCTTTGTGATTTTGAAAAGTAAAGATAAATAATAATCATTGTCAATTTATGAACGTGTGGGTTTACAGAAACTGTTACTGCCCCTGTCCTTCTCCCTGCCAAAGGACTACTTGACTTTTTGAGAAAATTGATCCTTCTAGATTTCCTTTAGGATGTAGCTACAGGAAATTAATTAGACAATTTTTGATGACATCATCGTGACCACAGCTCGTTCTCTGAAAACAATGCTATTTTTCTTGGACCTTTTTGCAGTATTTTCTATACTGTGCATATTAGTATATTAGTATGAAATCCACACAAAAATTTGTGGGGGGGAGTGGGTGAGAGAGAGACAGAGGCAAAGAATGTAGTGAAATAATTATTTTACTTCCAGTAGTACAGGAGTGTAGGTTAAAAGGTAAAAAGCATTCCAGTTTAGCAGAGAACCATGTCCTCATAGGGAGTATTAAGTTCAGGAGGGGAATGCTTGGCAATCTTTTCAGTGGTGTGTATCTTACAGGCTTTTAAGAAACAAATAAGATTCTTAAGCTTGTAACTCTTCAAATCACTGAAGAGTTGGAAAGTAGACACTTGTGAGGAATGGAGATAGGACATCAATTTCTTGATTGTGCTCTTTGTACTTTGTATTACAAATTAGCTGAGCCAGAGCTTTTGAGCCTGTAATGACTTATAAAAAGCTCTTTTTCTCATACTGATAAAATAGCTCTTGCCTCAAAAGAAATTGCAAACCCAGTGAATACATGAGTATGTATGTGTAATGTCTGATATATTTGCAAATCATTCTGCCCCTAGCTGTTCCATTCTCCAGCTAATTTTTTCAAGTTCTGCTTTATCATCGCTTCACCCATTACCCATTTTGGGTATCCTCTTCCAGGCCTGGTGTTTTGTAGTCTCTTCTACAGAGTAGAAGAAACTTCAGACTAGGAATAAGGAGAGCTGAATTCGAATCCTGGTTTTGCAACTAGTGGCCATATATAGACCTCTTCTGGGAGCCCTGATTGCTGGTTCACCATCTGTAAACAGGAAGACCAGATCAGATAATGTTTTATTGTTCAGTGTCATAGCCATTAGCCAAGAGTAGTTACATTAAATTAATTAGAATTAAGGTAAACAATTCAATTCCCCAGTCACAACAACTACATTTTAAGTGCTCAATAGCCCATGTGGTTAGTGGCTGCCATATCAGATATCACAGAAAAAAAAAATCTATTATCTCAAAGTTTTATCAAGTACTACTATTGAAGTTTTTTGTAGTTTTAATCTTTAATCAGAGGGAAAAACGTGCATCAGTGTGAATCACAGACCACCTTCATTTTTCCATAGTACCTGACATTTATACTAGACTCATCTGTATTTTCTGTTGATACACAGGAAAAGAGGGAAGATTCTGCTTCGGATAATGGCAATGTAGCTAGCCACATATAACAACTATGAACTTTGGGAAAAATATAAAACAAACAGTTACATGGAGGTGCTGGAGAGTGACCAAAAGCCAGCAGAAATTGAAGGAGAATTAACACTTGGAAGAAGGGAATAACACTAGATGAATTTCCATTTTTTTAAAAATTGCATTTTAATACCAATATAGTTAACTTACACTGTTATATTAGTTTCAAGTGTACAATATAGTGATTCAGTAATTCTGTATATTACCCAATGCTCATCAAAATAAGTGTACTCTTAATCCCCTTCACCTATTTTACTCATCCGCCCCATCCACCTCCCCTCTATAACCATCTATTTGTTCTCTGTGGTTAAGAGTCTGTTTTTTTGGTTTGTCTCTCTATTACTTTTGTTCATTTGTTTCTTAAGTTCCACGTATGAGTGAAATCAAATGGTATTTGTCTTTCTCTGGCTTATTTCATTTATTAGCATTGTGCCCTCTAGATCCATCCATGTTGTTGCAATGGCAACATTGCATTTTATGGATGAATCATATCCCACTGTATATATATACCACATCTTCTTTATCCATTCATCTACTGATGGGCACTTGGGCTGTTTCCATAATTTGGCCATTCTAAATAATAATTCCCTATTTTTAATGTTTTTATTGCCAGAGTGTCAGCACCATACACCACAATGCTACTGAAATGTATACAGAAACCTGCAGCATTACTGGTTGTAGAATCAGAGGACCGAGTTGGCCTCAACAACAGTAACCAGAAAGTAAGGAGGGTATCCTGGAAAGGAGAGATCTACAAAGAGAAGACCCAGATTCTGTGTATAAATTATTTTTTCCCCTAACATTTATTTACTTATTTTTGGAGAGAGACAGAGATAGCACAAAACGGGGAGGGGTAGAGAGAGAGGGAGAGGGAGAGAGAACCCCAAACAGGCTCTGTGCTGCCAGCACAGAGTCCAATGTGGGGCTCAAACCCATGAAGCTGTGAGATCATGACCTGAGCCACAACCAAGAGCTGGACGCTTAACTGACTGAGCCACCCAGATGCCCCTCTACGTATAAATTCTGATCAAATTTCTGAGTAATCTTTGAAGTAAGCATATGAGGGCAGATTCCAAGCAATTTGGCTAAGGCTGAAGGAACTGAAGAGATTTCAGCTGCTGCTCACTTTAGGGCAGTTTGGTGTTTGAGTTTGTTGGGGTTAACTGCCTGCAAAAACAAAAAAGTTGATACTCTGTAGGGGTAATATAACAAAGTCCTGGGTGTCTACAGTGTATCATTCACAATGTTCAGGATATATTCTAAAATTATTAGTCATAGGAAGAAACCGGGAAATGATTTATACTGAAGAGAAAAGGCATTCAATGAGACCAACCCCAAATGACCCAAAGGTTGGAATTAATAGATAAGAGTTTTTAAAGTTATAGCTATATTCAAATATGGAAAGTAAAATACGCTCATAATAAATGGAAAGAAAATATCAGTAGAGGAATAGAAACTATAAGAAAGTAGGGGTGCCTGGGTGGCTCAGTTGGTTAAGTGTCTGACATTGGGTCAGGTCATGATGTCACAGTCTGTGAGTTTGAGCCCCGCCTCAGGCTCTGTGCTGACAGCTCAGAGCCTGGAACCTGCTTCGGATTCTGTGTCTCCCTCTCTCTCTGCCCCTCCCCCACTCACACTCTGTCTCTCAAAAATAAATAAACATTTAAAAAATTCGTTAAAAATATACTAAAAAAAATTAAAGAAAGTAAAATGAAAATCTTAGCCCTGAAAAGTACAATATCTGAAATAAAAACATTCACTGAGTGGGTTGAATATTGGAGATGACAGAGAAGGAAATATGAACTTGAAGTTGGGTCAATTGAAATGATCTAATCTGAAAATGAGAGAAAATAGATTGAAAAGAATTAACAGAGCCTCATTGTCTTGTGGGACAGAGGATGATACACACACACACACACACACACACACACACACACAATGTTGTGTGGAGGATCAAATAAACAAAATAATGAAAAAATGTTGGTAGAAATATGACTAAAATTTCCCTAAACTTTTTAAAAATAAATTTACAGTTTCTAAAAATCTAGCTAAACTCCAGCAGAATAAATACAAAGGAAACCATACCTACGCAATTTATAGGGAAATGACTATAAACCAATTATAAAGAAAAAACTCTTGAAAGTAACCAGGGGAAAATTACCCATTACATAGAGAGGGACCAACTGTACTAATGATGGCTGATTTCTTATGAAAAATATTAGAGTCCTGAAGACAGAACACAAGTTTTAAAATGCTGAAAGGAAAACAAACAAAACCCTGTTAGCCCAGAATTCAAGAATGAGCAAAAAGAATTTTCAAGAATGATATTTCAAGAAGATATATAAAGATAAGTGAAAACCAAGAAAACTCAACAGACCTGCACTATAGGAAAGATTGAGGGAGGATTTCCAGGCTTATGGGAAATGGTATCAGATGGAAACTCAAGAAAATGGATCTTCGAGAAAGAGGAACAGCACCATAAATAATAAATAGGTTGGTAAATATAAAGTACTGCTTTTACTTTTTTCCTTATAATTTAGAAAATATGCATATGGCTGCTTAAAGCCAAAATTATAGCATCAAATTGTAGGATTCTAAGGCATATGTGGATGTCACATATTGGATTTTCCTTGTTAGAAATGTGAATGGTAAAAGCACTTTAGGAAAAGGTCTTGCAGTTTCTTTAAAATCTAAACATACGTTCACCCTTTGGCTTACCAAGTCCTCGCCTAGGTATTCACCCCAGAGAATTGAAAACATAAGTCCACAAAATGACCTGCACAAGAATGTTCATAGCAGTTTTATTCATAATAGCAAAATCTGAGAATAGCCCAAATATTTCTCAATGGAAGAATGGATGGATAAACTGCTATATAGTTGTAAAATACATGCAGCAACATGAATGAATCTCAGAAACATGAGATTGTGTGAAAGAAGTAAAAAACAAAAGAATGTATTTTACGATTGCTTTAGCAACAAGTTCTAGAACAAACAAAACTAATCTGTGGTGAAAACAGATCAGTGTTTGCCTTTGGGAGCCAAAATGGGGGCCAGGATTGACTGAGAAGGGATATAAATGAACCTTCTGGGTAAAGCACATTTTCTAGATCAAGCACATTTAGTAAATCGTTAGTAATTGCAGAATCTTTATACATGCATATATGATATATATATGTATACAATGTACATATATATGATATGTATACATATATATATATTTTATACTTCAGGTTTTAATCCAATACTATTTTTTTAATATATGAAATTTATTGTCAAATTGGTTTCCCTACAACACCCAGTGCTCATCCCAAAAGATGCCCTCTTCAATACCCATCACCTACCCTACCCTCCCTCCCACCCCCCATCAACCCTCAGTTTGTTCTCAGTTGTTTTTTTTTTTTGTTTTTTTTTTAAATTTTTTTTTTCAACGTTTTTTATTTATTTTTTTGGGGACAGAGAGAGACAGACAGAGCATGAACGGGGGAGGGGCAGAGAGAGGGAGACACAGAATCGGAAACAGGCTCCAGGCTCTGAGCCATCAGCCCAGAGCCTGACGCGGGGCTCGAACTCACGGACCACGAGATCGTGACCTGGCTGAAGTCGGACACTTAACCGACTGCGCCACCCAGGCGCCCCTGTTCTCAGTTTTTAAGAGTCTCTTATGCTTTGGCTCTCTCCCACTCTAACCTCTTTTTTTTTTTTTTCCTTCCCCTCCCCAATGGGTTTCTGTTAAGTTTCTCAGGATCCACCTACCCTATGACCCAGCAGTAGCACTGCTAGGAATTTACCCAAGGGATACAGGAGTACTGATGCATAGGGGCACTTGTACCCCAATGTTTATAGCAGCACTCTCAACAATAGCCAAATTGTGGAAAGAGCCTAAATGTCCATCAACTGATGAATGGATAAAGAAATCGTGGTTTATATACACAATGGAGTACTACGTGGCAATGAGAAAGAATGAAATATACATATATCTTTTAGTTCACACGTACGAATTTTAGTTCACTATCAAAAAGTCATGTTTTCAAAGCACTAATCAGAATGTTTTATTCTCCCTGAATAAAATACTTTAATATACCCCTGTATTATATATATATATATATATATATATATATATATATATATATATACACACACACACACACATATATATTCACTGTATAATTCTTAAAACTTTACTTTGTCTTTGTGATTTTTCACCACAAAATGTTGGAAAAATTGAAGAATAAAGGATTAGGTGGTAAAAGAGGAATAAGCAGTATTTCTAACGATCAGTCTCTTGGTGGGAGCTGACCCATGTGGAATGAATTTCACTAGATGCTGCTATCTCTGCCCCCCATGCTACGAAAACAAGACCTTACCACAACTCCCCACTCCTTTCTGTCTCTTCTGTCTCTCCAGCATATCCTGGAGTAGCACTGCAACAAAATATTCATGTATTGACAAAACCAGGTTTAACTAAATGTCAGAAATCTATGAATTACACAATAGCCTTGTAAAGTACTTTGGGTGTGTGAGTGGAAGGAGGGAGTGCAGTCTGATCTCTGCTTTAGTGAAGGTGGGGGCACTCACCTTGATTGCATGGCCAATGACCTTTTCTTGTAGTATTGGCTGTGGGGATTCACCTCTTCTTTACCATAAGGTGGTGGGATGCGGTAGGGAGTAAGATACAGGTCTCATGGAAAAAAGTATTTTATGCAGCTTATTAGAAATCACCAGAGCTAACCCTTTCATTTTATCCTAAGGAATAGGGAATCTATAGAAATGAAGTGACTTGCCCAAGATCAACAGTGAATTGCTTCAATTTGCTATATTTAAGAATGGTTTTCTTTTGTGATCACATGTGGCACTTCTAAAGATCCTAAAGTAGTCAAATGTGTTCTCTATAATGATGCTATCTGTAGAATGTTGTGTGTCCTAGTCCTCTAAAATGACAATCAGTGATAATGAATTATGTGTATGTGATTAAAATATTTACTATTTACAAAAAAATTCTTATTTTTTTCATGTTATTCCCACACATCCTACA
The DNA here is from genome assembly GCF_018350215.1 of Panthera leo. NCBI lineage: Eukaryota > Metazoa > Chordata > Mammalia > Carnivora > Felidae > Panthera > Panthera leo. The sequence continues at coordinate 24,374,924 of NC_056690.1, forward strand.
ATAAGGAGTAGATTTTTATATAATGTGATGTTCTTCAGTAGTTTCCCAAAGAGACAGGCTCCCTGGGCTAACATACCAAAAGCCTTCTGCTTGATAATGCATATGGTACCATTATTAGGGACAGTGAGCTGAAGCAAGAGTGAAGAAATTTGAGCACAAAGAGTTGAAATTAAAGGATTTAGACTCTGACCTATGGGAGGCAGAAGCATTATTGACGGACTGAGAGGAGTTTGAGGGCTATTGTTCCTAAAGTCACTAAGGACCATCTGTAATGGTAAGACACTGCCATTCTGGTCTGATGGGGGGCCCAGATGGGGCCTCTGCTCCAACAGAACAGCTGCTGGACTCACTGGCACTCCGTCGATTTTTAACCTTGGACTTCTCTTTTCCTGGGGACCATGGAAACTTGGAGAAACTGAAGCGAATCAGTGGTATTATTCCTACTATCTGGTTGAGAAGACGAAGGCTACAGAAGGATGGGTGATTTTTCTTTAGATCACACGGCTAGCTAATAAGGACTAGAATCATGGTTTTGGAAAACAATATGAAACACATTCTGCTAGCTACTTGGAATAAAATTTTTTTGGTACAAATCATTAATCCTTGTTGAAATGAAATCTATCCTGGGTGTCCAGCTTTTAAAAAAGATAATTTCCAAAACAAAAACAACAACAAAAGCCATAATTTCCGACAGTCCATTTTAATTTTGTAAGGACATCACTGAGGTTTGTTTAATTTTATGTCATTGTGGGTTAGAACAATTAAAATCTGATGAGAATAGATTGTAAAAACAATGTCCTTCCCATCCACTGCTACAGATGATCCAAATTAGGAATCCTTTCTTATTTTGAATTTTAGTTCACTATCAAAAAGTCTGTTTTCAAAGCACTAATCAGAATCTTTTATTCTCCCTGAATAAAAACACTTTACTCTAATTACCATAAAACACGTATGAATCTCAAAGTTCTTCTTTTCTACAGAGAAATCACATCCCAAAGAAATCACCAGTGAATTGTTTATTGCTTTTCTTTCTTAATCCACATTATTCTGCAGACTCACTAACCAGGTGTCCCCTGGTTTCTAGAGGTATATCAGAGTATGTCTGTGGGCCTTTCTGCAAGATCGAGGTTAAGAGTGCCAAGAATTTTCTCCCTCTCTCTCCCTCCCTCCCTCTCTCTCTCTCTCTCTTTCTCTCTCTCTCTCTTTTATTACCATTTGAGTCTCTGATAATACTTTACTAATTAGTTAATTAAACTGATTCTATTTAGAATTTGTGATCATTGGTTAAGCCTAAATTTTTACCTTTTAACTCTTTCAGGAGGTTTTACTAGGCAAACCAAGAGGCTAAAATGATTACAAGATGGATAAAATTCTCAAGACAATAGGATTCCCAAGTTCTCCAGAAATATGAGGTATATAAGGAATTAATTATGCTCGTCAGAATTTATAAGCAGAGTATGATTAGCATCACACAGACTTTGGCTGGGTCCTCACTCTGACACTTATCTAGTTGTGTGACTTTGAGTAAGTTACTTAAGCTTGTTTTAGCCCCAGTCTCCTAATCCATAAAGTAGGGATAATATGCAATAAAGTATTCAGCATAATGTTCAGCACAAAGCATGTGGTCAGTTGGTAAGTGTTAGCTGCCGTGGGAGTCCCTGCCAGTATTCTTCTTTAGCCGTGAAAGCTATTAGGGCAGTTCTGGTTACTGTCTATATTTGACAGTCTCATACCTCTATCTTGTCTAATCAAATCTTACCAACTCAGATTCATCTCTCTCCTGAGTCGAAATCAGTGAGGTGTTTATTTTTCCTTTGATATATAATTTTACTGTTTCTTGGTCCCAGCAGTTTAGGCTAGCCAAGATTTGAGTATCGACACATTTGAAGTACCCCTATAAAAACGGTGGTGAGGCTCAGTCGGTTAAGCGTCCGACTTCGGCTCAGGTCATGAATTCGTGGATTGTGAGTTCGAGCCCCGCGTCGGGCTCTGTGCTGACAGCTCAGAGCCTGGAGCCTGTTTCAGATTCTGTGTCTCCCTCTCTCTCTGACCCTCCCCCGTTCATGCTCTGTCTCTCTCTGTCTCAAAAATAAATAAACGTTAAAAAAAAAAATTAAAAACGGTGGTGACAGTCCCTATTTTGTTGATCTCTTAGCCATCTATAAAGCTGTCTCCAAAGCCTGTCACTTTTTGTATGTCATGTAATTTGTTGTCCTGTGCTGCTTCAGCTGGAGGATCGGAACCACTTGGCCAGCCTTTCTAAACCAAACATGCCAGGTTCCTTCTGGCACCACAGCTACTGGTTCAGTCTTCTCGCCGTGTCAGTATAATGGAGCGTAGCGGTCAAAAGCATAGTTTGAAAACAATTCTTTTCAAAGAAACTTCCTCTTTTCCAACCATAGGTTAACACCTATCACTTTTCTTTAGTGCAGAATACCTTCACTCTCTCCAGAAAAACAACCGGAGTGCCTTCTTTCAGAAGGGAGAGGTTGGAGGGGCCGTTTTGATGTAAGAAACATTTTAAGTTCAAGTAGGAATAGTTCTATCAGTGACTGTCTTTCCCAAGGCTCAGCAGAATCTGGTAAGAGCTTCCTTTACTAAATGACTGGAATGGAAGAACCGTCAGTACCTGTAAAGCCTGTGCTGGGTTTCTGGTTCCTAACATTGTCCAGTTTTAAAGCCATTTCATTTACAATGAAATGACTGGAATGGAAGAACCGTCAGTACCTGTAAAGCCTGTGCTGGGTTTCTGGTTCCTAACATTGTCCAGTTTTAAAGCCACCTTCACTGCATATGAGAGCCCGGAAGAATGGCTAGGAAAGAACAACTGCCAGATTGAAAGACAGCTTTGTTAACAGTCTTTATCGCAAAGCATGTCCTGATTTTGTCTTAGACAAACTCATGATGGTGGTGGGAATTTATTAAGGGTGCTCTCTTTGCTTCAAGTGAAATATACGTGAGGTGAGAAAGGGCTTTGCTAAGGCTTTTACAGCAGACTGATGGATTTTCTGAAAGTTGCCTTAGGAATGTAGAATTTCATAGAAGGCTTAGGTAATGCAGCCTAATAGTCCATCCTATTTTAAAGTTCTTGGTCGTCCAGTGATTGCTGAATTTTTGGTCTATCACGAATGGACCCCTTCCTGTGAGGTTCAAGGTATTTGTATTTATTTTCTTGATCCATCCTATCCAATTACTCATCTCCTAATACATCCTTACGAGCATCTTTCCTACAATCCATATTCTTTTCTTTGGGGGGCAGGGGGCATTGCTCTTAGTAAATAATTATTTTCCTCTTGTTTTAGAGTCTTTTTGTTTTGCTTACATTTGTTTTTTAAAATTAAAAAAAATTTTTTTTTGGTTTTGATTTATTTTTGAGAGAGAGACACAGAGTGTGAGTGGGGGAGGAGCAAAGAGAGAGAGGGAGACACAGAATGTGAAGCAGGCTCCAGGCTCTGAGGTATCAGCACAGAGCCCAATGTGGGGCTAGAGTTCCAGTGAGATCATGACCTAGGCCGAAGTCAGATGCTTAAATGACTGAGCCACCCAGGTGCCCCTTGTTTTGCTTACATTTGAAATTGTTTCCTTTTAGATGGGGCCCCTGGGTGGCTCAATTGGTTAAGTGTCCCACTTCGGCTCAGGTAATGTTCTTGCAGTCTGTGAGTTCGAGCCCCGCATCAGGCTCTGTGCTGACAGCTCAGAGCCTGGAGCCTGCTTCGGATTCTGTCTTCCTCTCTCTCTGTCCCTGCCCCTTCCCCCACCGACAACCCCCCCCCCCTCAAAAATAAACATTAAAGAAATTGTTTCCTTATAGAAACAAACATCTTATGTGATCAAGTTTCCAGTTTGGCCCTCAGTACCTTGGTCACTTTATAATCTGTAGATGAACTTAAAGCTTTATCTTCTTTTTCTGAGATTATCTCATTCTTGAACCCAAGGAATGGATAGTTCAAAGATAGGTTATTAAACAGTAGGTAGAAAGGAATCAAATTGTGTATGGATCATTTGTGAAATCAATTTGCAATTTAAGGACTACAGTTAATGTGTGCATATGTTTAAGGAAACTTAAAAATTTTTATGTTTATTTATTTTTAAGAGAGAGAGACAGAGTGTGAGTGGGGGAGGGGCAGAGAGAGAGGGAGACACAGAATCCAAAGCAGGCCCCAGGCTCTAAGCTGTCAGTACAGAGCCTGATGTGGGGCTTGAACTCATGAACTGTGAGATCATGACCTGAACTGAAGTTGGATGCTTAACCAACTGAGCCACCCAGGTGCCCCTTAAGTAAACTTTTATTGAAATACAGTATATACACAGAAAAGTGCACACATCATTTTTTAAAATGATTTGTCACATAGTGAACATACCTGTTTAACCTCACTCAGATCAGGAGCTAGAATGTTACCAGCAACCTGGTAGTTTTGTTATCTCCTTCCAATGTTAACTACCCTCAAAGGATAACCACTATTCTGACTTATAATAGTGTAGGTTAGGAGTTAAAAGTTAGGTTAAAAGTCCTTTTTTGAACTTTATACAAAAGGATTTATATAGTATGTCGATACTCTTTTGTGCTTGCCTGCTTTTTTGCTCAGCATTATATTTGTTAGATTCATTAAGATTGATGCCTGTAGCAATATTCATATATTCTCACTTCTATGTAGTTTTCTATTATATGGATATATATTATTTATTTATTCATTTTGATCATTTCTATTTTTTCTTTTGAAAACTTTTTCAGTGTTTTGTGGATCCTTTGAAGATGTTTTTTGCCCCCTCTTCTTGCTTTTTCTTGTCTTTAGTTTTCAGCACTTTTACTATGATATTTGCTAGCCGCGGTTTGCTTTGTATTTATTCTGTGTGACGTTCACTGAGCTTCTTAAATTGTGGCTAGATGTTTTCATCAGTACTGCAGCATTGTCAGCTATCACCTCTTCAGATATTGCGTCTATACTGTTTTTTCTGTCTTCCTGTTCTGGGCCTCCACTTGCATGTGAGTTATACCTTTTCACCATGTTCCATTTGTATCTTATGCTTTCCATTGTATTTTCCATCCTTTTTATCTGTGTGTTTCTGCCTAGATGTTTTTACTGTCCTGTATTCTAGATCACAATATAGATCTTTTTTTTTTAAGTTTATTTATTTACTTTGAGAGACGGGGAGAGCATGTTTGGGGGAAGGGCCGAGAGGGAGAGGGAGAATCCCAAGCAGGCTCTGTGCTGTCAGTGCAGAGACCGATGCGGGGCCAGAACTCACGAACCATGAGATCATGACCTAAGCCAAAAAATGAAGAATCAGACACTTAAATGACTGAGCCACCCAGGTGCCCCACAAATATTCTCTCTTTAGCTGTGTCTACCTTTATATGAAGCCTGTCTACCACATTCTTAATTTAGGTAATTTTATTTTTCTAGAATATCAGTTTGATTACTGTTTCATATATTCTAGTTCTCTGTTGAAATTCTCCATATTATCATTTTTTCAAGAACATGTTAATCACAATTAGTTTAAATTTCATGTCTGATAATTCATGGGCTTGTTGCTATTTTCTTTTTCTTCTATTTTCTCTTTGTCCTTTTTTGTTGTGCCTGGTTCATTTTTTTTTTTTTTTTTTTATTGAGTACTTGCCTTTTTGTGTGAAAATATTAAGAGATCTCAATGATATTATCTTCTCCCAGGTAGAATTTTCTTTAATATCTGATAGGCATTTAGGGGAGGAGAAGATCATCTTAATGCAGATAAGAATGAATTATTTCAGAGCTGGGTTTCAATCAGATCAATTTCTGGTTCAACTTTACTTGGAGGCTTTACTCCTTCAGCAGTCCCAACTGTAAACCTGAGGGTCCTTTCCGGGCCCACCACCATGGCAGAATGAGCATTAATTTTTATCTTACCAGTACCATGGGAATGCCAGTAACGTGGTTTATTGCAGTTACTTTCTACTGGTCTTCTCCTGTAGGTGCGTGCTAGTTCTAAAATAGTGAGTGACTGTCTTGAGGGTAAAGATGGCTCAGGCTCTTGGACTCTCTTTTCTATACTATTGGTCAAATCCCAACTTCGTTGGTAGTCCTGAACACCAGGTTTTATTTCTTTAGTCCCATGTGATTGCTGAAAGATCTACTCAATTTCTGTGCTTCATAGTAGCCCCTTTTTGCTTGAACTCTCAACTTTTTTTCCATGACCCTTTCAAATTGGAAAATTTCTCCAGAGAACATCATACTCACCTAAGTGAGTTTTCATTTGTCCAAGTTCTTGGTCACTTAAGTCTTAAATGCCTTGATACCACAACAGTACCTTCAAATGGTTTTTTTTTTTTTTTTTTTTTTTTTTTTAACATTTATTTATTTTTGAGACAGAGAGAGACAGAGCATGAACGGGGGAGGGTCAGAGAGAGGGAGATACAGAATCCGAAACAGGCCCCAGGCTCTGAGCTATTGGCACAGAGCCCGACGCGGGGCTCGAACTCACGGAGTGCGAGATCATGACCTGAGCCGAAGTCGGCCGCCCAACCGACTGAGCCACCCAGGCGCCCCAAATGGTTTTTTTTTTTAATCCATTTTTTTTCCAGTTGTGTTTAGCAAATTAACTCTTTTGCTACAGATTGGTCTGTCATAGCTGGAAAAAGTTTATTATATACTTTTTACCAATGAATATTTTGATTCCTGATGTTTATTTATTTAGAATCACAGCTTTGGGGTCATATAAAGATCTTAGAGATACCTTGACTTCATTTTGTAGCAGAGACAGTGAGGACCCTATGACAGAAAGACCTACCATCCAGCCCATTAATGACTGTTCTCATATCAGAGGCTCTCAGCTTCTAGTCCATTGGCTTTTACACTGCATCGCTGATAATGTAGTATTTGTGACTTCTACTCACTTAACTGAGGTCATAAACCATGTCTAACCAGCATTCTATAAAATCAATTCAACCTTGACCCAGTTGAGTGATGATAGTGCTCTGATGGACTTTATATTATATAAAAAAAGAGCTTACATTTTGAAGTTGTTATAACATTGTAAAGTCACAAGCACATCTAGGAAGCCCTACCTATACTCTTTAACATACCCACATTTAAGATGAAATGTTCCCCCTTTTGTTAGATTCTATATATAAAATGAGTTTTTTTCAATCTAGAGAGGAGAATTCACAAAGAATATTACCAGATTATGCCCATCTCTAGCCCTATAGAAAAGTATTTATTAACTATAATAGCTTAGCTCTGTGGGTGTGTCAGAGAAGAGTAAGATATGTATGACTTATCTATAGAATCACGTGCATTGGTGCTAAACCAAAGAATATTGTCTGGGACTTTCGCAGTTTACTTGCAGAATGTTTGGATAATCTTTTTAAATTTTTTATAATGTTTATTTTTGAGAGAGAGACAGAGCACGAGCAGGAGAGGGGCAGAGAGAGAGGGAGACACAGAATCCAAAGCAGGCTCCAGGCTCTGAGCTGTCAGCACAGAGCCCAACTTGGGGCTCAAACCCACGAACCATGAGATCATGACCGAAGCTGAAGTTGGATACTTAACCGACTGAGCCACCCAGGCGTCACAGAATGTTTGGATAATCTTAATCTTATTTATCAGTCATGTTGATACCCTCTCTTACAAAGGATAAAGTTATTTGTAAATTCAGAGGATACACCATAGAGTGAACAGAGCTGACTCTGCCCAGAGAGTTTGATCTGGTTTATGGATCCATAGATCCATAGAGGAGCCATTGTCAGTTGCTTTACAGCAGCATAGCTTGATTACCTGGTTTCTCGTGCTGTACAAGGAAGTACAAAGTAGCATCTGGGTTGCATTCAATTTACCTTTTAGTTTTTATGTTAGGAAAAGTAAAACACAGGTAATGGAAATATGTAAATAGAAGAAGACATTTATGGAGAATAAATACTGCTTCGTGTTTGACCCCTGTATGTAGAAGCTACTTTAAAGTGTTTGTTTGTTTGTTTTATTTTTAAAATGGCAGAGTGTAATCTGTACTTGATGACAGTCTGGGGAAGAATTCTCGTGTTGCTTTGGGCTCACAGCTTTTCCAGACAAAGTACATTTGTTAGGCAATGTCTGATCCAGGGATTATTGCTATTTAATAGTATTGCCAGAGCCATAATTTTATGTGCTTGTGACTTTTCTCATCTCTCTGTTTTTTTTTTTTTCCTTTTTTTTTGTTTTTTTTTTTAGAATGAATGTAATCCTGAAGACTAACATTCCTAATATTTGCTCCTTTTTTTTTTTAATGCCATTTTAGGATTCAAATGTTTCCCTAGTGTGTCTCTTTTTTGTCTTTTGCCTTTTACTTTCTTCATAAGAATTGAGACAATAAGAAATGAAAATAGCTAAGGTAAGCAACAGGAAATAAATTAGTAATTCCATTAAGGTAAGCAACAGGAAATAACTTGGTGATTCCTTTGTATCCAGGCCTGGAGACACATAAAAATTCCAGAAATAGAATTTTAGAGATGGAAAGGACTTAGGGAGATCATCTCTGGCACTTTTCTCATTTTATAGGTGAAGAAACCAAGTTGCGTGGGTTGTCTATGTAGCTAGCTGATTCGGGATAGATTTGGAACTAATCTGCAGGCTTTCTGATTCCCATCTCAGTTCTCACTTTTTCACATATGTTTTATTCTAACTTAAAGTAAGGGTGCTTCTTTGGTATTTATCATTGTGCAGCTTGGGCTTTATCCTGGGCTTCTCCCCACTTTTCTGACTATAGAGATTGATTGGTGTAGTACAGGATGGGTCCAGGACGTTCAGTTATCACTTACCTATGTGAGAGCTCTGCTTATCTCAGTTATTAAAAGTAAGCTTTTAAGAAAAGCACACAGTTCTTCCCCTCACCATTTCATAAATGTTTTTCTTTATCCCGACAAATGATCCTTGAAGAATCAGTCTACTCTCAACTTTTTTTCTGATTAGCATATATTAAGCTAATTCAGAGCCAATCTTTCTGAAAGCTTGCATCCCAAAGTTTCATGTAGCATGACATCTAGTAACTTTGGCATTCCTTCTTGCAAAGTCTCGTTCACATCACAAGCCGCCTTATTGTTTTACAGCTGTCAGTATTGGTACATGATGCAAGAAGTCAAAAACTCATCCCCCAAGACAATGTTGTTAAATGTAGCTAAATAGGTCTGGCTAGGATGGGCAATGTACAAAAATAACTTTAAAGAACAAAACTGGGAAGAGTGTTGAGAGACCACAACGACTTGAAAGCAGAAATTAAAAGGAAAACGAAGAGAGCAAAGCAATGTGTTTCTCGTTGGGCAGAGTTCCCCTGAGGGACCCTGTATTCAAATACTCTTTGACATTGCATTTGAATTCTTAGCTTCCAAAGGCCACCGATACCACAGAGACCCAACAGTGTGCAACGGTTCCTTCATCTCTTGGGCCTCTAGACGCCTCCTATTACAGCCCCACATTTAAAAATAGCAGGGAAATGAGAGAAAATCATAAACTCGCTGTAATAAAATTAGTGCTTGCGTGAAAGACTATTGCCAGAGAACAGCTTTTAGAAGGCCCACGGCTGCCAGAAGGCCGCTGGGTATTGGCAGTATTCAAGTATTCACTGGCCAGCACGTTAAGACCTGAATTAGGCATTTTATTAAAGATAGGGTGTCTTTTCTTTATGATCCTAAGTGTAAGGAGATTTTTTTTAAGTAATAGAAAATGGATCAGAAAAAATAGATTGCCATTGTAAATAAACGTGTTACTCTTCCTTGCCAAGATAGAGAAGTAGAAATTAAACAATTTTGACGGAAGAAGAAATGTTACTGCTTTTCTCAAAAAGACTGATGAAGTGAAGGGCGTCTAGGAGCTAATAAGTAAGAAACTAGATGTCTAGATAAGGAACACCACCACCATTAACAAAAAACTAATTCTTCATTAATCTGTAAAAGGGGGGAAAAGTAGGACTTAGACCTGAAGGTATGGTGAGGATCATTGCATTTCCCATTAAATGCATACTTGTAGAAGATCTGGAATTCTCATTACAGCTTGAAAGGAAAACTGATTCTCTCTTAGAATCAGATATTTTCAAACTACAATGTCACAGAGCCTGCTCTGGTTCAATGGTTCTTGCTACTAAGTATGCATTACCGTGGCAACTGGCTTTCATTCCCACATATATCATTAACATAGATGAGTCTTGAAGTCAGTCTGCTTTCAAGGATGTGTTTCAGTGACCTGGATGAAAAGATTTTTACCCAACCTTATGAATCAGTCTTTTAAAAGGATTTTTCTTGGCATACACCCCACCCTGTCCCTGCTGTTGAACTTGTAGTATTCCTTTCCTGCGCCCACTGCAGGCAGTAGTCTGGATCACATTTCTCTGCAATATTCTTGTTTCTAGTGGCCTTGGAAAGAATGAGCTGGAGGATTTCAGTGCTAATACTGTTACAAGGGCCGTTCGAGTGAGAACCTTGGTTAAATCTAAAAAGTTGGATCAGCATCCAAAGCTTTCATTTTAAGTAAACTCTCTGCTAGGGCTGCAGGGACCAGACCATTAATCTGGTTCATATACTCTATTTGCTTTTAATCTCTTGAGTGTACAGAGTATGCATCTCTATTCTAAATGGACAAGAAAGAGCCTGCTCTTTTTTTTTTTTTTTTAATTTTTTTTTAATGTTTATTTTTGTGAGAGTGACAGAGCACGAGTCGGGGAGGGGCAGAGACAGAGGAAGACACAGAATCTGAAGCAGGCTCCAAGCTGTCAGCACAGAGCCTGATGTGGGGCTTGAACCCACATACTGTGAGATCATTACCTGAGCCAAAGTCAGACGGTCAGCTGACTAAGCTGCCCATGCACCCCAGAAAGAGCCTGTTCTTGATGGCAGCTAGACTTTGACATGCCCTTTAGGTTTAAATAAGACAAAATACCTGATATTAAACTTGGAAAATGTCAGTAAAAGGATTTCACTGAGGCTGACCAGCCCTAGTCCCAAAGGACTTGATCTCTGTCCTGTACTGTTACATAGGAATGTGGGATATAAATCATTTTAGAGAGATTGCAGAAGCAATTACTGAAACCTTGACAAAAACATTTGACTTTAGAGACATTCTAATTGATGTTATTGGCTTTAATATGTCCAGAAAATGCCCACGTCTGATTATGTACTGCCCGGTTTAATTCATGTGTGGTGATTGGACAATAGGATCAATAGTGCTAGGTTAATTTATATGATGATCCTCTGAAGAACTCCAGATATTTTATATCCTTAGCACATTCGGTATTATGACTCTCAGACATCCATGTTTTCTTCTTCTATTTTATTTCTCCTGGTTACATAAAGAGCTGGACATAGGTAAAGGATCGCAAGAAAGCAATGACTTGGGCCTTCCTCCCACCCAATTTCAGAAACAGATATTTGGCTTGCCTTATTCCAGTTTGCTAAGTGTGATTTGCCCTGGCACCTAGCTGTTTTAGTGTCCTGCATGGCTATTAAAAGGAATGAATTTCCCAGCTTATAAAGTTTCTTCTAGATTGATATGCCAAGATTAGACTCTCGAATACTGGAGAAGTCTTTCCAGGAAATAGGACTAGAAATCCAGCTGCTTTTCCTTCTCACTAGAAACTAATGTTTCTGTATAGTTAGGTAACTGGCTTCTTTCAAGGTGTAGAATAAACAATCACAGAAATTGAAAATAGGAAAGATACTGCAGATGATTTAGCCTGTGTTTAGTATGATACCTTACTACTCCCCCACATGCATCTAGGAAATCAACTACTTGCATCTAGGAAATGCAAGATAATTTTCTCAAACGGACAGAATCTTGGCAACTCAATGTCATTGATGCCTTCTGATTTTGAGTTTAAAAGTAGCATAATAGGAAAGGTCCCTTACTTGATACAACTCTATGTTAAAATCTAACTATTTACAAACACCTGAAGAACAATGATTTCCCAAATCCTTGTTCACACACACATAACTTATATCACTGTTGGGATGCTGTCATATAGTCATTCTGGTGGAGCCTCGGCTTTTATAGGGTTAGGGAGTAAACAATTTTCACATGCTTAATAATCATGTATATCATTTTCCTATTGCTACAGTAATACCCTGTGACAAAACAACCAGAAAAGCTCAGTGGCATAAAACAATATGCGCTTATTTTTGCTTGCAAATCTCTGGTCAGAGCTGGGCTCAGCAGCACTTACTTCCATGCCTGCAGTCAGCTGAAGTCAGCTAGGTAGTGGCTAAGTAGCCTTTCTCTTATGTCTGAGACTTTCCCTGGGACATGTGGATCAAACAGGCTCTGTTCCATGTGTCTCATCCTCCAGTGGATCATCCTGGGCTTGCTTTTAAGGTGAAGGCAGAGGCACAAGTGCGTGCCAAGCTTCTGCTTCTGTCACATTTGCTAACATCTTATTGGCCTAAGCAAATGGCCTTGACTTACATCCTCAATGGGAGGCATGAAGAATTGGGGCTATCAGTGCAGTCACTGTACCACAGTGCGGTGGTGGCTTCATCATCTCATAAATGAGCATGACTGAAAATGATACCTCCAGGTTACAAATACCTTAATATGTATTGTTTTCAATATGATTCCTTTTGAGGAAGTAATATAACTTACTGTTCGTGTCCTCAGAAGGAAGAGCAGAACAACAGTTGACTAGAATTAGCTTGCCTGGCACTTTCGTATCTTTTTCCATTTAATGCCCACAAAAATCTACAAGAACTCTGAATTACCCTAATCACTATTGCTATCCCTGAAATGTTTGTGCTTCTTCACCTCTCTCTGGGTGTGTTTGAAGGAATGTTGATAAGTTTTTAAGGCTATTTTGTATGGTGAGATTTTTATGATTCGGTGGCTACTGCATAGTTTTTCTGAGTATATGTCTCATTTACTGTGTTGTCTTGGCCAAATGACTTTGACTTTTTGTTGCAACATTACGCTTTCTAATATTAGTCTTGTCAGAATTCTAAGTGTATAAATAAGTTGGTAGAGGTCAGTCTTTAGCAACCTGGCATAGGAGATGGTTTTTGAGTAGTGCAGCTGGTCGTTTGGCAAAACTGTGACGTCATAACATTAGCTACCGTTTACCAAGCCTCTTGGGTCCCATGGGGTACATGCAGTACCTTCTCAGAAGTAGGCTTTGCACGTGTGGAGACTGGGGTGCCTTCTTTGAGGAAATATTTCAGCAGCTGATCTGGTGCTCACCTCTTCTCATTGCTTCCCTTCACAAAGGCTGACTGGGAGGGAGTGAATTAATGAGCCCTGATAAGCCATTTGGAAAGCTGGAGCTACCAGTTCCTCACAGAGGCAGAAAAATCATAGGATGGATGCATTGTATGCATGACCCCACAAAAGACATTTGCTTGAAATTACAATTGAGCAATCCATCAGTCTTTACAGTTCCATTAATTGTGTAATTTGTGTAAGTTGCTAATAAGAATAATTTTTCAAAACCACATTAAAAAAACAATGGGCACAGTAAACACACGTATATGTTTAATCACTTTATTTTTTCAGACTCTTTGTGAAATATCTGTTGCAGAGTCCATTTTACAAATACTATATATTCACGTATTGTACTCATGGATCAAGTAGATCATTTTGTTAAAATTGTCATTTTTGTAGGTCAGAAAAATAGAACATTGGTAGTTTCGTGTGGCTTACCCTAATATCGAGTACTGTTATCTGTGAGGGAAGATGAGGAATCATTAAGAAATCACCAGATTTATATCTTCATCCAAGACCTTGCTCCTAAATTTCAAACCCTTGTTGTAGACTTCCTGCGCTGCAGCTCTGCCTGTGTGTGTCATGATCCTCAGTTCATCAGGTCCAAACCTGAGCTCTTCATTTCCTCTCCCTCCCACGTGGTCTCTCTGATTTCCTGGATCCCCTGATGCCCAGTGCTGAGACCTGGCAGCCACACTCCCCTCTCACGTTCTCCCCAGCCAAGGCAGGCATTGGGCCCTGTCCAAGCTCTCATCATCTTCTGCTGAACACATTTAAAATTGTTTTTAGCTTCTGTGTTGTTCCACAAATGACGGAAGAGGCAATCTGAGGTGGCAGTCTCTGAGTTGGTCTTTCTGTCTGTGCTGTCAGCACGGAGCCCAATGTGGGGGCTTGAACTCATAAACCGTGAGATCATGACCTGAGGAGAAATCAAGAGTCAGACACTTAACCAACTGAGCCACCGAGGCACCCCAAGATTCATTTATTCTTTCTTAGAGCTGAATAATATTTCAGTGTGTGTGTGAATGTGTGTGTGTGTGTCTGTGTGTGTCTGTGTGTGCATATATGTGTATAATTTTTATTCACCCACTGATGGACACTTAGGCTGTTTTTATACATTGTCTATTATAAATAATGCTGCAGTGAACGTGGGAGTGTATACATCTTTTTGAATTAGTGTTTTCATTTTCTTCAGATAAATACCCAGAGGTGAGATTGCTGGATCATAAGGTTGTTCTATTTTTAATTTTTTTGAGGAACCTCCATACTGTTTTCCATAGTGGCTGCACCAATTTACATTCACACCAACAGTGCACAAAAGTTCCTTTTCCTCTACATCCTTGCCAACCTTTGTTATTTGTGTGTTTTTTTTATTTTAGCCATTCTGACAGGGTAGGTGATATCTTGTTGTGGTTTTGATTTGCATCTCTCTGATGACCAGTGATGCTGAACATCTTTTCACGTACCTGTTAACCATCTGGATGTCTTCTTTGGGAAAGTGTCTATTCAGATCTTCTGCCCATTTTTTAATTGGGTTGTTTATATTTTGTTATTGAGTTGTATGAGTTTTACTTTTTTTAAGAACTTGAGTTAACTTTTCAGCATCTTTAAACCTTTGTTTACTTACCTGTAAAATGGGGACAAAAATAGAAAATACTGCACAGGGCTATTAAAGAGATTAAATGCATGTAACACATTAGCCTCATGCATAGTCCCTTGTAAGCATGTAATAGATGTTTGTTATTATTACTGTTTATTTCTTGATGCCAGAAACTATCTCATTTGCTCTTACTTATCTCACTCAACACCTAACATAAAGCTTCACCATGAAAGACTATCCCGTGGCTTCCTTAAAATTTACTTTGTCCATCATAACCTTTATTCTGGAATTCTTCCAGACCACCTTCTCTGCTTACCCGCCCTCCTCTTCCTATTATTTTCCAGTCCTAATTCTTGATCTACCCCTACCTGCCATCCTAATTTAGGCTCTGTAACTTGGCTCCCACCTTGTACCTACTAAGTTCATTTGTCAACCATATTAGACCTCTCATGGTCTCATGATGGACTGACCTCTGGTAGTCCTTCTCCAGACTCATGAACCACCTCTCTCCTTGAGGAAGGCCCTGGTTCGTCACTGTCAGTTGGGGTTTGTGGGATGACAGATTGTTTATATTTACCTGCCCTTAGGACAGAAAAGTCAGACCCTTTAGGCTAATGTTCAGTGGCCAATCTCCGCCTGAGGGCTTCACTGAGTGATTTCTGTATCATGACTTGTTGGCATTCTTAACAAAGAGTCCTATGCTAGGTCTGTCAGTCTAGATCTCTTCATTAAGACTGATTTTACTTCATACATATTTTTTAACTTTAAAAGAAAAATCTCGTAGTTAATTGTATCACAGATGAAGCTATAGAAATAGGCCGTTCGTTTTTATTAAGTTTCAGTGGCTAAGAGATACTGTGGACATGTGAGACTTATTTGGGATACTTTGATGTGAATAAGAGAAGATCAAAGAAACCAATTGGATAATGAATATATTGCTTTGAAAAATGTAATTCCAATTTAGCCTTGCTGCCGTGTGGAAAACTCTGTTTTTCTAGTTTAGTGACTTAGAACTATTGTTTGCATAAATTCTAATTTACAGAGTCAGTAGCTGAGATCAACATTTGTGTCAGATACAAATGGCTGTGGGGTTGTGTCAAATGCAAGTGGCCGCAGGGTTGTGTTAGTTGTAATAGTTCAAGCTGTACAACTACTAGGTGACAAACAAGAGCCCGTGAGGAGTCTTTGCTCGAACTGATGACCTTCACTTTGAATTTTGCATGTGGAGGAATTTTGCTGATTTTGCTGACCTCGCTTCCAAGTGTTCCTGATTCCCTTCTCTTTGTCATTGTTTCACTGTAGCAAGAGAGGGAAAGGATAGATATCTGAAGCCTGAAGTTGTTTCATCTGTTTTTCATAATTCATTTTGTTGACCCTGTGTAATAGCGGTTTAGTTAGGAATCTTCTATTAAAATATTTCTGATACAGAAACTTAGGATGTTAGATCTCAAACGACCTTAAAAGATCATCTAGCCCCGTGTTTCCTGGACTGGGTTCTAAACTGGTTGTGTAAGATGTGAAAAGGTGTTCTAATAATAAAAGGGTTCTATGGACATAGTGGGTATGTGATGCCTAAGGTTTAAAAGTAAGCTTAGTAGGCTTTTTTCCAGCAGAGTTCTCAGAGCTTTAAGTGTGTTAAGGCGCTTTGTTAATCATAAAGGGATTATTTGGAGAGGGTTAATAAATTCAAAATTTATTTGAATTCTTTTTATGTGGAACACCTGTTAACATCTACCAGGAAGATCCAGTTAAAATAGTAAACTCAGGAGTGCCTGGATGATTCCGTCGGTTAAGCGTCCGACTCCTGATTTCAGCTCAGGTAATGACATCATCATGGTTCATGAGTTCCAGCCCCGTGTTGGGCTCTGCGCTAACGGTGTGGAGCCTGCTTGGGATTCTCTCTCTCTCCCTCTCTCTCTCTGCTCTCCCCCATTCGTGCTTGCTCTTTCTCTCTCTCTCTCAAAAATAAATAAATTTGCTTAAAAAAAAGTAGTAACTCAGACAGAGTGTGCCTCTTTGCTGCTCAAAACCACTAAAACAGGGGCGCCTGGGTGGCTTCGTCGGTTGAGCATCTGACTTTGGCTCAGGTCATGATATCATGGTTCGTGAGTTCAAGCCCCACGTCGGGCTCTGTGCTGACAACTCAGAGCCTGGAGCCTGCTTCAGATTCTGTGTCCCCCTCTCTCTCCGCCAAACTCCTGCTTGTGCTCTCTCTCTGTCTTTCAAAAATGACTAAATATAAAAAAAAACAAAAAACACTAAAACAGGTTCACATCAGACAGTGGCCTCCAAGACCCTTCAAGGTCACATCTTTTGTTTCTCTCTAACCTCTCTTGCTACTCCCTCCCCTGGTTTAGGCACACTGGTCCTTCTCGGTGCGGCCTGCTCAGATCACCCTGTTGCCAGTATTCCCTATCCCTCTTCCTGCTCTGTTTTTCTCCAGGGCAGGTGACGTCTTCTACTCTACTAACTATATCCTTACCTCATTTAATTTTTTTATTGTCTGTTTATTCCTACTAGAATGTTGTTGCATGACAACAGAATTTTTTGTAGTATTTTGTTCCCTGTTGCATCCACAGCATCTAAAATAATGCATCACACATAGTAGATCCTCAGTAAGTATTTGTTAGGTGAGCTAATTGTCCTTGGGAGAACTCAAGAATCTAAATAAGGGTGATCTCAGGCTAAGAGAAAGGTACCGATTTTTACCATCTGCATTTCCAGCGGGCCAGGAGGGGGATCAGAGTCACAAACAGAATGGAAGGATCCCCTCCAGGAAGTTCCTGGATGAGGAGACAGTAGGCATATTATGATCTTGTACAGTGAATGCAGTGACAGTTTCTTTCTCAGGACCAAGGGTAATAAGGAGAAGTAGGAGGAAATTAGGAATGATGCTTTGGAAATAGGAGTAGGTGATGTAGAGTACTGTGCTATTCTCTCCTGTAATTACGACTGGTGTCACATGAAAGGACAGGGCAGCCCTCTGGCATGGCCTGAGAGTGACCCCCTAGTCCAGAGACAGATTGGTCCCGAGTCCAGGAGACACCAGCCCATCTTTCTTTACACAACATATTTACAGGATGCCCAGTCATGCCAAACAAGTTATACAAAGGCCAGATTAATTCAGAAGATGCTGTTATTCCATTGATAGATTTGGTTGTTGCTATTGTTGTTTTGTTCTGCTTTGTTTTTGCAAAGCCTGTTCATTTGGTTTCTGGATTTTGACAATTTCACCTTTTATTTTCCAAATCTGTCATGTTAAAATGAGTTCCTTTTTTTGTCTTTATTTAAAAAAAATTTTTTTTTTTTTAATGTTTATTTATTTTTGAGACAGGGAGAGACAGCATGAACGGGGGAGGGTCAGAGAGAGAGGGAGACACAGAATCCGAAACAGGCTCCAGGCTCTGAGCCGTCAGCGCAGAGCCTGACGCGGGGCTCGAACTCACGGACTGTGAGATCATGACCTGAGCCAAAGTCGGCCGCTTAACCGACTGAGCCGCCCAGGCGCCCCCCTTTTCTTGTCTTTAAAAAAAAAACAGTCATAGGCTACGTTGGAAACTTACTTCGTACTATGATGTTAATTCTAGTTCTTGCCACAAAGAAATAGAGGCTTTATTTTTTAGCTGTCTGACTTGTTGGGATTTCTTTCTATCATATATTTATCAAAAGGAAATAAGAAGGAAACTTCCAGCCCCATTCTTTTCCAGATGGATAAAACACACCCCTTCTGTTCCATTAGCTAAAAAGAATGGACACAGTAGTGTCCTGGAGAGTTAGTCCAAAATTTGTCTTCTTTAATACAAAATTTTATAGTTCAAAATCACAACTACCAGTTTTTCACTTCTTCCACTGCTGCTTCATTAAAAGAGAATTGTTCAGACGTACATTTGTGTCCCACGAGATTATGCTTTAGGACATGTGCGTGCCCTAAACAAAGCACAAACTCTGCTAGTTCCTAATAAATTATTACGTCTTCCACATCTGTTACCGTCTTTTCTCTGAAGCATTCATCTAAGAGAACACGGCATGAACCAAAAAGACCAGAATTGTGGCAAGACATTTTTCTGATAAATGCATTGACAGCTGATTTGTTGTGATTAGAGGAAAACCTCAGGAGTCAGGGTTTGGGGCTAAAGACTGACTTTCTGCCTCGACTGCCAGACGCTGTCTCCTACTGTCCTTTTCCCCTTTCCTTGCAATTTCCTCCGAGAGAAATCATGTGACCCTGTCACCACAGTTTTTAATGCCAAATATCTAAGTGTCTTTAAAATGCAGCACAACACTTTTAAAGGCAAATAGTGAAGTAGTTTCATCTGACATTTCCATTATAGCTGCTCTTAGTGGATTCTAGACATCATACATAAAGGTGGCTGGCTGGTTCTTTTTAAAAAAAAAAAATCATGATGCAAACCCATTGAGCTGTCTTTTCACATTTGATGCTCCATCCATTGAACATGAAACACATTTTTTCCTTAGAAATGTGATTTGATCTGAGGATATCTACAATAGTCTGGACTAAATTTTTCTAGCATTTGTCTTACATTTTAGAGATACAGCCATTTCTCATAGCTTTGTGACATACCTAAGCATTTCTGAACCAACATCAATTACTTTGTTATCTCTAGCACTCTGAGTACAAACGGAAAAAAACAAAATGTGAAATTGCCACCGTTCTTGCTGTTACTGTCAAATTGTTGTTTTATGTAGAAGTGAAAATTGTATTCTCAGACTTTGTATGGTTTGTTTTTGCATCTTAAAAGTTTTATTAAATTCATTTTTATTCATTCATTGAATATTTAATGAGCATCTCTTATGGGTTAGGAATAATGTATGATGACTGTGATACAAAGATGAGCAAGATCCAGTCCCCGCCTTTGAAGAGCTCACAATCCAGAACGAAAGGCAGATGAGTAAACAGGGAGGTTACAACAATTATAGCAATAATAAATTGCTTCTGAAGAGCTATGGCTTGTCCATGATATGTCCACATCTGCCACATTTTACCAGTTGACTCCCCCGCCCCCCACAGTGATGCAAAACCAGATATTGTCTTCAGTTTCCCATCACCACAGGCAGTGCTTTTCACCATTGTGTTTGTTCCTTTCTGGACCTGTGTGTCTGGACCTGTATGGGAATTTCTTTGAAACGTACACTCAGAGGTGGAAGTGTGAGGTCACAGGATATATATATACTTGATTAACCCCAAACTGCCACATTCTTCCCTGTGGTAGGTGTATTCGTCTGTACATCTACAAATATGTTCCTGTGTCCCACATTTCCATCAACACCTGGCATTCCTCAACATTCTAATTTTTGGTGCTGTAACAAGAATAAAAATGCTTCCTCAGCATTTTAATATGCGTTTCTTTCATTACTAAAGAATTTGAGCAGCATCTACTGATAGTCTTTGTTAGCCTTTGAGTTTCCTCCTTTATAACATTTTAACTTTTTTTTAAGTTCATTTATTTTTTTTTTTTCGAGAGATACAGAGACAGCGTGAGTAGGGGAGGGGCAGAGAGAGGGGGAGAGAGAGAGAGAGAAAAAATCCCAAACAGGCTCCGCACTGTCAAGCACAGAGCCCGATGTAGGGCTCGAACGCGTGAAACTGCAAGATCGTGACCTGAGCTGAAACTGAGAGTCAGATGCTTAACTGACTGAGCCACCCAGGCACCCCAACTCCTTTATAAATTGTTAGCCATTTTTGTTACTGTCGGGGTTACTGTCCAGTGAATTTGCAAGCATTTTTCATATGCTCAACGAAAGAGTTCAGGTCACTCTCCAGTTTTAGACATTGCAGATGTCTTGTTGGCATCTGTGTTGCAAGTGAGGTTATGTAATTATTTATATATTTTGCATTTTGCCCTTACTTTATACAAATAAATGGGAAATTTAAATATAAAAGTGCTAATACTAGCAAAAAACATATGTAGGGTCTCATAAACTAATACAGTTGAGATAAAGGTGAAAAATTACTGGCCCTGCCCAAAATAGTACATCTTTGTCCTCAATTTGACTGTTTCTTTGACTTCTCCTGG
Source organism: Panthera leo (assembly GCF_018350215.1). NCBI lineage: Eukaryota > Metazoa > Chordata > Mammalia > Carnivora > Felidae > Panthera > Panthera leo. The sequence continues at coordinate 24,395,740 of NC_056690.1, forward strand.
TAAATGAAGGAAAAGAATAAGGCTGAAGAACATATGTAAAATGTTGAAAATGCGTCCTTGAAGATCCCAGCTTGGATGTAATTGTAGAACAGGAACTTCCCTTGTAACATGAAATTCCAGTCTGACCTGTGAACATTAAGCCTTTGTTCACAGTTTCAAGAACAAATTACCCATCGTAGGGCACAGCTCTCAGAGACCAGTTACAAGAGCATTGCTAAGTAGTGTCCACTACTATAGGGCTCCAACTAATTCCAATTACAGTATGTTTATAAAATTATATTTGGCTTCAGCTAATGAATGTGGAAGATAGGAGGACTAAAAAAGTGTATAGAGAGCAAGTATTTTATTCTTTGGGGAAAATTCTGGGGGTCTTTTACCAGTGGCTGTTAATTAGTGTAAAGAAAAGAAGTAAGATTTCTCTGAGGACAGTGGTGGTAAGAATCAGCTAAGACTTTTTTTCTATTTAAAAACAATTCTTTTTAAGTTTATTTATTTTGAGAGAGAGAGAGAGAGAGAGAGAGAGTAGGGGAGGGGCAGAGAGCGAAGGAAGAGAGAATCCCAAGCAGGCTCCAAGCTGTCAATGCAGAGCCTGATGTGGGGCTCCATTCCACAAACTGTGAGACCATGACCTGAGCAGAAATCTAGAGTCAGACGCTTAACTGACTGAACCACCCAGGTGTCCCAGAATCCACTAAGACTTTCTATAAGATTTGCTTAAAAAGCTTAATAAATTGAGTAAGTGATACGTAGTTTTTCTTTTGTCTTTAACACTTAATGTTAACCTCTTTCTCCTCACCACCATCCTTATGAATATCTTCAAGTCTCTTCTATGTTAAAAAATTCCCATGACCTTCTGTCCCTTTTTAGTTCCTGTGCTATTTCTTTACCACCAATGTGGGCTACATTTCTCCATAACATAATCTATAGGTCTACAGTTAGTGCTGACACTTTCTGACTTTGTAATCACTCTTTTTTTAAAAAAATCTCGTTGATCATGTTGAAATTTTTATGTTATAAGCTTTTGTAAACCAAACTCCTTTCACACAGGACAGGCTAGGGTATCCCACAATAGCAGCCAACCCTAAAATCTTAATGGTTTGGAACAACAAAGGTGCATGTATTTTTTTTATGCCGTATGTTCTTTGTTGGTCACCAGAGAGTCTCTGCTCATTGTAGTCACTTGGAGACCCAGACTGAGAGATCAGCCACCATCTTGAAATCACCATCTTGATCAGCCATCACTGGTTGCTGCTCAAGGAGAGTGAAAAGAAGGGTCTTAAAGTGGAACGAACACATGTTGCTCACCTACAAGTGGGCTAAAAGGTGCAATATTATGTGCCTCGAAGGCAAAAGGCTGGAAATATTTGGTATTAGCACTAATGACATCCACACTTATATACTGTCACATTTCAGGGGTTCAAATTCTCTATTTGTTGTGTCTTGTGGCTCCCTCATGGTGAACGACTTTCTTATGTGGTCTATGCCTTTTTCAAATTGTGCACCCATCTGTATTGGGAGTGATTGTGGAAGAGTTCCTGCAGATTGACTTTGCATTGGCTTCTGCTGAAGAAACTAGGGTTTTTCCCTGGCCTAGAACTGGTTCTTCATATTGGTTTCTTGGTTCAAGATTCCATACAATTTGGGAGGTTTAAATTCAGACTCAACAGCTGTGCATCACTCAGACCTGGGGTTTTCATTTTCCCCTGGATGTGGTGTTTGTATGCAGAAGACAGATGACAAGGTTTCTTGTGTCTTCCAGGGATAGGTTTTCTCATCCCATTTCCGTGGAGTTGGTCGTGGGGAGTACAAAGGGGAGGCCTCTCCAGGGTCCTTGCTTTATAATAAGAGTATCAGTTCTGGTTGTCTGCCTCCTTTGAACCTCAGGCCAGCTTTCCCCCTCTCCATTCAAGTATTATTCCTCATCAGGGCCCTGGACCACCACTCTACCGGCTCCCATATTTAATATTTTGGTTTTGGGTTCCCTCTGCTTGTAGCACCTGGGAGATTTTAGCATATTATTATATCTGACATTTCTATGTATTTTAATGGGAGGTGGTCCACATCCAGGCTTTAGTCACTCTCTGTAGTGTGTCTTTTCTTTCCTTACTAGACTACATCTTTTTTTCAGTGACTGATTTCCATTTTATCAAGTCCCAGGGATACTTTTCAGCCTCTTATCCTACCATACGTTTCCTGCTCGTTCAGAAGTACTGAATTTCTTTTTGAGATGTTCTTCTTCCTTGGCTTTTTCTCTTCTGATTCTTTCAGCACTTTGAATTTTTTTACTTTCATTCTTGGGCTTTCCCAAAGATACCCACTCACCAAATGTTGATGTTCTTCAAGTTTATCGTTCACTGTGTTTTTCTCTACATTCTCTCTTTGTATGTTCCCCTGTATTTTCAGTATTGTAACTATTAACAAAAATGTGTTTTCAGACTTACCCTTCCTTTCCTCGTATATCCATTGGCCCACCAGACATACACATTTAGGTGCCCCAATCTAAGCTTATCTAAACCTGGGCTCATTACTTTCCTCTCAAAACTCATTTCTCTGCATGAATTCCTGATACCCCTTAATGATGACACTGTTTTCCTGGTCATTCAAAGGAAACCTGGCCTCTTACCATAGATTTGTCCTCTCTTTCTCCCTCAACTCCTCATCTAGCCAGATACCAGGAAATGCTATTCTAGTTCTTAGATATCTCCTCTCTATTCCTACTACCTTACATAGTTACGATCCTCATTCATTCATATTATACTCATATAGGTATAGATAGGATACCTACTATGTGCCAGGTATTGTGTGCTGAGTGCTGAGGTCACAGTAGTGACTAAGACAGCAAAGTCCCTGCCCCATGGAGCTTCCATTCATATGCAAGAGATACTGAAGAAATAAATGTATAATGTATAATATGTTAGGGAGCAATAAATCATTGCATTGCAGGGACATTGTATTGTTACCTAGTGGTGATTTAGGTAACTTGCAGTTTTGGTGTTTTGGAATGTGAATAAAATCTGACTTGATGATTCAATCTGTTATTAAAATAAGTTCAAGAAAATGCCATGCTATGACTATTTCTCTAAGTTTTAGATATGTAAAACTTAAATTTGCTTAAAATTTGAAAGTCAAAACAGTTGTTTCCATTACATTATTAAAATGTGTTCCTCTAAAAAAAACATTAAACTATACAGATATTTTATATGGTGGATTTTTCCTTAAGTTATATTTAGAAAATTTCCCAGAAGTAGAAATATATACTCCTCAGGAGTATTTAATTTTCTTTTAAAAAAAATTATTTTTTGAGACAGAGCATGAGCAGGAGAAGGGCAGAGAGAGGGGAGACACAGAATCTGAAGCAGGCTCCAGGCTCTGAGCTGTCAGCACAGAGCCTGACGTGGGGCTCGAACTCACGGAGTGTGAGATCATGACCTGAGCTGAAGTCGGACACTCAACCAACTGAGCCACCCAGGTGCCCCAGGAGTATTTAATTTTCATTTAATATTTTGTTTTCTAGTCAATTCTCTGAAATATCTATGTAAGCTTTTTGCAAGTGTCTTTAAAATGATGTGACTTTTTCAGAAAACACTAGAGACAGCAAACAGTATTTATAGAACGAGTGAGCCCTGGAGTACCTAAATCCTGTCTTGTCATCTAATGGGAAGGTGTATATTTGGGTATCTTTACATCCACGTTATGCTGTTCTTTGGCTTCCTACTGTTGGTGCTGAAATCAGTCATGTTTCTAAAACAAGTATGTAACTAATAACTCCTATTGGGGGAGGAGCAGAGGGGCAGAACATTGATCTGGGCTTGCCAGGTGAGTTAACTACCATCATATCTGCCCCCATAGTCTGCTTCTGCCAAAGAATGGTGCCAGGTCTTTTGTGGCCTTTGAACACGAACCTGAGTCTTTCCGCTAATGCCCTCATCTTTCAAAGACTCCAGCAGTGCTAAATAGAGATGAACCTGGCATTCTGAAATGAGGGGAAAAAAAGATTCCAGCATCCAGCTTACTGCAGATGAACAGCTTCTCTCTGGTTTCAGCTGTTTCATTTAGATAAATGCTTCTCAAAGATGAGACACCACCATTTGCATTTATGGGTTTAATCATGGCAGTTAGAGCTTAATTATCTGGCTTCAGTTTTATAGAAATACATGCCATCATCCACCTCCTCCCCTCCTTTCTTGATCTTGCGGCCATTCTCAACTCGGACCATTTCAAGAGCGGGTGTGGCAGGTTAAAAATGGTGACTGGAGACCTTATCATCTTATTTCTCAGTGCCATACTGGAGTTCTGTTTTTGTTAGGGAGTTGTCAGTGATGTTAACCAGTGGTGTCGCTACTCTTGGATAGCGGGACGGAAGTTGTTGACCCTGTTGGAATTGCCTTATTTGAGTTGGAGAAAAAGGTAGCAGTGAAATCACTCTATATCGGATCGGCCCTTGGCTGTTCTGGAAAGAGAGTCGTAGCATGTTACTCATATGCACAAGTTACGATGCTGAATAATTTTGTAGCAATTTCTGACTTGTGTCCTTACTGGGTATAATACAGTTTGATTTCCTCTCCTAAAACAAGTTAGTAACTGAGTGGAGAATGTCTTACAGCTAGCTGACATGGATAATAACCAGTTGTCTTGGGGGTCTAGGATAAATGTTCATGGTCTTGGTATGTGTGTGTTTTGCCTTTAATCACACGGAATATGGAATACTGAGAGACAGGCAGGGAGGGAGGGAAGAGTTTTTTGATCCAGGATATTTTTTATGGATAATGGAATGGAGGTAACCTATTTCATAGCCCTTTAAATGTTTCAGAGTAAGCATTTTCTCATGTTTTCATATCATTGGTTAGGATAGATATTACTGTTCTATACATTAGACTGTGAAACACAGCTCAAAATAGGTTGAATAAATTGGTTAAGATTGTTCAATTAATTACTAATCATAAGCCACCATATATTTGTGAATCACTTTACCTTTTAGTTAGTGATTCATACATATTATATTTTTGTTTCTTCTAGCAGTATCAGAGTCCAGTTCTCATTTCCAGTTCTGCGGCTGTTCCTCTAACCCTGGTGTTGGCAAACTTTTTCAGTAAAAGACCAGGTGGCAAATACTTTAGGTTTTTTGGGCCAGTTGCAATTATGAAATTGTGCCGTTGTAGCATAAAAACAGCCATAGACAAACAAATGGGTGTGGCTGTGTTCCAATTAAACTTTATTTATAAAAATAGGTGGTGGGTGGGATTTGGCCAATTCTTTATCTAAACCAGTAGCTTCCAAACTTCTTACTAAAAGGCCTTTTATGGTTCCCATCTGTGTATCTCTTCAGCCTCTCATTTTTTTTTTTTTTTTTAAGTTGGGCTTTCAAACAAACTCAGTATTGAATAATAATAAGCTCACTCTCTCATTTTTAAAGTAATGCCAATCAAAACCCATCATGGCCATGTTTCTTAAAAGCTCCGGCTATTGAATCAAATATTGCCTTATGACACTCAGATGCCAATTTCCTATCAAGGGCACAGCCACCGAAATGATGATTTGAAAATGAGAGAATCATATAACTCAAGCCCTGGGCTAGTTGCCTACCTCCTTCTTTAGCTTCTGTTGTCTGCTACATGCCAACCACAGAAATGGGCCTACCCTGCCATCAGGTTGTGAGAATGAGCTCCTGATGTCTGCATCTGGAGGCTCACATCCCAGCCAGCCTCCCAGTCACTATGCAGCCTCAAGCCGCTAACTTAACCCCTAAAATTTCTTCCCAAGAGAAGCCTCAATATTGTTCGGGATGGCATAAGCCTATCCTCAGTGGGCAAGCATCATTTTAGAATTATATATTAAAATAAAGAAGTTATTCAAATTCAATATTGATATTTTTGCATTAGAAAATATGTACTTTGAAAATTTAAGAGAATTTGGCCTAATAGACTAATGGGTCAGCCTTGTGATTCTTAATACATGTAATTGAGTAATTGATTAGACTTAGGATTTTGAGTTAGAACACCTAAGTTCATACAAATTTTGGAATATTTTAGAGAGCCCAAGAATTATCATATTTGAACATTTAGTTATAAGAATTACCCATACTCTCTGTCAGATAACTAGAGAACTTCTAAAGGGAACTGAATATATTAAATTTATAAATGTAGTTTAAAGCATTTTTAAAGTTTATTTATTTATTTTTGAGAGAGAGAACATGTGCAAGAAGGGGAGGGACGGAGAGAGAGAGACAGAATCCCAAGCAGGCTCAGCAGTGTCAGTATGGAGCCCAGTGTGGGGCTCATTCTCAGGAGCCATGAGATCATGACCTGAGCTGAAATCAAGAATCAGAGGCTCAACTGACTGAGCCACCCAGGTGCCCCTGTAGTTTAAAGCATTTAAGTGAGTTTTAAGTTAAAATTAAAGTAGCCTTTCTTTAAAAGTGATGCTATAAAGAGAATAGTCAGAAAACTAAACTTGAAATCTGAAGAGTGTAGTGGAGTTCTGAATTTTGAAATATGATAAGTGAATAAATAAATAAATAAACCAAAGAATGCCTGTATGGTCTTCTCTGTTTATGTCCTCTAAGGACATTAAAAAAGAAAACATCACACTGAAACGATCAGTATGAATATCATCATGACTGTACTATGCTGATGCAATTCCAGACACAGTAGAGAAATGTGACATTTTAGTTACACTGCACCGTTTACAGTTTCCTAGAGGCCTTTGAAATATTGAAACTGGTTTATGAATCTCACAACTGTCTTCCAGGACCATGATTTGCCAGTTACTTACATCCGACACCTCTCTGATGTGTAGAATTAACTTCTTAGTTGAATGTTAATTGAAATGTTATATTTAAGTGGCTGAGAGTCCTCATTTTAATCACTACGAGAGGAGCGAAATCTCAAAGATGCTGCTCTGAGGAACAGTGAATTGGTCTCAACATGAAATAGCGAGTGAGTGGCTGGTCTTCAGGCCTGACCTCTGAGGTAATGTCTCAGAACTGAGTTTTCAATAAAATAGATAAAGAATTTTTATTAAGTTTCCTGAGCTGGAAACACATCCATCCTCTCATTTTGTTGGACAATGTGTTTACCATTAAGGGCCTGCCCGTCTCAGTGAGAGCTCAAGGCGGCCATGGAGGGCATACAAGGCTGCCGCGGGGGAAGTGAAGCTTGGCTGAATCCCAGTTGCATTACAAGTCCTGGCGGAGGTGCTGCCCTTTTGCCCTTGTCCTTGGGAAATTCATCAGTTCTTAGAGCTCCAAGAGATTATAAGACATTATCTCATTCAGCCCTCTGACTCCCAAGTAGGAATTCACTTAAATTATCTCTGGCAAAGGAGAATGTCTTCATGTACTACTTGCATAATTCAAAATTAATTTTAAAGATGTATTTTTTAAAAAAAATTACCTGTGGGAGATTTTGTTCTACCTACTCCTAAGATCTGCAGGGGTGGAGAGTCACCTCGCTACCCTTTGAGAAGTAATGATGGTAAAGATAATTAGAGCTTATATATATTGAGCGTTTTCAATGTGCCAGATACTGAAGCAAAAACTTTCTATGCACGCACTTAGTTAATCCTCACAGCCACCCAGTGGAGCAGATACTGTTCTTGTCCTCATTTTACAGATGAGCAGGCTCAGGGTTAAAGCTCCCGAGCGGTGGAGTTGGGGTCTGAAACCTGGTTTGTCTCATTTCAAGAGCTGTGATGTCAAACCTTTATGTTATTCTCACTTCCCCAGTTATGGTACTTCGTTTGTCTTCTTGTGGTTTTCTTCTGGGAATAGATTATTAGGCTCTATAAAGAATTAAGTTATACAATACAAATGGAAGAATTGGGGGCATTAAGGAATTAATATTATTCCTGCGAGTCCTACCTATTATTAATGAACATGAGTAGTATTTATGTTTGGTAAGGTTGGTATAAAAGGAAACAACTTTCATGGTTCTGCATTTCCTCCCTGTGTTAAATACACCATAGGGCTTTAAGTTTCTCATTTGTTCTTACCATGTGGAAAAGTGGAGAAGCTAGGCTAATGAATTAGGAGAACTATGATGTGAGATGAGAGTGTGGATCTTTATTCTTAACCTTATGGATCAGAAGCCATATAGGTTTACAAGGCACTTTGGGTAGGATCCTTTCTCTCTCCCTAAGTAAACATGAGTGGAGAGCTCACTCTAGTGTGGCTTCAGCGGGTGTATATTATGAAGGACAGAGCTACAACCAGAAAATGGGATCATATTCCAAGTCTTTCTTCTTTACTGATTATTGAGCTGGAAATTAAAAAAAAAAAAACCTACCTATTTATTTGGGTAGTGTATATGGTAGGGTATATATTGGCTACCTTCACAATATTTTCATAGTTGGCAGTGTTGAGAATTGTGCTTTGTTTTAAATTCTAATGTCCTCCTTAATTAAAGAGCACCTCTGGAATCAACTCTCATTTTTTCCATGGCGAATGAGACCCCAAGAAAGAAGTCGAGATTAAAGTAAATTCAACCCCCAGCCTGGCCCCTGGTTTCTAAGCTGGCTACAGTGAGAACTGTCAGGGAGATAGATGGGGGCTCTAAGGTTTCCTGGAGTTTTCAGCCATGTGTGGGCACCACATGTGGTGTGTTCAGTGAATACAAATACAAGAACACATGCTGTTTCCATTAGGGACACTTCAGACCCCTCTCTGTCCCTAGCCTTACTACAGAGTTGAATGGGTCATTTATCATAGGCCACTTACTGATACTGACTGGCGCTCGGGCCCTGTTACAAGGAAGCAGCAAACAGTGTGACTTAGTTCTTTTAGAATGTTTATTATACAAGGATATCATTTCTTAAGAATATCCAAACTCATTTGCAAAGAACACGCATTTTGTTAGGTGCTTCTGGAGGGAAATGTATTTAAAATGCAAATCTGACCATGTATCTACCTTGCTGAAACCTTTCAATGACTCATGATAGTCAACATCATTCAAGACCACGTTCTGCCTTCTCTGTGGCCCCATCCCTTTTGTTACCTCTAGAAGGCTGAACTGCTATTAGCTAGCCACATATATCAGACCATTTTTGGCCTTCCCTTGACCTCTGCTTATTTCTGCCTCTTGTTGACAAGGCCTTTCTCCTATTAGTGAAGGTAAAGTATTCTCATTTTGTAAGACTTAGATCAGCCTTCCCTATTTCTCTTCCCTCAGCCTGAGTTTGGCATCCTCCTCCTCTGCGTGCTGGGAAAACGGTGAGATGTCATCTGTCATAGGCAGGCCCCTCTCTTACCCTACTGATATTGAAGCAGTGTTCCTGTCTCTGTCTCCTGAAGGCTGGCCTACATGTGTTTCCCCATGCACCCTTAGGTGCCCAGCCCAGTGCCTCGAATAATGCACAGGCAGTCACTGGTGATTCTTGAACTGAGGTGAACTGCCTTGTAAGCAACTCTGAGCCTCACTCAGACACCGTCACATATGATTCTCATTATATCCCTTATCCCAGTGCCTCGCACACCCACATCATGAGAAAGTTCCTACTAAAGAACTGGCCAGCAGTGTGACTCTTTCAATTTTCCTTGATTGAAGAGCCCAGTTATACAAACCGTACAATCTGTTTTCCTTCGTAAAGGTTGTCACTAGAGACACTCTTTATTGAGTGTTGTCTCTCGTGGGCCTCGGAGGCACCCAGCAGCCACATCTTCTGTTGTTTACAGTTAGCAGAAAAGTCGTATCTTAGGAGGAGTGCCTCATATCTCGATCTTAATCATTGTTCTGTTTTATTTGGCATGGCTGTCCAGAGTCGGACAGATCTTGTTCTGAGCCTGGGCTCTGGTAGTTTCTTACGGCTTCAGCGTGTGCTTGCGTGCTGTTTACCCTCAAGAAATGCATTTTCCTAACCAGGTGCTGGGATGTGTACACAATGGTTTAAAAACTTTTAAGATGGAAGTATAGCATACCCTCGCCTTTTATTCTATCTTACTGTTTTTACTGGTTTGCCATACTTGGCCTTCCCTCTCCTTACTATTCCCCCAGGAGGCCATATAGCGAAACAGGAATGAGAGGAGCTTTCAAGTCTGGGACCTGGGGGGAAAGCTGAACTCACCACTTACTAGACTATGATTGGCATGCAGCTTGGCCCTTTTGAGCCTTAGCTTCTTGTTTGAAAATGGGGATAGGGTCACCTGGGTGGCTCAGTTGGTTAAGCATCCAACTCAGTTTCAGCTCAGATCATGATCTCATGGTTCGTGAGTTTGAGCCCAGCATCGGACTCTGCTGTCATAGCACAGAGCCTGCTTGGGATTCTCTGTTTCCCTCTTCTCTCCACTCCTCCCCACTTATGCTCTCTCTCTCTTTCTCTCAAAATAAGTAAACTTGAAAAAAAAAATTTTAAAAAGAAAATGGGGATAGTTCCTGTATCTTTGGTGTGAGGATTCAGTGAGTTTATTTATACATACGAAGTTGCCACATACTTGGTCACTGCGATCATTACCACATACAAGTCTGCTAGGGTCTATGGGGGATTTAAAATACTGACACATGAAACAAGTAAGTAGTAATGTAGGGTATTGTATGCAAAGTGACAAAATTAGCTCCTCTAAGAATCACAGAGTGTTAAACATCGGAAAAGGGCCCCAGAGACTATCTAGTCTAATCCCCCACTGAAAAACACGGTTTAAGTTCTGACTATATCATTTATTAACTCTATCACCTCAGATTCAGTTCCTTTCCCTGTAAAATAGGGAAATCATTAATATATACCCCTTTACTTTACAGAAATGGCCTAAGGGTGAAATGGCATCATTATTGTGTGCTAACAAATGATAGTATTGGTATTATGGTAGTTGTTAATACTAGGAGGTATGTAATTTTCCTACTGCATTTTGGTTTTATATTAAAAATAGTTGCAAGTCTATGATTTTTTCCCCATCATGAAGCCTGGAAAACTGTTAAAATAGTTATTCAGTTTTCATGTATCTGTTAAAGGAAATTTCTGCTTCTAAATGTTATCATAACCCCAAAGGGAAGCTACTGTTCCCTGCCATTTGTGAATGTAAGCATGACTTCTGAAAAACAACTTTCCACAATATAAAAATGAAGGCCTGGCCTGCTTTCTCTTTCTGCATTCTGTTCTAGCAAGCTGTAAGGGCATCTGAATGATAACTGCTCTCGCTCTTAATACATAATGTCTCCACTTGAACTTATCTTGCTTGTAGGCATGACACAGGGAACATCAAGGCTGGGCACTCTCAGTAGACCTCCTCCTAGGTGTGCGTGGATGGCCAGCTAGATCACTTTCACTTCACTGAGCTGTGAAATTGACACCAAATTGTGCCATTAGCTTGTTTCTGAAGGGTATGTTGTGCTGGATGTTCTCTTCTTGCTTGCACGGTACATGAAAAAAGATGACAAGATAAAAATGTCCCATAAATGAACATGAGTGAGGAAATTTGGATGTAATTTGTCGTGAATTAAAAACATTGAATAATGAATGTATCAAGAGGCCTGGAAGCAGAGGTGCTGAGAATTCAGAGCATGCATTTAGTACTTGGGGAAAAGAAAATGTAGAGCTTCAGGTTTCTCTTTAGAAGCTTTTTTCAGATTTTTATTTCCCTTCTTTATACCCTGCTGGCAAGAGAATAATCTTGTGATCAGTTAAGGCATTTGATAGCACGTATCTGTTCTCTGACTTAGGTGTAGCGGTGTGTTTATGTGAGTCTTTTCCTCTCCGTAGTTAAAGCGTTCTTGGCCTGCCTTTTGATTTAAAAAACTGAGGTAAATTATTTCTCAGTGAAATATTTCTCCTAGAGTTGAAAGGAGATAAAGGCGAACTGTAAATGTGGTAGGAAGAGATTTCTCAGAGCAGATCCACATCATCCTGTGAAAGCATTCTGCACGGTAAAGCAGTGGCTCATCTCCGTTTAGACTTTGTGCTTTTGCTGTGTTTTCTCCCAGCTCTCTGCTTAGCTCACTCGCTCGCTCGCTCGCTCTCCTCCTCCAGGCCTTTATTCAAACCTGCCCCAACCCTGCCTGGCCTCCCTCCCTGCTTTATTTTCTCCTCTGAACTTAGTACCGTCTAACTTATTGCCATGTTGTTTGCTTCTTGGCATATATGTATTTCATGCTTTGACATCTCTGACATTCTAATGCATCTAACACTCAATGACATCTTAGATCTGAAAAATAAATTTGTATAGTAATTGATTTTTCTTACTGTCTCTTTCTTACCTTCAGAATATGAACTCCAAAGGGGCACCTGGGTGGTATAGTCAATTAAGCATCTACCTCTTGATTTCAGCTCAGGTCATGATCTCAGGGTCATGAGATCCACACCCAGTGTGGAGCCGACTTAAGATTCTCTCTCTCCCTCTGCCCCTCCCCCCCACACTCTCACCTTTCTCTCTCTCTCTCTCTCAAAAAAAAAGAAAGAAAGAAAAATGTATATAATCTCCACAAAGGCAGAGATTTCTCTGTGTTGTGCCTGTAACAGTGCATGTCACATGATAGGAGCTCAATAAATATTTGTTGAATGAATTGATGAACTGTCTAGGTTCAAGGGAATTGGGGAAAAAGCTATTCTATGTTTACTCTGCTTTCCTTGTCTTATCTTCCCCTATCCCCTCTCCTGTTCACTTTTATCTTAGCCTGCTTGTCTTCTCTATACCAGAGGATACTCTCACTTGGCCTGGTTCCCATCCCCCTCCACATAGCTTGTGAGGTCACTAAAGCAGTGAGCTGGGTGTACAGAAGATATCTGTTCCCTATTCCCTGTAATTCAAGCCTAAAACTCCAAGAATTTCCCTGCCAGCTCAGATCTTACTTTGCCTAGCTCTGTAGTTGTCTATAGTCTGTAGTCATGATAGGAGCATCAAAGCTTACACTGTACTAGGGCAAGGCTTTTCACATTCTGTGGCCAAGGATCAGTCTTTTTATTTTTACTTTTTTTAATGTTTGTTTATTTTTGAGAGAGAGAGAGAGAGAGAGAGAGAGATAGAGCGTGAGCCAGGGAGGGGCACACAGAGAGGGAGACAGAATCTGAAGCAGGCTCCAGACTCTGAGCCGTTAGCACAGAGCCCAACACAGGGCTCGAACTCACAGATTACGAGATCATGACCTCAGCTGAAGAGGGGTGCTTAACTGACTGAGCCACCCAGGCGCCCCCGGGATCAGTCTTAAATTAACAACCCATCGCAGGGTGCCTGGCTGGCTCAGTCAGTGGTGTGAGACTCTTGATCTCGAGGTTGTGGGCTTGAGCCCCGTGTTGGGTACAGAGATTACTGAAGATAAAATCTTGAAAAAACAGAAAACAAAAAACAATCCATCCCAAATGTACACATTTGTAAAATACAACAAAAGCTAAATCAAAACAAAGATGAGATAAAATTTTTAAAAGATAGATATATAAGCCAGAATTTTTAAATTAGGTTAAATAGATAAATGACTATGCCGATTCGATAAAAATGTTTCTATACTTACTCTCAATTTCTGTACGTATCTTATTGCACACCAGTAACAAGTAGTTTGCAGATCAGGGCCAGTATAGGAAGCACAGCTTGAGAAGCACTGTCTCAGGGCGTGGTGGCCCAACTTTATGTCAGTTCAATTTTAACATGCCATCTGAAATGAATCTGTTATTGTTACCTCTGTCTTTACAGGTTATTGGTCTTAGACCTTACGTAAAGTTGAAACTTCTCTAAACCAGTCAACACCAGTAATTGGTTAATGGGAAAAGTCGTTTAGAATAGAAATCATAACAAGGATACGTACATATCAAGGCATATTATTTCAACTAAAACAAACTAGAAAAAACACTCACCCAACAACCCAAGACCTTTTCTTTTAATTTAGTCCCTAGATTTCAGTAGACTTGCTCTTACATAAACCGTACCCGCTTACAATTTCAGTTTCTTCAAAGAGAAGGAAGAGTTGAGTATATCATTTGCAAAGAAATCTGGGTACAGAACCTCTCTAGATTTTTATGATTTAAAAGATTTTTGATAATTATTTGACATATATTGAATTCACCTTGAATTCATTATCTTTCTAAAGAATTTAGTGTTGTTTTCCAAGAAATAAGAGCTTTGTTTTTGAGCTCATGGTTCATGAGTTTACCTTATATAATTACTGTAACAAATAAATATGACATGAACTTGTTTGGGAGCAGTCATGGCAGAGTTCTGGTAAGTGTACTGCTCCATTAGTTAAAGGTGCCAGGGAATACTGGAGAGTAGACAGCAGTCATAAGTGACCAGTATGCTGTGGCACTGGGCATTGTGTTCTATGGAGGGAACAGGTTAACCGGGGATAATCTGCGTCTTGGTAGGAAGATCCCTAAAAATAGTTTCTGCTGTGCCATTTTATTTATTTATCTATTTGTTTGTTTATTTATTGGGTTAAATTTAAAAAAATAATGTTTGTTTATTTTGAGAGAGAGAAACAGAGAGACAGAGCATGAGCTGGGGAGGGGCAGAGAGAGAGGAAGACAGAGGATCTGAAGCGGGCTCAGTGCTGACAGCAGAAAGCCCGAGATGGGGCTCAAACTCACAAACTGTGAGATCATGACCTGAGTCAATGTCTGATGGTTAACTGACTGAGCCACCCAGCCGCCCCTGCTGTGCCATTTTATTAATGAATCCTTCCTTTCTTCAAAGTACTCCTTTTAAGCTTCTGGTACTTCTGGTGTTCAGCCATCCTGTTTGTGATTATAAATGCTTCATTCATATCCTCGCTTAGTGGTTTTTTTTGTTGTTTGTTTTGTTTAGCTTCCAAAAGAGTGTGGTCTTTTTAGTATATAACCATGTGATACCTCCCAATCCTTTGATTGTTTTATTTACCTTTCTCTGCTTTCATGATCACTTTCTTACATTGTTATAACTGAATTACTTTAAGTCCCGTATTGGAATCATGAGAAGAGAGGAGGCACATTTTTTGGTGACTTGTTGTTTCTAAATAATCCCAAACTTACAAAAAAGTTGTAAGAGTAGTACAAAGAGTACACTTACCATGATGAGCAGTGAGTAATGTATAGAATTGTTGAATCACTATATTTTGTACCTGAAACTAATAATAACACTGCATGTTAATTATTCTGGAAATTTAAAAAAAAACTCTTAAAAAAAAGAGAGAGTAGTATAAGAACTCTTGTGTGCCCTTTACCCAGGTTCAATCATTATTTTGACTATATTTTGTTCTCTCTCTCTATATATATTTTTTTTATTATGAAATTTATTGTCAAATTGGTTTCCATACAACACCCAGTGCTCATCCCAATAGGTGCCCTCCTCAATGCTCATCACCCATTTTCCCCTCCCTCTCACCCTCCATCAACCCTGTGGAGGTTCCTCAAAAAATTAAAAATAGATCTCTGTATATTTTTTTATCTTGAAGCTTTTGAGAGCATATTATCAACATTTACCTTTTACCCTTAAATTCTTTGATTTGTATTACTGGGAATAAGGAATATATATATATATGTATATATATATATATATATATACATATATATATATATATCACAGTTAACCAAATTCAGGAAATTTACATTGATTCAATACTATTATTAATTCCACAGCTCATACTTAAATGTTGTCAATTGTCCCAATAACATTCAGTCTGGCTGTTTTCTTCCTGGTCTAGAATCCAATCCAGGATTATTCATTGCATTTAGTTTTCATTTCTTCTTAATCCTCCTTTTATCTGAATAATTTCTCAGTCTTTCTTTGTCTTTCATGACCTTGACACTTTGGAAGAATACAGACTCTTTCTTTTGTAGAATTTCCCTCAGTTTGGGTTTGGCTGATATGTACTGATGATTAGATTCCAGTTATGCATTCTGGGGACAGGAATCCTACAGAAGTGATGCTGACTTTTCTCAATGCATCCTCTCAGGAGCCACAGGGTTTTGGAATGCCTCATTCCTGGGCAAGTGAATTTTGATCACTTATTTCAGGTGGGGGTCTGCCAGGTTTCTTTACTTTGAAGTTACTTTTTATTTGTAATTTTTAAGTAACTTGTGGGGATACATTTTGAGAGTAGACTACATATATTTCCTGTTTATCCCTTCTACTTTTGTTAGTTGACATTTACCAGAGAAAACAGAGCTTTCCCTTTTCTACCCTTTGTTTATTCATTTATATTGGCACGGTCTCATGGATTCTTAATTTATTTTTTATTTTGGTAAATGGATTAAAAGTCTGTTTCTATTTTTGTTTAATTTGATTTGATTCTCAAGTTGTCCCAGACTTGGGAACCCTTTTAAGCTGATTCATATGTCCTTTGACATTTTCTATTATTTTTTGAGCATTTCTTTACTTTCTGGTGTAACAGAATATTCCAGGCTCATAAGCTACATTCCCTGCCCAAGTATCAGAACCCACCATTTCTCCAACTATCCTGGGTTCCTTTTAGAGGAGAAAATGGATTTAGAAATCAAGATTTTAACTATAGGTGTGCTCATTGCTAATGTGTTATCAGCATTCCTCTCTGTAAACTAAGGTGGGGAAAAATAGATGTATACATAATATCTTTCTCTTTTCTTTCTATATATCTTTGTGTATATGCAGATGTATATACAGATACATATGTTACACATGCACATACATGTGTATATATACATACACATATACATCTATAGCTATTTCTACATTTAACTGTTTAAAAAGTCATGTGTTAAAAATCTTTACTCCCTGCAGATACCTCCAATGCCAGTCTAAACCATAACAAGTATTCATTCTAGGCTTCCTTCTTTCTGTGTTTGTAACGCCTTTCTTCAGTAGTGAGAAACCAGACTTCTGTTATCCTCAATGCATTTTCTCAGTCCTTTTGAGTACAAAAATTTGTTGCAGAAGTACCAGTTCACACTACTGTGAAAAACAAACTCCCTAATTGGATTCAGTATTTGTTTAGGGCTGTTTTTGTCTTTGTCTGAGGGTGCATAATCAAAAGTTCAAAAGTTTGATTCACAAGTTCCTTGGGTTCGCATTCTTTGATATAATTATATTATTCATTTGAAATACAGTTACATTCATTTGTTTCTGTCATATAATGAATAGAGTTCAAGGATGTTGCTAAAAATAAATATCCTACAATACACAGGACGCCCCCATAATAATTATGTATCTCCCAATATCAATAGTGCCAATGATGAGCAACCCTGATTTATAAGCAGTGAGATGTGGTGGGGGCATGGGGATTGGGGTAGGTCTCAGGAAGATTCGCCTCTCCTTCAAGGCAATTACTTCAGGAAAGGCAACTATGGGCTCTCAGACAAGGGAAAGCTAACCCTTGGGGGGCTTAAAGTCTTCTACATCGTCATGAGAATATGCCTGTTATCTCCATTCCTTTTTTCTTGATCTCTCCTGTGAGAACCTGGTAGTTTCTGGAGGAGAAGGAGGGTGCAAGAGGGTGATAACCCCTCTGTGTAGACCACACTAAGCCTTTAGCAGTTGATTAAAAAGTTTTAGTTTAATCTTCTTATTGACTTTATGGTGTTTGACAGCTTATGTCTCAGGTAGCAAATGCTTAGGTCCTGTTTCTAAAGTTGCTTGTCTTTCTCTAGATTTCAGGTTAGTTGTCTGCCCTGTGACCTCCATTGTCCGATCAGTTCATGAAAACACAGTGATTTATATTTTGTCCAGTTTTAGGATGGAGTGATGCTCTTTCCAGTGTTCTACATTTTTAAGCTAAAACCAGAAGTTACTAACCACTTTTAACTTCTCAATGGCCACATGTGGCTGTTGGCTACCATGTTGAACAGAGAAGATTATAGAATATTTCTTTCATTGTAGAAAGTTCTATTGAACAGACTCTGTTAGATAGAAGGGAAGTGGGGGGACAAAAAGGAAAGAAAAAGAATGAAAATTCTGATTTGATCATAATGAAATAACTAGGAATAAATTAGTCCTTGCACTGTAAACAACTAGAACATTGCCCAATACCCATGAAAAAAAACTGTTTTCAAACATTAAACAAATAGTACAGGACTCTGATCCCTGAGAGAGAGGAAATAAGATAATTGAATCTTAAATTACCCTGGTTCTACCTAGAGGCACTTAATAGGTCATGGTGCAGGGAATGGAACCCAAACAGTACACAATGGTCTCACTGAGTAGAGGAAAAATAGATCATAGTTTGAGGAGTCTGAAGTATTTGGAATTTGTGGAACAGCAACAGGAAGGGGTGAAAAAAGAAAGACTTCTGGAAATCAAGAGGACATGTGGATCTTCTGGGTCTTGGATGTGCACTTTGGATGTGCAAAGCTGTGTTTGCATAAGGTTGGTTTCCGTGAAGCCAGACAAAACAACTACTTGGGAGCTGTATTGATCAACAACTAAAACTACCATGGGGACAGACTGGAAAGACCTGGTTAAATGCCCACAGCATTGAGGAGAGACTTGAAACTTGAAAAACGCCAGGAGGAGGACTAAATATCCCTGGTAAAGGCTATGCTGGGCCCATCCTAACAAACTTCAAAGGAAGTCTTGAAATGAATTGATCTGCAAATAAGTGATACACATGTTGGAATTAACAGGTAGGTACTTTAAAACAGGTATTATAAATATGTTCAAGGATTTCAAATTGGTGATTACTACAGGGGAAGGGGATGGAGGAAATGGGCAGAGTAAGTCAAGGGGGTTACAAGATCCATACAAACTTCCGGTAACAAAATACACAAGTTACGGTGATGAAAAGTATAGTGTAGGGAATATGGTCGATAATATTGTCATGACTTTGTTTGATGACAGAGGGTAACTTCACTTATCATGGTGAACATTTCCTAATGTTATTGTCAATTCTCTATGTTACACACCTGAAACTAGTATGTCAACTATGCTTTAAAAATAAAAAATAAAAAAAATAATATGTTCAAGGATTTAAAAGAAAACACTTGCTATAATGAAGAGAGAGGTGGAAGCTATCAAAAAGAACCAAAGGAAACTTCTAGATTGGGAAAACACAACATTGAAGATGAAAGATTACCAGGTGGGCTTACTAACAGATTAGACACAGCTTGAAGAAAAGATCAAAGACCCTAAAGGTGGAACAGTAGAATCCATCCAAATTGAAGAAAAGGGAAGATGGCCAAGGAAAATTAATAGAGCCTCAGTGGTCCATTGGAAATTTTAAGTGTTCTCTCACATGTGTAATTGAATTCCCCAAATAAGGCATACAAATACTGAAGAAATAATGACCCAGGAATTTCCTAATAATATGAAAATTATATAACCAAGAAGCTCAGTAGACACCATCTATGCAGGATAAACATAAAGTAGACCCACATTGAGGCATACGACAATCAAACTGTTGAAAATACAAGACAAGGAGAATGTCTGAAGAGCAACCAGAGAAAAAAAGGTATTACATACTGGGGAACGAAGATAAAATGCTGACTTCTCCTCAGAAGCAATACAAGTGGGAAAACAATAGAATGGCATCTTTGAAATGCTAAAAGAAAAAAACAGTCACCCTAGACTTCTATACGTGGCAATATATACTTGAGAAGTGAAGATGAAGTAAAGACCTTTTCAGACAAACGAAAGCTGAAAAAAAATTGTTGCCAGCAGACTTGCACTAGGTGACTATTAAAAGAAGCTTTTCAGGTGAAAGGAAAATGATACCAAAGAGAAACTCGGGTCCACACAAAGGAAAGAGCTTAAAATGCAAATATGTGGATAAATGTAACTGACATGTTCCCTTGTATTTTCCATTTATTTAAAGATAATTTACTGTGTAAAGCAGAAATAATAGTAATGTGTTGTGGGGCTTATACATGCTGAAGTATGTATTACAATACTAGCTCAAAGGACAAGAGGCTGTCGTAAAGTTCTTACCTTCTATAGGAAGCAGTGTAATATTATTTAAAGGTAGACTGTAATAAGTTCAAGATGTATACTGGAAACCCTAGCAGCCTTTTTCCAGGGGAGTTCCTTACTGCAACTGCAAAACCCAGAAAATTATTTGAGTGACTGTTGTCTCAATTCTCCTAAGGGTGGAATGTAATTAGTACCATTCTACAATGCAGAGAAGAAGAGTTAAAGCATTACATACGTGCCTACCTTAGGGCATTAGGGCTTCATTCTGTCCTAGAATCCCAGTTGAAGAGGCTGTGAGAACATCCACTGAGAGAAACAGAGAGAGAGAAAGAGGTGGGGGGGCTGTGTCAATGGGGGTAGGGATGGGACAGAGAATAAGAGAGAGAACTAGTAAGCCAATAGAAGAGAGAAAACGAAATCCTAAAAATTGCTCATTGATCCAGAAGAAGCTGGGATAAAAGTGGGGGAAAAGGAACAGGAGGAGATGGAAGTACCAGATTTTAGTCAGATATCCAAATTGTTGAGCCTGCTGCCAGTTGCTTGGGCTCACTGAATTTCCACGAATCAATTTGTCCTTCATTATATTCCTTTCACTGTGGCACCATTAAGATCAGTTCTCAAATACGGTCCTCAGGTTTCTGGTGGTATGAACTACAAAATCTTTTAATTCTGCTGCTGTTTGGTTCCTCCTCACATGTCACCCCTGCAGCGGCCAGTACTGAGACTAGTTATTGGCCTAGAACACTTGTTCTCAAGTGGAGGCAATTTTGCCCCCCAAGGGGATATTTGGAGGTGTTTTTATTGGTCACACCTATGGGTGGGGTGCTACTGGAATCTAGTGGATAGAAGCCAGGGATGCTGCTCAGCATCCCACAGCGCATAGGCAGTTATTCATCCCATATGACAGTTATTCATCCCAAAATGTCAGGAGTGCCAGGATGGAGAAGCCCTAGTCTAGAGGCTATGGGAGGTGAGAGGGGTGGGGTCAGGGCTCAAGGAAGATTAGCATCTTCTTCAAGCCAAGTGCTTCAGGGGAGGCTATTCATTATAGGTTATCAGGCAAGAGAAGACTAACCCTTGGGGTTTGAGGTCCTCAGTTTCATTAGAATATGCCCATATGTCTTTATCCTTTTTTTCAGTGGCCCCATTTCTACCTACTAATGCCAACATTACTTTTCAAAAATCTTAAACCTGGCTTCCGAAAATAAGAGCTTCTTTCAGGATACTCATAGAAGCTTTCTGGTTTCCTAATCTGACCTTGGGCTGGGAATTTAAAGTGCTGAGCTCATAATTTTCTGTCTTCAGGTTCTCCAACTATGCTTAGAAGCAATCAATCAAGCCCTCAGTGTTTATACTCTATTTCCACTAATGCATGCCTTGCCAGCAGCTTCTTGCCCTGGTGACTACAGGTAATACTTTTATAATCCATCTCCCCACTACATGCCATGCATTGTCAGTATCCCATTTGACACTGGCTACAGGGTTGCTAACCCCTTTAAGTTCAGTCAGAAAAAAGAACCAGGGGCGCCTGGGTGGCTCAGTCGGTTAAGCGTCTGACTCTTGATTTCGGCTCAGGTCATGATCTTAGTTTCTTGAGTTTGAGCCCCACGTCTGCATGCTGGCTGCATGGAGCCTGCTTGGGATTCTCTGTCTCCCTCTCTCTCTGTCCCTTCCCTGCTCATGCTTTCTCTCTCTCTCTCAAAAAAAGAGAGAGAGAGAGAGAGAGAGAGAGAGAGAAGCAATTCTAGATTCTCTGTCATTCTGTTACCTTAGAACTCCATTTCCAAGACCAATGGTTGCAAGAGCCGTGCAAACAAATCCACTCTGAGTGTTAGGGTATAAAGGGTTTAATAAAGGAGTTAGACCTTACACAAATATGGGAGTCGCTAAGGAAATGAAAGTCCAGATAGGAGGGCTTGGCGGATCAGTGGAAAAGTCACTAATCTTTCCTCCTAAAACACTGGCACAGCAGACACGTTGGAGCTTGGAAAGGAATCTCAGAAGCTGAGCACGTTCAGCTGCTGAGGTGGGATTGTGAAGGGGAAGTTCATGGAGGGGTCTGTGGGGAAGCTGTTGCCTTGGTGTAAGTACTGCCTGGCATCTGAGGGTGGGGGGAGGAGTGCTGGGCCTGCTATTGGTCAGCAGTGAGAATGAAAACCTGGATGGGGAGCAGTGGAGAAAGATACATTCTGGAACATACCAGGCGGTTCTCCATCTGCTCACCACCATACTAGCCCATGACGCCTCTCTGAGAATAGTGGCTGCTGCTTCAGTTCTGCCTCCCGAATTTTTCACAAGTTTCTTTTGTGGCCCTACTCGAACTTGAAACCCTGTGGGGAAGAGGGCTCTGGGAAATGTAGTTCCAAGCTTAACCAAGTGAACAGTGGAACAATCCTGTGATGTCAGTTTTTACATTTTTATCTAGGATCCCTTTTGAGTTTATTCTTGTGTATGGTCTGAAGTATGGAACCTATTTTATTTTTTTCCAAAAGCTCTTCGGTTTTCCCCATCAACATTTATTGAAAAGTCCATCACTGCCTCAGCGCCTTGAGATGCTGTGATCATCATATTCTAAATTTCCTTATGTACTTTGTATTCTGTTCTGTTGTTCACTTTGTCTGTTCAGTTGCTGCTACCACACTGTTTCATCCTAGAGACTTTTGGTGTGTTTTCATAATTGATAGGGCTAGTCTTCCTTTATACCCTGAAAGCCCATATTTAAATGCCACTCTTACCCATTTTAGTTAGAACCTCACTTAAATCAGTGTTTCACCTTAAATATACGAAATTGTTAAAGGCAAGGAGAACATTGAGTTTTCGACATCGTTAACTTTGCCACTGATTCCTGTGGAGATTCTGTGGGGGAGAAGCATCTTTCCTACATGCAGCTGAGAAAGGCAGTAGATGAGAGATCAAGTGCTAGTACAAATGTTACTTCCTCCTCTGGTCTCTGGTCTTGCCTATTTTAGAATGGAAAAAATAAAAAATAAATAAACCAATGAGATATTATGAGAATAACTAGAGGAATAGTAAAGTCTGGCCTAAGAGAAAGGGATTCTGGAGACTTGCCGTGGCTTTGACATGACATCCTTTGTGACTCTGGAAAAGTTGTTTCACCTCTCTGGAGTTTGATTTCCCGTCTGCCTTATGAGTGGGCCAGGTTAATCACCTCAGTCTTTCATTTTCTAATATTATTTGACTCAAACCTCATCATACTGTGTATCCAAAAAGACTCCAAGAAAAAGCACTCGTAATACATATTCGCCCTTCCCTTGAAGGTAATGTAAAAGATCACAACTTAAGTTGGAGGTAATCATTGGCTGATTGCCTATCAGTGAATATATTTTAAGAGCTTATTATGTGTAAGTTCTCAACTCCACTGGAACAGTTCAGCATTGTAGGTCTAATTTAGACGTAAATTATTTACCCCTTTGTTTCACTAGGTATGGATAAATACTTCAGGGGATCTCTGCCTCTCCCTAATTCTGTAAGGTCTTTAAGTTAGAAGATGAGGCTAGTATAATAGAAAGTGGAGTTTGGGGTCCTGGTGAATTCCCTTTTCCCTAACAATTTTAGCAAATTCTTCCATTGTCATTTAGCCAATGATGTATTAGGCTGTAGAATGCACATTAGTTATGGGTCCTTGTGCTCTTGTAACAAATACAGCACATGGCTTTGAGTAGTGTAATGCATTGCTGGTAAATTTTTAATGTCTGAACAATACTCAGAATATATATGTGCAACTAGAGAATCAACGGCCTGGGTTGGTTTTTTATTATCATTTTATTTTTCACTAGTTCACTAGTTATATAATGGACAAATATTCACATGGTAAATAACATGGCAGTATTCTAGAAGAGTGTATAAATAGTGCAATAATAAAAATGTGTGCATGGCATGAGGTGTAGAGACATCTTCTTGTAATGAAGGGAAATTAAAATAATTAAAATATGAACATAATTATGTCATCTATATGGTACTATCTAAAAGCAGTAAGGTATGAAGAAATATCCAAAACTCAAATATAGATTTATTGAGAGCACTTTACATTACTCTTTCTACCAATATACTTGATTTTCTCCCAAATTATCACTGAAAAAATCCAGAATTTTAATGCTCAAATAATATGGTATTATCAATAATCATACCACAGTAAAGGAAATCTAAATTAAATTTAAATGCAAGCTTTAAAAAACTACAGGGGCGCCTGGGTGGCTCAGTCGGTGAAGTGGCCGACTTCGGCTCAGGTCATGATCTCGCGGTCTGTGAGTTCGAGCCCCACGTCGGGCTCTGTGCTGATAGCTCAGAGCCTGGAGCCTGCTTCTGTTTCTGTGTCTCCCTCTCTCTCTGCCCCTCCCCCGTTCACGCTCTCTCTCTGCCTTTCAAAAATGAATAAATGTTAAAAAAAAAAATACATTCTCATCTTTAAAAAAAAAAAACACTACATAAACAATGTAATGTCATCAAAGGAACCCCAAATAGAAGAAAAAGCATTTAGTCATAAATCTGCAAGATACATTAGTCAAACTATTTTATCTGTTCATGCTATTTTCTGTCTTGAGCCACATACAGGAATCAATCTTAGCCCTACCACTAAACTGATTATATAATTACACTAAGTCTTAGTTTCTTCCTTTATAAAATGAAGATTGTACTTGAGTTCTTTTGGTTTCAGGAAACAGAAATTTGTAAGGGGCACCTGGGTAGCTCAGTCGGTTAAGCTTCCTACTTTGGCTCGGGTTATGATCCCGCAGTTCGTGAGTTTGAGCCCCGTGTCGGGCTCTGTGCTGACAGCTCAGAACCTAACCTACCTCGGATTCTGTGTCTCCCTCTCTCTCGGCCCCTCCCTGACCCGCGTGCACGCTCTCCCTCTCTCTCTCTCTCTCTCAAAAATAAACGTTAATTTTTTTTTAAAAAAAGAAACAGAAATTTGTGAAAAATGCATGAAGAGAACAGAAGTTTAGTATGAGAATACATGGACCCTGGAATAGAAACTCCATTAAGGACCACCAGCTTTGGCTGCTCCATCCCATGAGCCAATCAGTGTCTCTTGAGGACTCTGCTGCTCTCTGAGAGTCATCCTGTCATCACGTGGCTCTGCTGTGAGTGCCCATGGCGCCAAAGCTGCCCCGTGAGGCCTCTCTTTTCATGTATCCTTTCAGCTTTAGCTTCACTCTTAACTGCCTCATTCTCTTAATATTTATTAGTTTAATTAATTTATTAGTTTAAATTCCTGAAAGTAGATTAATCTGATTGGAGCTCTCTTTTTTTTTTTTTTTTTTTTTTTCCTTCATTCCGGACCACGAACCAGGTCATTTTTTGGTCAGATGCTGATGCCGATTCAACCAGCTCTGATGGATGGTTGAAATACTGTGGTACTCAAGATGGCCAGCTGTGGCTCTCATCAGGGGCTGGGATAAAGAAGCAGTTTCCCTTAACAAGGACTTGGAGGCTGGCATTCCCCATCAGTAGCTTGTCTGATGTAAGAAAATCTATACTTGACTTACATGGCTATAGGTTCACACTTTAAACAATTATCCGTGGCTCCCAGTTCTCTGCTAGATACTTTCTCAGCACTGCTGAGAACTACCGTGGCCTGTAAGTGCCTAAGTCTAGAATAAATATTTAAGCCTTGTAGCAAATCAGAAAGAAAACTTCCCTTAAAATTTCAAGCCATTGATTGCTACTTTAAGTTTCCTTGAAATAAACCATTTTTCATTGTTTCTTTGCTATTATCAAAGCTGGAATTAATATATGGTTAGAGGGAAGTGACCTGATGGTAGACTTCTTTTATTCCTTGGAACAACAAATACCTTCCTTCCAGACATTTATTTTCATGGACTTTCCTAATGGCCATGCCTGGTCAGAGCTGAGCTCCTGACGGCCCTTGTATAGCCTCTCCCCATCAGCCATGTGTAAACTGCTAACATTCCACGACCCCCCATAGGACTTGTAAACCAAACAGAATTCGGAGCTGTTCCCAGCTGTGATCTACAGACACCAGCCCCTCTTATATCGGGTTTATCTTGTGACTCTAGGAGGAGTTAGAAGAGTTATTAGATACAGGCTGTGCATTTTGACCTCTGCAGGGATTTGGAATTAAAAATTAGGAATAAGACTCTGGGCCCATTCTCTTGCCTTGTGTTCAAAACCCAGACTCGGATGCTATGATTTTCTCTTTGGATTTCAATAGCGCCTGTATTAAAGCACTTATCATCTTATATGGGCATTCGTTTTATGTATCTGTCTCCTCCTGTGGACATTTGGTTCCTCATGTGCAGAGACAATGCTTAATCCATCTGTGCGTGCTCCCCCCAACCCAATCTCTAGCCCACTAATACACATGCTGGATTCTGTAGTCCACATCTGAGGCATGAAGAGGTTTGAAAGAAAAGCTAGAGATACTAACGTTAGAACATACCTAAGTAAGGTCAGATAGAGGGATCAGCAATGTTATATACTATTATTTATTATCATTCATACCTGGAAAATACTTGAAACATGTTTTACCAGTACAAGCTTCCCTTGTAGTCATACACATCTCCCTTACTTATGTATATTTTTTGTCTAAAACTCACACAAAGAATTGAATAATGTGGTTAGACTTCCTATTAGGTCACTGCTCTCAGCTGAGAAGGATTAGAATCCTAGGACTAGAATGAACAAGAGCTCAAGGGTTTACAGGTCTGGGAAACTTTTCCTGCCAATAAAGAAAAAAAATGGGATTCAGCTCACTCTTGACTTAGTGTTCAGACCCTTCCCAGCTGGCATTACAAGGATATACTTCCAAGGGAAAATAATCCTGTTTCTGCTAAACCCCTCCCAGCCTCTCTCTATGTCCCCAATTATTAGTGTAATACAAGAAAAGCCCATGGATGATTCTGTCGTGTCATGTGAAGGAAATGCTCTTGAGGAATCTCCTTTGAAGGATCTCCTGTGATGTTCCAGGCATCACTTGAGAATGAGAAGGGGGTTTTCTTTTCTAGGCAATGAAGAGACAAAGAACTTGCCCCTGGTGTGAAGGTGCAGTCTTCTGTTGCATTCACCTGTGAGTGGATTGTAATAAGTCTTGTCTGGATCTCTTGAGTTAGATTTAATAACCTGCAGAAAGCTTCAGCAGGATCAATAAGCCTTTTACAGCCAACAGAGCTCCATATGAACTGCTGCCCGTCCACTAGAAATTCTGCCTCAGCTTAGCTGGAACGGGCCTTTCCGTGGCCAGGGATATTTGCCTTCAGTGTTTCACTGTCTCTCTTGTACGCCATACTGCCACTTGGGCTGATGTGACCATTGCAAGTAGAACAAGAGCCTGCATTTTTCTTTGTCAGGATCTGTTCCTTTTCACAGAAGTGACGCCAGTCAGAATCTGCCGTTGCAGCATGCAGGCTACCGCCACAATGGCTTTTTCCATTCTTTAATTTCCAACTGGCGTCTGTCAGCTGGTGACCAGGCTGGAGAGCAGGTTCCCACTCTTTGAATATTCCGTCTGGAACCCAGACACACTGTGTGTGTGTGTGTGTGTGTGTGTGTGTGTGTGTGTGTGTGTGTGTGTCCTATTTATTACCACATCATGAGGTAGTCATTAACAATAGAATTTTTCCCTTTTTAAGATTTTTTTTTAAATTTAAACATCTCAAAATGTTTCCTAGACCCGTAATTCTCACAGTCCTCTCATTGAGAATGGAAAACATCCTTTATAACTGGAAGAAGAGATTTTTGAGAAGTTATGCTGTGTCTAAGCCAGAGAGCTCAGAATGAGGCTTTAGAGTTCTTGCTATCCATCCTGGGTGATCATTCTTCACTCCTAATTCTTATGCTTATAGAATGGAAGGGGCTGG
The DNA here is from genome assembly GCF_018350215.1 of Panthera leo. Taxonomy (NCBI): domain Eukaryota; kingdom Metazoa; phylum Chordata; class Mammalia; order Carnivora; family Felidae; genus Panthera; species Panthera leo. Next base: position 24,423,340 of record NC_056690.1, read on the forward strand.
TGGGGAACAAGCTTTCATGACTAGCAGCTCTTAGAAAGCCCTGCTTTTTTGCCTTCTACTAACCTGGAACATTGTTTTGAGGATCCCTTGACTTTAATTAGACAATCTCAAATGAATGGTTAGGAGAATAAGAAAATGAAATTAATTGAATCTAGAGTATTCAAATGAGCTAGTCCGTTCCATATCTTATTAGTTTGCATTAGTATAGGGCTACCAAGTTGAACTGAAAAGTTTTAGAGTTGGCCTTTGCTGGAAACATTGATAGCAGTTCATTAATACAGCTCTTAAAAGTTCATTATCTTCTTGAGCCACTCGTCTCCCCTTATTTTAGCTATCTTAATTTTTTAGCTTGTATTTTAAAGAAAAGTGGAAGGCTTATGTGTTTTTTTGTGTGTGATTTTTTTTTAATGTTTATTTTTGAGAGAGAGAGAGACAGAGTGTGAGCAGGGGAGGGGCAGAGAGAGAGGGAGACACAGAATCTGAAGCAGGCTCCAGCTGTCAGCACAGAGAATCTGAAGCAGGCTCCTGGCTCCCAGCTGTCAGCACAGAGCTCGACCGGGGGCTCAAACTCATCGACGGTGAGATCATGGCCTGAGCCGAAGTCAGACGCTCAAGCAGCTGAGCCACCGTGGTGCCCCTTTTTGTGTCGTTTTTAAAGGTAGTAGATAATCTATTCAAGAGATCCAAGATGAGCTATTTTTCCTTTGAAACTAATTCGATTATCTTATTGCAGGGTGTTTTTTATTTTTAAATAATCTGGAATATATTTTTATTCCATTTGTTGATTTAAGTAAAATTTAAAAAATAATTTCTACCCATAAAGGGGCCTTCATTATCTTAGAGTAACTCTTCTCAGATCCGGGTTATAGTCTGAGCATGTGTCCTTTTTTTAGTCTACTTTTTATTTTGGTAAAACATAACAGAGCTTACCATTTTAACCATTTTTAGGGATACAGTTCAGTGGCATTAAGTGCATTGACATTGTGCAGCCATCACCACCATCCACCTTCAGACCTTTTTCATCTTGCCACCTTAAACTATGTACCTGTTAAACCCTAACTTCTCATTCTCCTCCCCGTCCCCTCCCAGCACCTGGTGACCACCATTCTGCTTTCTTTTTCTACCCTGTGTATCTCTTACAAAGGAATATGACTACCCTAGATATCTCTTATAAAGGAATTGTATGTTTGTTCTTTTGTGTCTTCCTTATTTCACATAGCAGAATGCCTTCAAGATTCATCTGTGTAATAGCATGCATCAGAATTACCTTCGTTTTTTACTCTGAATAATATTTTATTTTATGTATATACTGCATTTTGTGTATCTATTCATGTGTGATGGACACTTGGGTTGCTTCTACCTGCTGGCTCTTATAGAGAATGCTGCTGTGAACATGGCTATACAACTGTCTTTTTGGGTCCCTGCTTTCAATTCTTTTGGGTATTTTCCTAGTAGTGAGATTGCTGAGTCATATGGGAATCCTGTGTTTAATTTTTTGAGGAGTCATCATACTGTTTTCCACAGCTGCTGCATTGTTTACATTCCCACCAGCAGAGCACAAGGCTTTTAATTTCTCCAGGTCCTCATCAAAACTTGTTCTGTCCTTCCCTTCCCTTCTCAACATAATAGCATCCTAATGGGTGTTAAGTGGTATTTCATTGGGATTTTTTTAAAGATTTATTTTAGTAATCTCTATACCAACATGGGGCTCAAACTCATGACCCTGAGATCAAGAGTCACATGTTCCTCCCACCCAGGCAGCCAGGCACCCTCATTGTGCTTTTGATTTGCATTTTACTAATGACTAGTGATATCAAATGGCTTTTCATATACGTCTTGGCCATTTGTATAGCTTCTTTGGGGAAATGCCTATTCAAATCCTTTGCCTGTTTTTGAACTGGGTTGTTTGTTTTTTTGTTGTTGAGTTGCAATTCTTTATATATTCTGAAAATTAATCCTTTATCAAGTGTATCACTTGCAAATATTCTCTCCCATTGTTTGCATTGTCTTTTCACTCCTTTAATAGTGTTTTTTGCATAAAATTTTTAATTTTGATGAATTTCAGTTTTTCTATTTTTTCTTTTGTTGCTTTGCTTTTGGCATCATATTTCAGAAACCACTGCCAAATCCAAGGCCACAAAGATTTTCCTATATATTTTCTTCTAGGAGTTTCATAGTTTTAGCTCTTTGATTTAGGTGTTTGATCAGTTATGATTGAATTTTGAATATGGTGTAATCTGAGGGTCTAACCTCATTCCTTTGCATTTGGATATCCAGTTTTGCAGCACTATTTGTTAAAAAGACTGTTATCTGCCCCACTGAATGGTTTTGGCACTCTGATGGAAAAACTATTGATCATGTATGTGAGAGTTTATTATTAGGCTCTCAATTCCATTCCATTGGCCTATAAATCTGTCTTTATGTTAGTACCACACTGTTTTTGATTGCTCTTTCTAGATTTGTAATTAGGAAGTGGGAGTCTTCCAACTTTTTCTTTTTTTGAGATTATTTAGGCTATATAGGGTCCCTTGAGATTCCATATGAATTTTAGGATGGGTTGATGTTTTTTTTATTTCTGTAAAAGATGCCATAGAAATTTTGTAGGAATTGTATTGCATCTGCAGATCATTTTGAGTAGTATTGTAATCTTAACAATACTAGGTCTTCTAATCCACGAACATGGAATATGTTTCCATTATGTGTGTCTTCTTTAATTTCTTTTAGCTTCTTTTAATTTCTTTTGTGGTTTTCAGTGTATAAGTCCTTTGTTTTCTTAAATTTGTTTATTTACTTATTCAATTTATGTCTATTTTTATTTTTTATGCTATCACAAATGGAATTGTTTTCTTGATTTCTTTTTCAGATTGTTCATTGCTAGTGTATAGTAAAGCAATTGGTTTGAGCATGTACATTTTTGAAAGCTTTTTAGGAAGTTGTGATGCCTGTCTTTGGTTAGGCACCCTGCTCCTTGACCTTCTCAAACTCCCCAGTAGGATTTGGAGCTAGAAAATGGTTTAAATCTCACATCTGCCTGGCTTATAACTTTGGACATTTCCTTACTATTAAAATGGGAATGATACTATTGATCATACAGCATTGCTCTAAGGATTAAATGAGATAGCTGTGTGTATTTCTAGGAATTTAGTAACCCCTCAACAATGAACAGCATTCATTCTGTTTATCTATTTATTTTAAAAATGTTTATTTCACTGTTGTTCCTAAAAGAAAGTGCAATTGCTGGGTCATAGGGTAGTTCTATTTTTAGTTTTTTTTTTTGAGGAACCTCTGTACTGTTTTCCAGAGTGGCTGCACCAGCTTGCATTCCCAGTTTCCTAAAAATTTAAACACCTACCATACTATCCAGCATTGCCACTCATAGGTATTTACCCTAGAGAAAAGAAAGCATTTGCGTACACAAAGACTTGTACATGAACATTCATAGCAGCTTTGTTTGTAATAGCCAAAAAACTGGGAAGAAAATCTCAAATGTCCCTCAACAGGCAAATGGATAAACAAATTGTGGTTTTATCCAAACAATGGAATGCTTCTCACTAATAAAAAGGAACAAACTATTGATACATGTAACAGCATGGATGAATCTCAAAACAATTAAGTTGAGTAAAGAAACCTACCCCCACCCCATAGAGTACATACTATGTGATTCCATTTATATAAAACTCTAGAAAATGCAAACTAATCTTTAGGCACAGAAAACAAATCAGTAGTTGCCTGGGGGTGGGGACAAGTGGGGAGGGTCAAAGAGTAGGGATTAACAAGGGGCATGAGGAAGCTTTGGGGAGTAATGGGATATGTTCACCATGTTGCCTATCATGATGTATGCATAGGTCAAAGCTTATCAAATTGTACACTTATTTCAAATATATGCTGTTTATTTTATGTCATTTACCTTAGTAAATTATTTGCGTGCTGTTTTGAATTATCCATGCCGTTCTACCCTTCTTCAGATCCCTATACTTTCTTTTAATATATGTGTTATTGTTCACCCATGGCAGGAAAGTTAATCTCAATTTGAGGAGTTGACTGGGGACTTCCCCCCCACCTCCCACCCCCAGTGGAAGCAAGAATGAGTAACTTGGGCTCATGGAATGAAAATTTGAGGAACTCTTGTCTTTCTCTGAGATATGGCATGATTGTAAGGTTTGTTATGGGATCATTGATAGGCAGACTGTGTAGTTTAATAAGCATGGGGTTTGGAGGTAAAGAATTTGTGCTTTGCCACTTACTGATTCTTGCTAATGTTGGGTATGTTTGTTAACCTCTGAGCCTTAGTTACACATTGCAACGTTGAAGAGGGTCATTATGAACACATTTTTGTCAGGAATCAATAATCTTAAGCAAAGAAACCTTCTTAAACTAGTTTAAGCAAAAAAAAGGAATGTAATCACAGGATATAGAAGTATCTAATGAATTCTGGGGCAGGAAATTCAGCCGGAGCCTCAGGAGGGACTGGAACCAAGGTGAGATCACTCTCTCATATTTGTCTCTCATCAGGCATTCCCTCCCTTCCTCCTTCCTTCCTTCTCACTCTCTCTTTTCCTCCCTAGTTTAGAACCTTCTGTTTGCCTTTGCATATTGGCCAGGTACACAGCCATCCTGAACTGTGTGTTCTTAAACTAGCTCTACATAAGTTTCTAGTTTCTAGAATTGATTGCTAGCTCCTAGTCTTCAGCAAAAACTCTTGAGTCCCTGAGGCCTGATACCAGATTCTCACAAGAGGTCATCCGACTGCCTCAGCTGGGATCTGGGATTCATCAAGGTATAACGAACCATGGCTGGAAGGATGGAGTCATGTAGCCCACTCACCTGGGGCTCTGGAAACAGATTCTTGAGAAGGGCTGCATAAGACAGGCACGCTGAATACTACATGTGGTGGTATAGAACCTTGGTACTTTATGGATCAGCAACGTCAGTATCACCTGGGAGCTGGTGAGAAATGCAGAATCCCTGGCCCTGCCCCAAACATTGCATTTTAACCTCATGTGATGAATATGCACACTAAGGAAGCACTGCTTAATGCAGGACTTCTCCACCTCAGCATTGATCTATGGGGCTGGATCATCCTTTGTGGTGGGGGCTTTCCTGTGCTTCATAGGATGTTTAGCAGCACTCTTGACCTCTACCAACTAGTTGCCAGTAGCAACTCCCACCCCCACCCCAGCTGACAACCAAACATGTTTTCAGACATTGCCAGATGTGCTCTGTAGGAACATCACTTTTGTTGAGAACCACTGCTATAGAGGATTGAAAGAAATAACATGGAAAGTGTTCTATGAATTATTAATATCTGTATGAATATTAGTCTGCTGGGATTTGGCCACAAAAGCCAAAGGTCATGTGAAAGGATAGGTTTAATATCAGGATTTTGGTGAAATTTTATGTCTTCCTAATATTAGTTTATGTAACATTCTTGTATACTGCATTAATTTAGAAAGCTATTCCTTTTTATTTTCCGTTTTTCTGATATAGTAGCAAATGTTTATTCACATAGATATCATGTGCACATTAAATCTTGAAATTAGCCACTTGTTTGGTTGTTGTTTGTTTGCTATAAAATACTTCTGCCGTTTGCCAGTGAGACCTTTTCAAATAAACCTCTTTAGGAAGTTCAAGCTCTAATCATTCAGGAAGTTCCACTACTGTGGCCAACTGTAGAGATGTAAAAACAGATCAAATCCAGTTCACATAATTAAGTTCTAATGCACAGATGTTTGAAGCTCATGGAAATGGATTATAAAAGCCAAAATCATTATAATAGCTTTCCTTAAACTTTTAACAATGAACAGTGGAAATAAATATTTTCTCAATTTCAATTTTCTTTTGGAGACGTAAGCCAAGTATGCTTTCCAAAGGGACTTTGTTGGCTTCACCTACTGTGATTTAAAACTTCCTTTTTCACATCCTTAATTTCTTACTTATGCTACTATGTAAATTCTGTTTTTGGAGGCAAGAGTCTATTGTAGTGATAGCACGGAGTAAGCTCTCAATGAATATCTGTGGAATGGAAAGAAGGAAGGACTGAAAAGCAAGCAGACAGCCATGATGGTACAGGAGATGCTGGCTCTCGCCAACTCTCCCCATGGAATGCACCTGCTATGTTCAGGGTTGTGCTGAGAGCGTCTTGACAGAAGGGCCTTCCAGTTCCTGGACATGTTCTCTCCACCAGATCGACTCTAAGGACATATTAAGCAAATTAGTTCTCTCTCTCTCTCTCTCTCTCTTTTTTTTTTTTTTTTTTTTGGTCAGCATATCTAATGCTTATTCCTCATTATGAATGGAGTTTTTATTGTCGTAGGCCAAAGGGCCATTTTAAAACCTGGATCTATGCATATTTTAAAATAAAATGAAAAGATGTGTGCATAATTTGTTCCCATTTCCAGGGTTTAATATCCATATTAAGAGACCAAAAAGGTATCATGCAGATTAGCTGAGACCTTGTTTCCAGCCACTCCCCGTAGGGGTCATCTTGTACATTAACAATCAGATTTGAAGGATTCATTTCAACTTAAAATCTTTGGCCATAGAGAAGAATTGACTGATACTGTTGTGTATGTCTGAGGATGATGAATGACCCTTTCCTCTCTTGCCCCAGTGAAGGTACAGAGCTTCAGAGCATTTTTTAGCACTGAACTCAGTAGCCAGCCTCAGAAATAGTCATTGCCGTGTCTGCGATCCAACTTTGTGCTTGTACGTTAGGTTTAGTCATTAAAATCTCACATGCAAGGGCAGAAGGAAGCCATTCTCACATGCAGAATGAATTTTGAAGAGGAAATACTTTTACTGTAGCTTCATACGCTAAAGATACCAAGTGCCAAGGCTTATGTTTTTCTTGTCAGCAAAGGGAGAGGGACTTAAAATCACCTTCAGGTCATGTGGATTTTCTGGGTTACCCACAGTGGCAGTTGTGAACTACACTTGGGATTTTCTGCCTTTTGAAAACATGTGGGTGTTGTGTTCTGCTTTACTTCTCACATCTGGTGATCAGAGCTCAGGGTCAACAGGGGAAATGTCTGACTGTGCACGCAGATTTGCAGTTTGTCCATAAAAGATTTAGTGCTGTTTTTTCAGCCCACTGTGTCAGGCTTCAACTGCATTAATGCCCATTAAAGAGCAGCAGTTATGTGAACCCAGGCATATACATAGAGCTGCCGTCAATATCTCAAGAAGTGGGTGTGTAGCAACAGGATGAGGGGTGTTGGCGAGGGTAGGGGAACAGAATTAGGCTCCTAATGCAAGATCAGTAAAGCATGATTTAATTGTTTCCTGGGTCTGTTGTTTCAGTAACTTTTACTGAGTAACCATGAGATGCCAGCCACTATGCCAGGTGTAAAGGATACAAAGTCGAGTGGGCAGATAAAGCTTTTTCCTTCTCATCCCCCTAGACTATTAAGATAAAGACACACAAAGCAAACAATCGTTAAGTGCTGCAGCAGCAGTCTGAATAGTGGGCACATTTTACAGAGAAAGTACCATTTGAACTAGGTCCTGAAAGGCAAGTAAGGGTTCCCCAGATGTAGATGGAGGAGATAGGGGGCACTCCAGGCAGAGTAAACAAAGATAAGACTCAGGCATTCAAGTTCAAGCTATGTTTGGGACACGGCAGTCTGTTCAGTGGTTTCAATCTAGGGAGTGTCAACACAGAGGGAAATAAGACTAAATGGGCCAACTGAGGCTGGATTTGGGGGGCATTTATATCATACTGTGGATTTAGACTGTAATGTGCTATGGACTCCTGTGTCCTATGAAATGACAGACTATCAGGGACCAGTTCTGTCTCCTCTTGTCTTCTCTTGCTTCGCTCTCAATATCAATATCTTAAAGTTCAGCCTCACCTTAGTCCCTGGGCCAAGTCAGTGTTCTGGAGCAAAAGTGGTTCTGGGTTATTAACCAATGGAATCTAGAATTCGTTTTGCTGCCCTGGACTGTAGTATGCCCAGACACTCACAAGCTTCCTGAGCTCTGTAATTGGACACTTGCTGTATGCTTATTCACCTGGTCCTATGTGACTGGGCTTTTGCTTGGTTTCCTAATTAGCTTTACAATTCCCAGAACTAGAACTTGCTGTAGGCTTCTGCCTCCTCAGCTAGAGCCCAGACAAGGAGTGTATGTCTTATCAGCCCTCCTCCTAGAGCTTAGGTTCTTCTTTCCATATTCCCACGGCTCACCAGAGTCCTGTTCCACCGGACAGCTTTTCTGGAGCTACACCACATCATCACCTACTTATTGTGAGTGCCTCTTAATTCTTCCAGTTGTATCCAACCCACCAAATCAGACTTTCTTATACAGCAATACGATCTCACTTCTCACCTAGATCTATTGATCTCTATGGATATAAACTTATATTGATAATAAGCCTATAATCTTCTTCCCCATAACTGTCAAATTCATGAATTATTATCACCCTAACCTTGGCGTTTTTCAACGTCTTTCTACTCCCACTGGCCACGTTGCATGCTCCAATGTATCTGGTACACACACTCTTAACATGGTCCCCATGAACACTGCTTCCTGGTGTTCATGCCCTTGTATGATCCCTTCCCCTTGAATGTGGGAAGGACCTGTGACCTGCTTGTAACCAATAGGATGTGGCAAAAGTGACAGGATATACATGACTCTATGTATGTGATTATGTTATATAAGACCATGACGCCCATCTTGCTGGAGTCTCTCCCGTACTGGCCATGAGGAACTAAGCAGCCATGTTGGGGATCTCTGTGTGGCAAACATTGCAGGTGGCCTTGAGGAGCTGAGGGCAGTCTCTACTGACAGCCAACAACAACAAACAGAATGAAGCTCTCTGTCTTACAATGGCAAGGAACTGAATACTGCCAATTACTACAGGAACATGAGAGCAGGTCCTTCCCCATCTGAACCTCCAAATGAGAATCCTGGCGGACACCCTGATTATAACCTTTCAGGGGACCCAGCTAAGCTGTGCCTGGACTCCTGAGTCAAAGAACTGTGTGAAATAAATGTGTGTTATTTTAAGTTACTAAGCCTGTGCTAATTTTGTTATGCAGCAATAGATAACTAATACAGTGTCTCAGTGGAGCAAAACAAGATAGAACAATTAGAGTATCTGTTCTGGTTAAATACTTGACATCTGGTAATTAGATGTGTAGTTGTGCTTTATTAAACATTTTCTTTTCTCTCTCCTACTAACATTCCTAAGGAAATGGGAAATTTTTATTTTCTACAAGGAACTGGCTCATCACCTTAATTGTCTCATTCCTCAAACAGGTGTCCTAGATAAGGGACACCAGATGGGATCCAGCAGCTGGAGTAGGGAAAACTAAAAAATCGCAGAGATTATGTTGAGTTCAACCTTGTGTGTGGCAGAGAACAAAGAAAAAACAAATGAATTCTTAAAGGTATTCTTGAAAGTGTTGGGGAAGGTGCCAGTAATGTCTGAAATACAGTAATAAATGCTTCAGGATGAGTATTTACTGTCCCATTTGAAGTGAGACAGTTTACAAATGTTTGCTGGCAGAAAATGTAAACATTTGTCCAAAGCATTTTAAAATCTTTAGGTTTCAGAACAGATTAGATCTATTATTTAGGCATCATTCTTTTTTTAATGTTTATTTATTTTGAGAGGGAGAGAGCATGAGCACAAGCAAGGGAGGGGCAGAGAGAGAGGGAGGGAGAGAGAGAAGGAGAGAATCCCAAGCAGGCTCTGCACTGCCAACATGGAACCCCACCCAGGGCTTGATCCCACGACCCTCAGATCATGACCTAAACTGAAATTAAGAGTTGGTTAAGCAACCGACTGAGCCACCCAGGTGCCCTTATGCATCATTCGTATAGTGATTTTCCTGTTTATTCTTAGTGCTTCTGATCTTCATTCATTTAACCTCGTTAACATATATGTAAAAATGGGATAATCTGTATTTTTTTGAGGTTTATTTATTTATTTTGAGAGGGGTAGAGAGCAAGCACATGTGAGCAGAGGAAGGACAGAGACAAGGAGAGACAGAATCCCAAGCAGGCTCCATACTGCCATCACAGAGCCCAACATGGGGCTCGAACTCACTAACTATGAGATCATGACCTGAGCCGAGATCAAGAGTCGGACACTAAACTGCCTGAGCCACCCAGGAGCCCCTGGGATAATCTGTATTTTATGTAGGGGAAAGAGAGTTAAAAATAACATTTTATGGACACCTACTGAGTACTTTGCTACTTGTTTAACATCTCATATGATCTTCACAGCAGGTGTAGGAAATGGAGTTATTTTTAAATCTTCATTTTGTTAAGTGAGCAAACTAAGGCCAGAGGGGTTAAGTAATGTGCCCAAGAGCGCACAGCTAGTAAGTCTCAGAGACAGAATTTAAATCCTAATGACTTCAGTACTTTTTCCTATGCACCAGCAATTCTCAAATTCTGATCTGTGTACCCCTTGGGGTCCCTGAGATCCTTGTAGGGAATGTACGATGTCAAAATTACTTTCATAATGATTCTAAGGTGTTATTCATGTTGTTGGGCGGGGGGGGGGGGGGGGGGGGGTTGTTTCGTTTTGTCTTTACTGCATTGATGTTTGCACTCCTGGTACAAAAGCAATGGTAGGGAAAACCACTGGTTCCTTAGCATAAATCTGGGCAGCAGCACCAAACTGTACTAGAAGTCATTATATTTTTCACTGCTATAAACTTGCAGTTAAAAGGGGGGGGAAAAGGCCAGTTTCACTTAAGAATGTCCTCAATGAAGCAGTAAAAAACATTAGTTTTGTTGAAACTCAGTCCTTGAGTACATGATTTTTTAATATTCCGTGTGACCAAATGGGTGGTATATATAAATCACCTCTCCTGCATGCCAACCAAAGTACTATGGTTGTCTAGAAGAAAAGCACTTGGGCAGTTGTTTGGGTTGTGAGCTGAGTGGCTGTTTCCCTCCCCACCCATGTAACACATTTATTTTATTTTATTTTTTTACTTGAAAGAATGACTGACAGAAAAACTGGTTATCCAGACTTCAGTGTATGGAGAAATTTTATCCAGAATGAATGAGTGACAGGCAAAGGCAACAAAAGCTAAAATAAACAAATGGGATTACATCAAGCTAAAAAGCTTTTGCATAGCAAAGGAAACCATCAACAAAACGAAAAGGCAGCCTACTGAATGGGAGAAGATAATTGCAAATCATTCTCCCAATAAGGGGTTAATATCCAAAATATATAAAGAACCCACACAACTTAGTATCAAAAACAAAACAACCTGGTTAAAAAATGGGCAAAGGACTTGAGTAGACATTTTTTCTGAAGAAGATACACAGATGGCCAACAGCCACATCACTAATCATCAGGAAAATGCAAATCAAAACCACAATGAGATATCACCTCACATCTGTCAGATTGGCTATGTATACATATATAAAGCTAAAATAAACAAATGGGATTACATCAAACTGAAAAGTTTTTGCCCAGTGAAGGAAGCCATCAATAAAATAAAAAGACAATCTACTGAATGGGAAAAGATATTTGAAAATCATACATATCTCTCTCTCCCTGTCTCTCTCTCTCTCTCTCTCTCTCTCTCTCTCTCTCTCTCTCTCTCTCTCTCTCTCTCTCTCACACACACACACACACACACACACACACACACACACACACACAGGAATATTACTCAGCCATAAAAAAGAATGAAATCTTACCATTTATGGCAACATGAACAGACCTGGGGTGTATTATGCTAAGTGAACTCAGTCAGACAAAGATAAATACTGTGTGATTTCACTTACATATGGAATCTAAAAAACAAAATAAACAAGATAAAACAGAAACAGACTCATAGACAGAGGAAACAAACTGTTGGTAACCAGAGGGGGAGGAGTTGGAGGGCAGGCAGAATAGGTGAGGGGGATTAGGAGGTCTGAACTTCCAGTTATAAATAAGTAATGGAGGTATAATTTGCAGCATAGGGAATATCATCAATAAAATTATAAAAACTTCATATGGTGACAGATGAGGTAACTAGACCTACCATGGGGATCATTTTGTAATGTATAAAAATATTGAATCACCATGATACATACCTGAGGTGAATAGGATAGCGTATATCAATTATACTTCAGTTAAAACATGAATGAGCCTATCATTTCAAGAAAAGTAGTATTTGTTACCAATTCAAGGTTTTAAGGAAAACTTAGAATTTTGGAAAACTTGTATTCATCAGTGTGATTCTGAGCTTGACTCCCAATACTTTTTTTTTCTGATGAGATTGGTGGTGAGATATTCATATTGTATCATGAAATGTGTCAACATTTGAAAGATTTGTACACTCAGTGAATGTATTTTCCAAGTAACCAGTGGGTGATATTCCAAATGAATAGGTAAAAGATCCATTCAAAGTGTAGGATAGACCAGTGTATTTTACTCTGAGTAAAGAAAGTTTGATACAGTCCCAAATTCCACACTGTAACTAACCTTTAAAAAATTATCGCTTGTCAAATTTTTGTATAGTATTGCAGAATAATATCCACAGTTACCCCTTTTCTACTTCCATATATGTGTGAGGCTGGATTTTATATATTTCAAGCCAAACACCAGTTGCAACAGATTGATTACAGAAACAGATAGCAAAATCCAGCTGTCTTCTATTAATCAAACATTAAAGGTTTTAAAAAAATGTAAAATTATGCCACTCTTTTCATTATTCTTTTTTTTCCAGAGAATCGAGTTTCTTATATTGTGTATGATGGGTTATTATTTATATTCACCTATAATGGGTTTATTATTAATAGTTAATATTTAAATCTTCTTGCAATTTTAGCTTCTCATATATTGAATATTGGTGTGTAAAAGGGGTTCTGAGATCAAGAAGTGTTTTTGGAACTGATGCTTTTATACTGTGTTCTTTGCTATACCTACATGTTTATTCTGAAACAAAAATGGAATGTTATAAGCAGACTAACGTGATAAGGCACTTTATCTTATTTATGTACTTATATTTTTATTCTCTAGTTAGCTAACATACAGTGTAGTCTTGGCTTCAGGGGTAGAATCCAGGGACTCTACTCACGTATAACACCCAGTGTTCATACCAACACGTGCCCTCCTTAATGCCCACTTTAAAGATACATAGTCCCATCACTAAAGATGATGAGCCTATTTCACCTTTATTCTATATTAGCCTTGATTTTGCTTTTGAGAGAGAAGTCTGATGATATTTGGAGATTATATACAATTACCACTTTCCTCCATCACAACAATTTCTTTCTCCTAAATAGAATCCATAAATTAGACATGACTTGGCTGAATAAATAAGTATGTAGTGAAACTTGTTGTATATTCATGTCTGAATTTATTGTTAGGTTGTTTGTAGATTTTTCTAGCAAGTTACAGTCCATTTTAATGGTGCAAAACTGTAGACTGTTCTACTGACCAGTTTATGTAGGTTGTAGCCCAACTTGCCATTGAAATAATTCCTTAGCCTTGCAGTCTAGAAGCAATATAAATTGGGGTTGTTAATTATTTCCCTTCCATCTTTCTTGTGTAGTAGAATGATTCTTGGGACCACAGCTTTAGGACGATGTGTATCTTGGGTAGTCATTAACACTCAGCTTTTAGGAGCAGTGAGTCCTCTGACTTGGACCACTTAATGACACCTAATGAATATGCTAGAACTGACTACAGCAAACCTCTTGCCTATATCTGTGGGTATTTAATGTTTTCTCCACATTTGAGCCAAATGTTTTCGTCACATGAAATTTATTATTGAAACTAATATTTATTGTCATCAACAGCTTTAGTGGACATCAGGATCATTAGTGAGTGTGATGTTGCTAGGCCTTTGTGGAAACTGCCAATATCCCCTCTTCCTCAGTGACTACCTTTTGCTTTGTTCTTTTAAACTTTACCCCATATATAAATGAGGCCATGTAAGGCCTACAAATTCAGCACAGTAGGAGTATGCAGAGAAAAGATGACATAAACACCCCACTCTACAATGCGTAACTACCCTCCATTCTGCAACACGTAACTGCCCCCCACTCTACAACACGTACTACTCCCCACTCCACAACATGTAACTACCCCCCACTCTACAACACGTAACTACCCCCATTCTGCAACACATAACTACTCCCCAATCTATACCACGTAATGACACCCTACTTTGCAACATGTAACTACACCCCACTCTGCAACACGTAACTATACCCCACTCTCCAACACATAACTACACGCACCACCACATATCTCGCTCTGATACCTTATGGCTAAAGGAGAGTTGGACTCTAATGATTTTATGCAGTGAAGGCTCAGTCCAAGTTCACCTCTTCTCCAAATGTTTTTCTGACTTTCTGCACTTGATCTTAGCCAAAAGGCCGAGAAGCGATTGGTTTTTCTGACTTTCTGTCCGTACCCAGTCCAAATTGAACTGATCACTCCCTCATTCATGCCCTGAACATATGAACTTTTTTCCAAATAAGCAGTGATAATTACTGTGCTTGTCACGTGCCAAGTCTCCATACTGTAAACAATTCAGTGATAGGAACGTCTCATTCATCCATTCTGCAAATGGTCGGTGTCCCCTGCCCCTCTCAGTTGTTATGCTGGGTGCTGAGGATGCAGCAGTGACCCAAAGTGCCTGTCCTCTCAGAACTTAGGCATGTGTATACCTAAGCACCTAGCCCAATAAGCTCTGCTATAGGGTAAGGGCTTACCAAAAAATGTCTATTGAATGGTATGGTGCTTTTCATTCACAGTCTTTTCTAGTATGTAAGTTTTTCGTGAGTCAGAATTTAGTGGGCCTGTAGTCTGTGTAAGTCTGGATTTTTTCTGTCTGATTTTAAGGGACCCTTCGTATACAAGAGTAAGAAAAGTTAATAAATACATGCCTTATATATGCACTATGCCTAATAATTAACAGAGTTCTTTCCATACTTCTTTATTTGATTCTTACAGTATCCCTAATAGAAGTAGAGAAGATGGGTTTATTCCCATTTTGTGCATGGTCGCTAGGATCCTGGTCTTCTGATTCAACCGCAGTATACCTATGCTTACAAACATATCGTCACATACATATGTGTGCATGCTTTAAAATCATTTTAGAGATTTGCCAACTTGAGATGGCCTTGCTTTAATTTCCTTAGAGGTAAATTCCACAGTAAGGCCACTATTGTAGGGAAGAAAATTGCCAAATAAGGAGACAAGGAGCAAAGAGGGCACGGGAGACATTTTCCACAATAAAAGGCAGTTAATGTGATCTATCATTAGAACTTCTGCCTTCTTGGGGCGCCAGTGTGGCTCAGTCAGTTAAGCATCCACCTTCAGCTCAGGTCATGATCTCACAGTTTGTGGGTTCGAGCCCTGCATTGGGCTCTGTGCTGACAGCTCGGAGCCTGGAGACTGCTTCAGACTGTGTCTCCCTCTCTCTTTGCCCTTCCTGCCCCTGCCTCTCTGTCTCTGTCTCTTTCTTAGAAATAAATATTAAAAAAAAAACAACTGCCTTCCTTTGGTAGTGTATGAAATGGTAGCACTATAGTAGCAGCTATGAGTGAACATGGTATTTCAGCATTAAAAGCTACCACGTAGAGCATCTGATCCCGTTTCCCTTTTTACAGCTAAGGAGACTGAAGTGTAGAGAAGTGAAATGATTTCCCTAAAGTTTCTCAGCTAGTTTGGTGGTAGCCTGTCTATAGATCTCTATGAAGCAATGAGAGCAGTGATTTCTCGGTGTATGCTAAGTCTGATTAACAAGAGTGTGTTTCTGAGAAACCTTTGAATTCAACGGACCTGTTTTGAGTCAGTGGCTATAATTTTCCTTGGCGGGTCCCAGATGATTCTAATGAGCGATTGCTCTTCTGAATGATTGGCGATTGACCCTCTAGTAGGTAGAGGGATCAGCACCTGTAGTCTAAAATCTGAGCACACAATTATCTGACATTTCAGGTCTATCAATCTTAGCGTCAGTTTCAGGTTGTTGAGGATAGCTTTTTCCCATCTTTGAGGTTGGAAAATATGTTTTTTACATTTTGGTTAGAGGTCAAAATACTGTATTTTAGAAGACGATTGGGTTGTTATAACCTGAATTCATAGGTTGTTAATTTCTGTAGAAAAAGACAAGTGAGTGTTGTGCAAGTGTAGACTCTAGCCATGACCTGTGAATCAGGGGAGGTCATATGTAAGTGTGTGGCCGGTTGTATTCCTAGATGTCCAGAATCTTTGAACTTTATGGTTTTCTGGCTGTGGCACAAGGAAGTTAGAAATTGTTCAGACTGAGAGCTGGGACTTGACCCTCGTTCTGCCGATGCCTCTAGTGTGGTGCCCTTTATACCAACCCACCCTGTAAGTGTGCAGCAACTCCAGCAACCTCTGCCATTCCTTTGTTTTAGTCACATATCATAGGGCTGAAGAGCCTAATGTAGGGTGGAGTGTTCATGAGGGCTGGTGAAGGAGAACAAGAAGCATAGTAAACACTATTAGATTTGACTAATACTAAGTTACTTTGTCTTTAGTCATTAAGAAATTGGATTGGTAGATGTCAGTGCTTCTTGGGAAATCTGTGTGTCCCTTATTTATTAAATCCTAAGCACCTTGCAGTATTTTAGGCAAGTTGTGGAATGGGGGGAAGAGACTACACATACAACCACGCCCCTCCTGCAAGCTCTAGATTTACTGTATCATGTACATAGGGCTCGTAGAACCGAGGTGGCTAATGCAGAGTGGTCAGGGGTGCAGCCTAGTGTTTTTCTTGCCCCTTGGTTGCCTACAGGGTACACAGCCTCCTGAGACCATCCTGGAAGTCAAGTTCTACCATGTTGAGTACCTCCTACTTTATAACCCTTTTAAAAACTATTATACTTTATCTGTTATTTATTTTAAACCACTTTATTGATGTATGATTGATATCCACAAAGCTGTATGTATTTAATGAATACAAGTTGATGAGTCACACACATCCTTTTATTTTCAAGATGAAACCACGGCTCCAGAAGCTTACGCTTACAGCATATGTGCTTCTTTTAAGTATGTTTACAAACTAAGGGTGCTCCTGGGTCCTCCACCAGGCTTAGTGGGAGCAATGTCAACCCCTTGCACGAGAGAAAATAGAGAGCATTCCTGTGTGTCCCTGAACCATGTCTCTGCCTCTAGCTTTCCAGTGTCTCTGAAACCCACGCTTTGGTGTTGATCTTGACAGCTCTAATGCTGAGTTTAGAAACATCTTTTTCTTCTGTACACCTGCTGTGTTCTAGGTGCTCTGCTGTGGGTTTCCATAGTTAAAAGTCTACAAGGGTAGGTGTTTTTGGCCTCATTTTGTAGCCTGAATAAACTGAGACCCAGAGGGATAAGTAACTTGCCCAAGGTCATGCATGTTAAGTAGTCTAGTAGAGCCAAGATTCATTTCCACATCTTTCTGATTCCAAAGGTGGACCCTTGCCCTTTTCACTATGCCATACATTCAAGGATAGTGTTTGCAGGTCAGTGTTTTCGGAGTTTTTTTGTATTTTTCTACTGGAATGCTACAGTGATTTTTAGGATGAATGAACTCATAGTGATTGAAGTTTTATTGAAGGCCTATTTTTTGTGCCTCTTTTTACAGCTACTCAGCCCCATGAAATCAAGTGGCATCTACTTTAAAGCGCTTAGTGGTTTGTTGGTTATTTGCACTCAGAATTTTCTTCTTAAGGGTACTATATTCAACTCATAGATAGCCTCGGTAATGGATAATCCCCAACTGGAACAGTCTAAATATCACTTACATTCGGAGGATTGTCCCAAATTTACCTAATAACAATTTATATTATCCAGTGTTGAAATGTTAGAATGAATTACTTGTCTTGACTAGCCCTTTCTCTCTTTGTCCTTCAAGTTTTATTGCCTTGGCCCCTCCCCCTCTTCTGCCCAGAGTACAGACTTCTGGCCATTATCTGTAACAACATGAGTCAATTGCACTTAAATTACTTTTGAGTGGCTGTTTCTTGCAATAGTGCTGAGTAAAGTACTAATGAGGATGGCAACTAGAATCCAGTGTGGCTCCCAGGATAGAAATGTGTCACTTTTCTTTTTTTGGCCTCCCCATAGCCAAAATTCAGTGACTTTTCAAAGCCCTGATGAGAAGACCCATCTCTTTTGTTTATGCAGCCCTAGTGCTATTTAAGGCAAAATGCAGCTCCCAGGTCTTAAATGATTTAACAGAGAAAATACTAATCAGAGCTCATCTATTGCAAGGGACATATTAACCAGATTTGTACATCAGCAAAGTAGGCTAAATTTTCCTTTATGGCCTAATGTCTGAGCTATATGACAAACTATGTTCTCTTGCATTGGCTCTAGACACTTAACTGCTGCTTGGGTTAGCACAAATACTGTAATTAGCATCTAATGTTATTAAAGTTGAGAGATGATTAGAAAGTGGACACATTTTGCTACTTCTCCATAGAATTAAACAGCAAAAGATCTGGAGGTGCTATATGATCATAACTTGTGCCAGGGCCCATAGTAAACATAGATTTTATACAAAGAAATCTGAGGAGACTAGAGCATTTGTTAACCAAAACCTTAGGATTTTCTCATCCTTCTATAAATGCATATATTTATCATCACTTACCAGTGTGCGGTCATAGACTTTTGTATTTTAATTAGCAATTACTGCAGAATATCTCACAGCTGACCCAATTCATAATTAGAATAATCATGGGAGTAGATTTTGCAAGCTGGTTTCCAAGGGACTTAGGTGGAATTTTAAAGCAATGATGTTTTGCTTTAGACCCTAGGACTCTACCTCTCCCTTTCTCAATTTCTAGTAACGTTCCCCTCTTTTTTGACATTTCATGAGTATTTAGGGGTTTGTGCAGACAGAGTCTGCAGTAACCCTCTCGTACTCATCATATACTTAAACCTTAGCGTGAATCAGTGGGGGAGGAGGGGAATCAATGTTTTTCATGAAAATCAATGTGCTACTTCTTCCAAGAGGTTATTTCCATTTCAGCTGGATCTCTAATGGTGAAAATAAATGATTCTGTGGCCTGTTAAAGGAATTCATGCATGAGCAAGGGAAGACGATTTGGGGTTATTGGGCTCCTTCCCTGATCTAGGAAATCATACCTTAATTTCAGAGTTGGCTCTGCCCTGTTTAACTTGTATATATCCTATCAAATGTTTTATTCTTTTGTTCATTTAACATCTTCATTGTTGAAAATTCTCATTTAATTCGTACCCGTCAAATAGGTCACTCACTCACCTCTCTGATATTTTCCTATGTTAATCGCAATTCCTTCAGTCCTTTGGAAGCCGCTAGATGGAAGTGTCATTTTATGAAAATTTAATATCAACTTGACCCTGGAGTACGGGCAGCCAGACAGAATTATCATCAGGTGTAAATTCTCATCTGGGCTTCAGGTGCACATGATCTTTTGTGGTCTTGTCACATGTATTAATTATTTTGTCGCAGCACCTTGAACAGAGGTTCTGAGAAAAATGAGTCTTAAAAATTTGAGGATATTTGTAAGAAAAAAACCCCCAGATCTATGGAGAAGCGAATGAGGTTCAACAGAGTTATGCGTGTGTGTATGTATGTGTTTCTGGCATTTAAGTAAAAGAGCATCCCTTCATCTTCACTGTATTCATCTAAAAGGCTTAAGCCCTTTTTATTCCATTTCAGTCCAAGAAGGAGCCAAGAAATGTGAAAAAACTATAGATAATATTTCACAAGGACCCTTATGATAGGAATAGGGCCAATAGTGAGTTGGTTGTATGCTCTCCACTAAGATCCTGTTTTGCCTGAAACGTATTAGTTTTTGGCATTTGGTCTAAAATCCAAGAGACTAAATAAACATTACACAGGTTTTGTTTTGTTTACTGTTTATTTATTTAATTTTTGAGAGAGAGAGAGAGAGAGAGAGAGAGAGAGAGAGAGAACAGCAGGGGAAGGGCAGAGAGAGAGAGAGAGACACAGAATTGGAAGCAGGCTCCAGGCTCTGGGCTATCAGTGTAGAGCCTGATGCGGGACTCAAACCCCTGAACCATGAGATCATGACCTGAGCCGAAGTCAGATGCTCCACTGACTGAGCCACCCCGGTGCCCAATAATACACAGTTTTAAAGAGAGGGTCGGGGAATTGCAAATGATAAAGTAGTATTTACTGCTACCTGGAGTCCTCATCATTTAGACACTTCATTTTCTTTGAAAAGAGCATAGGTACACAGCAGTGTTTTTCTTGCATTCCCCGTAGTGTTTAGCACTTACAAGTATTTAATAAGTTTTTATCATAATTAATATCCTAGATGGATTGGGATTTTTTCTGGGGGTTGGCAGTACTAGGGGCTTAGGAATCTTGGGAAAGATTATGGGTGTTTTATGACTTAATGTTTGGCTGTGTCTGAGGATGTACTGATTTACTTACTCACTCTACCCCTTGCCTCAGTCCCAGTTCTGTATGGCAGGTAGTTGTTCCACGATGAGAAGTGAGTGTTTATTATGTTGGACACATGGAGTGGGAGGAGAATGGGCTTCATAGGTAGACAAACCTGGATGTGAATTATAGTTTTATCACAGTCTGGAAAATGGGGACAATTCCATTTCTCTTGCAGGGTTAATATGAGAATAGAACTAACACGGATAAAGGACCAGGCATGGTAGAGGTTCCTGCTGGTTGTTATTATTAACGCCCCTCAGACAAAGATCTTTAATCCTAGTGGATACCAGAATAAGCAGATTGGCCTTCTCTACATGGTAGCTGCGGTTTGCGTATGAGCTAACGTCCCATCGTAGTGTCCCAAGTCTTAGTAGTTACTGAGTTCAACTTGGCACATTCATAATGAGCACCTCTGAATCCTGCGAGAAGTGAGGAGGATGTCTTTCCTCAGAGGAGCTTGCAGAGAATCAGGGCTATGCAGAGCTAACTCCTTGCCGAGCTCTGTGCAACAGGCACGTGGTCGGGTGTTGAGAAGAGAGAGAAGTCATTACCCCTGTCAGGGAGGGGAAAGTCAGGATGGATTTTATCAAAGAGTTGGTAGTTGAGAGGAATCATGAAGAATGGATGACGTTTTGACAGGCAGAGGTAGGTCTGAGAAGTGGAATCAAGGCCTTAAAAAAAGGCAACGAATCAACATTTTTCTTTTCTTTATGGAACAGTAACATAATCAGGAGAGCTTTTGAAGGCACAGTGTCGGTCTTCTTGTGAGGGTGAGGCAGAGATGACGTCAACAGCAATGCTGGTGTTAGTACTGGGCTGAGTTGAGCATCTTTATTGAAAACACAGATGGATGCTCATCAGATATATGGATGACACAGAATTGTAGTGGGATGGGTTAGTCCACAGGGGAGGTGGGCAGGAGAAGGGGCTAGGGGACAGGATTAGGCTTTTAGTATGGTATTCAGCAGAGATCAAAGATATAGCGGTTTAATTTGGCCATTAAAGTAAACAAGCCAAACCCCGCTGGATAGGGGAATATATAAAAATTCACAGAGACTTGACCTGGAAATTATCACTCCTCCTGTTACATGAGTACAGTCAGACATTGGGGATCTTGGTGCTATTCTAAAATGTAGGATTCCTGAACAAATGGGAAGAGCTTACAAATTACAATGAAAATAGGTACCATTTATTGAGTATACACTATTCTATTGTGACAAATAATGGTTAACATCCATTGAAATATTTGCTTTGTGCCAGGCCTAAAGATAGGAACTATCTTCCACCCTCATAGCCTTGCTTAGCTCTTTATCCCCATTTTACAAATCACAAGCTCTGGACTTGCCTGAGGGCCTCAGTGAAAAAGCCAAGATGCCTACCTGGCCATCCCAAAGTCCATGCTTGCCTCTCTTCACCATGTTGTGTTCCACTAAAAAATACAAGTATGTACAAATAAGCAGGGGGAAGCAAAGCTGCAGAATGATATGTACAGTGTTACCATTTATATAAAATTTGAAAACATACAAAAACACTAATAATTTTTAGGAATTCATAATAACAGTAATAGTATCAAATGTGCATGGAGATTCAGGATAATGGTTACTCTGGAAAGGGGAGAAGGAGGTAAACTGTATCTGTAATGTTTCTTTTTCTTAGAAAAGAAAAATCTGAGGCAAATATGGGAGAATGTTAAGATTAGTGAAAGCTGGGTCATAGGTATTCATTGTATTATTTCTTTTTTCATGCTTTTCTTTGTCAAAAAATTAGGGGCTCCTGGGTGGCTCAGTTGGTTATCCGTCTGACTTCGGCTCAGGTCATGATTGCACAGTTCGTGGGTTTAAGCCCCTCACTGGGCTCTGTGCTGACAGAGACTGGAACCTGCTTCGGATTTTTTGTCTCCCTCTCTCTCTGCCCCTCCCCCACTTGCACTCTGTCTCTGTCTCTGTCTTTCAAAAATAAATACACATTAAAAAGTTTTTTTTTTTATGTCAAAAAATTAAAAACAAAAGGAAAACCAGCCTTAAATTACCACATAGAAAGCTTTGGTGGCAGACTCAACACTCGAAAAACAAATAATCCAGTGAAGAAATGGGCAGAAGACATGAATAGACACTTTACAAAGAAGACATCCAGATGGCCCACAGACATATGAAAAGATGCTCAACATTGCTCATCATCAGGGAAATACAAATCAAAACCACACTGAGATACCACCTCACACTGGTCAGAGTGGCTAAAATTAACGACTCAGAAAACAACAGATGTTGGTGAGGATGTGGAGAAATGGGAACCCTCTTGCACTGTTGGTGGGAATGCAAACTGGCACAGCCACTCTGGAAAACAGTGTGGAGTTTCCTCAAAAAACTAAAAATAGAACTACCCTATGATCCAGCAATAGCACTACTAGGAATTTACCCAAGGGATACAGGAGTGCTGATGCCTAGGGGCACATTGTACCCCAATGTTTATAGCAGCCCTTTCAACAATAGCCAAATTATGGAAGGAGCCTAAATGTCCATCAACTGACTAATGGATAAAGAAGATGTGGTTTATATATACAATGGAATAATACTTGGCAATGAGAAAGAATGAAATCATGCCGTTTGCAGCAACATGGATGGAACCAGAAGGTATTATGCTGAGTGAAATAAGTCAGTCAGAGAAAGACAGGTGTCATATGTTTTCACTCATATGAGGAATTTGAGAAACTTAACAGAAGACCATGAGGGAAGGGAAGGGGAAAACAATAGTTACAAATAGAGAGGGAGGGAAGCAAATCATAAGAGACTCTTAAATACAGAGAACAAACTGAAGGTTGGTGGGGGGTGGGGGTTTGGGGAGAGGGGGAAATGGGTGATGGGCATTGAGGAGGGCACTTGTTGGGATGAGCTCTGGGTGTTGTATGTAAGCGATGAACCACGGGAATCTACCCCCAAAACCCAGAGCCCACTGTACATGCTGTATGTTAGCCAATTTGACAATAAATTATATTTTAAAACAAATAAAGCTATACTCAGGGTAGAAAAAAGAGAGCTTTGGTGGCATTGGCATTAGGAGGAAAGAGACTGTGCGTACACTTCAGAAGTCCCTCTAGGATAGCTATAAAACTCAATGGTTCTTGGATGACCAAGGTCCCGGCTAGTGTGACATCTTTATAGCTTTATAAATCTAAGGTACAGAATGATGAGGCAAGGAAAACTCTACCTATCCTTGTTTCTCTCTTTTTCTAAACTCTTGAGTGAAAGGAGGATTTCAGACTTTTGGAATCTGTTTGTATGTTTATGTATTTGTTTGTTTATTTATTTTGAGAGGGAGAGGCAGAGAGAGAAGAAGAGAATCCCAAGCAGGCTCTGCACCATCAGCACAGACAGAGCCCAATGCAGAGCTTGAACCCACGAACTGTGAGATCATGACCAAAGCCTAAATGAAGAGACGTTGAACTGACTGAGCCACCCAGGTGCCCTAGGAATCTGTTGAGATGCGGGGTGGTATTTTGAAAAGAGCCAGGGCTCTGTGAAGTCAGACCGACCAAGGTGACCAAAGTCTGAATCCCAGCCGTGCCACTTGACAGCTGTGAGACCGAGGCGGAGTGACAAAAGCTATCTGAGCCTCTGCTTCCTCTGTGAAATGAGGTTAAACACTATCTCACAGGATTGTCATGGGATGAGACATTACAGGATCTCTAACATGACATATGACAGGCAACATGTAAAGACTGAGCACAGAATTCGTCCTCATAGTAGGTTATTTCATTTGGCCACTGAAGCTCTACTCAAATGCTAATTTCATTTAATTTTGTATCCTAAATTTTTCTCAGATCTGCTCACTTCTCTCTAATCCCAGGGCCATCACCTCCGTTCCAGCTACATTCATCTTTCACTTGGACTTGATACACCCAGCCTCTTACCTGATCATTCTGTGTCCGCACTAGCTCCCCTCCAAGTTTTTTGCTTCCAACCCAGAACACACCCCTTCCTTGCTCATTTCCTCCTTTCATCCTCTCTGCTGGGCACTCTGCGGGCTGTCCCTGTCATCCTGTCTCATCTTCTTCCTCACAATTCTCTGTGCCATCCAATGGCTCACCTATACTGAGTTTTTTCCACTAACTCGGAAGTTCCATGCTCTCCCTTGCCTCTTGCTTTTTGTCCACCTACCTTTTGTCTCACTTCACCTTTCTTTTTCTTTTCCTTTTTTATTTTTGAGAGAGGACACAAGTGAGTAAGGGGCAGAGAGAGAAAGACAGTGGGGTGGGGGGAGGAGGGAGGAAGAGAGAGAGCAAAGTGGGGCTTACCTGTAGCAGGGCTCGACCTCATCTGATGCAGGCCTCGAACTCAGGAACCGTGAGATCATGACCTGAGCTGGTCATATGTTTAATCAACTGAGCCACCCAGGTGCCCTCACCTCACCTATCTAATTTGACTCACTCTTCAAGCTTTATTCCACACACTCTTTTTAAAATTGAGGTATAATTGAGGTATAAATTAGTTTCAGGTGTACAACATAACAATTTGATATCTGTATATACTGCAAAATGCCCACCTAATAATAAGTCTAGTTAACATCCGTCCTCACAGTTACAAAATTTTTTTTCTTTTGATGAAGACTTTTACGATCTACTCTCCTAGCAACTTTCAGATGTGCAGTACAGTGTTATTAACCACAGTCACCACACTGGACATCACATCCCCATGACTTACTTATTTTATAACTGAAAGTTCATGCCTTTTGACCTTCTCACCCATTTCACCTCCCCACCCCTCTCCCTGCTTCTGGCAACCACCAGTCTATTTGTTCTCTGTAGCTACAAGCTCCTTTTTGTCTTTCTCTTTCTGACTTATTTCACTTAGCACGAATACCCTCAGGGTCCATTCATTTGTTACAAATGACAGATTTCCTTCTTTTTTAGGGCTGAATAGTCTTCCATTGTGAGTTTATGTGTGTGTGTGTGTATACAGCAAGATTTTTTTATCCGTGCATCCCTTCAGGGACACGGAGGTTGTTTCCACATTAGCTATTGGAAATAACGCTGTGATGAGGGGCACCTGGGTGGCTCAGTTGGGTAAGCATCTGACTCCTGGTTTCTGCTCACGGTTCCTGAGTTGGAGCCCTGCATCAGGCTCTGCACTGACAGTGCCGCAGCCTGCTTGGGATTCTCTCTCTCCCTCCCTCTCTGCCCCTTCCTTCCCTCTCCTTCTCTCTCTCTCTCTCAAAATAAACAAACATTTAAAAAAGAGAGAACACACCACTGTAATGAAAATAGAATTCCCTGTATCTTTCTTTTCGAGATCGTGTTTTCATTTTTTTCAGATAAAACCCAGAGGCAGAAACTGGATGGTAAGGTCGTTCTACTTGTTAATTGTTTGAGGAACCACTGTCCTGCCTCCCATATTGGCTGCACCAATTTACATTCCCATAAGCAGTGCACCAGCCTTCCCTTTTCTCCACAACCTGGCCCATGCTTGTTATTGCTTTCTTCTCTCTCTCTCTCTCTCTCTTGATAATAGCCATTCTAACAGGTATAAGGTGATAGCTCATTGAGGTTTTGAGTTTCATTTCCCTGATGATTGGTGATGTTGAGCATCTTCTCATGTACCTGTTGGTCCAGGCTTCATTTTAAATTTCAGTTTCTCTAGGCCTTCTCTGATCCCTACCCAGAGTTAAGTATTGCTGTTTTCCCCTCATCTCTGGCACTTCCCCAGGCTTCATCAAACACTGTACAGTAACTTCTTGTTCGAAGTCTGTGCTCTCTGCCAGCCTTTCACTGTTAAGGAAAGCAGAGTGTATCATGGACCTTGTTCTATTCCCAGCCTAGCTGACAGGTAATGGGCACTCAGAAAATTTGGTTTGGTTGTTGGAATGAATTTCGAGAGCCATTAAATGCTGCTCCTCCACGTTCCTCGCTGTGTGCGCCTTGTTGGAGGACCTGAGTGGCCCTCAGTTTCCCAGCCTTTGAAGTGAGACAACACCATCCAACTCCAGCATGTTGTCAGCGAGCCAGTGTACGTATACTGCCTGTCACACAGTGTGTGCTGAATGAAGTACTGTTTTTCCTTCACAAATGGATTGGCCAGAAGACAGAGGTTTCCCAAAGAAATAAAACTGTGCTTTTTAAAAATAAAAACTAGGGTGCCTCAGTGGCTCAGTCTGTTGAGCGTCTGACTTTGGCTCAGGTCAACATCTCACGGTCCGTGAGTTCGAGCCCCGCGTCGGGCTCTGTGCTGACAGCTCAGAGCCTGGAGCCCGTTTCAGATTCTGTCTCCCTCTCTCTCTGACCCTCCCCCGCTCATGCGCTCTCTCTCTCTCTCTCTCTCTCTCTCTCTCTGTGTCAAAAATAAAGAAACATTAAAAAAAATTAAAAATAAAAACTAAAATTATTACTCATTTATAGAGTAATGTACAACCTAACTTTCCGACTTGTAAATCAAGTAGAGCAAGTCTCTGAGAACCTATTATGAACTGCTTATCGCAGCGGAGTTTTTAATCTGTCTCCTACCTAGTGGCGTCCCCAGGCCATTTCCAGCCTTCTAACCAACCACTCTGTTTATATTGCTCCTTAATTGCTAGCTGGAGATGGGAGCCTTCAAGACTGTATTACTGGTTTGTTTGTTCCCCATTCTGGGCCCTAACTGCCCTCCTGTGGCTCTTAAGTTCTCAGAGGAGCTGTCTTCCTAGCCCTGCAATTCTAGACCCAGTTCTAAGCTGTTCATTCCCAACCCTGGGAGTGGCTAGGATTTTGAACTGCCTTGTAAAGAGGAGCCAGGTAACAACTCTCTGACCCCATTTAAAGGTCCTAATTTATTCTTTTGGAACTGTTCTTTTTAATTCAGAGTTAAGAAGACTACGATTTCTAAAAAGCAAAACTTTTTTGAATTGTAAATTAGTGCATACTGCTATAGAAAATATAGAAAGCAATGATCAAAAAGACAAAAATGACATGTCAACTCATTTTCCATCTGCAAGCATTGTTAACATTTTGTATTTTTTCCAGTCTTTGTCATTTTCTTCAAAAATAAGGTTTATTTAAAAATTTTCTGGATCAGTATATGTAAATAAGTTATACAGAAACAACAAATGTCAACCATTGTTTTATGACTCAAAAATAATTATTGTTAATATTACTTTACATACTTTAAAAGGTATGTAGATATACATGGATAGATTTTCATGGTAAATTTTTAAAACATCACACGTAAAATGAATGTACCTTTTGTTCCTATTCCATCTCTTCCCCTCGTCCTCCCAGAATAACACTTTTGTCCATTTAGTGTGTATTTTCTGGGTGGGGGGGAGGCAGGGGGGGATGTGGGCGGAGTTGTTATTGGCATCTGGTGGCTAAACATCCTCCAAGGCAAAGGACAAGTGCTCCCTATCCAACAGAGAACTATTTTGTCCTAAATGTTAGTAGTGCCACTGTTGAGAAACCCTCTTCCAGACCTTGTTCTATGAACACATGTATGCTCACACATACACAATTTAGTGTTATGCTTTTTATTTTTTAGTTTTATTTAAAAATTTTTAATGTTTATTTATTTTTGAGAGAGAGAAAGGGGGGATGGGGGAGGGGCAGAGAGAGAGGGAGACACAGAATCAGAAGCAGGCTCCAGGCTCTGAGCTGTCAGCACAGAGCCCAACGCAGGGCTCAAACCCACGGACCTCCACATCATGGCCTGAGCCAAAGTCAGATGCTTAATTGACTGAGCCACCCAGGTGCCCCTAGTTTTATGCTTTTTAAATGTGACACCATACTTTATTGTTCTACCTCTTACTTTTTTGCCTTTAACAGTATGCCTTAGAGATATCTCCAACATGGTTCATAAAGTTCTACCTTTTTTCTTTTATGGGTAGTATTCCAGAACATGGGTTTGCCATAGTTTGATCTGTCTCCCATATGATCATTTAGACTGTGATTTTTTTTTATTATCTTTATACCTATTTCTTTGTGTGTATCTCTCTAGAGAATATATTTAGAAGCAGAATTTCTGGGTTGCAAGGTATTACTCTCGTTTCTGGGAACGTGTAAAAAGAAATAGATTGTGATTGCATTATATACACAGTGTATCATCCCACTCTGCTTACTTAACATTATATCATGACTTGGACAGAGACTGAGCTATTGGTTTACCAAATCTATTTTCTCTTTTTTCTGGACCCATGACTAGGTTACATATACCACCCCCCTATGCCGTTAGTAGTGGCCTGTGACCCAGTTCTGGATAATAGAATGTGAATGTCTAGGTCTAGGTCTGACCCATAAAAAACTCCCAGCCGCGATCATTCAAGCTCTTTTTCCAGCTGCTAGCTTGACATTGACACTACAGAGTGAAGATGGCAGAACTGCTGGAAGCCAGCGTTTCTGAAAGCCTGTGTGGGACTGAGCCCTGCCTCCTCCCCGCTCTGTGTCTGCCAGTCTGGCACCACCTTGGACTGTACAAGAAATAAACTTTTTTGGTGCTAAATTAGTAAAAATTTGGCGTTCATTACAGCAGCTGGTGTTATCCTCACTGGTAGAATTTTTTTTGTTTTATTGTTTTGAAAACACCATTGGAAATAACTATATGGGGATGCCTGCGTGGCTCAGTCAGTTAAGTGTCCAACTTCAGCTCAGTCGTGATCTTGCGGTTTGTGAGTTCGAGCCCCGTGTTGGGTTCTGTGCTGACAGCTTGGAGCCTGGATCCTGCTTTGGATTCTGTGTCTCCTTTTCTCGCTGCCCCTCCCCCTCATGCTCTGTGTGTCTCAAAAATAAATAAACATTTTAAAAAAATTAATAAAAAAAGAAGTAACTGTATTGTACCTGATAATATGGTCATGCCATAATTTATTTAACCATTCTGTTATTATTGAGCATCTAACATGTTTATAATTTTGTCTTACAGTGTTGTGACAACTTACCTGCAAAAATCTTCATCTAATTTTCTCATTATTTTGTTTATATAGAACAGTGGTTCTCAAATGGGAAAGATTTGTTTACTGCCGCCCCCCCACCCCCACCCCCACCCCTAGGGGACAATGTCTGGAGACGTGTTTGGTTGTCACAACTTGGTGCAGCACTGGAGAAGGGAGGCTTGGAGGAGAAACTGCTGGCATGCTGGCATCTAGTGGGTGGAGGTCAGGGATGCTTCTAAACAGCCTACAAGGCCCAAGACAGCCCCCCAACAGTGGAGAACTATCCAGCCCAAAATATCACCTGTGCCACAGCCGAAAATTCCTGGTCTTGAGACTAGAAGTAAAAATACTGCATCAAAGGACATTTTTAGGACTTTTGATTTGTTCTGTCAAGTTGCTTTTCAGAAAGGCTTCACCAGTTTGTCTTCTTATCAGCAGCCCATGAGAGTAACTGCCTCACTTGTTGTCACGGATACAATGAGTTTTGTTTTAATAAATTTTTTTTTTATACTTTGCTACTTGAAAGTTGAAATAGGATCTCATTTTCTTTTGCGCTCCCTTGATTACTAATGAAAAAGAATTTTTCCGTGTTCGGTTTTTTACTTTCTGTTGGTGAATTGTATGTGTTTTTCATCCTTTATTTATGGCACCTGTTTTTTTCTTGCCGTTTAATTTCCTTTGTGATGTTTGCCAGGTTTTAGACATAGCGAAATCAAAATTTTTTGTACAGTCATATCTTTTGATTTTATTCTCTGGGACTTTTATTGTTTTTAGACTTAGCAATTCCTTCCCCGTTCAGAGATTAAGTAATCACCTATAATTTCTTCTAGGTTTTTGTGTTCTTTTTTTCATGTTTAACCTTTTTTTATTTGTCTTATTTATTTTGAAGAACTGTATATTTTTAACCAATTGTTCCATTTCCATTTTCTTGATAATCCTTTATTTCTCCATTGATCTTATAACCAGGATTTTTAAAGAAGCCTTTAGCATGATTTGAAAAGATAAACTTGCATTTAAATATGTTTCTTATGATTAAAAATTTAACACAAATATGAACCATGGCCTTGAAGCAGGAAATTTTGTGGATGTTTAGAGAACAACAAATATGCCAGGAGGTCTGGGTTGTAAGGAGGGAGATAATAGCAAAAAGGAGGTTGGCATCACATTGTGAAAATCATTACTTGCCAAGCCTAGGGGTTGGATTAGTATGCATTGGGAAGTCATCAAAGGTTTTTAAGCAAAGGGATGGCATAATCAGAGCTATGCTTTAGGGAAATTAAGTGAGTAGTGTGGAGGAGGTAGAGGCTGTAGGACCCATTAGGAGGCTGTGAAAGCAAATGCACTTGAGAGGCAAAGGCCCAGAGTAGGAAGGGTCCGAGGTAAGAACAGGGGTCTCAAAAAGCGGATGCCCAAAAGCAGCCAGGCTGGGTCGCATCTAGTGGGTAGATGAATGAACGAAGTATGCTTAGACGTGGGGACTGGTGGAAATGCATATATACACTGTCTGACCAGAACAGCGACTCTTCAGTTAGATGGGTTTTCCTATGTGAGAGTATCGGTTGGTGTTGTCCTATCTCGATTTTTATGTTGTTCATAGGGAAGTTGTAAACCTGGACTTTTATGTGAGGTTTCCTGATTAAAAAAAAAAAAAAAAAAGTAACTGTGTGCAAACCAAATAAAACATGTTTGCTGGCCAGCATGTGCTACATTAAGCATACCTCAGAGGTAGATTCAGTAGGATTTGCCAGTCATTGGATATAGGGAAAGAAAAAGATTGAGAGGAATCAAGACAACTTCGGAGAAGGTGATATGGTATAGTGATAGGGGCAGCCCCACACTGTAGCACAGCTCATTCTGGAGCTGGAATGGCTGGGCTTGAATCCTGGCACTATGACTTACTAGTTGGGTGGCCTTGGCAAGTGACTTTATCTCTTACCTGTGAAATGACGATGATAATAGTATTTATCTCATAGGATTGTTCTGAAGATTACGTGTGTAAATATACGTAAAATGTATAGGCCAGTGTCTGGCACAGAGTCCTCTGATACTAGGTGATAATTATTATTTTTCAGTTTTTAACTTTATTTACTTGGGGGAGGGGAAGAGCAGGGAAAGGGGGAGAGAGAATCCGAAGCAGGCTCCCATGCTTAAGCGCAGAACCCAATGCAGGACTCGAACCCACAAACTGTGAGATCATGACCTGGGCTGAAATCAAGAGTCAGACGCTTAACTGACTGAGCTACCCAGACACCCCTAGGTGATAATTATTATGTTAAGTAGTTATTAGAGTAAGCACTGCAGTTAAGAGAATAGGTTGTAGACCCAGCTGGCTTGGGTTTGAATCTCTTAACACTCTTCAGCTGTGTGACCATGGGTACATTACTTCACCTCTCTATGCCTGGCCTATAAAATGGGGAATAACAATACTTTCCTAATTCTGTTGTCTATTAAAGGAGCCAATAGAGTGGTCTAGTAGTAACTAGATTTGTTGAGTTCTTTTGAAACTACTTAGGCTTGTTAATGAGAAAAGCAAAATTGAGTGCTCTACCCAGTTAATTAACTGTGATTGTGATGACTTTATTTTCTTTAAAAATTCTCCCTTTGCCTTAGCTTCTTATCAGCAACACTCTGTGATTAAGGTTACAGATTGAGGGCACCTGGGTGGCTCAGTCAGTTATGCAGCTGACTCTTGATTTCAGCTCAGGTCATGACCTTGCAGTTCATGGGATGGAGCCCCGCATTGGGCTCTACGCTGTCATTGCAGAGCCTGCTTGGGTTTCTCTCTCTCTTTTTCTCCCTCTTCCCCTGCTCGCATGCATGTTCGTTCTCTCTCTCTCTCTCTCTCTCTCTCTCTCTCTCTCTCTCAAAACAAATAAATAAACATTAAAAAAAAAAAAAAAAGGTTCCAGATTGAGCTTGAAGTTACCTTCCAAACTCTCCATTCCCTTAAGTTGGCCCCACCTCAGTCCCCTCTACTGTTGCTATGGTTCAGGCCTTACAACTTCCTCCCACCTTTGTCACTCAACTCCTATGTTCCTTGTCTCCAGTCCTGTCCCTGCCACAGTTCATCCTCCTCACTGCCCGGGTAATCTTTCTGTATTGCAAAACTAGAATTAATTATTACTTTCGTTTTTGTTGCTGTGGTTTTGCTTACATGCCAATCACTAACATAAGAATTTTTAACTGAATTATAAAACTCTTTTCTAGAGCCAGACATATCAGGTAATCCATACCTTTTATTTTTTCTAGAGAAATCCTTCTTGCAGGCTTTTGTGTCCTGCTCCAAGCTTGACTAGTTGTCCTGTAGGGCCCTTCACAGCTCCCCTTCTTCCCTTCCCGACTTCCCTCCCCCTGATCCTGAGAATTCCTTTGCCTCTTTCCTGTCTTGTAGCCTCTGTTTCCTAAATTGCATTTTCTTTTTTGGTTTACACACATATGTTGCTAGAGCACATTCTCATTAGTTCCTTGAGAAAAGGTGCATGACAGGGAAAGTTTTTGAGACTTTAAATATCTGGAAATTCTTTAATCTTGCTTTCAACTTTGATTTCTAGTTTGGCTAGGAGTAGAATTCTAGATTAGAATGTTTTCCTCCTGAAGTTTTGACTGTATTTGAGCCATTGTCTTTTTTTTTTTAATGTTTATTTTTGAGAGAGAGGGAAAGTCAGGGGTGGGGCAGAGAGAGAGGGAGAGAAAGAATCCAAAGCGGGCTTTGCACTG
Source organism: Panthera leo (assembly GCF_018350215.1). NCBI lineage: Eukaryota > Metazoa > Chordata > Mammalia > Carnivora > Felidae > Panthera > Panthera leo. Next base: position 24,456,312 of record NC_056690.1, read on the forward strand.
TCAGCACGGAGCCTGATTTGGGGCTGGAACTCATGAGCCATGAGATCCTGACCTGAGCTGAAGTTGGACGCTCAACCGCGCAGCTGACTGAGCCACCCAGGCTCCCCGACCCATTGTCTTTTAGCTTTCAATTGCCTTTGAGAAGTCAAATGCTACTGATTTCTAGTTATTTGTGTATCGGCAGATCTTTGTCTCTGGAATATTTTGGGATCTTTTCTTTACTTCTATCGTCCTGAAATTTCATAGTGATTCTTTTTTATTCTTCTTCATTGTCTAGAACCTCATGTGCTTAATTTATGGGAAATTTTCTTTAAACATTTTTTTTATAATTTATTCCTCTCCATTTTCTTTGTTCTCTACAGCTAGAACTTTTTATTAGTCAGATATGAATTTTCTTGGGTTGATGCTCTAATTGTGTTATTTGTTGTTCTCTCTCCCTTTTCTGTTTGTTTTTAAAAATCCTACTTCAATTTGCTCTACTTTGGCTATTTTCTGCTGTCATGTAAAACATTGAATGCTTCTCTCTTGTCCTCTGAAAGTTCTTTTGTGTGGCATTCTGAAGTTCATGGCTACACTCTTATTTGATTTCCCTGAAGACTTTATAATTTTTTGGAAGTTTTTTCTCCATCCTTTCATTACATCTGTTCCCTCTTGAGCTCTTTGTTTGTTTGGTCATTTTGGTCACTGTCTTTCAGTGACCGTGTCTTTCTTTGAGGAAATATCCCTCAAATGTCTAGTAATCTTTGGCTGACTGCTCATATGAGGAGTGAGGCACTCAAAACTGATAGGAGACTCTGTATGCTTGGGTGGGTCTTGTGCACAGAAAGATTTCAAGGCAGGTTGAAAAGACTGTGAGGGGTTTTGTTTTGTTTTGTTTATTTTTTAATTTGGGGAATCCCCTCATGTTTATTTTTAATTTTTTTTTAATTTTTTTTAAACGTTTATTTATTTTTGAGACAGAGAGAGACAGAGCATGAATGGGGGAGGGTCAGAGAGAGAGGGAGACACAGAACCCGAACAGGCTCCAGGCTCCGAGCTGTCAGCACAGAGCCCGACGCGGGGCTCGAACTCACGGACCGCGAGATCATGACCTGAGCCAACATCAGCCGCTTAACCGACTGAGCCACCCAGGCGCCCCTCCCCTCATGTTTATATGTGCACCATATTCTTTGAACCAATTTCCCCAGAAACTTCTAGTCTGCTGCCAGAATATATACATGTAGCCGCCAGCATAGTAGAAACTGAGCAGAGGAGCGCCTGGGTGGCTTCTGACTTCAGCTCAGGTCATGATCTCATGGTTCATGAGTTCGAGTCCTGCTTTGGGCTCTCTGCTGTCAGTACAGAGCCTGCTTCGGATCCTCTGTGCCCCCTCTCTCTGCCCCTCCTCTTCTCATTCTCTCTCTCAAAAATAAAGAAGTAAGCAACAACAACAAAAAAAGTCTTTAAAAGAAGAAACTGAGCAAAGGGGCTTGTGATATGGAGAGGGGTGTCCAGTGAAAAGAATCTCACCATTCAGAATGCAGATTTTCACAATCTCCCTGTGGTTTAGTGTAGCATTTCATTTCTTTTTCTTTTTAATTTTTTTAATCTTTATTTTTGAGAGAGAGAGAGAGAGAGAGAGAGATACAGAGCATGAGCAGGGGAGGGGCAGAGAGAGGGAGACACAGAATCTGAAGCAGCCTCTAGGCTCTAAGCTGTCAACGCAGTGGGGCTTGAACCCACAGACTGCGAGATCATGACCTGAGCCGAGGTCGGACGCTTAACTGACTGAGCCACCCAGGTGGCCCTGTAGCCTTTCATTTCTATCTTCACCTCTAAATGTCTGCAGAAAGTAGGTTTCCATCTTCTGCCAGGTTGGGGAAGCAGATCTAGGCTCTAATTGCTTCTTGCTTCTTACATAAGCTTATATTCCATCCTGTGTTTCAGCTCTGAATCCCTTCCCCTGAACTTCAGAAGCCTCAGTGCCTCAATTCCCTCTCATTCCAGCGTTCTGCAGCTGCACTTGGCACCCCTCCCTGTAGGCAGTTTGGTTTCCGTTCTTCCTGTCCTAGTGAATCAGTTACCATCCATCCATCTGCTTTCCATCTTCCAAATTTTTGAGGATCTCTCTCCTCTGCTGTCATCTTTCTCAATCTTCTTGTTTTTATGGGCTTATAGCTTAAAAAAAAATTCTTTCACTGTTGTTTTACTGGGGTTTCTGACCAGAAATTGAGAAACTTGGGGGTTTCCATTTGCCCAAGTCACCCAGAGGTCTAGTGCACTGACTTTTTGCCTGTCTGTCTCCTAAGCTGGGCAGATGCCTTATCTCATTTTACTCTCTATCCCTAGGGCCCAGGACATGGTGAGCACTCCAAAGTTTGTTGAATGAACAAGTGAATCAATCAATGGTAGCTATTCTTTGGTAGTTTTGCAAAGCATTTGTTTTCTTGATGTTTCTGGAAGCAGAGTGCCTGCAATGCCAGGCTAGATTCTGCCATTGTGGTGAGGCCCGGCTCCTTTGAATGCAGCTGTTATTCACAGTATGCTCGAGTTACTTAGAATTCCCAGTGGGCATTGTTATGCAGAGGATTTTATTAAGTATCCAATGATGAATATATCTCCCCTCTTCTTATTACCAGCCCCCTGAAGCACATCCTTGATGCCCCCAGCTGACTTAATCACCACACAGCTCTCAAGTACCCAACGCATGTTTAATGCACTGCTCTGGTTTTGCCTCTGATGGCACCCATGAGAAGTCTGAGGGCCACTGTTTATCTTGTTAGAGAGAAGAGGTAGCAGGAAGCATCCCAGGGGGGAATGTAACTCGCGCTTGGGCACATCTGCATTCTGCTGGGAAAGACGCAGATCCCTGAATGGAGCCCAGAGTGAGGTTGTGTGGATAGTGGCCTCTGCCTCTTATCACCGGTTCAGCAAGTTTAATTTTGTTACACTAAAAATGAGGCTAAAAAAAAAAAAAATCAAAAGTTCTGTCTTTTGGGCAACTCCTTGAATGCAAAGCAAGTTTCTCTGTTTCTTTTAAATTAAATTCCAGGTGTCACACTTTCACATTAGTGAAATTTGTGATAGATTAATGTTTTAGTATTAGTTGTTTTTTTTTTTTTTTTCACTTTCCATTTTAAAAAATTTTCATTCCTTCTATATGTTCATCTTAATCCTTACTGTCACTTAATGCCTCCTTTTTGGCATTTCTACCTGTTTTTCATAAGTTACAAGTACATAAGCAAGTACCTGGAGAGTCACTACCAGTAGAGTAATCTTAGATCTTGGAAGCAAAACTTTATTTATCCTCTGGTTTTCTCCTTATTTCTTCCCTCTCTCTTCCTCTTCTGAGCCATAAAAGTAAGTAAAATAAACTTTCCTTGTAATCGGATATGATACAACATGTGTGTATTCTGGGGAAAATGTGCTGCTACTTTCTTGGGGAGAAGCCAGAACAGGAAGAGTCTGTATCCCCCCCTCCCCGTGTGGAAGGGGGCGTCATTCCAGGTGTCATCACTCACTGCTCCACCTTCTCCCTCCTGGTGCTTTCTCTCTGTAGCGGTGACCCAATCATTACCTCCCCTTTCAGCATTCACTAGGAGCCAGGTAAACCAATCCACTCCTAATCCCAGGTTTTTTCTTAGAAGCTTCTGTGGTTTCCATAAAATGATACACTTTCCAGTAGTCTCTCTTTAATGCCATAAGACTTTGAATAGAACCTTCTGGAGATGGATGCTGCCATTCTAGGAGTTGGGCTAATTCTTCTTTCCTGTTCTGCTCCCAGCATACATACATTACTAAGGGACATTTAAATGGTCCTGCCTGAACTCACAGCCCAATACCACTGTGGAAAATCATCTCTGTCCCTACATAGAGTAAACTTAAACCTGAATCAGAACCTATCCTCTGAATGTCTGTAATTATAGTCGTTTGGGAGCTACTTTCTGGAATGTTTCAGGCACGCCAGACACATTAACCAGTCCTAGACTTGGCACACTGTCTAAACTTTTCACATTATATGTCAACATTTACATATAATCCTGAGGATAGTATTAATCAAATAAAATACATCTCTTTTTAGACTCATGGTAGGCTGGCAAACTGGAAGATGTCTACAGGTCATTTTTCTATCTAGGGTAGAGGGAATAAAAAATTGTAAGGTGCTGCTACAGTGTAGGAGAATTGTTGCAGGTGTTTTCTCCCTCAGTCTTAATAAAATTCCAAGTCTGTATCCAGTTTGTGATACAGTTGGACAATAGCCATTTTTTATTAAATATGGCAAATTAGAAACACCTGCCCGCTAAGCTCTTCTAAGCACCTGATTGTAAACAGCAATAGTAATGAGTCCTCTTCAGAACCGGTGCCTTTGCCTTCTTCTTCAGTTTTTGCTCTGAGATTTCTGGAAGAATTGCAACCTGATAGAAATACTCAGATTTACAGTCAGGTAGGCCTAGGTATAAATCCAAACCATGCTGTCTATTTGACTTTGAACCAGTTGCTTAATGCTGTTTCCTCATCTGCAAAATGAAGGTAAAATTTCCTACCATATAGGTCCTGGTGGGGATTAGGGATAATGTAAGTAAAGCACCCGATACATCATAATTCACTGACTCACAGATGTACATTTTTTTTTCACATTTTAGTATCTCCGAAACCCGGATGATCTTAAATTCAATGAGTAAGCATGCCGTCATTGTTGAATTGCAACACTGTTGTCCCTTTATTTGTGGTACCTATTGTAAAGTGCTTCTTAAATTGATGACAACTTTGAATTGACAAAATGTGGCGTGCCTCGCTCTCACTGAATAGTAGTCATACTTATGACATACTTTTTTTCTAAGAAAGATTTTAATGGCACCCAGAAAGAACCTGAATTTTTCTAATTTTCCTAGACTTTAATCTGGAGTACCATAATACTTATTCTTAGGAAGAATAGTAATATATATAATAGTAATATGACAAAAAATAATAGTGGCTCCTGTTTAATCCCTTTATGTCTCATGTGAACAATGCGAAGGTAAAAGGGAGATTTCCTACGATTTAGCAAGAATATGACTGACTGAGGGGCGCCTGGGTGGCTTGGTCAGTTGAATGTCTGACTTTAGCTTAGGTCATAATCTCGTGGTTGGTGAGTTTGAGCCCCACATCTGGCTTGCTGCTGTCAGCCTGTCAGTGCAGCACCCACTTCGGACCCTCTGCCCCTCTCTCTCTACCCCTCCCCCACTGGCACTCTCTCAAAAATAAATAAATATTTTAAAAAAAGAAAAGAATATGACTGATAGGATGAGGAGTAGCAAGTAGAAGAAGGGCACGGATGAATACGGGGGCGGGGGGGATTCATGACTTCTGCATAGACAAACACCAAGGTGGCACCTGAGTAGGAAAGTTTTAGTGAACCACAATTTTGCTTACAGAGAGGTGCTGGTACCACATACTCTTTCTGGCATTCTTACTTTGGAGGATAGAATTTTCTTCCTTTATATCCTTGGGCAGACCGCAAGTCCAGTGACCATCAGTTTTGTTCTTCAAGTGTTTGTTGAGTGCCAGGCAGTGTGCTAGAGGCTGGAGTTACAGAGATGAATAAGACAACTCTTGGCTTCCAGAAGCCCCCATCTAAACCTGTCTCCTGCTATGCTCCTTTCCCCTTCACTCCTTCCTACATCCTTCCTTATTGCTTTAAATAGAAAATATATGAATCATCTCTTTTTGCTTTAGAACATATTTCCTTCAAAACTTTAATACATTTTCTGGTGTTCACTTTCATCCAAAACAAGCATACCACTGAAAAACAAACATAAAAACTAACATGGTGAAAATTTTGATCATACTTGTAATTAGAAATTCTGTCTATCGGTGTAACCTATGTTTAATGTCAATTTGGATATTTGTATAGTAAGCTAATATTTAAAAAATAAGCTAGGATATTAATTAAAATTTTGGTTTTCTTCAGTGACTGTGTTATGTTCCTTTTTTAGATCTTGGTGTAATGTCTCCTTTCTTTGGGGATTCCCAAAAAGAATGTTATGTGCTTGCATGCCCAAATAAATTTTGTGCCAAAGGAACAGTGACAAATGCAACACAAGGGAAATGACATTTTCAGGTTTTTTTAATTAATATAATGAGAGAGATGAAGGAAGGCACTAATTTAGTGCATTTAAATTTTAAATAAATGTACAAAACAGATTAAGTGAATATAAATATATGACTTTAAAATTACCTAATTTACTCAATTTTATTAGTATTTAGCATCTGTAATAACAGCTAGCAGTAACTGAATACTTGTTACATGCCAGGCACAATTCTAAGCTCTTTAAATGACTGCTTATAACAATCCCCTGAGACAGATATCATTACCCCCACTTTATAGATAAGGAAACAAGGACAGAGACAATAACTTCCTTAAGGGAACATAGCCAGCAGAGAGAGTATTCAAACCTAGATAGTTCTAATCACTGTATTACCTTGGCGTTGCTAAGTCCATTATTATTCAGGAGACAGAATCTGTAGCTGTTAGAAAAGTTACTAAAGTTTAATTAAAGTTTGCCATTGAATTTGTCACTGAATAGCCAGCTGGGATTTTAGAGAGAAAAGCAGCATGTATTTAAAATGTATCACCAACCTTTTCTGTTAACACTGCCACATAATTTTGAAGAATAATATTTATTATTTAAAATAAAACTGTCAGAAATTCATTCTAAGTGGATCTCGTATATAAACCATTGGCATTAGAGTAAAGATTATTAAATAAAAACTAGTGTAATAATAATTTCAGAAATCTAATAAAGCTGGTCTTGGGTGGTCACTGAATGTGAGGGCCATAAGACAGGGAAAAGTGAATGACAGATAATGCTGAACTTTTGACTGGTTGGAAGAAATAGTGATAGCATTCACTTCTTTTGTTTATCATGGAAGTCACAAGAGTGAAGGAGACTTGGGAAAGGCAGTGGGGGCTTGAGGTTGAGGTGACTGTGAGATGGCGTGGTGGGATTTTGCAAAGCAGAGTGAGGAGGTACCAGTGGGGGGACCTGAAGACCTAGGTTCTAGACTTGCCCTTGCTGGTCATTTAGTGGGTTGATCCTTGGACAAGGTACTTGACATCACTTGGACTTAATTTCTACATCAAAAGACATTGGAGTTTTATTGGTAAGTGGTTTTCAAACTCTGCTGTACAGAATCCTTCAGGGTGCCATCGATTCTCTTAATGCTTGGGGAGAAGAGTAAACCCTAGTCCAAGTTAACCTAAACAAGTATACTTTAATCACACAAATCACACATATTTGTAATTTGTTTTAAGCAAAGTTTGAAAACTGGTGGATTCGGTGATCTCTTCCAGCTCTAAAATTTTCCGTCTCTTGTTCAGAAATCTGAGTTTGGAATCATCCAACAGCAATAGAATGGATTTTCTGGAGTGAGCAAATGTACAGAGAGCTGAGATTGTGGGCCATTTATTCTTGAACAGTCAGAAGCCATGCATTTCAGGTCTAAGTCTGCATTAGGACCTATCCTTTACAGTGAGCGGGCTGTATTGATAATTCCTTCCTGAGTGGTAGCAGAAGTTCTCAGTTGTTTCTTGATTTCCTAACATATTTCCAGGACCCCTGGGGTCTCCTTTCCATCCAGTTTAAAAATTTCTTGCTTAAACCATTATCTGCTGGCCCCTGCAAATAAGCTGTCCTTTCTTGGGCTTTCATCCCTCTAAGAAATGTCTCTTCTGCCCCTTGTATATGCGCTCGAACGCATACATGCTTTCTGTCTGTCTCTCTCTCCAAATTTCTCCGTTATATCCTGCCCAGCCAAAGCCAAGATTTTACGATTCAGTGTAAGTACCGTCTTCAAAGGGTGACTGAGTACGCTCCAACCCCCTACAGAACAATGTTTTATAGCCTACTCAAAGTCAGGTTGGCCGGCAAGTGTAGAACGGAACAGTTTTGATTGGACTGAGACAGCATTTTGGCAGAATATGTCTCCTAACCCAGGTCAAATTATTGCATAAGAAACTTGAGTGGATTATGTCATTTAAAAACTTATTTGGGACTAGGTTATCTGCCTATCACTCCCCCAAATAAAACTGAAGATGTAGGTGAAACTGAGAATGGGAAATAAGTTTCCAAAAATGATCTTAACTATTTCAAGGAAGTAAGGTAAAGTCAACTCCCTAAAAGGACTACTAAGACTCTAGGATTTTTATGGGGTCATCATTTCGTGGCCCAAGAGCTATGTAGAATGGAGACAGTTGTTTGGAAAAAGCATCCTAGGTGGATAGCATGGGGCTGTAGTGGGAGGTGTTAGGAAGTTGAAGGAGGGAGAGGAATCCTTAAGTTACCTGGAGGAGATGTTAGGAAGTAACATTTCTTTCCTCTGGTGTTCAGCATCGACCTTACTGCTTGAGGACCTTCGTGAGAAGTAGCACACACTCTTCCGTAGGCTGCAACTTGGCAGTTACAGCACATAGTACAGATGCCTGTTGTATTGCATCAAGTTTACATGGAGCATCAAGTTTTTTAAAAAATGAAACCATTATAAATTCTGGCAGTTTTTATGGTATAATTAAAATGTCTAACAAGATACCTCTGGGAAACTAAATGCACTTTTACTATTTATAGAGCCAGCCGAGGTGGTGTTTCTTGCCAACTTTCATATCTTATGACCTATAAATTGCTCTTAATAGCTAATCTGTCATCTCAGCTTCTCATACAAGAAAGCTTGTTTCCTTATTAATCTGTTAATTTGCATCTGCAAAGGACATTTACAAATCCTTGGTTCGAAAACATTGCTGTATTAATGCTGGGCATTATAAATAATTTATCACCTGTGATAGCAACTCTTAGGTCTAGGTAATAGATCTTTCTGACACTGTGTTATTCTTCCAACCCTAATATAATTTTGATAAAAATAATTATTATGAAAGCTCCTCTGGCCCCACACTATTAGAAAAGGCTGACAGGTTACTATGGAGAAGCTGTAACGACCGCTAACCACTCTCTAAGCTCAGAGTCATAGATTCAAACCAACTGTTCCCACTATGGCATAGTACGTGGTGGAAAGAATGCAGATGTGCACAAACCACCCTCTTTTCTTTTCAGTAACAAGTGCACGACAGTCCTCCAACCCTAGCTTTAGGTATTGGGACAAACTAGTTAGATTGAGTATAATAAAGCTGGCACCAATTATTGAGCACACACGCACAAAAATGATTGAAGAATCCCAAAGACCATATAATTAAAACTTGCCGGTTTGGGTGGTATTTAAGTCTCTTCCTCAGGCTGTTGGCTGTTCACAAATCTTAGAGATCCCCTTTCAGGAAGCATTCTTCTTACCAACAGCTTCAGTATTTAATTATTTTGTTTGTGTTTTGTTGATTTATTTTATTCTCTATTTAAATCCAAAAAGGATTTGTGGGAGCAGGGCATAAAACATATATGGGAGGAAATCAGAGTAATGAGAGCATTAGGATTATGTCATAAGGCTGAAGCCAGGACAGAGTCCACACATATTATGGGATTCTGTCTGGGGAAACTCTGCATCGAGCCATAAGCTTCCTGGTAATCCAAACAAAAAGGTAAATTTGACCACTTATAATATTCACAATTTTTTAAAAAGATAAAACCATAGCATCTCCTTGGTAGAAGCATTGAAATCTGAAAGAAATGTTTCCATTGGTCTTTACAAAGATGACATTGGGTGATATCGTGGACAATGTCCTCAATAATACAGATAATAATTTCTTTTGATTATTTTTGTCCAGTTGGTTTTGTGTGACTGTTGAGTAGGTCACTCTGAGTGTTCATGACCATTAACCTTTTACACAGACTTACTTTATCAGCTCAGTTGCTGATAACGGTAACTTTTCAAGCTACAGTACACTTATTAAATAGAGTGTGTGTCATTTCAGACTGTAGGAAGTGCACAGACCCCATAGAACCTAATTCAGTCTTCTGTTTCTGTAGTTTTCTATTGGGGTGGCTATTGATTCCCTCTAAAGAGGCCTGCAGTTTGGCTAAAGTATTACCAAGTAGACACTTGTCTCTGGGTTGAGACCCCTCCCCTGCTCATGCTCTGTGTCTCTTTCTCAAAAAATAAATAAACATTAAAAAAAAATTTTTAAAGAAAGCTTTTTTTTTTTTTATTTTTTTTAACATTTTATTTATTTTTGAGACAGGGAGAGACAGAGCATGAACAGGGGAGGGTCAGAGAGAGGGAGACACAGAATCTGAAACAGGCTTCAGGCTCTGAGCTGTCAGCACAGAGCCCGACGCGGGGCTCGAACTCACGGACCGTGAGATCATGACCCGAGCCGAAGTCGGCCGCTTAACCGACTGAGCCACCCAGGCGCCCCTAAAGAAAGCTTTTAAGAAGATAAGCTAAGTTCTGATTTTAGTACTTAAATCTTCTCAGATTTAGTTTTTCTATAAAAATATCTAAAATGTCCACATCCATAGCCTATGGTAATTGGTAAATGCCTAAACTCTCATCATCCAGAAACATGATAATTCAAATAATTGAATGACTAGGTAGTGCTAACTTTAACTATGATGACTAGAGCATGAAAATTACTGATTTATGCTAAGTATCATATTGATAAGGCCTAGGCCAGCTTATGCTATAATAACAATAAATCCCCAAATCTCAGTGGCTTAAAACAACAAAGAGTCCTCTCTTGTGCCCAGTGCATAGTCATTATGGGTCAGCCAGGGCTCTGTGCCATATTGCTCTGCTTGTCACTTGAAGTTCAATCCTGGTGAAGCAGTGTGTGGCAAAAGGAAGAGAGGACGCAGTGAAGCACCCACTGTTCCTAAAGTTTCACCTGGATGCGATTACATGTATTGGCCAAAGAAGGTCATGTAGCCACTCACACCCGACTTCATGTAGGCAGCGATGTGAATCTCACCTGCTTGGAAGGAGAGAAGCCAGAATATTTGTGAACAGCTCGAAAGACTGCGTTAAATATCAACGGTGCTTAAAATACATCTTATTATGTTCTAACTGGTTGTTATTTCAGCGAAGCATTGTGTTGTTGGGACTACTGATCTCCCCTCTTTTTACCTGTTTCATGGAAATACATGAAAGTATGGATCTGATCGTGTCAGCACCCTGCTTATACTGGTGGCCATTATTGCCTCACTGGGTGGATTGTAAATTCCTCAGTGGAGGCTCAACTGTAATGTAGTCAAACGAGCATGAGAACTAGGGTCTGAAGTGTGTGGGTCCGAACCCTGGTTTTGCTATTAACTGTATACTTTTAGGCATGTCACGTTAACACTTTGAATCTAGTGTTGTCTCACAAATGTATATAATAATAACAACACACTTCAAAGAGTTGTCATAATGATCAAATGAAGCAACATACACGGAAATGGAAAATGCTTTAGATTTTGCAAATTGACGGGCAGATAGAACTTCTCCATACCTGCTCCCCTGTAGCTACTGTCCCTACTCCCAGGTCTGAGTGGCTTCTTGCTCTCCAATAATTACACACGCTGTCAGACGTCATGCCTTTGTTCATACTGTTACCATTTCCCAGAATTATCCACTCCTCAAAGGAGCAAAACTCCCAATTTATTTATTTTTAAATTAATAGACTTCATTTTGTAGAGCACTTTATAGAGATTTATAGAGAATTGAGTAGATAGTACAGAGAGATCCCACTTGCTTGCTCTCCTCCACTCAGTTTCCCCTATTCTTAACATTTTGTGTCAGTGTGATACAGTTGTTACAAATGACAAATCAGGGGTGCCTGGGTGGCTCGGTTGGTTGAGCGTCCGACTTCGGCTCAGGTCATGATCTCACGGTCTGTGAGTTCGAGCCCTGCGTCAGGCTCTGTGCTGACAGCTCAGAGCCTGGAGCCTGTTTCAGATTCTGTGTCTCCCTCTTTCTCTGCCCCTCCCCTGTTCACGCTCTGTCTCTCTCTCTCTCAAAAATAAATAAACGTTAAAAAAAATTAAAAAAAAAACAAATGACAAATCAATATTGGTATATTATTGCCAGCTGAAGTTCACAGTTTACATCGTTTACATTAGGGTTCACTGTTGGTATTGTACAGCCTACGGGTTTTGACAATGCATTATGTCCTGTGGCCACCATTTAGGTATCATGCAGAAGTGTTTCACTGTCCTAAAAATTCTCTGTACTCCACTTATTTATTCATTCTTTCCCTGCAACCACTGATTTCCTGTTTTCTTTTTTCTTTTTCTGTAGTTTTGCCTTTTACAGAATGTCAATAGTTGGGATCATACAGTATGCAACCTTTTCAGACTGGCTTCTTTCATTAAGCAATGTATATTTAAGGGTTCCTGGATGTCTCTTTGTGGCACCATCCTTTCTTTTCAGCACTGAGTAATATTCCATTGTAAGGATATCCCAGGGTTTATGCATTCACCTTTTGGAGGACGTCTTGGTTGCTTCCAGTTTTTAGTAATTATAAATTCATATGCAGGCTTTTGTGTGAACATAAGTTTTTATTTCATTAGGGTCAGTACATGGGAGCAGGATTGCTGGATCATATGGTAAGAATATGCTTAGTTTGTAGGAGACTGCCCAACTGTCTTCCAAAGTGCCTGTCCCATTTTGCATTCCTACCAACAATGAAATGAGAGTTCCTGTTGTTCCACATCTCACCAGCATTCTGTGTTGTTAGTTTTTTGGATTTTAGTTATTCTAATAGGTGTGTAGTGCTATCTCATTGTTTGAATTTTCAATTCCCTGGTAGCATATGATGTGAAGCATCTTTTCTTATGCTTATTTGCCATCATTATATCTTCTTTGGTGAGGGTGTCTATTCAGATCTTTTGCCCATTTAAAAATTCTTTTTTAAAATTTTTTATTGTTAAGCTTTTAAGGTTTTGTTTATTTGTTTGTTTGCATATTTTGGATACAAGCCTTTTGTCAGATATGTGTTTTGCAAATATTTTCTCCCAGCCTATGGCTTATCTTTTTATTTTCTTAACAGTATCTTTTGCAGAGCAGTTTTTTTTTTTTTTACGTTTATTTATTTATTTGAGAGATACACTGCATGAGTAGGGGAGGGGCAGAGAGGGGGAGAGAGAGAGGATATCAAGCAGGTTCCACACCGTAAGTGCAGAGCCCAGTGTGGGGCTTGAACTCATGAAACCGTGAGATCATGACCTGAACCAAAACCGAGAGTTGGATGCTGAACCGACTGAGCCACCCGAGCGCCCCTACATAGCACTTTTAAATAAAGTTCAACTTATCACTTTTTTCCCCCATGGGTCATGCCTTTGGTCTTATATCTGAAAATTTAATTGCCAAACCCCAGGTCCCCTAGATTTTCTCTCATGCTATCTTCTAGGAGTTTTATGGTTCTGCATTTTACATTTTGATCTATGAGCCATTTCAAGTCAGCTTGTGTTAAAGATGTAAGGTCTGCGTCTAGGTTGACCTTTTTGCATATGTGCATGTCTGGTTGCTCTAGTACCCTTTGTTGAAAAGACTATCCTTTATCCATTGAATTACCTTTCCTCCTTTGTCAAAAATTAGTTGGCTATGTTTATGTAAGCCTAGAGACTTTTCATGAATGGACGAAAAGATGAACAAATCAACCGACAGACCCTAAATATGCCAATGTCTGTGTCAGCTTTGACCACTTGAAGTAAAGTGCTTTTAGCAATATTAAGTGTTGGATGTGCCAATGATTCTAGAATACCCCTGGGTAAAGGGCGAATTTTCTCATGCCTACATTTGAAGAAGAATATGAGTAATGCACTTCAGTATATGAAAATGATTATACATCTTACCATCAGTGGGGCAAGCGTCTTGTGTTGTCTTTTTAGTTCTGGTGACATAACTTCATGTTCTATTTTCTGGTCATTTTCTACCACATCTTTAAACTTTTTATTTAGTACTCACCACAGCACTGGAAGGTATTGTCCCATTTTACAGACAAGGAAACTGGGGCTCAAAGACGTCACATAACTTGTGCAGCATCACACAGTTTGTCATTGAACCTGTGTGTGCCTCATCTGAGAGTCTGTCTGTCCCTTTTCTTCTACATCTCTCTCCCTCTTGGGTTCTAGTGGGTTAACCTAGGACCTTGGGATTGTGGATGCTGAACTCGCAGGCATGGAATACAAGGTGCATGTGGATTTAGTCAGTAAAGAAGAAAAACCACATTTCTGGTACTAGCTAGTGTATTCCTCCCCCTCCCCCCCTTTTTTTTAATGTTTATTTTTGAGAGAGAGAGCCCGCAAGAGCAAGCAGGGGAGGGGCAGAGAGAGGGAGACAGAGCATCCAAAGCAGGCTCTGCATTGATAGCTCGATGCGGGGCTCAAACTCACAAACCCTGAGATCATGACCTGAGCCCAAGTCGGTCGCTTAACTGATTGAGTCACCCCGGTGCCCCTTTATTTACCCCTTTAAGAAACTACCTGCAGTATTCTTTGTATGTGCAGTTAATCTCCCCACAAAATATAACCCATATGAAAAATACATACAGTAAGAGTTGGGGGGGATTGCTGGATGTGAAGGAAAACAATCATAGGCTTTAAAATAATCTTTAATGGAAAATAAAGTAAAATAAAATAATCTTTAATGGTCATGTTATCAATGTGGTTATAGTTTGGGTAGTTTAAACTTTCTCTATTTTATGCTCAAGCTAAAAGTTTAAAGGTGGTTTGAAAATGTATGAGCAAATTTCCTTCTTTAGTCTCATGAAACAGACTTGTCAGATGTGGTTCTTCTGCAAATATTCAGGTCACAGAGCAAAGGGTGAGGACTCCTGTGTGCTATGTCTACAGCTGATATCATGCTTTGGCAGGAACATGAGTAATTTATATCCTGTAGAAAGAGAAAAGTATTGTCTTATCCCAACCAGATAGTTTGTTAGCATAACTGTTTGTGTGCATTTTAGTATTCAAATACAGATGTTCCAAAATGTTTCCACTGTGGGAAGCAGCTGCTGCTATTCTAGCACAAAAATCTCAAAGAGATTAATCTACAAAGGCAGCGTGAACCTTAGTGGCAAATGTAGCATCTGCTTGAGGTGGGGCCTGTGATTCCCCATAGAGGGTGGATCTTCAGATTCTCGTTAACAGCCCGAAACCATGTTTCAGATCTAAGCTTATTCTACAGGAACAGGAACAAAGACAAGTGATTAATTTGTAATTCACTTAGCTGATAAATATCATCCCATGTTATTTGCCCAAGGGCTGTAAAACACTGGACTTTATTTCCTGTGGCAACTGATAGGAATATAGTTGTTTGGTCATAATGACTGATGTTTTCAGTTGCCATTACTGGCTTCTGCTAGGTGACAGAGCTTCGCCCAGCCAGCTTGCAGTCATAAACCATCCATCCACACCTTAGTGAGGCACTCACAGAGAACTTTATGGTTTCTGCAGGACACTCACATGCACTGCTTCATCTGTCCCCATCCTTGCCTTGGAAAGTATGTACACTGTCCTTATCAGTCCAATTTACATATAAAGGAAATCTGGTTGAAGGAGTGAAGTGACTTCTCAGGGTTACACAGCCAGGGCTTCTGACTAAATCGTGTTCCATCCTTATATTGCATCAAGACTGCCTCTCTAATTTGTGTGCTTCATAAATTATATTATCCTTTCTAGAGATGCTGGTTTTGGGACACCTGCCATGGAGAGCCGCAGCCTGATGGCGCTGCCTAGTAACTGGAGGGTGCCCCAGGAAGAGCGAATATAGTAGTCCTTCCCTCATTTTCCCACACCCCAGAGGGGAAATGCCCCAATACTCCCTTTCCTTATGTTCAGAGAACTTCAGCCATGGAGCTCCTGTGTCTCCGTAGCATTTAGAGAAATGAAAATCCGAAGCAGGAGGTCCCGTGGCTATCATTTGCCATAAGCTGGAAGTTCCTAGGATCAGAGATGCCTGGGGTGTTGTGCCTGCCCCAGGCCTTATAAAGTCCATCCCCTGCAGTGTTTGAGGGCTCATTGCCTCCAACCAGATCTACGATTTGGAATTATCTAGTGAATTATTTATGCTTTTTACATTTGACGGAGGCTCATGGCTGAGTTTGAAAACACTCAATTCCTGGTGCACTGCTGGGACCTAGAACTGTCTGGAAAACTGAGGCTCAGAGCAGTTAAGTTTCTAAAGGTCCCAGAGCTAGTAATGGGCAGTACAGTTTTAAATCAAATGTGTCTGATTCTCTTTTTTTTTCTTTTTTGAAGTTTCTTTATTTTGAGAGACAGATAATGTGAAAGGGAGTGGGGCAGAGACAGAAGGAGAGAAAGAGAATTCTAAGCAGGCTCCACACTGCCAATGCAGAGCCTGTCGTGGGGCTTGATCCCATGAACCATGAGATCATGACCTGAGCTGAAATCAAAAGTTGGGCGCTTAACCATCTGAGCCACCCAAGCACCCCAAGTGTGTCTGATTCTAAGTTACACTAGCTCTTTAGTGAAAAATCTGTGTGCAACAAAGATTTCTAGGTAGGAGGGTTAGTGGACTGTGTTCTGCTCCTTAACCAGGCTTGGGTGGAGAACCCCAGAGAGTGAGGTGGGAGGACCCATTACAGAAGAAGAGGAAAGAGGCTCTGAGTCCCTGGGCCTGCAGCAAAGGAGGAAAAGGAGACTGTTGGGTGGGGGGAGGGGAGTTGTGGGCAGCAGAAAGGCCCGTGTGCAATGTGCTGATGTGCATTTCTAACCTTGTCCCCAAGAGACTCCTCAAGTGGGAAGCTGAGTGGTGTGCTCTTTGGTGACATCATTGCTGCTCCTGCTAGAAACACACTACTGCAGCATTGTGACCTCTCTGGAATCATTTGTGCTCTTCTCTACTCAGAGAAAAACCCAAAAAAGTAAATTTCTAAGTATTTATTTCCCCTCTGTATTCCCAAATCTCTTTGTTGGAACATCTGTGAAATGATAAAAGCAACTTAAAATGACATGGAACCCTTTGCAAATACACAATTTGCAAACACCATAAAGACGGTCAGTGCTTGAGTTATTTTGATCAAGAACTGCTATTTCGCAGGCAAAGAAATAGAGTGGCAAATCACTCACTTGTATAAAATATTAATAAAAGTGTTCTGAAGTGTACGAAGAACACATCTCATAAAGAAATACCCTTACTCCAGGTGGGACAGCCTTGCTTCCTTGTTATTCCCTAGCCTTGGGGCCCTAGTGGAAACCATTTGCCTACCTGTGACTGAGCACACCCTTGGTTCTGCCGGGATCACAGGCTCCTGTCGAGAAGAGGGTTCATTATGAAGAAAGGAGGATACCTGGGTTTAGCTGTAGGCACAGTATGAAGGAAGGGAAGGGTAGGCAAGTCTCCAACTTGTAGAATCAAAGGTGGGTGGGGGATGGGTTAAACAGGTGATGGGATTAAGAAGGGCACTTGTGAAGAGCATATAACCGGGTGTCGTATGAAAGTGTCGAATCACGAAATTCTACACCCGAAACTAATATTACACTGTATGTTCGTTAACTGGAATTTAAATAAAAACTTAATTATTAGCAATTAAAAAAATAAGGAGGTTAGAAAAAGCCCAGTGTAACTTCCCTTTCATGTCTCTGCAAAGGAGTTAGAAACCAAAGACCTAGAATCCAAGACTATATACACTTGGGGAAGATTCCAGAACCCTTGTAGCTCTTTTGTTGTTTTTGTTGTCCCTATTGGGTTCACTCTATCAACATACAGTCCTTTTCTGAAACCTTTAAGACAAAAAAGGCTCATGTACTTTTCTTTACACAAGAACCACAGGTGAGGCCAGCATTGTGAGGAGACGAGGAATATAGCATCTTTGTGCACAGAGGCCAGGGTCAGAAGAGCCTCTAGGCATGAGGAACAAAGCTGGAAGAGTCAGTGTGGGCCTGAAAAGAGGTGGTGAGGCCAGATGGTCCTCCCCCCCCCCAGTTAGAGGCCTGGGTTGAACCACCCATTTTTTCCTCTGGGGTTTGTCCAAATCTAAGCCCTCCGTGGTAATCAGCACTGCTAGAGTCCCACTGAGGGAACAAAAAGATAAGAGAACAGGATCCTCCAGTGGGTCCTGAGTCACAAAATTATCAATCATCATCCTAAACATCTCCCTTACCACTAATCTATCCATTTGCTTTGGGAGAAAGCATTAGAGAAATGCCCAGGAATGCAAAGACCCAAGCATGGATTTTTCATGAATTTCCTCGGCTATATTATATGTCATAATTAATTCTGGTTTTCCTCAACATTTTCTTACACTACAGAGGTTAGTGGCCATTAACAGAGTTATAGCAGAATACTAGAAATGTCAATAAGTCTTTAAACTAAAATGAAGGTTATATGGAACACAGCCTTTTTCTATGTTTCTATGAGATTAGGTATTAAAAGTTACTGATTAAGCTACAGTTGTCTTTTATTAGGAACTTGCTGTTTGAATGGGCTCTTTTTCAGTTGTGCACAGGTCTGCAGCCCACTGATAGAAACACCATTAGGAGTTGAGTTGGATGGTCACAGGCAAACCCTGAACGTTTTATCTGCTAAAACAAGCCAAAGCCACTTTCTGATGTGCTTTTCATTCTCTGCTTTATCCTTTCCCCATCCAGGCAGCTTCATCAGCCCTGAGCAGTCTGGGCCACGTGTACACAGCCATTGGTGACTACCCCAATGCACTGGCCAGTCACAAACAGTGTGTTCTTCTTGCCAAGCAATCCAAAGATGAGCTTTCGGAGGCCCGAGAACTTGGCAACATGGGAGCTGTGTATATTGCCATGGGTGACTTTGAGAACGCTGTGCAGTGCCATGAGCAGCATCTGAAGATAGCCAAGGACCTGGGGAACAAGCGAGAAGAGGCCCGGGCCTACAGCAACCTGGGCAGTGCCTATCACTACAGGAGAAACTTTGACAAGGCCATGTCTTATCACAACTATGTGCTGGAGCTGGCACAGGAGTTGATGGAGAAGGCCATTGAGATGCGGGCCTATGCCGGCCTGGGCCATGCTGCCAGGTGCATGCAGGATTTGGAGAGAGCTAAACAGTACCATGAGCAGCAGCTGGGCATTGCTGAAGATCTCAAGGACCGGGCTGCAGAGGGGCGAGCATCCTCCAATCTGGGTAAGGACAGGATTGCTTGCAGGATTTCAGGGTCAATGCCACGGGGCTGGAAATAGCTGAGGTAGCCCACTATCTCTTACAGGAATCTGTGTGTTTGTAGTCAAAAGAATCTCCACATTGTGTGTGTTGTGTATTTCTTTTAGATATATTTCCTTAGAGCCTGCCTGGTCTAAATCACACGGTCCTTCCTGCCATCACAGTGCTGCAAGGATTAGAATTCTGAATACTGGAAAAACAAAACACCCCAACCTTGTAATCTGTTTAGAGAGAAGAGCAACCAGATTTATCTAATTAGAGAGAAAGAGAATGAAATCAGGATATAAAAGCTATGTTTGCTTTAAATGAAAGAGAAGCTGCTAGGAAGTCATCAATGGAAGGGAATTTGAGAAGAATTTTGTTTAAAGGGATTTCTTTACTTGGTGACTTTAATGCCACAGGAAACCGTATTTTTTCCTCAAAAGTGTGTGTATTCACAAATGACGCTGCTAGTTTTAGTATAAATGCAAAATTATTTTTGAAAGATCTATTTAAATAAGTTAGATTTGCAGTCACTGTTTGATAGTACTTGGTTATAATTAAGACATAAATTTGGTGGGATTTATATGTCATGGTGAGAGACAGTAAGTATTGGTAACTGGCTGCTTTTTAGAAGACACTGTTACCTTGTTTCTACTCAAACAGATGTGGGTACACGTACACGATGAATGGAAGGAACAGATGCATTTGCAAGTATGAGCTGAACTCATCCCTGAGTCCCATTGTTTGTTCTGTGTCCACATGGACTCAGGGCAGGGAGAGGACAAGGAGAAGGTCGCCTTATTGCTATTAGTGTATGTTTATCAGGTATTAGTAGCAGCGGAAGGTAAAACTCAGCCCCCTTTTCTTATGACCTACAAAACCAAGGCACCCCCTTGTCTATTTATATAATTTTAGCACTCCCCCGTCACCTCTACCTCTGCTTATTGTAACCATATGTTTCCTGAATATAGTTGTTACAAAATGTCTGGCAGATCCCCGGAGATTACTCTGAAGATAGTATCGAGATCCGAATGAGAGTCTAGAGAGTCTGATAAGAACCGTAGATATAAGCTCTTGGCATTATATATTCATTCAATAGATTACAAGTATTTATTGAATCATTACTCAGTGTTGAATCCTGGAATAGTTGCCCTAGGGATAGAAATGTTAAAAAAAAAAACAAAAACAAAAACAAACAACTTTGCCCTCAAAGAGCTTACAATTTAGTAGGGAAAATAAGACAAATACATAGGGCAACAGTGGCTTCTCTACAAGACAGTATTAGTGATGCTGGCGTTTCCGTGAAATTGCAAGAAGGAAGACCCCGAGGGCTGGGAATAGCCTGGAAACTTCTTGGAGGAGATTATAGACCTCTTTACACCTTGAATAATAGGGGAGATTTGGCCAGGAATGAGATGGCGTTGATGGGAAGGCATATGTAAAAGAATGGATTGGCATGTCTGAAGGACGGTGGCAGAGTACCCTTCAGGAATACACTAGAGGATGGCAGATTAGTATGAAAGAAAACTAGGCAAGAGATACGCTAGCAGAAACTCCTGAGGGTTTTGAAACGTAGGAGTAAGAAGATAGACTAGATATTTAAGGAAGGCAAGTGAGCGGCACGTAGGATAGATTGGAGGGCTTGGAACCTGGAGTTTAGAAGGCTGTGCGTATTGACCATTCAGATTTTCTTTATCATCTTGTGTCAGGTTTGGTAAGTTGTATTTTCCAGAGACTTTGCTCGTTTCATCTAAGTGTTGAATTTAGTGACATTAAGTTGTTCATAATATTTTCTTATTTTCCTTTTAGTGCTTGTAGGCTATCTAGTGAGGTGCCCTCTTTCAGTTTTGTTATTGATAGTTTGTATTTTGTACCTGAAAACCACCTCACCACCGCCCCCTCCCCCCCCCCCCCCTGTTTCTGGATCATTCTACTTAGAGATTTATCAGTTTTCTTGATCTTTTTGAAGAACTGAGTTTTGCTTTTGTTAATTTTTTTATTGCTTGTTGTCTCTTTTCTATTTCACTTATTTCTGGTTTCTTTTTTATCATTCTCTTCTTGCTACTTACTTTGCTAGCTTCTTAAAGTCAAACCTCAGGTGATTGACCTTGACCTTTCTTCTTTTTAATACAAGCATTTAAAAATATAAAATTTCTTTAAACACTGCTTTACCTGCATCTAATAATTTTTACCAGATTATGTTTTTATCTTCACTGAACTTAAAATATTTTCTAAGATCATTTGTGATTTCTCTTTACCTCCTAGATGGCTTATTTAATTTTAAATATTTTGGATTTTCCTAGACACATTATTATCATAAAATTTAGTTTATTTATTTTTAAATTTAGCTTAATTTCATTGTGGTCAGAAAACATACTTCGTAGGATTTCAACGGATGTAATGTCATAGATGTCAGTCATGGTGGTGATGGTGCTGCTCAGGTCATCTTTGTTTTGATTTTCTTTCTTTCTTTTTTTTTTGTCTATATGTTTTGTCAATTGCTAAGAAGGAGATTGTTAAATCTCCAATTATTATTGTGATCTTGTCTGTTTCTCCATTTGCTTCTGTGAAACATGGCTTCATAGACTTTGAAATTCTGTCATTGGACAAATGTTCATTTGTGTGTTTGTCTTCCTGACAGATTGACCCTTTTATCATTATGAAATATTTCTTTTTTTGTCAATAGTCATACCTTTTTGTCTTGAAGTCTACTTTATCTGCTACAAATATACTCACTCCTACTTTCTTATACCTGTTGTTTGTATGGTCCATCTTTTTCCATCTCTTTACTTTCTATTTAATCTGTGTCTTTAGTTTGTTAACAGCAGATAACATCTAGTTTGATTTTGCTTTTTTATTGATTTTGACAATTATGGCCTCTTAATTAGAGAATTTCACTCATTTAACATTTAATGTCATTATTGATGTTATATTCAGGTCTGTCATTTTACTGTTGGTTTTCTGTTTGTCCCATTTATATTTTGTTTTCTGTTCTTCCTTTCCTACAATCTGTGGTTAATTTAATCAGATAGGTTTTATTTTAACTTGTCTATTGCTCTTTAGCTCTACCCCTTTGCATTTATTTTAGTGGTTGCTCTAAGATCGCGTTATATTATCCTTAAATTTTCACAATCTACTTTGAGCTAATACCATACCACTTCCCTTAAAATGTAAGCACCTCACAACTTTATAAACCCATTGATTCCTTACTCCCTGTTCTTTATGCTGTAGTTGTCACAGATATTACTATGTCTACATTCTTTTTAAACTTCACAATACAGTGTGTTTTTTTGTTCTATACAGTTATATTAAAGAATTAAGAGGAAATATCTTTTCTGTTTACGCACTTATTTATCATTTATGGTACTTGCGGTCATTCGTAGAGATCCGAGTTTCCATCTGGTACCATTTATCTTCAGTCTAAAGAACTTCATGTAGCATTTCTTGTAGTGCAGGTGTGCTAGTGATGAGTTCTTTTCATTTTTACTTACTTTAAAATGTCTTTATTCACCTTTGTTCTTGAAGGATATTTTTGGCGGATACAGAATTCTACGTTGATGGATTTTTTAAAAAAAGCAGTTTAAAGTAGTCTTTCCATTGTTTTCTGGTCACTATTATTTTGATGATATGTCAGTAGAATTGAAAGTATGTAGAGCATGTGCTAATTCTTTCTTGATTGCTTTCAAGATTTTCTCTACTTTGGTTTTTAGCAGTTTAACTGCAATATGCCTAAATGTGGATTTCATTATATTTTTCCTTCCTCTGCTACTTTGAGCTTTAGAATCTACAGATACAGATGTTTCCCCAAACTTAGGAATTTTTTACCTATTATTTTTTCAAATGTTTCTTCTTGCCCATTCCCTCTTTCCTCTGTTCATGAGACTCTGCATTACTCTTAAGTCTTTCAATATTGTGCTATGTATTACTGAGGGTCTGTTCACATTTTAAATCTTTTTTTCTCTATATTCTTCAGATTTGAAAATTTCTGTTAATCTGCCTTTAAGTTCAAGAACTCTTTATTCTGTCATCTCCAGTCTGCTTTTAAACCCATCCAGTGATACCAAGTTTGAGATTCCCGGAGACTATTCTCACTTCAGACATCAACCATGAGCATGGGTCTCCAAGACCACCCTCGGGTTCAGTAATTCACTAGAAAGACTCCCAGAATTCACTGACAGCTGGTATACTCATGGTTATGGTTTACTACAACGAAAGGATTCAAAGTCAGCCAAGGGAAGAGACACATGGCAGGAGAGTTCTAAGCAGGAGGCTTTCCGTTGTCTTCTCCCAGTAGAGTCACAGACAGTGCCAGTGCCTGAAAAGCAACAATATCTGACAATATGCACAGACTATTATCAACCAGAGAGGCTCACTTGAGCCTCGCTGTCCAGTTTTTATTGGATCTTGGTCTCATAGATAGGTTGACCACCTGCTTGGGCGATCTTCATTTCCAGCCCGCCAAAGGTTGAGCTGAAAAGCCCCCCTGTAAATCACACGGTTAGCATCAACTATTTGGCAATGGTCAACACCCTCACGTAAACAAAGACACTCTTAGAGCATTCTAAGGGCTTAGAGATTGCTTCCCAGAGCTGAGGGTAAAGTCCAGACCTCTCTTTGGGCAAGGTTAATTCTTTACTGCG
The DNA here is from genome assembly GCF_018350215.1 of Panthera leo. Taxonomy (NCBI): domain Eukaryota; kingdom Metazoa; phylum Chordata; class Mammalia; order Carnivora; family Felidae; genus Panthera; species Panthera leo. The sequence continues at coordinate 24,479,966 of NC_056690.1, forward strand.
TAAGTGAATTTTTTATCAGACATATATTGTATTTTTAGCTTTAGAATTTCCATTTGTTTCTATTAATAAACATTTTAGTTTTTCTGCTAAGATTTATGTTTGTTCACTACATCTATTTTTCATGTACATAGCCAAGCCTATTTATTACAAAAGCTTTTAAAACCTTGTTTGCTAATCCTATGTGAGTCACCTCAGAGTTAGACCCCGTTATTTTTTAGATCCAGTATAGTTAACATACAGTGTTGTGTTAGTTTCAGGTGTACAATATAGTGATTCAACCATTCTATACATTACTGCGTGCTCCTCATGGTGAATATACTCTTAATCCCCTTCACCTGTTTCACCTACCTCCCCACCTGCCTTCCCTCTGGTAACCATCAGTTTGTTGTCTGTAGTTAAGAGTCTATTTCAGAGGTAGACCCTATTGATTGCCTGTTGTTAATGTTGTTTTATAACAGCTTTATTGAGATATAATTCACATACTGTGCAGTTTACCCAATTAAAGTGTATAATTCAGTGGTTTTTAGTATAGTCACAGAAGTGTGCATTGATTGCCTTTTGTTTTGAATATGAGTCACATTTAATGTTTCTTTGTATATTTAATAACATGGGATTATATCCAATATTGTGAATGTTACTTTAGAGAGACTATGGATTCTGATATATTTCTCTTAACAGTATTTTGTTGTTGTTGATCTTTTACCCGTTAACTTGGCTTAATTCAAGCTCCAAATTCAGTCTTTGTGGTGGGCTGCAGCTTAAATCTGTGTTCTGATCTTTTAGCTTTAACTGGGCTGCTTAGATTCAGCCTTGCACATGCATATTTCAGGAGATAGAGATTGGGGTAGAATTTATACTCAGAATTGAAGGCTTCCCACTGTGGCTCATTCTTCTAGTTCTTCAAGCCAGTAACATTGTGTTTCTACCTGTGTTGTAGCCTGACCACATGTCACTAATTGGGACTTTACCTCTGGCCACGACACTACCCCCCCCCCCCCCCAAAAAAAAAAGGTTCCCTGGCATTTCAAAAATAGGAGACTTAACCAATGCTATTCCTTTCTTCAAAGGGTCAACTCCAACCCTCCTACAGTTCCTCACTGATTTTGGTTACATGGTGTCTCTTTGTGGATTCCTCCCCTTGCATCCCTCCCGGCCACTCCCCACCCCCTGAGACCTTATAACTATAAAGTTGGGCTTTATATAGACGTGGGCTGGTCTGAAAGGCCCTTCTCCTCCATTACTGGAAGTGGAGCTCCTCCTATTCATTTTGGACCATTAAAGTTTGCCTTGGGCACCTTTGTCCCCTGGAAAGATCAACAGTGATCTCCTCATGGCTGAGTTGAGAGATCTTTTGACAGTTCTGAATTTCCCTAGTCATATGCAGCATCTGTATGCTCAAACTTTTCCTTGAAATTCTCTCCTCTTGTATTGTCTGTGAAGCACTGCCCTCCTGATTTTCTTCTTGACTGCTCTTTCTGGACCTTTTACATTGGCTTTTATTGTCCCTCTTTTTTAAAAAAAAATAAGCAATTAAAAAAAGTTACAAAAGTGATACTTCTGTTAAAAAAAAAAAATCTTATGATACCAAAGTGTATAAAGTAGAGAAAGGTCCACCTTCTTACATTATTTACCTTCCCTGTTCCACTTCTCACAGTTAACCACTGTTAACAATTTGGTTAGAATCTTTCCAGACCTTTTTAGTATGTACATAAACACGTGGCAATACAATCCTATGTATAAATATACACATGTCTACAGATTATTCCTTTTTTTCCAAAACTTCCATCATAGTACATAGACTTTCCTACAGCCTGCTTTTTTTATTCTACCTTCTAAGGCCTTTCTCTGTGTCATTCAGATAACCTACCTTATTTTTAACGGTTCCTTTCCATTGTATTGCCATTTGTTAAATATGGGAGTTCTTGTCTTTTGTTCCTTGATTGTTTTCTGTTCTTTCTTTGTATATCTCCCTTTACTGTTTTTACCAGCCGTACCTTCAACTACAGCTTTAGTGTACATTGTTTCTCAATCCATATGCACCAGCGCTGACCTCCTGCCTGAGCATCATTTTCAAATTTCCATTGGCCTGGCGGATACTCCTTCCAATTTTCATGCTGATCTGTCAGAGTTAGTGAGTCCAGATGTGAAGTATCTTTGTCCTAAATTGAATTCTTCTAGCTTCTCTAAGTTTGGTGATGACAGCCTTACTCCTCTGGCTATCTGTACTAATTTTCTATCGCTGCTGTAACAGCCACAAACTTAGTGGCTTAACACAAATTTATTTTATCAACAAGGCTGGTTTCTTCTGCAGGCTCTAGGGGACCGTCAGCTTCCAGTGGCTGCCTGGATTCCTTGGCTTGTGCCTCTTACTCCACGTACAGCGTGCAGCATTCCTTTCTGCTTCTGTCACTGCACTGCCCTCTCTGCCGCCCCGACTCCTTTCGCATCCCTCTTACAAAGACTGTCATGATTACATCAGACTCACCTGCACAATCTAGGACAGTCTCCTCACCTCAAAACCCTTAATTTAATCACACCTGCAAAGGCCCTTTTGTCATATAAAGTGACATTCACAGGCTCTAGGAACTAGGACGCGGACATATGGGGGCGGGGGTGGCATTATTCAGCCTGTCTTAGAAATCTAAAATCATCTCTGATTTCTTCCCTTTTTTTCTCAGTTGACTGACAGTCTAACAGTTGTCAAACAAATATTCTCATAAGGGTTCTTTTCTTTCATTGTCCCTTCCTGGTTGCCCAGGTGGCTGCATTAGCCTACTAGTTGGGTTTTCCTTACCACCATGCCCTCCCTTCCATGTTTCCTCCACCCCACACATCAGTATGAGACCGATTCTCCCAAAACTGCTCTGCGGGTAGTAGTTACTACACATTGCACACAACATTGTGGTCAGGGTCCTTACCTTAAAGTGGGGTTTGTCACGATTTCTAGTATTTAATTGCACTGTTCCTCTGTACATACTATTTACTTTCCCTGAAATTGGGCTTTTCCACCTTCCCTTATCTCACCACACTGGCTGTGCTCTTATCCTTTACTATATTTCCTCAAGCTGTTTTTTCCACTTAGGCCTTTTGCATCCCTATCTTGCTTGTCTAACGTTTACCCATCTTTTTTTTTAGGATCATTCTAAATACTGTTCACTACTTGAAGTCTCTTGATAAAAAGTAAATCTTTCTCTCATCTCAGCCCTAGGAATACTTTCAAAATTTCTCTTATTTATATTCAATCACAAATTTTGGTTATTTGTGTACTTGTATAGGTACCTCTACTGGATTAGAACTCAATGGAAGTATGAAGAGCATTCTATCTACAGTCTCTGTATCACTGAGTAGAACCCCTATAACTATATCTACATAGTGGATACTCAGTAAATGCTTATATAGTTAGATTGAATGAGTGAAAGCTTACCCCCAGATGTTGTGCCCAGATGATTAGAGGAAGAGTGGTGCCTTTAAAAGAAACAGGAAGGCTGAGAGGAAGAACTAGTTTGGGGAAGCAGATGATGTTTGGTTTTGTGCATGTCCCATATGCATTTCTCTCATTTAATGTAACATGATTAAATGCTACTGGAAAGAGGTATTAAGAGGGCATCATCTCAATGGCATTATAAGATAAAGACAGAAAGCCAGCCAGTGAGACTGAGTTAGGATCACAGAGGGTAGAGGGGATCCAGGTTGAGGTTAGGGAGAAGAGAGCTTCAGGACGTGGAGGACATATCACTTTGATATCACAGAAGCCAAGGACAATGAGATTTGAGCCATTAAGAAGGTTTTCTGACAATAGAAACTTCCTGTGCACATCTGAGGGGGAAGTAGCTAGAACTTGTGGAGATGGAGAGGAGAAGGTAGAGAAGACAAGAAATCTTTGTCCTTGGTGTTCAGCATGTACTGATATTTGTTATCCACCTTTATTTATTTTAAGATAAAAGAAGTAGAAATGAACTTAGACTCTTCAAATTTCTTATGAACAATAACAAATAGCTTAGCTGTTTTCTAAGCATGTGTCTTTGTGAAAATAATGTTAATGCTAATTTTGGCTTAGAAAATGTCCATCTTTTCTTTTATACTCAAAACAACTGTAGTCCTAATTTAGGCACTTTGGAGTCAGATCTCAGGCAGTAGAGTAGGTCACTGGACCATAGCCTCAGTTAAAGTCCTCAGTCATCATCCTAGGTCTTCTCATTCACTGGGGACAATTGCCTCTCATCTTACTTAGGGTGAGCTACAGTCAGGAAAGTGAGAAGGGAGACCACTAAAAGGATGGCTAGTTTTCTTTCCTTCCTCCCTCCCTTCCTTCCTCTTTCCTTCCTTTTTTTCCTTTTCTTTGTTTTTTTTCTCTCTTCCTTCCCTTCCCTTCCCTTCCCTTCCCTTCCTTCCGTTCCCTTCCCTCCCCTCCCCTCCCCTCTCCTCCCTCTTTTCCCCTCTCTCTCTCCCTCCATTATAGCCTTCCTTCCAGATGAGGGTGACCTCTTAGTTTGCCACTATGCCCCTGGAATATGTATAAAGGTGAACACATTTCAGAAGCTACTTCCCACATACAACAGTGTCCAGGCTGGTTTTTTTTCTAGTATTGGGTCAAATATGAGAGAGAGAGACCCCATCAAATCCTGGGGTCAAATATCTAATAATCCATCTATGGAAAATAATTGAAATTTAAAAAATAACTGTCCCTTTTTAGTCGAAAAGACAGATCTAGAAGGTAGCTTCTTTGGGAGAGAAAAGGAAATGGTTCATGAATTCATTTGTTCATTTAATCATTCATTCTTTTGGTCAACAAACATTTATTGAACATTAGTTATGAGATAGGCACATTAGTGCCTACATTTTAATGAGAAAAACCAATGTAGTTCCGGCCCCTATGGAGCTTATGGTTTTCCATCTAACAAGCATGTACTGAGACCTGCTCTATGCCACATTTGCATTCACTCTCATATTTAATCCTCTCCACAAACCTATGAGGTCAGGAGTATTAATTAATTTTACATCTGAGAAAATCACAGCCCAGGTAGGTTAAAAAAACTCGATCCATTTAGTCTCAGGAGATCCATAGTGTGAAAGACTCATTAAGATCTCATAAAATAATGCTTGGCCTTTTTGTACCATGTTTTCAAACCATCCTGGGAGTCACGTGTCAGAGTAAAAGTTTGGTAGCACTTCTGGCGGGTATACGTCAGGCCTCTCATTTGCAGTGCAGCAAATGATAAATGATAATCGCCAGAAGCGCTGACTTTCAGCTGTTCTAATTCTAAGATTTAAGAAATGTCACCTAAATAACTATATTTAAAAATTAAATTTTGGCAACGTGAATCAGAAAGTTCTGAATCCCCAAGGAAAGGGGAACAACACCATCTTATAGGTCTACATAATAGATGCACATATTGTACCTTAATTATATATTATTCCTGAGTAAATTTTATGAATTAAATCATGACTATGAAGATATGTAGAACTCAGTATTCTAAAAAATCTTATGATAAATTTACTTCGTATATGAAAAAATATTCTATAACCTGGCACTCACTCTATTTCATCTGTTTTTCACATTTCAATTTTTATGTGTTGGAGAGAGGGAGAGAGACCTGGCTTTATAAGTAAAATGTTTATAATAATTGTGGGTAGTAATTAATTTACACTAATTGAGTGTTTTCTTTGGAAATCCACAGTGTGATTTATGGGGCCATCTTCATTTTTTTTTAACTTCTTTTTAATGTTTGTTTATTTTTTGAGACAGAGAAAGAGAGAGAGAGCATGAGCAGAGAAGGTGCAGAGAGAGAGGGAGACACAGAACCCGAAGCAGGCTCCAGGCTCTGAGCTGTCAGCCCAGAGCCTGATGCGGGTCTCGAACCCACAAACCCATGAGATCATGATCCAGCCAAAGCTGGACACTTAACTGACTGAGCGACCCCGGTGCCCCATATGGGGCCATTTTCAAAATAACTGCTCAAGATGCCAAAGGGTCTTTGAGACATCCCTTAGAAGTTCTTGGCATGGCAATGTGATTTCACCATATTTGTGTTTTACAGCACTTGTTGGTCTTTCTAATAGCCCTGTGAAGTAAACTATTGTTATTCAGAGATTACCGAATGTTTGTGCCTCACCCAAGATTATAGAGTAAGAGGCAGACTTGAGGCTGGACTTTAGGTCTCTGATTTCCATGTCCAGACCCTTCTGTGAGAGAACATACCCACTAGAAGGGTGGACTCCAGTAAGGAGCTATGCTAGGATTACCCCGCCTAAGGCTCAAAGCCAATGATGCTTCCTCTTCTGCACACCGTCCCCCCCACCCAACCCGTCATAGTAGAAGATGGAAAAGAAGAAGCACCACTAGAAGGGTTATAGGTCACCTTGAAGCAGTGGTCCCTGCTTGTGCCCAGGGACAAAATAGCAAGTGCTCCTAGAGAAGTATAGGCACCATCAGAACGGAAGAGCCCTTTCTTCTCTTTTCCCAGAGAAGCTGTTGTCTATTGAGTACTTGCACTGAGATAGACACTTTGCATACATTATTTCATTCTCACTACAAAGCTGTGTGGTAGGCCTAGAAGGAAAGATGCTGGCTCAAATTCAGTGGCAAGATCCAAACTCAGGTCCGTACGCTGTCCTTTAATACAGCTCACAGGCCCCCTCTGGGACCCACACATTCACTGAGCAGTTAGTTCTGCTTGAGAAGTGTAGCTGAGACTACACAGATCGTCAGAATCTAATAATGTCCATGATATAGGAAGCCAAAGCACGCACCTCTGCTTTCCATTCAAAGCAGTTCCTGTTAAGTGTCGTGAAAAGGGGAAATGTAAATAGCAAAAAAAAAAAAAAAAAAGTGACCCAGAGATGGAAAAAGATGTTTCTAGACATCTCAAAGAAAGTAACAGGAATGTGCTTTCCCTGCCTGAAAGGAAAAATGAGAAATGGGGAGCATCAACCAAGACAGGAGTTTTTCTGATCAAGCACCAGAGGATTCACGGAAGATGATTCAGACCCTCATTAAGGTTGTGACATGCACATCCCGTGCTGTGCCCCACACCTATCAGTGCCTAATAAATATTAATAATATTTACTCTCTACTTTAGGTCAAGATTTGTCACCCTGCTTGTCTAGACATTGCTATTTAAAAGGAGCTGTGATTTGCTTACAGATACAGTGCATCTGTAAACATGTGAGCAGAGGCAGACGGGGCGGTAAATCTTGGTCAGAGCCGCACTTTGGACCGTTGCAGGAGAGGCTGCAAAACTGTTGTTGGAATAATGAAGTGGATGCTTGCTGCCAGATCCCAGAGTTCTGTCTCCAGCAGGCAGAGTCTCGCAGTAAATTAGCTTATGTTTCAGCTTGGCAGTTGGCACTTGGTTCATTTGTAGATGCTAATTGTAATCTGATGTTATCAGCAGCAGGTAATTGAAATGGGCTTGATGAATTACTTAATTTCTTTTAATAGCTGAGTCTTCAAGAACTGAATAAAGAAGATAAGGTGATCCGGAGGAAAATACAACAGCTCTATCTTTCTAATTAGTGCTTGGAGCTTTTTTCTTCTTTACACAAATGATTATGAACATGTGAGGCTGAATAGGTTTATGAGTCAAAAGCCCCCATGGGGGCATTTCCCATTAGGCAGCCCGGTCCTGAGCATTGATAACACTTCTGTTAGGACTTCAGAGAGGAACCCTTGAGTGATCACTTTGAAGAACATTGATTTCTGAACACAGTTGTGTTTTCGCAGACTTAGGTGGGCACCGCCTGCCAGGAGCACTGCCACTTTGGCACACGTCCTACTTTCGGTTCCTCTTCTGTGGCTGTTTCCTGTGAATGGTGCTGCCTGGCACCACACGGTGAGCAGGGAAGCCTCACAATGATGTTAGTCATGGGCTCCTGCCACCCACACCTGGTGCTGGCACCTCCCACACCTGCCTGTCCCTGAGTCTTTCCATCTGTAGCCGTTCCTTTGTTACCCCTTGCTTTGCCAGCAGCGATGGGTGCAGATGTGACCCTGGGTCCTGCCATCTGTGCTGGGCGCTGCACGCTGGACCCTGTTACGTGACGGCGATGAGCTTTGGGGTCTTTCTTCCAGAATCACTTGGCTCTGCTCTTAGTTTCATGTTGGTTCCTTAAGGAAGCCATCTGTTTGGGGTGACTTTGGAGGAATTTACGTTTGACCAATTTTTTCTTCAGAAAATTGAAAGAACAGCAGAAAAGGTAGAGTATTAGAATCGGGCCTCTTAGACATGAGATGGCATGGCATGTGATTGTTCAGACCGTCTCTGTGGTTCTCCGGCCCGGTGGGTTCTGTTTACAGACATCTTTGCGTTAGAGGTGCAGACTCCAGGTCTCTAAGCCTCCGCCAGGATTGTGGCCATGAGTGCCTTTGCTGGGAAGTGCATTGCAGGGATCCTGGTAGTGTGCTGCTTCCTGATCTGAATGGTAGTTATGTGGCTCTGCTCACCTTGGGAAAATGTGCTGAATTGTATGCTTGCAATCTCCTACCTTTCTGACAAAATGTTATACTTTAAAGGTTTACTTTTAAAAACACATTGCATTCAGGGGTAGAGTGCACCTGGAAATGTACGTTTTTCTTGATTCCACCCAGGCCCGTGGCTTTCACTACCATGCACCACCTTCCCAAACCCAGACCTCACCGCCTTTTTTTTAAAATGTTTATTTATTTATTTTGAGAGAGAGATGGAATGAGAATGAGTGGGGGAGGGGCAGAGAGCCATCAGACCTCCTTCTGAGATACCCATCTATTCCTGCTTCCCACACACCCTCATCCAGAGGCCCCAAAGAGGTCTCTCTGCAAGTCTGTGACCTCATGTTGTGTGTTCCCTTTTTCTGAACATGGCAATGCAATCTCAGTGCCCAACCCAGAAATCTCAGAGTTCTTCTGGGATCCCTGCCTCCTTCCCTCATGGCCCAGACCTGCTTGATCAAAAGTCCTGAGGATTCTGCCTCTCCATACAACTTGCATCTGCAAGACTGTGTTTTCAGACTCTTGTCATCTCTTGCCTGGGTCATTACAGCATTTTCCTCCATGTTGGTCTCCTAGTTTCTCCAGATTATTTTCCACATTTCTTCCATGGTAACCCTCTCAAAACCCCAACTGCTCAAGGCTCAATCTTATCAAATCATTTCTCTACTTACAACCCTGCAGTGGATCCCCATTAACTTCAGGATGAAGTCCAAAATCCTATGCCTGGTGTGAGATTATATATATATATATATATATACACTATATATATATATAGTGTATATATATATATATACTATATATATATATATAGTATATATGTATTACATACATACACATATTGTGTATATGATATACATATCTGCCCCCAGTTCCTGGCACAGAGCACCTAAAACTCATTTAATTCCATACATGATAAGAACACTATGAGCACCTTTGTTCTAATGAGGTGACTGAGTGAACTGGATGGCTCCTGGATGGGGGCCTCATGACCAGAAAGACCAGGCCAAGAAGAGAAGGTTGTAGTTTTCAGCGCCACCTAGAGAGTAGGGAGGGGCTGGAAATGAAGTTAATAATTGATCATGCTGACCAGAGGGAGCCTCCATAAAATCCCCGTGGTAGGGGGCTTCGGAGAGCTTCTGGGTCAGTGAACACGTCCATACCAGGAGAGTGATGCACCCCAACTCCAGGGGGACAGAAGCTCCTGGGCTTGGGACCCTCCCAGACCTGCCCTGTGTATCCCTTCATCTGATTGTTCATCTGTGTTCTTTATTGTATCTTTTAATACGCTGGTAAATGTAAGTAAGCGTTTCCCTGAGTTCTTGCTCTAGCAAGTTAATCAAACCTGAGGAGGAGCTCATGGGGAACCGCCAGCCCATAACCGGCTGGTCAGCAGCACAGGTGGTAACCTGAGCTTGCAGCTGGCGTCTGATGTGGGCCTGGGGGGCAATCCTGTGAGACTGAGCCCTTCCTTACCTGTGAGGGCTGACGCTGTCTCTGGGTGGATCGTGTCAGAGTGACATTATAGGACATCCAGCTGGTGTCAACGACTTGCTTATCGTTTTGGGGAAAACCCCCTACACGTTTGGTGACCAGAAGTGTCTGAAGTCTGTTCTGTGTGAGTAGTAAAGGAGGCTCCGAGGACAGAAACACAAAAATGAACGACTGGATTTTTCCTTGTGTAGGAAGGATAAAACCGAGTTTCTCTGTTTATACCTGGCATGTGTATTTTTCGACAGCCCTCAGCATTTGAAGGAATGGTATTGAGCACCTACTGTGTACCAGAACCAGCCAGTGGCTGTTTGGTAGACAAACCAGGCAATTCGAGTGCTCACAGGGAAAGTACTTTGTGATTTCAGAAAGGATTACGGGGGTGTAAACTTAATAGGGAGGAGGGTTGTCAGAATACTCTTCTGTGAGGAACTGGCCCCCGTTCATCTCACTGATGCCATTTTCTGCCATTATCACCCCTCACACTCATTGCTCTCCAAACCTCTGAGCACTTTTATACCTCCATGGCTTTTCTCATGTCATTTCTTCCACCCTGAATATCTTTCTCTTTCTGTCAAGCTTTTGAAGTCTTATTTATTTGTTCATACTTCAGACAGATGTCCTATACTCTTAATCAAGCCCCCCAGGCTCTTCTAGGAAATTTGGTGTTCCCCTTATGTTTTGTGCTTGGCACTTATTATCATTATTTACCAACTAGATCATAAATGCCAAGAATAGGTAAGGTATGTATCTTAAATTTTTTGTGTCCTTATTACCTAGTGTCCAATGTTTGGTCCACAGTAGGCATAGCACATGTTGTAATTTGGATGGATGAAAGATGATAAGAGCCAAGCACTATGGAAAATGCCTGGAGTTACTAACTGGAGTCTGAAGTCCAAATAATTTCTCACCTCTTTCGTATTTACTGTGTTCATCCATTTGTGCCTTACTGCTCCCTTTAAGTTCCGATATCGTTCTGGCTGCCCCTGATCCCGTTGCCAAGAAGGCTAATTCTGGGAAACAATGGCAGTTTCTGTATATTTTATATTGGACCTTCACATTCTCATCGGTGTAAATGATCACTAAAATTCTTTATTGCTCTAAAAAGTTGAAACTCTACGATCTTTTCATGGAAAGACAATGTATATGGAAGCTGGAACTTGATTCCTAAAGCCTTTTAAATGAACCAAAAATATAATCAGCTTGAGAAATAGTGAAACCAGCAGGCAGTGATTAGGTTTTATGATGCCATTTTAATTTTACTCCCCGCAGTTAGGAGGAATACTGAATCGAGCAGATTTTTCTCTTTCTTTTACACAGTCCTTCTCCCGATAGCTAAATGAGACAGTCTGATTAGCCGGCTAACTAAATAATATATTAACCGTTTTGGATCTTCAGCCAAGAAGTTTACAAAGCAAGGCCCTTTGTGCAGGTTTGAAGAACCCTAATATTTGTTACTTTTGGACAAGAAGATCACTAGAGTATCACACTGTTTCTTCTTTTAAGTACATGAACTTAATGGTCTATTCTCTGCATTTAACACTTAGCCTTAGGAAACTGATACTAGCTGTGCTTTTTAGGTATTCAAATAACAGGTTTCATAGAGAATGTATGAAAAGGCCTTTGTGATCTCTCCAACACACCCTTGAAGTAGCACAGAAGTCATGATAATGATGAAAGCAGTGACACTCCTGGAACTCCTCCAGTGTGCTAGCGCTGTACTTGATGTAGCTTCTTCGGCAGTGTTTTATTAGCTCACTTAAAAATTCACAAAACCTAAAGAACAGAGAGGTTAGTTGTCAAAGGTCCCCCGGAAAGTGTGTGGCAGAGCTGGGCTTTGAGCCCAGAGCCGTCTGAACCTGGATTCCGCGCTCTTTACATCATGCCCCACTGCCTCTCTAAAGCGAATGCCGAAAATTATTTAGGAAAGAGCTAAAGCTCTAGCACTTTTGAGTGACTAGGACCATTTGACATTGTAACTGGGAAAAATGGAAACTGAGCATTTCCCTTCATCCACGGCTTCTTTTCAGTCTCACTCATCCCGCTTTCTACGGGACACTCATACCACACCTACAGACTGAACGCAGGACAGAAGTGTGGCTGCTCACATACCTCAACCTGAACTCTCCTCTCTTTTCCAGCATGAAATCCACAAGAGGCTCAAGTGTTTAAGACTCTCTTCAGCATAATTAGTAATTTCTTGGTGCTGTCAAAACGTAGCTTTCACCAAGAGCCATTTTCAGCATGTTGTTCCGCAAATTCTTCTTAAGGCTGTCTCTGACACAGCAGAAATTGCATTTGTTGAATTGGATTAAAGCTGGAATGCAACTTCTAGTGGGTATTGCTGACTCAGCGTGTCCCCACTTGACTCTGAAACAGCTTTGTTAGCTCCTGAATACAGGCACTCAGTTTTCAATGAATTTTATAAAGTGGTCCTTTCTGCCCTCCTTTGAAGAGTTAAGTTACTTGGGGAAGTGAACGCTTTCATTTTCTAGTAAAGATTACATCGGTGCCATTTAAAATGTTTCCAAGAGCAATTAAAAAGTGAAGTAAATGCTTTGTTGTTATGTGTCCAATGTGCTTGTAAAGCAAGCCCTCATCAGAACAACCCCACTGGCAAAAAAGTAACGGATTTGCGTGCTTGAGCCAGAATGTCAGAGTTGGCCACTTATTGGAAACAACCGCAATTCTGTAATTGCATTTCCTTGATTCAGATGGAAGGTCCCATCAAATCCATTATCTAATACCGAATAAGACAAAGACAGCTTATAACATGGCCCAGCTGTTGGAGTGCTCTGGAGGGAGATATAATATGCTCTGTGACTCAGTAAGCAGAAGGTAATGGACTAAAAGTTATCAAGCCCTTCACAACAAGGAGATCTGGAGTTTAACCAGAAATTTCAGACTGTCAACCTGAACAAAACAGATGGTGTTCTCCAGTTCACAGCACCATCCGGCGAGCTGGCATGTCTGCCTTGACAACTCCTGGTGCTTCTTAAATGCCTGATGGAGAAAGACACCCTCTTTGTCATCAGTGAAGAACCTGCCCTACTTTGTGTGGGACAAAGGGAGTCAGAAGTACCTATGTGCTAAATCCTTTGGTGAATATGCCTTTATGACCTTTCTCCCCTACTCCCTTTCTGCCCTCTGATGCGGTGATGTTCTGTGTAAGAATCCTTTCGGACTGTTCTTTTTCCTTCCTGGTACCATAGAAACCACTGAGGTTGTATGCTGGTTTCTCCATTTTGATCACTGAGATGTGCCATTCACAGGTGGCTCGTCTTCACTGCTAACACTACAGGCTTTTACAGTATAGTACAGCAAGGATGACTGTGTAATTTGTCGGCGGGACAGTCCCAGGCACCCCCGGGATACAGGATATAGAGTCACCCTGCATCTAGCATGCTTATGAAACACCTGACTGTTGGAGTCAGATGGCCTGACTTTGGATCCCAACTATGCCACTTACGGGCTTTGTGATATTGGACAATGTGCTCAGTTGTTCTCTGCCTTGGTTTCTTCATCTGTGAAATCAGCATAATTATAGCACCGTGAGTTAATGTGCATAAAGCCCTTAGAACAATGCCTGGCACATAATAAATGCTCAAAAATATAATCACTATCATCATCATAGTTTTCTATTATGTGTGGGAGGAGTATACCATTTGTTAATCCAAAACTAAGATGCTAAGAGAAAGGTGAAAATACTACTGAAATCCATAGCATTTCTTACCCTTCAGACAATTCTGACCCATTGAAAGTTGAAGGTGGTTATCAAGGACCAGCAGCACATTTTATTTCTTCATCTCTTTTTTCCCCCCTCCAGCTTTCTTGAGACAGAATCGTCGACACGTCAACTGTTGTATAGGTTTAAGGTGTACGATGTGATTGTTTGATACGTGTATATATTGTGAAATGTTTTACCACGATGAGGTTAGTAAACACACCCTTCACCCCACACAGCCACCGTTTTGTTGTTATGCTGAGCTCATTAAAGCCCTACACTCACCGCAGGTTTCAAGTGTACAGGATAGTGTGGATGACAATAGTCATTGTGCTGTACATTAGATACTCACACTTATTCTTATAACTGACCAAAGTCTCTCCACTTCCCCCACCCCTCAGCCCCTGGCAACCACTATTATCCTCTGTTTCTGTGAGTCTGATATTTCTAGACTCCACATATAAGTGAGATTATACAGTATTTGTCTTGCTCTGTCATTTCACTTAGCATAATGTTCTCAAGGTCCATTATGTTGTTGCAAGTGGCAGGATTTCCTTCTTTTTTATGATTAACATTCCATTACGTATGTACATGTAATATATATAAATACAAAATTAATAATATATATTGTATATAATTCATATGTCAATGTAAAACATATTTTTAAATATATATTTTGTATATATTTTTATATATTACATGTGTTATGCATTTATTATATATTTTACATATATAATACATTTTCTTTATCCATTCACCCATCAGTGGATGCTTAACTATTTTCTTTGTCTTGACTATTAAGAATAATGCTGTAATGAACCTGGGAATGCAGATTACCTTTTTGAGATAGTGTTTTCATCCTCAGATATGTACCCAGAAGTGGGATTGCTGGATCATAAGGTAGTTCTATTTTTAATTTTTTGAGAAACCTCCATACTGTTTTCCATAGTGGCTGCACCAGTTTACATAACCAACAGTGTGCCAGGGTTCCCCTTTCCTCTGCATCCTTCAGCATTTATCTCTCTCTTTTTTTTTTTTAATTTTTTTTTAATGTTTGTTTATTTTTGAGACAGAGAGAGACAAAGCATGAACGGGGGAGGGTCAGAGAGAGGGAGACACAGAATCTGAAGGAGGCTCCAGGGTCTGAGTCTCTGAGCTGTCAGCACAGAGCCCAACGCGGGGCTCAAACTCACAAACCATGAGATCATGGCCTGAGCCGAAGTCGGACACTTAACCGACTGAGCCACCCAGGCGCCCCGGCATTAACTCTTGTCTTTTTGATAACAGCCATTCTAACAGGTGTGAGATGATATCTCATTGTGGTTTTGATTTGCACTTCCCTGATGATTAGAGATATTAAGCATCTTTTCGTGTGCTTGTTAGCCATTTGTATGTCTTTGGAAAAACATCTATTCACATCTTCTGCCCATTTTAAAATTAGATTGTTTCTCTGCTGTTGAGTTGTGTGAGTTCCTATGTACTTTGGATATTAACCTCTTATCAGATATGGTTTGCAAATATTTTCTCCCTTTCCATAGGCTGCCTTTTCATTTTGTTGATTGTTTCTTTTGCTGTGTGGAAACTTACTAGGTTGATTTACTACCACTTGTTGATTCTTCTGGTATCGTATCCAAAATAATCCTTGCTAAGACTGATGTCAAAGAGCTTTTCCCCTGTGTTTTCTTCTATGAGTTTTCTTCTGTGAGTTTTCTTCATGTTTTATATTTAAGTCCTTAATCTATTTTCACTTAATTTTTGTGAGTAGTGTAAGATAGGGGTCCAGTTTCATTCTCTTGCATGTGGATCTTCGGTTTTCCCAGCACCATTTATTGAAGAAGCTATCCTTTCCCCACTGAGTATTCTTGGTTTCCTTGTCAAATATTAGTTGACCGTGTATGCATGGGTTTATTTCTGGTCTCTCAATTCTGTTCCATTGGTCTGTGTGTCCATTTTTATGCCAAATACCATAGTGTTATGATTATTATAGTTCTGTAATATAGTTTGGAATCAGAAAGTGTGATACTTTTGGCTGTGTTCCTTCTGGAGATTGCTTTGGCTATTCAGGGGTTTGTTTTGTGGTTCCATGTGAATTTTAGGGTCGCTTTTTATATTTCTGTGCAAAATGCCATTTGAATTTTGATAGGGATTGCAGTGACTCTGTAGATGTCTTTGAGTAGTATGGACACTTTAAAAATATCAACTCTTCTAATCTATGAACACATGATACCTTTCCATTTATTTGTGTCTTCAGTTTCTTTCACCGATGTCTTACAGCTTTCAGCATATAGATCTTTCATGCCCTTGGTTAAATTTATTCCTAAGTATTTCATTGTTTCTGATACTATTATAAGTGGGAGTGTTTTCTTTCCTTTTTTGATAGTTTATTGTTAGTATGTAGAAATGCAACTGATTTTTAAAAATTTTATTTATTTAAATTCGACTTAGTTAACATACAGTGTAGCACTGGTTTCAGGAATAGAACCCAGTGATTCATCACTTACATATAACACCCAGTGCTTATCCCAACAGGTGCCCTCCTTAATGCCCATCGCCCATTTAGCCTATCTCCCCACCCACTGCCCCTCCAGCAACCCTCAGTTTGTTCTCGGTATTTAAGAGTCTCTTATGGTTTGCCTCCCTCCCTGTTATGTTATTTTTCCTTCCCTTCCCCGTGTTCATCTGTTTTGTTTCTTAAATTCCACATATGAGTGAAATCATACGATAGTTGTCTTTCTCTGACTGACTTATTTTGCTTAGCATGATACACTCTAGTTTCATCCACATTGTTGCAAATGGCAAGATTTCATTCTTTTTGATCACCAGGTAGTATTTCATTGTGTATGTATGTATGTGTGTGTAAATATCACATCTTCTTGATCCATTCACCAGTCAGTGGACATTTAGGCTCCTTCCGTAATTTGGCTATTGTTGACAGTGCTGCTATGAAGATTGGGGTGCACGTGCCCCTTTGAATCAGGAAACCAAATCAACATATAAAAATCAGTGCTGACCCTGCAGGTGCCAGCAAATGATTTTTTTTAATGTTTTTAGTTTTGAGAGAGAGAGAGAGAGAGAGAGAGAGAGAGAGAGAGAGAGAGCATGTGCAGGGGAGGGGCAGAGAGAGAGGAAGACACAGAATCCAAAGCAGGCTCCAGGCTCTGAACTGTCAGCATAGAGCCCGAAGCGGGGTCGAACTCACGAGCTGTGAGATCATGACCTGAGCCAAAGTCGGATGCTTAACCGACTGAGCCACACAGGCATCCCCACTCAACATATAAATCAACATTTATATGTTGATTTTGTATCCTGAAATTTTACTGAATTAATTCATTAAGCCTAACAGCTTTGGGTAGAGTCTTTAGGGTTTTCCATATGTTGATCCTGTCATCAGCAAACAGAGGCAGTTTTACTTCTTCCTTTCTGATTTGGATGCCTTTTGTTTGTTTGTTTGCCTAACTGCTCTGGCTAGGATTTCCAGTACTGTATTGAGTAAGAGTAGTGAAAGTGGGCATTCTCATCTTGTTCCCGATCTCAGAGGGAAAGCTTTCAACCTTTCATCACGGAGTATGGTGTTAGCTGTGGGCTTGTCATTTATGACCTTTATTATGCTGAAGTGCATTCTTTCTATACCCAATTAGTTGGGAAGTTGAATGTTGAAGGATGTTGAATTTTGTCAAATGCTCTTTCTTCATCTACTGAGATGATCATATGATTTTTGTCTTTTCGTTCTGTTAATGGGGTGTATTATATTTTTGATTTGCATATGTTAAATCATCTTTGAGATGATTCATCCCAGAAGTACATCCCACTTGATCATGGTGTATGATTCTTTTCCTGTGCTGTTGGATTCAGTTTGCTAGTATTTCATTGAGAGAATTTTTGCTTGTGTGTTCCTCAGGGGTATTGGCCTATAGTTTTGTTTTCTTGTAATATCCTTATTCAGCTTTGGTATCAGGGTAATGCTGACTGTGTAAAATGAGTTCAGAAGTGTTCCCTCATTTTTAATTTGTTGCAAGAGTTTAGGAAGAATTAGCATTAATTCTTCAAATGTTTGCTAGAATTTACCTGTGAAGCCACCTGGTCTTGGACTTTTCTTTATTGGGAGGTTTTTGATTACTGATACAATCTCTTGTTATTGTTCTGTTCAGATTTTGTATTACTTCATGATTCAGACTTGGTAGGTTATATGTTTCTAGGCATTTATCTGTTTCTTCCAGATTGTCAAATTTGTTGGCATCTAATTATTCATGATAGCCTCTTTTGTATTTCTGTGATATCAGTTGTGATGTCTCCTTTGTATTTAAAATTTTATTGATCTTGGGTCCTCTCCCCTTTTTTCTTGATAAGTCTAGCTAAAAATTTGTCAATTTTCTTTATATGAAAAGAAAACCAGCTCTTAGTTCTGCTGATCTTTTCTATGACTTTTCTATTACTGATTTCTCCTTGGGTCTTTATTATCCTCTTCCTTCTGCCAACTTTGGACTTAGTTTGTTCTTGTTTTTCTAGTTTGTTGAGGTGTAAAGTTAGGTTATTTATTTGAGATCTTTCTTCTTTCTTATATAGGCACTTACCACCATCAACTCACCTCTTAGTACTGCCCTTGCAAATTTCTGTAAGTTATAGCATGTTGTGTTCACATTTTCATTGTTTCAAGATATTTTTTAATGTCTTCTCTGACCAGTGGTTGTTTAGGGGTGTGTTAATTTTCACATATTTGTAAAATTTCCAAGTTTCTGCCTGTGATTAATTTCTTAGTTTCATACCATTGTGGTCAGAAAAGATATTTGGTATAATTTCAATCTTAAAATTTGCTGAGACTTGTTTTCTGACCCAACATATGATCTGTCCTGGAGAATGTTCCGTGTGTGTGAGAAGAATATGTTATATTCTGCTGCTGTCGGATGGAATGTTCTGTAGATGTCTCTGAAGCCCATTTGGTCTGAAATGTTATGTAAATCCAGGATTCCCTTATTGATTTCTGGTCTGGATGATCTATCTATTGTTGAAAGTGAGGTATTGAAGTCCCTACTTTTATCTTATTGTTGTCTGTTACTCCCTTCAGATGTTAATGTTTGTTTGTTTAATATGTGTAGGTGCTCCTATGTTGGATACATATCTATGTACAATTGTTACATCCTTTTGACAGATAGACCTTTTTATCATTATATAATGAACCTCTTTATCTTTTATTACAGTTTTTTACTTAGAAGTCTATTTTGTGTGATATGAATGTACCTACCCCTTCTGTTTTGGTTTCCATTTGCTTGTAGTATCTCTTTCTATCCCTTCACTTGGAGCCTCTATGTGTCCTTGAGGCTGAAGTGAGTTTGTTGTTGGCAGCATATAGTTGGGTCTTTTTTTTTTTTTTCATCCATTCAACCAATCTATGCCTTTTGATTGGAGACTTTAATCCGTTTACATTTCATTGTGTTCTCTCATGACTGCACAGTCTTTCTCTGATTGTGTGCGTGGCACTGGAGGCCAGTGATGGGAGTTTGGCCAGGGGCATGCAGGTGGACAGCTGGTGGGGCTAGCCCTGAGCATGCATATAGTGGTGGGGGTCAGTTGCAGGGGAGTAGGCTGGTGTTTTGCACTTGCACAGCAGCATGGGCCTAGGCTTCCTTCTTGTGCAGTTCCTGGGCTCCAGTGAGGGAAAAGAGAGGGGGGGAGGCATTCAGGTGGCTGGCATCGGCAAACTTGAATGGATACGGGTTGAAAACCGGTGAAATCTGTAGATAGTTTGCAGCGGCTATGCTTGCTCTTGGTCTCTTCAGTGTTCATAAAAGCAATGCAGTCTTCTACAGAGCAATTCACTGTGAATCACAGACATTCCTACTGTGTGGCTGCTACTGGTAGGCCCTACTTTTCTTCCTTGTTCCTTCTCAGTATGTCTCCAGCTTTGCTGGCCTCTAGGTGGGGTTAAACTGAAGCAGGGACATCATGTGGTACACCAAAAGACTAGGAAGCTAGTTGTTTATCCTGCTCTTTTTTTCTCAGCGAAGGGAGAAAGTTCCAGTGGGAAAGTTCCCTTCTGGCACTGAGCAGTGCTGGCTTGGGGGATGGGATGATGCAGGCAAACTGAAGCTGTTATTCCTTTCCTTTGTATGTGATTATTCTCAAGTTTTTTTGTCTCACTGTGTTGCTGAAGTTTTGTAAGTTGACTCCACAGCTCTCCCAGAGCTGTTTTGTTCATGGACAGCTGCCTGTTGATCTTTGTTGGGGGACAGAGGCTGGGGTCTCCTACTCTGCCATCTTGGTGACATCACTCCTACTTCTGATCTCTTTATCTCTGACTGAAAAACTCTGTTGTCACTGGCTTGCATCCTTCTGACCAGAAACATTTCAAATAAAAGAGACCCATGGAAAAAAATCCAAATCAAAACATTGACTAAGAGAGAACATACCCCAGATTCTAACATGGCTGCCACCTTTCACTGATCTTTGGGGTAAGGCAGTCAGTTTTGGATACCAAGAAAGGAAAAAGTTAAGCAGGTGTGATAAGTTAATGTTCTGTGACTCAGAGGTGGCTGGACTGGGAGTTAGCCGTTCGAGGGCCCAAACCAGAGCTCTGAACCCTACCTTTCATGAATCACTTCTCCTTCTGGGCCTCAGTTTTCTGACATAGAGAAGGCCATCTAATGTGTTCTTTTTAAGATGGTGATTAAGCTCAAAATGAAAATGTGAACGTGACAATGCTTTGATGACTGTTAGATAGTAAACAAGTAAGAGTCACATTGATGTGACCCTACTGAGAACTTTGAAGTCGACGTGTTCTGTTAGTTCAGCCTCTCCCTTGTAAGATAGAAAACCTGTGGGAGAAGCTTTAAGGGGGACATTTCCCTGCGAAGCTGCAGCAAGTGATGGGCGGAGCGTGGTTTTGAAGTGAGGTAAACCTGGGTCAGCCCATTTCATAGCTATGCACCTTTCACATTACTTCATCTTTTTGGCTCTCAGGTTCCATCCTGCGGTGTTATGAAGCTTTCACAAACCCACATCGGCGCTCTTCTGCACCCTCGCAGTGCTCTGTGCCTGAGAGGCAGGGAGCATGCTCGCTGCCCTGCCTGCTCCGCCTCCTGGTCTGTCTCTCCCTTCAGGCTGCAGGCCCTTGGAGAAACTGCGGGCTCCCCATCTGATGCATTTGTATTCCCCGTGCTTAGCTCTCTGCTTGTTAATCTTTGATGCCTCATGAATTGATGAGTAGTGCTTAGCACATAGCAAGCACTCAGTAAGTGGTACTGCTGTTGTTATGCTACGAGAGATTTGTCTCTTTTAAAATAAGCTTACAGATGTCTCCACTCATCTCAATTAGCTGGATGTTAAAATGCAGACGTGGGTAAGGAATGACCATAGCACAGCAATTTTGGCTTCCCAGAAGGCTTTTACCAAAGAAAGACAAAAACTGCCAGTTGTTTCATAATGATGAACCCAGATTTTTAAAACTCTGACCAGTGATCTCAAATCATAGTCTTGACAGAACTTGAAGGCATACCTGGTAGATTTCTAAACCATCTTCTACTATGAAGCCTGGTAAAGCCACAGCTTCCTGGGATTCTCAGAGGGCAGGGAGGCTGTGTCAGAGAGGACAGGCCTGGGTTTACATCCTAGCTCTGCCATTTAGGAACATGTGGCCTTGGGAAAATTCTAGAAGCTCTTCATTTTTAAACCTTTGTTTAGTGTTTGTTTATTTATTTATTTTGAGAGACAGCAAGAGAGAGTGGGGGAGGGGAGAGAGAGAGGCGGAGAGAGAGAATTCCAAGCAGGCTTCGTGCTGTCAGTGCAAAGCCCAACGTGGGGCTTGAACTCTTGAACCGTGAGATCATGACCTGAGCTGAAATCAAGAGTCAGACGGTCAACTAAATGAGCCACCCACACCCCCCTAGAAGCTCTTCAGACTTCAGTTGCCTCGTCTGTAAAATGAAGTTAAGAATAGAACCTTCTGGGTGAGGGTCCAGTCTGCAGCTCCTGCAAGGATTAAATGAGACAGCGTATGCCAAGTGCTTTGCCCGATGCCAGGCACACAGAGCAGCCTCAGAAAATCATGGCTGGTCTTGAACTGAGACCTCCCTCTGTGCGACATCACTAGGACCTTTTCCTTCTTCTGCCCTCCCTTTCCCTCCTCCTGAGTGATGTCAAGGCTCTGGAGAAATTTAAAGTAGTACCTCTTTGTGGAAGATTTGAAGATTGCCGACCTAGACAGATGATTGGAGCTAGTTCCTTTTGAACTGTGGGATTTGCTAGAAGAAGAGCTTCCTCCCATGTTGGAGAAAAAAATAACTCTTCCCTTATATGGTTTTAACTTGTACTGGGCCCCCCTTTTTTCTGTTTTCACATTTCAGACCTTCTATGTGATCTTGAAAAGCATTTTGTTTTGTTCTAAATATGATTGTAATAATTCCAGAAGCAGTAGTGTGCTTATGAAGTATGTGCCTGACCCTTAGTCTGTCTCTGTACTAGGGCCTTTGCCCACTTCGCCTTCTTTGCTCTCCCTTGTTCATGGTGCATCTCCAAGAATGGAGTCATACTCAGTGTTGTCAGGTAATATTAGTCCCATTTAAGAAACATATTGACCTATACTCGTTCTCATACTCATTCTTTTGGGGACACACGCACACACACACGTACACTAGTGCTCTCCAACACAAAGTTAGACTTGAAAAAAAAAAGAATTCTTGGAGTCAGATTAGCAGTGGTTGCTAAATATGATCTGTCTGGCTTTTCAGTTCTTTATTTCTAAAGTATTCGAACGGTGTGTTCTCTTTGGCCTTTTCTGACTACGAACCACACAGAGGTTGGCTTTGTTTTTTTTCATTTATTTGTCCGTTTATCCATTTACCCAAACATCGACTTACTCTTCCACCCATCTGCCCACCAAATAACTTTGGACACCTACCATGCTTGAGGCATCACTTAGGCAAGAGAAAACTCAGTGGGTTGGGTGTGAAGAGATGAGGGTTTTAGTTCCAGCTCCACCATTAACCCAGTTTCCACAGAGAGGAGAAAGGACTTGTTCCAGATTACATAGTGACATAGAGCTTCTCCTCTTCTGCCATTTTATAATACATCCCAACAGAAAATGTGGCCACTGCCCAGGTGCCGTGGTTGAAGGGCATGTCCCCTTCTTTGAGACTCATGAAAAATGTACGGATGGCTCTGTTGTACATTTAAGGACTTTAATTTATGTCAACATTCACACTTTCTTCAAAAAGCTCACTTTATTCTGGGGAATCTCGTGGTGGTGTTTATGAATGACAGTATGCCCATCTTATCCTTTTTGGCTTGTCTGATGGCTTCCCAAATGTGACATTTTCATTTTGTCAAACCACTAACAATGGTGGACAAGGACTGTCAGAGAAGTCCAACCCTGATTTTCCTTCTTTGCCTTTCCTTTGTTCTGTTTTTATGGCTCCAGTAACAGGAATTTTATTATAGCAGTCTGTGTCCTCAGCTCTTTTGCTGAGGCTCTGCATAATTTATGATCTAGATTCCAAAATGTTAGTGACTTGCTCCACCAGAAATAATGGAATGTGACAGCAATGGATTCCACATTCTTGGCCCAAATATTTGTGTCTGTGGTTTACAAGTCATTTCAGAGCATGATTGCTACATTGCTCAAGCTGTTACTGAGAATGAATTCTGACAAAGGAAGAGAATTTGGGCAATTATAAAAACACACAAAGGGTCTGTGCAACAGCATTCTGCTTATGGGTATCGGGGAGAAGAGCATATCCCCTTCCCCCAACATCTCCCCACCACAGACACGGTTCACCCCTCTGTTGCAGGCCACACTGCTGAATATTAGGTATGTGATTCACAGCAGAGTGTCTGTTAACGTTAAAGCTATACATGTTTAGCGAATCGACATTTATTGGATGCTCGTCCTATCTGAACAAAGTAAGTGTGTGCCCTGATGATGTACCCTTGGAGTCATCACTTTCTTTTTAAAGTTTTATCTTCCTGGGGTAAGTGCCTGATGAGATAGTGAATGATAACTCCCACATAATCCCAGATGACCCAAAAGCTCCATAATCTGTTTAATTCCTCTTTGTTGAAATGCATTTTTACTACGTATATCTTCCAACTATTTCAGAAAGACCTGGAAACAGAGCCTCCTTTAAATGCAAAATTATTTAAATGGGCCAAAAATTGCAGTTACTTCATAAGCACTGAAGAGACTGTTTTGTTGTAATAAATGAAGCCCTTGTTCCCATGTTGATGTGGCTCGTGTTGGTGAGTCAGAAGAGGTTTAGTGGTTGTGGAATCAACTATATGAAGAATCTGGGAGGTTTGTATGGTCTTAAATGGTCCTTGCGTGGTGGAAATAAGATAAAAGTCATCCCACCAAGTTCTTGGACCCTTCATGAAAAGGGTCCTGTGTATCAATTACTGTTACAGAGCTGATAGAAAGGACATAAGAAGATAAGAGCTACATTCATCTGTTAGTACAAATACTGATGTGTTGTCTCTACAAGGTTCAGTTTGAACCTTCACTCTATGATCAAACCATCCAGAATATGGACAGAACTATGAAGTAAGACATGTATATGAATGTACATATCTGCTTTCTTAACCATACCCTCCAGTAAGATGTGATGAAAAATGCATGCACTTGGGATTTTGTATTCATTTGTTTATTTACTGTTTAGTGAGCACCCTGTCTCAGGCATGATTATAGGCACTGGAGATAAAGCAATGAATGAAACAGAACCTCTGCTTACGCTCCAGTATAGGAGATCTGGATTTTAAACAAATAAATAAGTGCCATGTAGGAAAATGAAGGCAAAGGCAGGTTAGGGGATAGAAAAGAACAGCAAGAGGATGGATAGAAAGGAGGGAATTGGAGTACGGATGGGATATTTTACATGGTGAGGTCAAAGAAGGCTTCTGTGGGGACGTAAAGCTTGCGCCAAGACCCGAAGGAAGCAAGAGTGCATTTCGGAGTGAGCCAAACTTGGGTTCAAATTCCACCCTTGTAACTTACTTGCTATTGGACCTCTCTAAACCAGTTTCATCATCTGTGAAAATGCAGCGAATAAAGCCTCGCTTGCATGAATATATTTAGTGTTTTGTCTATATTCTTCCTCCTCTTCTTCCTACTCCTCTTCTTTTTCTTTTGCATTTAAAGATTAAATATGGGGCACCTGGGTGGCTCAGTTGGGTAAGCATCCAACTCTTTATTTTGGCTGAGATCATGATCTCAGGGTCATGGGATGAAGCCCCGCATTGGGCTCCACACTGAGAGTGGAGCCTGCTTGGGATTCTCTCCCTCCCTCTCCCTCTGTCCCTCCCACCCTGCTTGTGTGCTAAATAAATAAATAAATAAATAAATAAATAAATAAATAAATCAGATTTATACTCTATGACCATGCTGGTTAACTCAGAGTTTATAATATTTATAGTACCCATATTTTCCAAGTAAAAAGTCGAGACTCAAGAATCTGATCTGAAAAAAAAATACTAATTTCTGATTATGAATTTATTTATATGCATAAATATTCAAGGGAGTTATAAAAATTAACTATATTTAATTATGCAGTTAATCTTTTCCTTTATTGAGAGGAAGAATACGTGAAATTGGCCATTTCAGGAAAGTTCCAGCCTGTGGATGGATGGCTTAGTGACCCTAAATGCCCATTGTCCCATGAAAGTCTTTTGGGGAGTCCAAAAGTCAATTTTAACAAATAGAGATCTTAACTCCTTGGAACTTCACACGGGACAGTGGGTGGTATGAATGTTGACCCAAGTGGGAAGTGACAGAAAAGTTCTACAGTTAGAATTTCTAACATGGTGTGTGCTAGAGACTGTGATCTGAGTCGGGCTGATGTGGACAGTGTTGCTGTCAGTTCACGGTAACATTAAAAGCTTCTTCAGAGAAAGAGTCCACTGGGACCTTATTACTTCTAGAGCCACTAGCTGCTCTGGGGAGTGATTCAGCAGCACATCAGTCATGAGGCTGTGTCTGTTTCACGTCAAGTTTCCTCTCAGGGAGCAATACAGCACACAGCTCTGTCCCAGCAAGACTTCTGGCCAAAGGAGCCCCCGAATCTAGAGCACTCAGCCGTCATGGTCATCATTGTAATATTCTGTATTTGTGCAGTGCTTTATGAACCACTTCATTTTATCCCCATTAACAACCCTGTAGAGAGTCAGGGCAGACTCACTTGACCTGATGGGCAGGGAATGCACATATCCAGGATCACCCAAGAAGCCAAGACTATACCCAGATCCAAGCCCATGAGCAACTTTCCCCCAGGGCCACCATGCTGGAGGACCACCCTCCTTAGCACAGGAGATATTGACCTGTGGCAGATGGTTCCACAGAAATCATCTGGGTCGGTGCTATGATCCTGGTTACTGGCATGGGGTAAGCCGGGAGGGAAGAGAAAAGAGGTTTGGCTTGGGTCTGAAGCCAAAGAGAACCATGTCGGGGAGAGGTGGCACCTAAGAGGGAAAGAGACTTACCTTGAGCACTAGGATCACAAATTTTAGAGCAAGAGGAGGACTGTGGTGATTGCATAATCCAATCCCTCTAATGTTTAGAAAAACAGAACAGATCAAAACTAAATGGCAGCTCAGAGAAGTTGAGGGATTGAAATCACAGATCTGGTTTGTGGCCAAGCAGTATGAAAGCGTGGCATTTCTAATGCCCAGGCAAATGGGTTTCTGTTTTATTTTCCTTCCTTGTATTGGGCTTACTCTCCTTAATCTCCCTCCTGCCGTGGATAGCCTTTGAATTTCTGACAGTTTCCTATTTCTCAAAACTGTCCTGATTAAAATGTCTTAATTGAAATAACAACAGTGATTAAGGCCATCCTATCCTGGTTACTGGATGGTAAGGGTTTGTCCTCCTTACCATCCTCTCCTTGATTCAGGAATGTACCACAGAAGTGGCGCTCACTGGGTATTAGAGGCATTTGCTCATTTCATAGAAGCGTGTCTTCTTTTTCTGTTGCTTCACGTATCATGACATGGTGTTCTTATTTCCTTCATGCCTCTCCTCCCATCTAGGCTGTGAGCTCCCTGAAGGCCTGGCGTCAGGCCCTTTGAGCTTGGATTGTGCCCCCTCGTGCAACACATGACCCTCAGAAGGCTTTCATTAAATGTTTCTGTTTTGGTAACATGCATCTCCCTCAATCCCCTCAACTCCACCCTGTCCTCTTTCCCACAACACTCTACCCTTCCCCCCACCCCCCACCAAACTCAGGATGAAAGCAGTTGTTCTGTAATCCTGATAGTTAGCCGGAAAATTTGGAGCCTCGTGATTCATGCCCGTGTTTGTCTTTTTAAGTATCTGTGTTTTGAGAACTAGTGGTCATTGTTATTCTTTGTTCATTTGAAGTGTCCTCTATTTTTGTTCGTATCTTTGAGTTCAGTTCAACGATATTGATTTCCTTTTAATGGAACAGAAGCCACCTCCGATCTTTTCCTGCATATTGAGTTATGTTTTGGTGCTTAGGAGAGGCACCGCCACCTAGTGATTAGGAGCTCAGGCTGTGGAGTCGGAGGGGCACAGGGCCTCTCCTGTCCTCCCTGTGGGGTTATCTCTGGGCCAGTTGTTTGGCCTTGATAAGCCTCGGGATTTTCCCAAGCTATTAAAGCCAGAGCTGCATTGACCAAATCATTACGATTCTAAACAGCAATGTGTTCCTGGATTGTTTCCTTCTTCCGTCATCCATGCAGGTGGAGAGATGGGCTTCTGCTGGAGTGGGCATGGGTCCTGGGTAGGAGGAAAGATGCAGAATCTCACACTTTCAACTCGCTTACTTTAGTAGTTACTAAAGCTTTCCCTTGTGCAAATACTTGTAAACATTTGCTCCGTGTTTTTTAAAAATTTGTGGCAGAAAGAGATTTATTGGAACATTTGAAGATTTTTGGATCTCATTTCCCAAGAGTCTAGCAGTTCATCCTGTTACCCGTTATTAAACATTTATAAAAGCAGAGTTCTGACAGCTTTTTACAGTATCTTGAGATTATAATGATTTCTGTGTCAGACATTTGTTTGCTTCCGAGTCTGGCTGGTTGATACGAGTTCATTCCCACAGACTGAATTAGAAAGGGTTTAGGAGTGTGGTGATTTTAAAATACATCCACATATTCCCTGATCCTCCTTCTTTCAAAAAGGGGAGTCTCATTCTCCTTCCCTTGAAGGTGGGTCATTAGGGACAACCTTCTAACTGATAGAATATGGCAGAAGTGATGCTGTGTGACTTTGGAGGCAAAGTCATAAAACGGATACAGCTTCTGCTTGGCTCTCTCCCACTTGGGCCACTCACTTTGGGGAAGTCAGCCCCATGCTGTGAGAAATGTTCCAACTTCATCTCCTGGTAGAGGAACATAGTGGTATTCCCCCCTTCAAGCCAAGAAGGAGCCGGTAAGAGAAGTATTCATCACATCTGAGGTACCTGAGGGAATAGGAGTCATATTCTTCAGACAGATGTCTGATTCTGTAGTGAATTTGTTGTCCTGCTGTTTGTACCTTCCTGAGAGGGAGAGGAGCAAAGTGGAGATGGGCCAGCAGCAGAGAACAGGCACTCGCTTACTTGGCAAACCAAATACACACAGATTTCCTATGACCCAAAGGGTGTATAAGTTGGCTTGAGACAACTCTCCAGAACCCCTCCCACAAGAGCTTCCTTTGGCTGAGGAAACCCCAGCAGCATGAAACTGTGGGGTGTAACTCTACAGGTGGGATCCGTAAGAGGGTTCCCATATCAGGGATCGCATAATGGGTAGGTCTCTGCCCAGAGGCTCTCAACAGTTTATACAAGACTCCCACGGGGGTGCCAGGGTGGCTCCGTCGGTTGAACATCTGACTTTTGATTTAGGCTCAGCTCATGATCCCACCCAGGGTCATGGGATCGAACGCTACTCGTTGGGCTCCACACTGAGCGTGGAGCCCACTTGGGATTCTCTCTCTCCCTCTCTGCCCCTCTCCCCTGCTTGCATTCTCTCTCTCTCTCTGTCTCTCTCTCTCTAAAAAAATAAAAGACTCCCACAAATGGTAGTCAGCATTTGAATGCCTACGCAAAGGGCAGCATTGCCAAGAAAATACTGGTTAAGTAAGAGTCACCTGTCCTTTTCTGTGCCCCCTCGCCCAGCACACTGGAGTGAGGGAAGAGAGAAGTAGTTCTACACTAGTTGTTTTCCAGTCGAACTTGGACAGACCTTTCTCTGTGTTGTTTATGGTTAAAGTGGCACGTCTGTTCCCCAGCTTCCCTGGGAAGGATGGGTTACTACGTCTAGCCAATAAAAGGGGAGGCCATGGAAAATGCACAGTGTCTGTGTTCCTGCCACAGCCACTGGGTGGGGGAGGGGTGTAGAACAGAACCTCCTGCCAACTCACCTTGGACGTGCGGGGTGAGCAAGAATCAGACATGTGGTAAACCTCTGAGCCTGGAGTGTTCTTTGTGACAGCGTAACCTAGCCTACCCTGATTAGTACAAGCAGGGGCACGGAAACAGAATGCCCTCACGTTAGACATTTCCCTGCACATCTGGAGCTCAATTGAGAAGTCAGGCTTTGAATTGGAGATCTGTGCAGCCCCAAGTCCAGCTTCAGGGAACAGCGGTGCTCTAGGCGCAGGCTGGAGCCAGTCTGGGGACTATCTGTTCCTGCCCCTGAGAAGATAAGGAGAGAAAAGCAAGAGTAAGCAGTACAGCAACTGGACGTTGCTGTGATATTTTCTTGCATTTTACTATAGTGGTAACCTGCAACAGGCTGTGGGATGTAAAGAGCCCCCAAACTAGCCCTTCACAAGATAGTTTGAGGAGCACGACTCTAGTATATAAGGTTCAAAGACTAATCAATTTTGGAGTTATTTCTTCGCTGTATTTATTCCATATATCTCTTCTGTTTGTGAGGCTTTTTGATCTTTCTTCAGAAATGGCTAACAGAATGACAAGTACCTAGTACTCTCAGCAGCTCTCAGGTGTAAATGCCTGTATTTCCTCCCCTCCCCTTTCAAACCTGGCTTCGCCTCTCTGTTCCCCTTCCTGTCGTGTTCTCCTTTCTCGAATCCCATTTATGTTTCAAGTGCCCTACAGCTGCCTTCCCTCCCCCCAACCCTCCCCCACCTCTCTTTTCAGTTTCTTTTGCTAAAGTATCCAGTGTTCTGATCTGACGCTTCCTTTACCTGAACTCTTCCCCCTGTCTGCCACCCGTGACACCCTTCCTGGGATTCCTCCTTCTCTTGGCTTCTAGAGCTCCTCTTAGTGCTGGGGTTTTACTTTTCAACAACTCTGCTTAACAAAAACTGGGAATACATCATCCAGAGGGTAAAATTTTTTAAATTCAGCTCATTAATGGAGTTAATAAACCATTGGGCTTATTTTGTAAAGAATGCTTTTAATAATGTGAATAAGCACGTTTTCAGTTGTAAAAGGTAAAGTTTTTTTTTTTTAAAGAAAGTAATACTGGAAATCAAACACAGAGTAACATGAACTGATTCACTCTTAATTTCTCTTCATCCCAAATCAGGATGAAACTGTCATCATTTTTTTTTTTAATGTTTATTTATTTTTGAGACAGAGAGAGACAGAGCATGAACGGGGGAGGGTCAGAGAGAGGGAGACACAGAATCTGAAACAGGCTCCAGGCTCTGAGCTGTCAGCACAGAGCCTGACACGGGGCTTGAACTCACAGACCGCGAGATCATGACCTGAGCCGAAGTCGGCCGCTTAACCGACTGAGCCACCCAGGCGCCCCGTCATCATTTTTTATAAAAAAAAAATTTTAATGTTTATTTTTGAGAGCGAGAGAGATAGATAGACAGAGCATGAGCAGGGGAGGGGCAGGGAGAGAGGGAGACACAGAATCGGGAGCAGGCTCTATGCTCTGAACTGTCAGCACAGAGCCCGACACGGGGCTCGAACTCGCAAACCATGAGATCATGACCTGAGCTGAAGTTGGATGTTTAATCGACTGAGCCTAGGCGTCCCAGAACTGCCATCATTTTAAGACATTTCAATTTCATTTGATTTACCTTAGTTATCATTTATTTACCTTTCCCTTTGTTAAGCACTGGGCACATTAATTCTTTATTAGGGAGGTGAAATGACTTGCTCAAGATTATGCCACCAACTTCCATTTCTAAGAAAATGGAACAGACATACTTTTCTTATTTCTTCCACTAAGAACAACTAAAAACTCTATACATTATATATAACACAAACATAAGAAGACTCAGAAAGGTAGAGAGAAGAAGGCAGATGACTTAGGGACCTTAGGACCCAAGAAATGACATGATGGTGAGTTCCCTCGTCTCTTTTTTGCTTCATATATCCCAGACTGGACTTTGGAGAAAGTAGCAACCTGGAGAGCCAATGGGTGCAGACAACCCCTCACCTCCCCCAAAAGCCCCAAGTAAAGCTTACTCTCCAGCCAGAAACTCAGCCAACCAAGACAGAAAATTGTTAGCCTTCTGTACTCCAGCCAACACCACTGAAGGAACTGAGGCCCCACCCGCACACATCAGCAAAAGCTGAGTGGAGAGCCGAAACTTTTTACCTTTGCCAGACTGTGACAAGGCCCCCCAACTCACCTGCTGGGGTACTACCAGAGAAGACAACTGAGAAGCCAGAAATTTTATCCTATCAGGTGCAACTTTCATCTCCCACCATGTGAGGAGCTTAGATTTCCACTGTCACCTGCTGGTAACCATGTATTTTCTTCCCTCCCCTTCCTGGGGCGGGGTGCAAGGAGACATAGTAGAGAGTCAAGACTTTCATCACTAATCAGTGGTAATGAGGCCACTACCCCCTTGCTGTTCCAAGTCGGTGGGTAACACATGCTGAGCCTTACCCACCAAGAACAAGGTACCCCTCCTATCTCTTCTCTGAAGGCCTACTGGAGAGTCAGGACTTTTACCACCTCTCAGTAGAGTGTAGTAACAAGGCCACCCCCTTCTCATGGTATCAGTAGAGGCCATGTGAGGCATAGTAATGAGGTGACCCTACCCTTCCCCACCAGGCTAATATCAGTGGTGGCCTAAACTTCCATGCCCACCCAGCAAACAAAAATGCCTCTTCCATCCTCTCAAGTAAAACTAAAAATCCTGGATACATAAAGCAAACAACACTCAGAAAGGTAGAAAGAAGAGGGTAGACCAGCTAGGGATCTCAGGGCCCAAAGAACAACATGGTGATGAACTCCATAGTAGAGAGTTCCCTCAACAGAGGCTAAGTGCACAGACCTGGGCTTCTACCCCAACCTGGCGGTGACAAGGTGGTTCTCTCCTCTTTACCTGCCAAAACGCAAGATTTAAATAAGATTCAGAATGTTTTCCAAAAAGGTCAGGTTTCAATTGAATCTCACTCATCATGCTAAGAACCAGGAAGATCTCAAACTTGATGAGAAAAGATAGCTAATGGATGCTAACACCAAGACAACACAGATGTTGGAATTATCTAACAGAGTTTAAAGCAAACATCACAAAAATGCTGTAATGAGCAATTAGGAACATGCTTGAAACAAATGGAAAAAATGAAGAGCCTCAGCAAATAAATAGAAGGTATGAAGAAGGACCAAATGGAGATTTTAGAGCTAAAAAATTACAGTAACAAATAAAAGCACAGCAGATGGGCTCTACAGCAGAATGGAGAGGACAAAAGAAAGAATCAATAAACCTGAAGATGGAGCAATGGGAATTATCCCATCTGAGAAACAAAGAGAAAACAGACTGAAAAAAAAAATGAGTAGAGCCTCAGGGACATGTGGGACTACTTTGTGTTTTTTCAGTTATTTGAGTTATTTGTGTTATTTGAGTCCCAAAAAGGGGCTAAAAGAGAATAGGAAGAAATAGTGGCTGAAAATTTCCTCAAACCAGCAGGAAACATGAACCTATAGATTCAAGAAGCTGAACAGACTTCAGTAGGACAAACCCTAGGAAATTTACACCAAGACACATCCTAGTCAAACTTCAGAAAACTAAACCCAAAGGAAAAAAACCCTGAAAGCAACCAGAGGGAAAAAACACATTATCTATAGGGGAAAAACAATTCAAATGGCAGTCGAATTATTGGAAACCATGGAGGTCAGAGGATGTGGCATAACATTTTTCAAATCCTGAAAGAAGAATTGTTTCAACCCAACATTCTATAACCAGTAAAAATGGAAATGAATACATTCTCAGTTGAAGGAAAACTAAGAGAATATTACTCTAAAATGGCCAGAGGAAGTGCTTTTAACAGGAAGAAAACGCTGAAGGAAA
This sequence comes from Panthera leo, assembly GCF_018350215.1. Lineage (NCBI taxonomy): Eukaryota > Metazoa > Chordata > Mammalia > Carnivora > Felidae > Panthera > Panthera leo. The sequence goes on from NC_056690.1 coordinate 24,512,849, forward strand.
GAGTTTTGTAACATTAGGAAGGAAGAACACAAGAGCAAAAATACAGGTAAAAACAGAGGACTCTTCGATCAGCAAGAATTCATACGGAAGGACCCAACAACGCCATCAGCCGACAGGATCTGACATTTACAGAACACTCCACTCAGCAACAGAAGAATGCATTCTTTCCACACACCTATAGAACATGACAGGGTAAACCGTATCCTGAGCCATAAAACAAACTTCCACAAGTGTGCAGTAATTGAAATCCAAGTATGTTCTCTGGCCACAATGGAATCACGCTAGAAGTCAATAACAAAGATAGGTAGAAAATCTCCAAACACTTGGAAACTGAACACACTCTTAAATGACAAATGGGTTAAAGAGAAAGTCTTAAGAAAAATGAAAAACATACATTGAACTGAATGAAAATGAAAATACAACATGTGAGAATTTGTGGGAATCAACTAAAGTAGTGCTGAGAGGGAAATTTATAGCACTGAATGATTACATTAGACAAGAGGCAAAGTCTCAAATCAATAATCTAAGCTTCCACGTGAAGAAACTAGAAAAAAGAAAAGCAAAATAAACCCAAAACAAGACAGAGGAAGGAAATATAAAGGCAAGAGCAGAAATCAAATGAAATTGAAAACAGAAAAACAATAGAGAAAAATCAATAACACCAAGAGCTGGTTCTTTGAAAACATCAATAAAATTGGCAAACATGTAGTGACACTGACAAAGGTAAATAGAAGACACAAATTACTAATATTGGGAATGAATCAGGGAATATCACTATAGACCTTGTGAACAGCAAAATGCTATGAACAACTCTACACCCATAAATTTGACAACTTACATGAAATGGACTAATTCCTTGAAAAGTACAAGCTATGACAGCTTGCCCAATGTGTACTAGAGAATTTGAATAGTCTTTTAACTGCTGAGCAAATTGGATTCTTCATTAAAAACTTCTTCAAAAAGAAATCTTTAAGTTTAGATGGTTTCACTGCAGAACTCTGCCAAACATTTAAAGAAGAATTAACACCAATGCTGCAATCTCTTCCAGAAAACAGAAGAGGAGGGAACACTTCCCAACTGAATTCTGTAAAGCCAATATTACCCTGATGCCAAAACCAAGCAAAAACATTTAAAAAAATCATATGCATATATATGCACGTATATACAATGAACATAGATCCAAAATTCTTAACAAAATATCAGCCAATAGAATTCAGCGACATATAAAAAGAATTATAAACCACGACCAGAGGGGTTCATACTAGGAATGCAAGACTGGTTCAATATTTGAAAATAAGTCAACCCATGGGGGAGGGGAAGGAAGAAAAAAAAAAGAGGTTAGAGAGGGAGGGAGCCAAAACATAAGAGACTCTTAAAAACTGAGAACAAACTGAGGGTTGATGGGGGGTGGGAGGGAGGGAGGGAGGGTGGGTTATGGGTATTGAGGAGGGGACCTGTTAGAATGAGCACTGGGTGTTGTATGGAAACCAATTTGACAATAAATTTCATATTTAAAAAAAAAATAAGTCAACGTAAACCACCATATTAACAGGCTCAAGAAGAAAACTCCCATGATCATATTAATTAATGAAGAATGGAAAAGTGAAAACAAAAATCTGATAATTCCAAATACAGTGAGGGAGCAGAGCAGTAGGAACTCTGCTACTTTGCTGGTGGGAATGCAAAATGGTAAAGCCACCCTGAAGGATGTTGACTTACCATATGACCCAGAAATTCCCTCCTAGGTATTGATTCCAGAGAATAAAGTCTCCATACTGTCTTTCCAACTTTCTGTGGAAGTGTAATTATTTCAAAGTAAAAGATTTAAAAAGAAAAAGAAAAAAAAAAAAAAAAAGATCACTGAGCCAGCCAGAGTCAGGGCTGGGGTTGAGAACAGTGCTTTTTTGCTCTTGTCAAAAATCCTGGTTACCATTCTGAACCCTCAAGGAACAACTGATTTTGCTCATATGGTCTCAGAATGCCAAATCTGGATGCCCAAACTGGTGAACTCTTCTAATTCTTCAACCTACTTGACTTCCAGAAGCACTTGGAGGCATTTGCAAAAGCCACTGGCATATTCTATAGTTTACTGCATTTTTTTAAATGTTTATTTATTTTTGAGACAGAGAGAGACAGAGCATGAACGGGGGAGGGTCAGAGAGAGAGGGAGACACAGAATCGGAAGTAGGCTCCAGGCTCTGAGCTGTCAGCACAGAGCCCGACGCGGGGCTCAAACTCACGGACCGTGAGATCATGACCTGAGCTGAAGTCGGACGCTTAACTGACTGAGCCACCCAGGCACCCCTAGGTTACTGCATTTGTATTTGCTGAAGAATTTGAGGTGGCTTCTGCCCTTTGGTACCGTTCACTCATCACCTGAATCAAGCTGTTAGTGGGGTGCTTCCAGACACTGTCAGAGACCTGTGAGAAAATCAGAATATTAGCATATTTTAGTATTAAAAGGATCTCAGCACCATGAAATGTCAGAATTGAGAAAGCTTTTAATAAAATATTATTTAGTCTAACTCCTCCATGTTGCTGATACGAAAACTTATTTTGGGGGAGATCTGTGGCTAGTCTGAGCTCACACAACAGATTCATGGTGAAGCCAAGAGAAAAACACATGTCCCCCGGCTGTATGTTTCAGTGCTATATTGCAGATCCTATTGAAGTCACCAGGCTGAGAGTTTTGTTTATGATGGATATGGAGATGACTGGATGAGTGGCCACCAATGCCTCTCTCTCTATTCCGTCTCAAAAGGGCCGCCTTATTATTATATGTAATTTTAAGGAGCAACAAACGTGATAGCACCTGATGGATTCTACCTCCCCAACCTCAAAGGATATACATTGGAAGCATTCACACATTGATACCCAAGGACTTTTGCAGTTGATTTTTAATATCTCCTCATTCTCTTCTTCTCTATTTTTTTTTTTTTAGTTGCATATAGATGAACATTTTTCCTTTTCCCTAGAGTGTGACCTTGGAGACGGTGGTCACGGAGATGTCATAGCATTAGTGGTCTGTCTGTAGCTTACTTTGCATAATGGCCACAATTTTCTGAAATCCAGATTTCTCAATCTTTCTAATGAATGGTGTCTTCCCCCAGTGCTGTTTTAGGGATTAGTCCAGGGACAGAAGAAAATAATCATAACAACCAATTGAATATTCAGTGCCATATAATAAAAATTATAATAGCTACCATTTATTGAGCATTGATTCCATACCAGGTACTGTGCTAAGCCCTTAATGTGTATCTCACTTAATCCCTAGAATAAGCCTTTGTAGTAGGTGTTATGACCATTTTATGGATATGGAAACTGAGGCTTGGAGAGGTGTTACTCAAGGTCTTACTGAGGCTTACTCAAGGTCAGAGAGTTGGTACATGGTAGATATACAAATCTCATAAAATTGATCAAGGAACTGGTCTTTAGCCAAAAGATAATTACCTTGAAGAAGCTTTTTTTTTTAACCTTAGAAACAGAACGAAGCCTCTCAACATAATACCCAATTATCTGATAAATCTTTTTTAAAATTTTTTAACCTTTATTATTTTTGAGAAACAGGGGCAGGGCATGCATGGGGAAGGGGCAGAGAGAGAGAGGGAGACACAGAATCCGAAGCAGGCTCCAGGCTCTGAGCCCCAAAGTGGGGCTTGAACTCACAGACTGTGAATCATGACCTGAGCCGAAGTTGGACGTTTGCCTGAACACCTCCAGCACCTGGCACTGAGTTATATACTTACATAGCAGGCATCACCAGTGCATGTTTGTTGGGCATCCTGGCCATTGTTATCCCAAACCACCAAATGCCTACTCCTCTGTGGTGACAGATAAAGTTGTATTCCCCCCAAAAAGCAAGAAAACAGAATCGATAGGGCTGGGGGAACCTCTGTAGAAGTGATCACTGGTGGAGGTGAGTCGCTCCACTTGCGTAGCAAAACGGAAATCCAGATTTTCCAAAAGCCAGAGTAGATTTTCAAGGGTGGTTTTCAAAATTATTTTACATGGAGACCTTAACTAGCCAGCTGTTTTTCTGCATCTAAAATAGTGTTTGATTTACCCAGAAGTTTATTATGCACAATTTTTTGAGGACATTTCTATGTAAAGCTGGGTCCATATGTATAAAACAAAAATTCCACTATCATTGTGATAGGGAGCACACAGATTATTTTAATGCAAGATTATTATGCTAGAACAGAACTATGGGTGTTGGGAAACACCATTGTCATTATGAAGACAAAATGAGGGAGGTTTCTGAAGCATCAAAGAGGCAGCTTATTGTTTTCCACAAGGCGTGGGAGAATCCTAAAGCTCCTTGGAGTTACTACTGTATCTTCTGCTTTTCCTCAGAAGCAAACAAAGGGAGGAATATCTTTAATTCTTGGGGAAAAGAAGGGCAAGGGTGTTTTCCACACTCTTGTGATCCAGATATGTGTGCCTTAAGTTGAATCAGATGTTGACTAATAGCAAAAAGGAAAAGACTATTAAAGAGAAAACCAACGAGCTTAAACCTTTAAAGTTTTCATATAAGATCTCTGATTTAGACTAGTTTCTTTATAGGTGTTAAACTTGCTCTAAAGCCTCTCAAAGAAACATTTTGAAGATTCAAGAGAGTAGGTATATGATGATATTTCCCAAAGGTACGTTAAGGAAATAGTGGTGATGTTTCACTTCTGTAAAGAGCTGTCCCATTTACAGGCTTGGTACTCAAAGTGTGGCCCACAGATCAGTAGCATCTCATCTCCTGGGAACTTATTAGAAATGCAGCCCCTCAGCCCCACCTCAGACTTAGGAAATCAGCTTCTGTATGTTAACAAGGTCCCCTGTGATTCTCATGCACATTAGGGTTTGAGAAGCCTTGGTCTGCAAAGTACTTTTATGTGTATCACTCCCCTGCCAGCATAGCATGAACATAGGAGGAAGTGATAGTGACCTCACCACATGCAGGAATCACTTCCCCTGAGGTGAGGGAAATAATAATGATGGCAACAGCCATTCCTTAAGCCCCCGCTATACACCATTCACTCTGCATAGGTGATGAGACCCATTTACCCTCACCACACCTCATGAGGAAGGGATTATTAGCCTCATGTTACAGTTGAGGAAGACGAAGCTCAAGAGGGTAAGTGAGCCACCCAAGATCACACAGCCAAGAAACGCTAGAGCCTGAGCCTGCGTAGTTCCCTGATCTCAGAGCCCCTGCTCTTTGCAAGTGTTCGAGAACATGCTAGAATAAGAAGGAAATACTACAGCGGACTTCAGCCTTGGCTGCATTTTGGACTGCCTGGGGGACATTACAGAACACGGATGCCCACTCCACTGTCTTCGTGCGTTCGAGCTGCTAGAACAAAATACCACAGATGCGGTAGCTTAAAAACAGAAATTTACTGCTCTGGAGGATGGAACTGGGAGTTGAGGGGTGGGGCGCCTGGCTGGCTCAGTTGGTGGATCATGCGACTCTTGATCTCAGGGTTGTAAATTTGAGCCCCACATTGGGTGTAGAGATTACTTAAAAATAAAATCTTAAAAAAAAAAAAGTCTGAGATGAGGGTGCCGGCACGGTTGGGTGTGGTTGGGTGATTTTCTCCCGGGTCATGGCAGAAGGGGCTGGGGATATCTCTGGAGCCTCTCTTATAAGGCACACCTCCCGTTCATGAGGGCTCCACCCTCATGACCTAATCATCTCCCAAAGGCCCACCTACTAATACCATCACCTTTGGAGGTTAGGGTTTCAATATATAAATATCACAGGAATATAAGCACTCAGACCATAGCACTCACCCTCAGAGGTTCTGATTTAATTGGTCTGCAGTCTGAGATTTTTAAAAGCTCCCCATATGACTCTACTGTGTCCTTCAAGGTTGAGACCCACTGATTTACAGACAGACTAAATGTCTGTTTGGCACTGTTGACAGTTCCTCCATCAGGAACAGCTCACCTGCCTCGGTTTACTTGTTGTATGAGTAGACTTTGAGGTGGCTGACAGAGCAGTGGCATAAATACCTAAAGCATTTCATGCATTGTTAAACACAACAATCGCATTGTGTCCAGGGAAAGAAAAATTGACTGCATCCATCGAGATACAGCTAAATGTCTAAAGGCAGATAGATACCTTCTGTTATTTTTATGATGAGCACAGTTCTCTTATCTTACTCCTTACACAGCCTGGCCCTCAGCTCCAATCACCCTTAATTAAATTCTGGTAAGTCTGCAAGTGGGTCTCAAGTATTAGGCACGGAAATGTTTAAAAGGGCAAAATTCTAATCCTCCATCATTTGGTGATGGGATCTGGCTATGTGCTTTATATAAGTATTTCATTTAGTCCCCACCTTACCCCGCTTCTCAGGTGAGCAAACCGAGGTTCAGAGAAAGTAAACAATTTGCTGGAGCTTCGATTCAACTCAAAATAATGTCAAACAGCCCATGTGGTATTCTCTCTGCCACACTTTTTAATAAGAAGGAGAGTCTAATGCTACAGAGTCTATCCCTGGGAATTCAGGTTAGTTCAACAAAGACTTTTGGTGGCTCTGATGTGAGCCAGACACTGAACTCTAAGAATGAAGAAGGTAAGGTCATCTGACTCACAGAGCTCACAGTCTCGAAGGGTAGGCAAACGGCTAGAGCAGCAAAGCCCAATAGATAATGGGAGCCACATTTGTAATTTAAATGTGAGTCACATTTTTAAAAGGTAAAAAAAAAAAGTGAGATTCATTTTAATAATACATTTTACTTAACAATATATTAGGGGCGCCTGGGTGGCTCAATGAGTTAAGCATGCAACTCTTGATCTTGCTACCATTTTCTACTTTAAAAGGTATTTAAAATCCCCACATTGGGAAAGGTGTAATGCTGTGTTCCTTAGGCTGTTCTCTCTACACTCAGCGAAATAATACAGTTATGCTTCTTAGAGACCCTCAGCTGTAGATGCTCTCATATATCAAAATTTCAGCAAAATGACTGATTCCAACTTCGACAGACTGTTTGTCAGCCCAGCCTAGAGAAAAGTTACCTGTGTCTCCCAGGCCTGGTGACCCCTTGGTTACTCGTGTCAGTAACATGTGTTTTTAATAGGGCTTAACTTTGTAATGATTATAGTCATATCAAACTTTTTAAGAATCTATCTGAACAATAGATGTTTTACTTTATTAGAATATTTTTAAAAACTGGCTAGATCACAAACTGTTCTATAGAATCCCTCTTCTGGGAGATGTGGGTAAAAGCTATCGTTCTGTGATGAAATAATTTGGGATAGTAGATCCCCCTCCAGGAAATTCATCCTGCAGATATTAGCGTCTGAAAGGCGCTGAGAAGCCCTACATTAACTTCGTTTAATCCAGTGCTTCGTATACAGTCGACCACAGAAGACACATGTGTCTCAGGACATCTGTTGGCCTCTCATGGGACACAGCTGCTCTGTGGAGCAAGGTATGGAAAACACAAAACTAGATGATTACTTTGCTATGACCCTGTATTTACATAATGGCAGCCCTTCCCACTAGAAGGGTAAGGCATAGACCTTTCCATTTTCGATCTACATTTATATAGTACAGACTAGAGAGTGACTCTAAAGGCCAACAGATCTCAAGAACTACCATTATTTTTGTGGAGATATTGTCTTTGCACCTGCTTAGATTGGAGTCACTCTGTATTTGAATGAACTGTTGTAGAAATCAGGACATGAAGAGGAATAGGGAACATGGATTAACCTCACATACCAGGAGAGGCTGGAACTCCTGCCCAACGTTGGGTTACAAGACACTGGAAGCCCATAGTACCCTATCATCCAGCCAACTATAGTTACATTTGTGATTTTGATCAACTTGCATGATATGTCCAGCCTAATAATTAGATTAAATAATTTCACAATTAGATTACATTAAGGAAAGACCATGCTTATTCCTTGGGGAAACGATGCTTGTCCTTCACTGGCAACACCTGGCAGCTTGTCGTTTAGGAACTGTTATCAGGATGGGTTGTTCATTACTTCAGAAACTGGGAGACTCTGGTCAGTGTAGAAACCACTCAATGCTACCGTGAATCATTTCACATCTGCCTGTCCGGAGAGCCAGATTCACTCTCTCCTTTCCTCTCCAGTCCGCTCTAGGACAAAGTATTCTCTCTTGCTTTGTGTGTTGCTTTCTGCCTCAGGGATGCAGTGTCTTTCAGTAACAGACAATGTAGTGACTTTGCTGCTTTTTAATTTCCATTTCCCCAGACCCTTTAAGAATTGTAGATGGGTACGTGTAGTCTCTAAGCCCCAAGTGTGGTATTTTTTTTTCACCTAATTTATGCAGATGCCTCATAAGAGAAAACTCATCCTTTTGTTTCTTACCCAGTTTTTTGTAATGAGCTATGCAACATTTAAAAAAAATTTAATGGATTGGTATGTTTAAAGTATTTGTGTATTACTTATGAATTCATTTTTATGCCAAATAAATTTCATTAATGATTGTTTTAAAAAATCACCATTAAGCCAATTAACATGTCTTAATGATTGGTGATAATCATTTATTCAAACAGACCTTTTTGAACTATTGCAGATAAGCCCATATTAAAAATATTTTTTTAATGTTTTTATTTATTTTTGAGACAGAGAAAGAGCATGAGCAGGGGAGGGGCAGAGAGAGAGGGAGACACAGAATTGGAAGCAGGCTCCAGGCTCTGAGCTGTCAGCACAGAGCCCGACATGGGGCTTGAACTCACCGTGAGATCATGACCTGAGCTGAAGTCGGACACTTAACTGACTGAGCCACCCGGGCACCCCCAGATAAGCCCATATTAAAAGGAAATACAAATCCTCCCCATAGGCTAACACAGTATTGATCTGTACTATTTTGCATTACCAAAGTTCAAGGTGTGAAAGCACTTTTTTAAATATCTATTTATTTTGAGAGAGAGAGAGACAGAGACAGAGAGAGAGAGAGACAGAGAGAGAGAAAGTGGGGGAGGGACAGGGAAAGAGGGAGAGAGAAAGAATCCCAAGCAAGCTCCATATTGTCAGCACAGAGCTGGACACAGAGCTGGCTCGAATCTACAAACCACAAGAGTATGTACCTGAGCCAAAATCAAGAGTCTGATGCTTAACTGACTGAGCCACCCAGGTGCCCTATGAAAGCATTTTTTATTCTTTTGTCCCCCACTTTAGAAGAGACTTGAGCAGGAGATCAGGTCATGATCTTGGAGTCCGTGGGTTCGAGCCCATGTCGGGCTCTGTGCTGACAGCTCAGAGCCTGGAGCCTGCTTCAGAATCTGTGTCTCCCTCTCTCTGTCCCTCCCCCCCACACTCTGTCTCTTTCAAAAATAAATAAACATAAAAAAATTTTTTTTAATTAAAAAAAAAGAGAGAGAGAGACTTGGGCAGCATCAGTGTGCATCAGGACGGGCACCTGGCAGTGCTTGGAGGCTCTGTGTTTTGTTTGCAGGCATCTTCATTCCCATACTACCCTGTGTTGTGATCGTGCTTCCCCATCCAGGTTGTGAGCAGGCATCTCGTGTTCATCATCTCTTATCCCTGAGACCCACTGTGGCACTACGGTAAATGTTTGCCGAAAGAACGATAAAGGCAGTTTAGCGAATTATGTCCAGGCCAACAGAGATTAATAAATCAAGTTATTTTGCACTCTGGAGGGCTCTCAGGACCCGAGCCTAAAGAGATGAGATAGGAAACAGGTACATACTAACCGTCACCAGCTGTCTGACTTTGAGTAGGTTGCTCCCCTTCTTTGTACTTCAATTTCTCCATCTGGAAAATGAATGATTAATAACCTTGCATCCCTCCGAGTAATACTATAAAGATAAAGGGAAGACAGAGATGAGAGCATAGTGAGCTCTTTGGAGGCAAGATCTATGTAACACTCAGTCATCATAATTGCCACTGTTATTATTTCTCTAGGGTGTGCAATGTATTCAGTTCACTCCTTTGAAGAACACAGAGGAGAGCTAGCTGGGGTGGAGGGTTCACACTGTGAGACGTGGAAGGTGAGGCTGGATATGCATTTTAGAATCCATCCAGTTTCGGATCTGTCTTCTCAGTATTAGAGAACCTGCAGGACTTTGTCCTAAAGGATCACCTTCCCCCACCCCCATGGCAAGTTGATGAAATGAAAACCTGACACAACTGAAGACCCATGACTTTATCTCAGGTGAGCAATCTAGAGATGATTTAGAAGCCACTAAGCATAGGTAGTGCTTTCCCCCCAATTTCCCATTTTCTACCTGCATATCCTGCCCACAGAAGCATTGGTTTATTGCCCTGGTACCATTAAATGCTATCAAACATAATGGTTAAGAGCTTGAACTTTAGGGATGCCTGGATGGCTCAGTTTGTTAAGCAGCCAGCTCTTGATTTCGGCTCAGGTCATGCTCTCACGGTTCAGGCTCCTTGCTGACAGTGTGGAGCCTGCTTGGGATTCTCTCTCCCTCTCTCGCTGCCCTCCCCCCACTCAAAACAAATAAATAAACTTAAAAGAAAAAAGAGCTTGGACTTTAGAATCAGACTGCCCGAGTTCAAATCCCAGCTTGTTACTTTCTCATTGTATGACCTTGAGCAGAAATTCCTTAACCTCTCTGACTCATCTGGAATGTGAGGATAATTATAGTACTCAACTCATATGCTCTTGTGAAAATTACATCAACACATATAAAATACTTAGAATGGTGCCTGGCACATAGTAAGTTCTCAGTAATTTTAGCTCTTTAAGTGGCTATTACTGTATACCAGGATTGCTCCAGACACTGTATTTATCATCCTTCTGTCATCTAACTATAGATCCGAGACCAGGATTTGGCCAGCGCCCAAGCACATGGAGAATGGGGCCAAATCCCATTGGAGCACAAACCACGTACTTTATTTACGAGTAAATATTAGATACAGCTTGCCTTATTTGAAGGTCAGACAGAAAAAAAAATAGAGATAAATGAAAAATTTCTAAAGAATAAGACAGAGGCAACCTTGATTTTCAGAAGGTAAGTAGAGCTTTAAAAATTGTCTACTGTAGGAACTAAGAGAAAAGTTTATACCAGTTTGGTATCCTTGGTAGATGCAAAAAGACACAAAACAGGATAGGAAATCATAAGGAGAACACAGGTTGATATGGGGGACAAGGAGCAGCTGGAAAAGAAGACGGGTTATAGAAGGAAGAATTGCAGGGGTTCCTGGGTAGCTCAGTCAGTTACACCTCTGACTTGGTTTCCGCTCTGGTCATGATCTCATAACTTGTGGGATCGAGCCCCTGCATCAGGCTCTGTGCTGACAGTGTGGAGCCTGCTTGGGATTCTCTACCTACCTCTTTCCCTGCCCTTCCTCCCTCAAAATAAATAAATAAACGTTTTTTAAAAAAAGAAGGAAGAATTGCAAGGAACCTAGCCATATAAAACCCATAATAAAGGTGGAACTGGGCATAACGGATATAGTGGGAAACCTAATCAGTGAAGTGGAATATTCTAGCTCTGCTAGAATACAGAGACAAAGACAAGAATTAGGAGATATTAGCATAGGACTTGAGGGTCTTCTTTTTCCCATCTTGCTCCCACATTGTAGTTGGTTGATGTCTACCAAGAGAAGTTTGAACCTGCCACGTTCCTGTCAACTGCCCTTCTTTGGCTCCTTGACCGATACCAGAAAATGTGTTTCTTTTGCCACATCCTTCACCCCAGGTCTCGAATGGAGTCTCTTGTACAGTATGATATCCCTGAAAGCCATAATTGATATACTTCTGGCCCAGCACCTGGTTGAGCATCCAACTCTTGATTTTGGCTCAGGTCATGACCACATGGTTCATGAGATCAAGCTCTGCACTGAGCATGAAGCCTGTTTGGGATTCTCTCTTGCTCTCTCTCTCTCTCTCTCTCCCCCCCTCCCTCCCTCCCTCCCTCCCTCTCTCCCTCTCCCCCTCCCTCCCTCCCTCCCTCTCTCCCTCTCCTTATCTCTCTCCCCCCTGCCATGCCCCTCTCCCCTGCTCATGCTCACTCAATTCTAAGTAAAAAAAAAAAAAAAAAAAAAGCATAGTTACTTTTACATTGTCAAAACACTGTCAGAAGGGTTACTGAACTGAAAGCATTCTTTTATTCTACAAAGCAGAGCTTAGAGAAATGGTCATTTTCATTACCAAGAAATGAGAAATGATGATTGTCTACATCCTTTAAATTCATATCAAATGACCTAATTTTATTTTTTTTTTAATTTTTTTTAACGTTTATTTGTTTTTGAGACAGAGAGAGACAGAGCATGAACGGGGGAGGGCCAGAGAGAGAGGGAGACACAGAATCTGAAGCAGCCTCCAGGCTCTAAGCTGTCAGCACAGAGCCCGACACGGGGCTGGAACTCACAGAGCGGGAGATCATGACCTGAGCCAAAGTTGGACACTTAACCAACTGAGCCACCCAGGCGCCCCGTCAAATGACCTAATTTTAGACAAAGACCTGTTGGCAGATACCTGTCATCAAAATTCTTTTTATTACTATCTTCCTTTAAGGAAGGACCTGGCTTTGTTTTCATTATCTTTAAAAATCAGCACATGTAATATGATCTTGATAATATAACCAAAACAATGGAAACCAACACCAAAACAGATTGTCAGGAACCATACTAGAATGTTAGCAATGATTATTTCAGACAGTCACCAAGTAGGAGAGAGCTCTTCTGTATTTCATATTTCTGACATTGAATATGGTAACAGTAATCCCTTGGCTAAGAAATAGGAAATCTTATTTAAATGCCTGAAGCCAACAGGGGCTTATTTTTCTCACAACACAGTGTGAGGTATCTGACATTGGTTCAGAGGGTAAGAATAACAGGGGCTATTACTCTGCAACTAATTCTTTTGGCCTTTTACTCAGGCTAGTACCTTATGCTTCATGGTCACATGGTGGCTGCTGAAGTTCCAGGCATCATGACTTGTTCAAGTCAGCAGAAGCAAGAGATGCTGAGCCAATTGCTTCAGTATCCTTTTATTTATTTCAGAGAAGCGATTGCTTTTCTAAAATGCCAGGACACTCCTGATTTTGTCTACTGACCATGATAGTGTCTCCCTAACTGCAAGGGAGACTGGGAAAGCTTTCCAGCCCCACAGCCAGGGACAGCTAGGGGAAGCAGGAAGTTGAAAATGAGTGTTGGCTGAGCCAAACTTTGCTGTCTTCTGGAAGCCTTTTTTTGACATGTATTATTTGTATAATTGAAAAAAAATACTTGAGATTATTATGTTCAATTTTGATCATTATGGAATCCCAGTAATGTAAAAATATTCACACCAAAAGGACAAAAAGAAAGCCACAGAAGCTTTAAAATTGTCTGCTCTGGCTCTTGACACTAATTGTATTCTGCATTAATGTTCCTGTATATAATCAGAGGAGAAGAGGTTAGGTGGTTCTTTTATTTATATGTAGGTGGAAGAAGTGGTTGGCCAGAGGTAAGAGTGTAGATGGACAGCTGACTGATCTGGCCAGATGGACAGACAGGGACCCACCCCTTCCTAACGTAGCAAGGTTGAGATATGTTAAGAACTAACAGATGTTCTGGGAAGCCCGAGTTCCGGTGGTTTCTACAGGTTCCCCTTATCTCGTGAGTCTACAACTTGAATAAAGGAGGTAAATGGGACTTCAGATTTAAAGCGGTTCACAAGAGCTTTCTAGTACATGTTTAAATATCATCTCTGTGCTATGCATGAATGAGCCAGCCTCAGGAGCCTCTAATTTCCTAAGTAAATCCCTCTCAATTAAGCAGAAAGAGAAGGAAAACTGAAAGCAGTAAATGGATTCACAGTTTTAATCCCATCTTGCTCTTTTCCATGTTTTTGAAATTGCCCTCACCAAAAGCCCATGTACTAATAGAAAAATGAGCAGAATATATGAATCACTTGTTTTGATAGCATTATGCTTAATCTAGCTAGAACACTTCACACAATCATAGAGTTTGAGTTTTCTACCCAGTGTGAATTTTTAAAATGAAGCCTTTCAGACCCGATTGCCTTGGGAAAGCAGATTTTATAATTTGCTCTCCAGCCTGGCTGGAAAATCCATCTGTCTTTGCAATTGAATTTGCAAAGTGAAATCATTTTTGAAGGGCTGTTCTTTTGGCCAGCTCTTCTGCTGCTCCTCCCTTTCCCTGTCTGTTTCCAGGGCTCCCTGTTGGTCTGGGCACACTGTGCCATCTTCTTGTCCTCTCTGGGCCGAGGGAATGGCGCATTCCTGGGGGATGAGCTTTGTCCTCACCCCAGATTGCACAGCTGAATTCTGCAGCACTTGCTGCCTCAGACTCTCAGAGGGGCAAAATAATTCAGGGGGAAGGTGCTGGGCGGGGGTAGGGGGAGGCATTGAGCCTGGGTTCAGGTCCTAGCTCTGTAACTTAGCGGCCCTGTGGCTTTTGTGAGTGTCTTCGAAAGCAGAACCCCTCCCCCCCCCAACCCTGCCTTTGTTCTAGAGTCAAAGAAGTTAATGGAGGCCCAAGGACTTTTAAAACTGACAAGTGCCATGAAGTGTTTCATTGGATTCTGCTCAACAATTCAACAAACAGCTTTGGAAACATTGAGTTTTAGGTTACTTGAGGTCCATCCAGTAGACAGATTTAGGAGACTAACATTTCAGAGAGAAGTCCGAGCTGGAAATGCATCTTTGGGAGCCCACACAGTTGGTTCTTGGTGTCAGGAATTGAATCAGATCACAAAGGAGAGTTTTGTGTATTATTGTCACTATTATTAGTGCTACTACTATTTTTATGATTTAGGAAGGTTCCCCTCTCCCTTATTAGTTATCATAATGAAATTGGAAAGAAGCCCCGTTATAGGTGTCTTTTTTTTTAATTTTTAATGTTTTTATTTAAATATCTCTACACCCAATGTGGGGCTTGAACTCATGACTCTGAGATCAGGAGTCAACACACTCTTCCGACTCAGGCAGCCAGGCACCCCTGTAGGTATCTTTTAATTTATCTTCCTAGTGAATTATATTTCATGGGTAAGAAACTGGTGAAGGCAGTCAGTCAGTAAGCCGGATTTTGACATTAAGATTCATCCAGTAAGCCAGATTTTAGAATTAAGGTTCCTAGTTTCTCAGTGTTTTGCTTAAATTATTGGATGCCAGCCAAAATACTTCCCAAATAATTAATTTTGATGATTTATTTTAACAACTTCAGCTGGATGACAGGACAGAAGTTGTCTTTTTTTGTTTTTTGTTTTTCTTTCAGATTATTAATTAGTGCCAGGGTATAAAATCACCTCAGAGTATCCAGTGTTGCTCACTGTGGTGTATTGACATTTGAGGGTGTGATGTTCTTTATTGTGCAGGACTTCTCCCACGTGGTGCAGGCTGTCTGGTCCCTCTGGCCCCACCCCCAACCCGACAGTGTGGGCTCCCAGATATTGTGACAACCGAAAATGCCCCATCTCATTTTCAAATGTCCTTGGGGGTGGGAGGAGTCTCCTCTCCTATATGCACAGACTGAGACTCTTAAGGAAATGGGCCCCATTCTCATGTCACATGCAGAGCTTGGCTATAATATTCTCAAGAGCCCATAACTTTGTGTTCTTCTTGGTTGAGAGAAGCTGTTATCAACTTCCCTTTGGTGTGCTTGCTTTGAAAATAAGATGGCATCTAAGACTTAGAGCGAATTACACTCTACAGTAAAATAATGGTGTAGGGAGTGGCATATTTTGATTTTGTTATTTGTAATATCGAGGACGGGGGTAACTGAAGCTGTTTGAAATAATATCAGCCCCTGGAAAATGGAGTATTACACCTTGGCACTTCACTGTTTTATTTGATCTTCATAATCATCATCTGAGAGAGGTGAAAACAGGAGGCCAGGAAAAGTAGTTACTTTCCTAAGGGCACGAGACAGTGTTAGCCTCTACAGGCTAACATGGTTGTTATTATTAGAATTTCATATCTAAGTGAGAACTTCCTTGTGGCCAAAGCAAAAAGAGAAACACATGATTCTTATGAACCCAAAAGATGGGAGCATAGAATTCCTCAGGAAAGCTGAATTCTAAAAGAAATTTCTGGAGACATTTTTATATATGGGATTATGGTAACAAAGTTTATAGTATAGCTAAAATTTTAGCAGCAAAGATTATAATAGATTTCAGTGTGCTTTTTCTAATAACAAATTTGAAGAAAAAATCAACTAAGCCTAGGGTGTTAAGATTAAACCTCAATTCGCTGAAGCCTGTTCAGTGTGGGTTCACGGTCATTTGTTCAAGTTATAGATGTCAGTGGTCCCGCTTGATTCAGGGCTAGAGTTCAGGACATCCAGAGGAATGGATGACTCAGAATCCCTTCAGGAAACTTCTGTTAGTAGGTGTCTTTCCCCTGACACGGACAGTTTGAAACTGTAGGTTATGACAAGGGCTTGGAGGGTTGATATCGGATGGTACGTCCATGAGGATGTGCTAGGGTCTGGTGCAGTAACAACAGCCCACAGATCTCAGTGGTCCAAAACAACAGAGTATTCTGTTCACACCCAGGCTACCACAGGTTCATGTAACGCTCGGATACTCCTCACGACTCCGGGCCTGCCACGGCTCCATCTTCCAATAGCAGCAGCGCCATCTGGAACGCGCAGCTTCGGCAGGCAGGCAGGCAGGGGAAGAGAGAGCACGGAATATCGTACTCCAGCTCTTAAGTGCTTCTGTCTGGAAGGAACACATCGCTTCCACTCACATCCCATTGGGCAAAACAAGTCCCTTGGCCATGCCTGAGTTCTTCTGAGTAGGAAATACACATCTGCGTATAGAAGAGAACCAGAGGAGGGAACATTATAGAGTCAACGCCAGATGAGGGGAGAAAGGCAGTTCAAACCAAGCAAATGCGATGGGAAAGTCAGGCATACCAGGTAGGGTGGGACTGAGCCACAGGGCCAGTGGGGCTGCTGCTTTGGCTGGTGTACCATACTTAAGGAGCACGGGGCGGGAACGGCTGGGTTGGTACCGGGTCCGCGCAAAGTCTGTAAATGCCATTGTCACTGGTGTGCCCTCTACTCTGCAGGCCAGAGGGACTCTGCAGGTGCTCCCGGGAGGTGGGACTGGCCCAGTTTTCTATGGCTCAGCTCAAGGGAGAAGCAGAACCAGTTATCTCTGCATTTCAGTGATTGAACCCCAGACCTTGAAACAAAAGAAATGTTTGTTTCGTATTGAAACGAACTCCCTGTAACATTCTCTGCATTGTTAACTTATGAGGGTGCTTCCCTCCTCTTATTGTGATTCAGAATGAAAACCAGGCACACTTTGCCTTCTCCAAACAGTGACTAATGGCGGGGCTGCGCCAGGCAGGCCCAGCGTATTTTTCACTCTGCTCCGGGCTTCCTACCAAGTTCTCTCACAGTGGCCGGGCCACAGCCGTTAGGGATGACTGTGCCTAGCACTTCCTACCTCATCATCCATCTCCGGAGCACCCCTCTCCAGCCACCTCCTTTTTAATAGGTTTAATTATTACTTCCCCTACTTCATGGTACAATTAATCTTCCCCACTGCCTCAGGATTTACAGCCGTACAGGCCCCGGGAATTTCCGAGCTGTTCACCTGCAGTCTTGGTTTTAACTCTCTGAGGGAAGTAGGAAGTGGGGCCATGTATGAAGGCAGTGAAATAAGTGTGGGCTCCAGTGGACTCCGGGCTGGCTTCTTGTCACTGTCATTCAGCACACGCCCTTGGGATGGTGGCAAGAGGGGGTGACAGAGGAACTAAACTGTGCCTCTGTTCAGCCTAAGGAGAGCCTTGGGGGCCAGGGGTTGAGCAAATAGGGCCTCTCTGTTTCTCTTTCAGCAGCATTGTATTTCCTGCAAGTTTGGTTGTCAGATGAATGAATTCTGAGGATCTAACGCACAAGGCGGTGGCTGTAGTTAGTCATATCTATTGTAGCTAAGAGAATAATAGATCTTTAGGTATTCACACCGCAAAAAAAGGTGATGGATGTGTTAATTAACTTGATTGTGGTAATCATTTCACAGTGAATACGCATATCAAATCATCACATTCTATCCTTTAAATATATACAGTTTTGTCAATTATACCTCAGGAAAGCGGGGTTAGAAAAAGACAGTTTTCAGTGGAGTCTGTCTGTGGGAGGGAGAGGTGGCGTATGAGGGATTTCCTCAACCTTATTATAGTGGGCTCCTCAGAACTGAAACAGAAGGGGAGGGCAGTTGGCACCTGGGACAGAAGTGCCACTGAACTCAGTGTCACAGAAGACATCCCCAATTGCTGCTGAAGCAAAAGAAGATAACAGGCCCTTAACTTCACTTACCCTTTGGAGGAACAGGAAGAGCCTGGTGGGTTGCATAGAAAAGGTAGACAGATGTAATTAAGATAAATGATGGCGGAAGAGACTCGTGGTGGCCCAAGTCCCCACGAATGATTACATCTGCCTACTCCTCCTGCATTCCTACACCTCTTAGGATTTCCTGTTCTCTGATGTACACCTCTCTGCTTTAGATACGGATTTAGCCAGACCAGCAATTTGTTCTTTTATAGCTGCCACAAGATTGGTTTGCCACAACAGAATCCTAACATTAATGTAGAACGAGTGGGTCCAAAATCATGACCGCCTTTCACTGGAAGGCATTCCAGCTTCATTCCAGAAGGGCAACGGGTGAGAGAACACAGACTCCTGAGTCAGAAGAACCTAAGTCCCAGTATCAGGCCTGTCACTTGGAGCTCTACAGGCCCAAGTGAGTTCTTGAAACTTCTCTGAGACCACAATAGTGACCTCACAGGTTTGTTTTGAAGCATGAAGGAGATTGTCAAGTAGAGGGCCAGGCACTGGTTTTCAGAAGAGCTTACCTACCAGGAACATGCTTGTGGCTAAAATCACCTGAGAAGTTAATTTCGAAATTAAGTGCATGTAAAGATTTCTGTACCTTTGCTGTCCTCCAATGGCAAAAATAATGGGCTGGTCTCCAGGCTCATAAATAGTAACCTGAAAATGAGATAAAACATCCAGTTGGTTGCATTTCCAACACAGAGCACTTTGCTCTCGTGCCTTCGGTTCCAGCCATCTGTTTACTAGGCAGCTCTGTCCCCTCCTCCCCACTCCAAGCCTGGGGACATTTTAGGTACACTGTGGGTAAACTCTGTGTGGAGGCTTGAGAGGGAGAGGATTCAGGGAGCCAAATGAGCTGGAATAATGGGTGCCGATCTTTTGAAATTCAAGGTAAAACTCAATATTGTGAGCATAAATAAATCACAGCGGCAAGACAAGGCACTGTGTTTTCTCAGTCCTCTCAGCCCAGAGAAGGGATATGGAGGCTGGTATACCCATACACGCTGGTGACCAGCTGATTTCTTTCTCGCGAGGTCCCAAAGACAGAAAAAATGAACTTGAATATCCACATCAGGACTTAGCTATGGGGAAGTTTCCTGACCCAAAAGGAACTACAGAAGGATGTGCCAGCACGGATCTCTCTGAACGTCTTGATTACTTGGCTTATCTTTCTGTTATGGAACTTGTCACACCCCCACACACACTCCCACACATGGTAGAGGGGATGGTATAATGAACCCCCACGTACCCATAGCCCAGTTATCACCATTTTGCTAATCTGCTTTCATCTATTTTCATAAATGCACCCACACCCACCCACCCACACATGCTCACTTCTCTCCCCTCCTGGAGTGTTTTTAAAGCATACCACAGCCACTATGTCGTCTCATCTGTGAATACTTCTAGATGTATTTCTAACAGAGGAGAACTTCTTAGCACAGCTGCTGTCCCATGTACCCCCCCTCCCACCCAGGAGACTGATAACAGTTCCTTTATGCCTCCTGTTTGGAAGCAGATGGGCTGGTACAGCTGAGGGCCCGTGCACCTAGAGTCCCTCCCTCCAGTCTGCCATGGCCTCACTTCCTCTCACTGGGCCTGGGTCACGTCACTCATAACGTCAGCCTGAGGGAGAGCCTCTTCCGGCTCCCCCAGCTCACCATTTCCCTTGAGAATAGCTGGGGCTTTAGCTAGGCTGCGACAGATCCCACCCCGCTGGAAAGCAGTGGGAGAGAACAGATGAGCTCTTAAAGCCCCACTTGGATCACACACTATTCATAAGTAGAGCAATCATATTTTCAGTAAGTGAGAGGAGCACCTCCATTGTTTGTGGAGGCAGGCTGAGGCCCTGCTTCCAGAGAATTCACAAGAGAAAAGGCAGCCAGATGGAAGTCACTGCTGAAATGCTAAATGTTCTAACCGCAGTAGAAATTCTGCTTAGCTCATCCCATACCCCTTGGTCTTAGCTGGTCATGGCTAATCATACAAAGCAGACTGTATTGAGCATTTACTATGTCCCAGGCCCTTGTGCTGGCTTGTCTTAAGTATCATCTCCTGGGGCCTCCCAACAGCTTTTGAAGTAAGTATTCTTAATCCCAGGCAGTGACCATTCCTGATGCCAAGGCAGAGGCCTACCGTGGTGATGTATAAATCCATACGCATGTGTCCTTTCTCCACGTGCCCTTGTAGGAACGCGGCTTTGTGAGGATCTTCTGCCCCACTAATCTTCATTTAATCCCCCTCCCCTGCAGCACGTTGTCACCTAGCACACCCCTGCTGACAGGCTCTCTGTAAGTCTTCATCTGAGTGACGGCCCTGGAAAATCAAGCTGTGGTCTCGAAAGGGAAGGAGGATCTGCAGATTATCTCCTCAGCATGTGCAGTCACTCTGCTGGCAGTTCTCAGGGCAGCTTTTATGTTGCCTCAACAAAGAGAACGGCTGCCAAGAGTGTGTAATGTTCTGTTCAGAATTCTCCAGGCTGGCAGAGGCTGCGACAGTAGAGACACAGGGCAAGATGAAAAAGTTCCCATTTCAGCCAGGCCCATCGCCTCTTACCCTCACCCATGTCCAGAAGTCTGTTTTTGAGAATCTTCCGATGATTCTCTATAGAGCCTTGGAAGTGGCAGACGAGGAAGAAGGGGAGGAGGAAGGGGAGTGCGCAGGCGAGCTGGCTGGGGGTCAGATCATTTTGCCATCACCAGCAGGCAGTTTCTTTCACAACTCATTGAACCCTGGGTAGCCATTATCATCCCAACTGCTCCCTATTAACTAGGCCAGACTCTTGAGGCCATGCGAGGAAACAGAGAATTCCTTTCCTTTCTGTCTCTGTCTAAATACCGCCGGTACTGCGTTCAGACAGCACGCTGCAGGTCACAAAGCTTATTGATACACACTCTTATGATTCTCATACCATTTCTCTGAGATGGTGTAACCTGACCTAAATAAGAAAACAAAAATACCAAAAAGTTTTTAGTTAGGAAAGAAAGGGAAAGGAAGGGAGGGAGGGAGGGAGGGAGGAAGGAAGGAAGGAAGGAAGGAAGGAAGGAAGGAAGGAAGGAAGGAAGGAGGAAGGAGGAAGGAAGGTTGGTTCAGAGACATCAGTTGACTATTTCAAAGGTACCCAGCCAAATAAGATGGGAGCCATTCCCATTGTGCTCTAAAACACAACTGCTGACTTCAAGTTCTGTGCCTTTTCCATGGTCATGTGCCTTCCAGACACTTAGCCAATTTCCTGGAGGATGGTGTATGGGGGGACTAGCAAGGGAGACCTGTGTCCTTGGTGGCAGGGAGCATGCAAAACACTCAAGCTTCCTCCATTGCCTCCATTGCCTTCTCTGAAGGGCTCACATGGCTTAACATCTTAACATCATCTTGGAAACCTACTAATGATCATATTGGCTTTAAAAACCATTGCAAAGAAATCTAAAAGCTGTGGGGGAGGGGAGGGATCAATGCAAAGGCTTTGCTGTGGGAGCAAGTGCTCAGGGAAATGTGGGCACCCCTGCTGCCCTCCCCAGCTCTGACTCTGTTCCCACCCACGGACTCTTGTCTGGGCAGATATTTTCACTCTCATTTCAGAAACGCAGAAGCTGGGGACAGAGGGAGCAAATGATTCATATCCTTGAAGAATTCCCGGCAATTTGAAATCTAAAAAATTTTCTTTTTATGTAAAGGCAGTTTAGGGATACAGGCCAAAATCAGGTCTTTAGAACTGAAATGTTTGTCACTAAGAATTTTTCACCACTAATGGGGTTCTAGGTGATGCTAAGGTATTGCCTCTTGGTTAGCTTAGAGTTTCTAACCTTGAGACAGGTTCTGAAAAACTTGATCCTTCCAGCAAGGATACCAGTGACATCTCCAACCCAGGGAATGACCTGACCCAATCCCCAGGAGTATTACTTTGCTCGATGGATCAGAGCTTTAAAAATACTTTCAGTAATTTTTAAGCCAAGTGTTATGCATTCATCATAGGAAAAAAAAAAACACTTAAAATACAGGTAAGCAAAATGAAAAAATACCTGCAATTTCACCACCCAGATTATTACTGTTAACATTTAAATAAATTCTATGCTGTATGTGTACATACAAATGTAAGCATGCATGTACACATTAATGTTTTTATTAAAATGTACTGTTTTGTGGCCATATATTCCATTAACATTGTAATTTTTCCATGTCGTTATATAATCTTCTACTTCACCATTTTCTTTTAAATTTTATTTTGGAGAGAGTGAATGGGGGAGAGGGGCAGAGAGAGAGAGAATGAGAATCTTAAGCAGGCTCCACGCTCAGGGAAGAGCCCACCATGGGGCTTGATCCCACAACCCTGGGATCATGACCTGAGCCAAAATCAAGAGTCAGACAGACAAGGAGAGCCACCCAGGTGCCCCACCATTTTTTTTTTTTAATTAAGTTTCATTTGTTCTAGGGCAAACTCAAAAGGGTTTTTTCCTACTTCACCATTAAAAAAAAATTTTTTAATGTTTATTTTTGAGAGAGAGAGAGAGAGAGAGAGAGAGAGAGAGAGAACGAATGGGGGAGGGGCAGAGAGAGAGGGAAACACAGAATCCAACTCAGGGTCCAGGCTCTGAGCTGTCAGTATGGAGCCCAACGCAGGGCTCAAACCCACAAACTTCAAGATCATGACCTGAGCTGAAGTCGGACACTTAACTGATAAGCCACCCAGGCACCCCCCCCACCTCCTTCACCATCTTTAATGGAACTATGTTATTCCATTATATAGAAGACCATGATTTACTGAGTTTTTTTTTTCCTAATAAAATTTATTGTCAAGTTAGCTAACATACATTATGTACAATGTGCTCTTGGTTTGGGGGATAGATTGGGTTATTTTTAAATTGTGAAATATTTTACACTCATAAGAAAATGCACAGACTAATTAACCATAGTTTGTTTAATCTCTACCACCTTGAGGATTTCCTTTCCAGGAAGCCTATTTTCAGCCTAATTTCAGTTACTAATATTTGAATTTCAGTCTGCAGTTTATAGTGCCCTTGCACATACATTATTTCATTTGATCCTTACCACTGGCCTCTAAGATTGGCATCGAGATTATTATTTTCCTCACTTTATAGATGAACTATGAAAAGTCCAGAGAGGCTAAATGATTTATCCAGTATCCTGAGTCTAGTTAACATCAAAGAGCTGGCTGGGCCCAGGGGTACACGCAACTCCTATGGAGGGACAGACCTCTACCCCAGGCAGGAGAGGACGTTGGCCAGAAGGGCAGCCCTCATGCGCTCCTCTCTCCCCATCTCGCCTCAGCGTTTCTGATGTGTGCTGACATTATTTGTTTCCTGACTGTCCCCCTTATACACCCTGTGTGCTCTCTGAGGGCAGCCTTGTGTCTGGTTTCACTGTCTGCCCCCTCTGCCTACCACAAGGCTTAGCACGCAGTAAATCCCGGCCCAGCGCATGAGCGAGTGAATGAAATGTGTCACAGAGATAAGCAAATTGTGGGGGCTGCATTTTGACAACTTTCTTTCTCGGCGTGTCTATTTTCAGTTCAGATGTTTAACAAGAACCCAGCTTGGTGTTTTTGTGTTTTTGTACTTCTGCAGGTTTAGGTCGTCACTGAAAAAGTCACACACTAAGTCGTGGAAGAGTGTGTTCAAAGCCAAGGGCAAGGAGAAACCTGTTTGTGTACTAGATTCTCTCCATCTTTTCCAGTGCCCCCCCCCCCCCCCCCCCCCCCCCCCCCCCCCCCGCCACCACCACCTCACCCCAGGCCCCACTGGGATGAACCAGGCTCTGCTTAAAGGGGCCTGCCAAGTTACTTTGATGATATCCCTCCTTTGGACTACTTTATATTTTTTATATTGATGATCTATCCCATTTTGAACTGCTTGTAGAAACAATAGTTTAGCAGCTATAGCATAGTTTATGAGGGTTGTTTAAAGTGCTGTTATTATCGACTGTAAAAGCTATAGACAGAATTACAAGAAATTTTGGAACAAAAAAATCATTCAAATGCCATCACCTCACAAGGCGACAGTTTCCATTTTTGCATAATCCCCTCAAGGTCCTGTCCATGTGCGCACATTTATTTTCCTAGATGTTGTCACAGGGAGCGTGCGGCATTGTTTTCTGCTTTTTCCACTTATTAGCGGAAGAACCTTTTCCCCCCATTTTTCTACATAGACTTCATAATTATCTTTTAATGACTGCATAATCCTCTGTCGAGTTGATATACCAAAATGTACTTCCACAGCCCCCCAGTGTTGGCTGTTTCAGATGTTTCTGATTTCCCACTAATCTATAAATGCTGTAGTGAAGATTGTTATGTGAATAGCTTTTGCATTTGTCAAGTGATTTCCTGTGAATATATTCCCCAGAGTAGGATTGCGGGGTCTGAGCAGGACCGTGTTTGTGGCTCTTGTCATCGCGCTCCTGTACGGTCTTTTCTCCTTGATGTCCAGCCAGTGATGTGTTTACCAATTTCGGGGCAACCTCCTCAGTATAGGGTGGTTCCTAAGTTTTTTGTTTGCTAATTAAGTTGAAGGAAAATGGTATTGCAGGATGGCTTTATTTTGCATTTCTTTGATTATTAAAAGAAATTAGCATTTTCCCCTGTGGTTACTCTTTGTATTTCTTGGATGTGAGTTGTCTGCTCACACTTACTGTTCTTTGCCTGTTTCAGTAAATTGGGGTTTTGATTTTTTTTTAATCAAACCAAGTGAAATCTTTATACACAATAGCTACTGGGTTTTGTCATGTACGTTTCACATATATTCCAGCATTGTGTTTGCCTTTAAATTTTAGATATTTATTTCAGTACAAAACTTCTTAATTTTGCAATCAAATGTGTCCTTTTTGTTTGTTATTTTGGTTTTCGGTTTTGTTTTCCTGTTGCTTCAAAGCTTAGAAAGCTATCTCCTCTCTGGAGAGCTGATAAATATTTAATGCTACCTTCTGTTACTTTAAATTCTCTAATTCATCTGCATTGTATTTGAGTATAAATTGAGTTGCGAATGACATTTTTTCCCCCAAATTGCTCATCAGTTATTCTAACCTCTTTCTATTCCTTTATTCTCTTTCTCAGGAATCATACACCAGATGAAAGGCGATTATGATACTGCACTGAAACTCCACAAGACCCACCTGTGCATCGCCCAGGAGCTGAGTGACTATGCTGCCCAGGGCCGTGCCTATGGGAACATGGGTAATGCCTACAGTGCTCTGGGCATGTACGACCAGGCTGTCAAGTACCACCGGCAGGAGCTGCAGATCTCCATGGAAGTGAATGACCGTGCCTCCCAGGCATCCACACACGGGAACCTGGCTGTGGCTTACCAGGCCCTGGGTGCCCATGACCGGGCCCTGCAACATTATCAGAACCACCTGAACATTGCTCGGGAGCTTCGTGACATCCAGAGCGAAGCCCGGGCCCTCAGCAACCTGGGCAACTTCCACTGCTCTCGGGGGGAGTATGTCCAGGCCGCCCCCTATTATGAACAGTACCTGCGTCTCACTCCTGACCTTCAAGACATGGAAGGAGAAGGGAAGGTCTGCCACAATCTCGGCTATGCCCATTACTGCCTTGGAAATTACCAGGAGGCAGTAAAGTACTATGAGCAGGATCTGGCGCTGGCCAAAGACCTTCACGACAAATTGAGCCAGGCGAAAGCTTACTGCAACTTGGGCCTAGCCTTCAAGGCTCTGCTGAACTTCAGCAAAGCTGAAGAGTGTCAAAAGTACCTACTGTCCCTCGCCCAGTCCCTGAATAATTCCCAGGCTAAATTTCGAGCCCTAGGGAACCTGGGTGATATATTCATCTGTAAAAAAGATATAAACGGTGCAATAAAATTCTATGAGCAGCAGCTGGGCTTAGCTCACCACGTAAAGGACAGAAGACTGGAAGCCAGTGCGTATGCAGCACTGGGCACGGCGTACCGCATGATCCAGAAATACGACAAGGCCTTGGGTTATCACACGCAGGAACTAGAGGTCTATCAGGAGCTGAGCGATTTGCCGGGGGAGTGCAGAGCTCACGGGCACCTGGCTGCTGTCTACATGGCCCTGGGGAAATACACAATGGCGTTCAAGTGTTACGAAGAGCAGCTGGATCTAGGGCAGAAGCTGAAGGACCCCAGTCTGGAAGCCCAGGTCTATGGCAACATGGGCATCACAAAGATGAACATGAATGTGATGGAAGAAGCCATCGGCTACTTCGAGCAGCAGCTGGCCATGCTGCAGCAGCTAAGTGGAAATGAGTCTGTGCTCGACAGGGGCCGGGCCTACGGCAACCTGGGAGATTGCTACGAGGCCCTGGGTGACTATGAGGAAGCTATCAAGTACTACGAGCAGTATCTGTCTGTTGCCCAGAGTCTTAATCGCATGCAAGACCAAGCCAAGGCTTACCGGGGGCTAGGAAATGGACACAGGTAAAAATGACAGGGGACGAATGTGGTCGATGACACGCACAAAGAGCATCTGTGGCAGTAATGGCAACTTAAGTCTGCATGACAGCTTGTTAACTACAAAGCATTTTCATACGTGTCTTATTTGGCTCCTGCGATAATTTTGTGAATGTAGCAGGGATGTTATTACCCTTATGTTACGGAGGAAGAAACTAAGGCCCAGAGAGGTTGAGTCAACGTCCAAGATTGCACAGCTTAGAAAGGACGACCCGGAGTCGAACCCAGGGCTCTCTGACCCAAAATGCAGTGCTTTTTTGACTGCATTCATAGCGGGATAAAAGGGATAATGGGAACAGGAAAGGTGAATGCATCCATTCAACTGACGTTTACCGAAGGCCTCTCACATTATACGAATTTGTGTTTATTAACATAACATCTATCCCCACCAATTACTAGGACTCCCACTTTATTGCTTTTAGGGAAAGCCATCTGAGGATGGCAGGAGTGAGTAAACATATGCTATCATCATCATGCCAGGCACCTCGCAGTGATATCTTGCTTAATATTTATGGCAGTCCTGTATTACTCTACACTTACTGTGATCTGCTTTGGGATGTGGGATTTACTATCATCCAGAAACGGAGGCTCGGGGAAAGGAATTCATGTGCCCCACACAACTGGCTTGGTCTGCTGCCAACATCCATGCTCTTCCCAGCCTTATCATGTCATCTCTTAGCAGCACAAAAAAGACACACTGTTGGCCAAGGTGATGCTTTCCTTCTGAATGTGGGGAACCCAAGAAGGTGTCTGTGTCTGCAGAATTTACGGCCCTTCCAGATCAGCAGGGGATTAGGGCTCCTGGAGTGGAGGAAGGGCAAGGGTCAAACTAAATCATCACCCACAGAATGCTCTGAGGAGCTCAGGGTGAAAGATTTATAGCCATTGTAAAGTGATTTCAAAAACATAGTCTAAGCGGTAGTGGAAATTGGGAGGCCCAAAGAACCAAACAGTTCACTTGCTATCATTGTGCCTATTAATATATTTTATGTTTCCTCTGGGGTGTATATCCCATTGAATCTCAAGCTCTTGGGAAGGTCACTAAGAGATGACTTTTGAATTGCTTTCCAGATTATGAAATTCCCCTGTATCTCACTCTAAGGGCACATGATAGATTCTAGCTAGAAGAGGAGTTAAGAGCTTCTATAGTAAGTGACAGTGACAAATGCTTTTCATTTTCTCAGGGGCTTTAGCATGTCTGCACCTGCACAAAATAATATCATTGCTTTTCTGTCTACATCCCCACAGGGCAATGGGGAGCTTGCAGCAGGCCCTCGTGTGCTTTGAAAAGAGGCTCGTGGTCGCCCATGAGCTCGGGGAGGCCTTTAATAAAGCCCAGGCCTATGGAGAGCTGGGAAGTCTGCACAGCCAATTAGGGAATTACGAACAAGCCATTTCCTGCCTGGAACGCCAACTGAACATTGCTAGAGAGATGAAAGATCGAGCGCTGGAAAGTGACGCGGCCTGTGGCCTCGGTGGCGTTTACCAGCAGATGGGGGAGTATGATACAGCCCTGCAGTACCACCAGCTTGACCTGCAGATAGCAGAGGAAACCAATAACCCCACGTGCCAGGGGCGAGCCTACGGGAACCTGGGCCTGACATACGAATCCCTGGGCACCTTCGAGAGGGCTGTGGTCTATCAAGAACAGCACTTGAGCATCGCGGCACAGATGAACGACCTGGTGGCCAAGACGGTGTCCTATAGCAGCCTTGGAAGGACCCATCATGCCTTGCAGAACTATTCCCAGGCAGTAATGTACTTACAGGAAGGTGAGTGAAAAGGTCTGCGGTGGCCTCTCGGTGTACTCTGAGATCGAGTTCAGAGTCTACTCGGAAGGAAGGGTACACAGTTTGAGTGACCGCCTCTGCTTGGAGTGAGGAGCTCAGAGGCCGTATCATTAGTTCAACCCCAAACCGCGGTGCCCCCCCCCCCCCCCGTGTTCCTTAACAGCACAAAGGCGTTCCATTGCCCAGAACATGTTACCCGGGTTGTGTAACACTGGTAGCCAGCTGCCCAAGGAGCTGATGCCCTCTCTGCTCTTCAGAGCCCTTGCCCTTGAGAGCAAACAACACTTTCCCATATAAGAGGAATCGTGTAAGATTTAGTCATGTGAAATTTAAGGGCCTGAATCCTAGGAAAACACCCACCTGTTGCAAGCCCTGTTGTCCTTCTAGAAAAGACGTAAACTGTAACAAAACTGTATAGAAGTCAATTTTGATGTGGCAGCTGAGATCTAATCCAGTCTGAGGGTCACTCCAGCAGTTGGCCAGGCTTCCTTCCCAGTGTATATTGTCCACAGTGCTTGAGCTGGTGCTGTGGCAGCCTTGTGCCTGGCACAAGTGACAGAAAGTGATTGCCCCTGCCACGACCTTCTCTTCCTCCTCCTTCCCTTCCCCCTCCACCACTCCCAACCCCCACCCCCGCCTCTGCGGCTGTCAGTTTCCACGAGGCTACTACTCGGGAAAGCACTTCCCCTCACACGGGCACATAACATCTTCCCATCCTGGGCGGGAAAAATGGCAGATACGATGTTCTTGGCTCACTAGTCAAAGGAAATAGTTGCCGACTTGAAGTAAAAACTCTCATTTATAGTTTCTAGGGCTCTTCGCATATATAGTCTCTTTAATCGGATTTAATTCTCACAGTAGCCTTGGGAGGTGTGTCTTTATTCCCATTCACAGCCAAATGACCTGAGGCTCAGAGAGTCCAGTGGCTTGGTCCTGACCATACGGTCAGTCTGGGGTATAATGGGGCCCAGCCCAAGGTTTCTAAGCCCAGGAACTACACAAGACCCTGTGTGGAGTTGTTTCTAACCTCCCAAGCCTCCTTGGGGAGGCTGGAGCAGTCAGATATTCCCCCTTACTCCTGAGCCCCAGCTGGGAAGCCAGGAGCGAGGGAAGCAGGAAGCAAAGTGGAGAATGGGCCAGGAGCTGACGGTTTGCTGTCATCCTCTGCGCAGACCAGGGATTGCTCTGGCCTGCAGGCTGAGAGGTTACCGAGAGGCTGGGAGCCACTTCCCAGACCTTCTCTGGCTCCCACTCAATGGCAGCTCTGCCTCAATGCATTAAATATGAGAGTTGGCTTTTGGTTTCCCGAAACTTGACTGTGGTAAAATTCCAACAGACTGGGGGCGATTTTCAGTTGAATTTGGGAAACCTATTAAATTCAGACCCAGCGTATGACAACCTCTCAGCTGTGTTCTTTTGTACTTCCTGAAATATTGTTTCCATAAAGCAGCTGCTTTTGCCCAAGACCTTGTAACATAATTCTATATTTATGGAAAACTCTCAATTTCATTTTTATTGTTTCTTGTAATTTTAAGTCTTGCAGAGATCTAAATTCTTATTGTGGCATCTCCCTGATGTCTGTTCCTTGGCTGTGCTCCACCAGAGAGCCTGGTGTGTCCCCTGAGCCAAGTTAGATGCCTCTTCTCATGAGCTGTTACAGGTGCGGACACCTGGGAGGCCCTTTCTGAGAGCTGAGTCACGTCTGCAGCATCTTGCACTGGGGGAACGGTTCAGTCAGAGACCACCTTGGCACTGCCTCCCTCTCTGGCTTTCGGAGAGGGCTGTGAGTCAGCGTCACCTTGCCCAGTGCACCAGAACCTCCCGGGTGGGGCCTGCTCTGAGATTTCTGTATAAGTGCTCCAGGTGATTTGTATAGACATCCCCAGTTAAAGCCACTGGTCTTGTCCAGCTTTCTCTCTTTTTGCAAATGAAGAAAGAAGCCTAGAGCAATTCAGTGACCTGCACAGAGTTACATGCAGCTAGTTCCTAGCAAACCAGACTTCAGGGATGCTGGACGGGTGGGTTAGATTCCTAAGAGGCAGAGGCAGATAGGAACAGGCAGGACAGGTGCTATGTCTGCCTAGTAGTGGCTTTTAGTTCTTCATTGTTGAACCTGACTTTGGGCTGGAGTGTGTCCGACATGAGGAGATCCAGCGGGGAAAAAAGTCCTTGCTCACACAGAACTTTCTAGGGAGGCTAGCTACCTCAATGAATTTTACTTCCGACTCATAGACCCAGATCTAGCAGGGATAGTCATATTGAAGAATGAATATGGTCAGCATGTTGAAGATTAAAACAACCAGTGTTCCCCTGGTTGTCACCAAGAACCATCTTCTTCCATCTGTGTTCCTATTCTAGGAAGTATTTTAAAATGTGAATAATTTCCAAGTATTATTTTTGTTACCCAGTGACATGATTTAAACGTAATGTGGTGTTTCTAAGTTTTCTGAGCTATGTGCATTTTGAAATGCATACATTTTATGAGCGGGAACCTGAATATCACTTCTGTTATCATCTCAGCTGACTCCGTTCCTTTTCAAAAGTCAGAAATTGCATGGGCCCAGCATGCTCAGAGGCAGGCTCCCATGCACTCTAAATTAGATTCAAAAAAGGAAGTCCTTCCTTTGTGTGTATAGCTATAGTGTGGGAGCCTTCATGGTGTCTTCTGCACAAGGGAACTCCTGCGTACAGAGGGCCAAATCATGAGGACAAAGCCATCCTGAGAACCACTGAGTGGCCAGTACAATAAATGGTTGCCCTCAGATTTGGCTCCCACAAAGCCCTGGAGGTGGCTGGTGTCCTAGAAGCCAGAAGCTTGCTGTAGGTAAGTGACCCAAGCTGCAGGTGTCCCTCTGAAGGCCATTAGAATGAGGACAGTCTCATTTAAGGCTTTCAACTCATAATAGCACTTGTTCTACAACCCTGCTGGGGCACATCAAAGTCTCAGCCTTAAAGGAAAAACAGATTGGACATGAAATGCATCAGCGGCATCAGTAACAGAAGGCAGGGTCAGACTGTGTGAGCATTCTGCTTTGGGGAGAACATCAGATGTGTCTCCCATAAACACTGACTGGATGCTATGTACGTGAGATAGGAAGAAGTATTAGCTTGGCTTCTGCACTTGACTCTGGAACTGTCAGGAAAAAGCCTTTGCCTGCCAAAGAATTAAGTTAGATAAATTTATAGGCCAGGAGTTTTCATTTGCAAAGCTGGGGATTTCACATCTGGGAGGGGGCCAGGTTAGGTTCATTCATTTCACTGTTTCTGCCTGCCCTGCAAATCTGTTTCCTGCTGAGACCCATCACCTGAGCTCTTGCCGGGGCATCTTGGAGTGTCCTGGAAAGGTCGCTACCAACACAGAATCTGAAGAGAATGCTTACTCTGCCTTGGCTGATTGTACTTTTGTCCTGCCATTTATTTAGCTGTGTTGTTAGCATTCTTTATATCCACCTGAGGTAGAATGCCCTGCCAGGACTCCTTGGCAGGGTGGAATTGTCTTTTATGTGTCCTTAAAATTTCTCTGATTTCAGGTTTAAGGTTAGCTGAGCAACTGGGCCGAAGAGAAGATGAAGCCAAAATTCGCCACGGTCTTGGTCTGTCCCTTTGGGCTAGTGGGAATCTGGAGGAAGCCCAACACCAGGTGAGCGGAGGAACACCTGTCCCAGGTGGATTTTGTTTCCAGAAGCACAGAAGACCTTGGGATTACTGTCCTGGTAGTGATGACATTTGCTGGAAGGTGCTATAACCTCTACCCTTGGGTCAGTGTACAGGATCTCCGGCCCAGAAGTGTTGAACCATAGTGAAGATTCTTACTCACTTGTATGATAGATTTCTCAATGATTTCTTTGGAATTCCTATATTATGTGCTACTGTTCCTCATTAAACCGTAATATGAAATTACATGCATTTTATGACAGAAGTAATTCAGGAATTCGTGCCTTGGCATCCTAGAATGTTATGGTATTTTACTTTACTTTTTAAACTATTTTTTTAATTTTTTTATGTTTATTTATTTATGACAGAGAGAGACAGAGCATGAGAGGGGGAGGGGCAGAGAGAGAGGGAGACACAGAATCCGAAGCAGGCTCCAGGCTCCGAGCTATCAGCACAGAGCCCGATGTGGGGCTTGAACTCACAGACCGTGAGATCACGACCTGAGCCGAAGTCGGACGCTCAACCGACTGAGCCACCCAGGCGCCCCTTTACTTTTTAAACTATTAAAGGCAGTTTAAAGAATTAACTATTTCCTTGTTTTAAAAATTAAAACTTATATTGCTATAGCGATTTTCAATTTTTCAAGTACAGTCACTCACTGAATTTATTCTTCACATAACCCTGTGAGGTAAAATGACGACCATCCCGTTTATAGAAAAGAATCTGAGGCTCCAGATCTTGCCCAAAGTCACATAATTAATTAGTGGTAGAGTTGGGGATACTAAGTCTAAGTCTCTTAGTCTTGGAATTCTTTCCATTAAAAAAAATTGTTTTAATGTTTATTTTTTAGAAGGGGGGGAACCACGAGTGGGGGAGGGGCAAAGAGAGTGGGGGAGACACAGAATCCAAAGCAGGCTCGAGGCTCTGAGCTCCCAGCACAGAGCCTGACGTAGGGCTCGAACTCTAGCCGCGAGATCATGACCTGAGCCAAATTCTTTCCATTTTTTAAATTTGCATGAACTTAAAATTCTATGCTGTTTCCAGCATATAAATATTAGAGAAAAGTCTTGAGGCACCTGGGTGGCTCAGTCACTTGAGTGTCTGACTTTGGCTCAGGTCATGATCTCACAGTTAATGAGTTCCAGTCCTGCATCAGGCTCTGTGCTGACAGCTCAGAGCCTGGAGCCTGCTTCGGATTCTGTGTCTTCCTCTCTCTCTGCTCCTCCCCCACTTGCACTCTGTCTCTCTCTCTCTCTCTCTCTCTCTCTCTCTCAAAGAAATAAACATTAAAAAGAGAGAAAAGTCTTGTAGTCTCATTGGTGGAGAAACCACTTAAAGCAGCAGGACGGTGTCTTTTTTTTTTTTTAAGTTTTTTATTTATTGAGAGAGAGAGAGTGAGCGAGCACGTGCATGCAGAGGGGCAGAGAGAAAGAGGGAGACGCAGAATCCCAGGCAGGCTCCATGCCGACAGCACAGAGCCTGATGTGGGGCTTGATTTCATGAACCATGAGCGGAAATCAAGAGCCAGCTGCTTAACCGACTGAACCACCCAGGCGCCCCAGCAGGATGGTGTCTTTTTAGGAGCGTCAAGCATCTGGTCCTGCGGGTGTCCCTGTGATCGGGTGTGGCTCCGGAGGTGTTTGTCCAGGGAGGACCTGACCCTGGTCACTGTTGTGGAGGGTGGTGTTTGATTCGGCTGAACTGCCAGCAAAAAGCTGCCCTCTTCCTGAAAGTGTGGCTGCCTAAGCTCATTTCCCCCAGCCTCGGCCATTTCCAGCCTGCCTGCTCCCCACTTGTTCTCATTCCAGTCCTTGGGCTCCCTGAGGCCTTGGTGATAAATTACAGCCGCTTGATGACAAGGAGAGAGGCCTTTTGTTTGTTTTAATCCAAATCAGCACTTGACTAGATTCATAGCTGGGTTTTTTCCTCCCCCACAACTTTCACACTGTAAGTCCATAACCTTTGTTTTTTAGATCCCCTATTCTAATTGAGCACATAAACTATAATTTATGTGGTGTGATCTGATTGATGCCTTTTCAGGTTCACGAGGACCTAACTGGAAATAAAGATTCATCCTTTGAAACCTTCTAAAAAATCGTTTTTACGTTGTGCACCAAGTCGTGTGCAGAAGTTGTCTCTGGTCAGTGGACAGCTGGACGGTGGTTTCCAGGGAGTGAATAACGTTCTCTGTGTCCTGCTTGCAGCTCTACAGGGCATCGGCCTTGTTTGAAACAATCCGACATGAGGCGCAGCTGAGCACGGACTACAAACTGTCCCTCTTTGACCTGCAGACTTCCTCCTACCAGGCCTTGCAGCGGGTGCTCGTCAGCCTCGGTGAGAGCGGCTGGGGTTCCCGCTTCGTGCATGTGCACCTGTGTGTCTGAGTCGTTCGGCGATGGCTGTGACCAAATACGATCTGTTGTTACGACAGACAGTGAAGCCACGACTGCAACCCAGTCATTGAACCTTTGTTCGTTTCATTCAACAAATATCTGTGGGGCGCCTACTATGTGTGGGCTGTGTGCCAGCCCTGGGGGCCTGGTTCCTGACCTGAAGAAGCAGTCAGCCCGTTGAAAGGCAGAAGTCAGTGAGTCCGTATGGTGTGACTAGAGCGAGGGTAAAAGAAACTCGGGTGCTGTGAGAACAAAGCGTTTTGGCGGACAGACCCAGGAGCTAGAGAAAGTGTCCTGGGGATAGAGATGCTTGAGCCAGGCGTTACCCCCTCAGGTTCCCTCTCACCGTTAATACCTGGGGGGGAGTACCTGAGGAGATGCCTGGCCTCTTCCCTGTCTCCTCTGCCACACAGCTTTTACTTTGCTGTCAAGTGAATGTCTTTACCGTCTGGGTCTGCCCTCCGGGCTGGGGCGTGGTCAGGGGTAATTCTCCCGGGCCTGGGCGCTGCATCGCACTGGGGCAGCATGTATCTCCCTCACCGGTGCCTAAACAGTCGCCTCTTCCCGCTCCTCTGCCCTCTGCCTCTTCTCAGGCCTGTCCAGCTCTGCAGACCGTTTCCCCAAACCCAGAACTCGGGTGGAGGAGGTATTCGGCAGAACTGACAAGGTCTTGGAAGTTGGATGTCGAGGCCTCGTCAGTAACCTGGCCTCTGCTGCGTGTCTGTGAATGCTCAGAACTTCCCCTTGAAAAACGTATCTATTAAATGTGCTCATTGCCTGGGATTACAATTTATTATCTATTATAATCACAGTGTTAAGTCTGCCTAACACTTTGGGGCTGATTTTCCAATGTGCACAGAAATCATCCCTGCTGTTCCAGTTAATAACTTAATAGGGTAAAAGAACACATTTGCATACACACATATAAATCCCCCCTTTCTACTGATGCTGGAACTGCAGGAAGCTAGGCATCCTTGACGTGTCTGGGAGTGGCAGCATCTGGTCTCCTGCCTCTGCCTGCTCTCGCTTTGGACCCTCATTCCGGCAAATCTTCTATATCTCTGTTTATGATGCAAGCAAAGCTTCTGCATTATTTTCCTTCTAAACACTCTAAACAGCCCTTGCTTGAAAGCATGTTGCTTTCTATTTTTTTGTGCCCTCATGTTTGTGCATTAACTTCTAAAGTAGATAACAGACTAGTGTCTTAGGGAAAGCGAGCTCAGAAATTGGATTGAAAGACTAAGAAGAAGCTCTGAAAGAGAGAAGCGGTTTCAAAGAACTAAAGGCTTCAGAGGTTTAAACCCTTTCCCCCTGGGGACAACAAAAGCAGAGAAGAAGAAGCGAGTGTGTGGGAGCCTGGAATGGAATGAAGGATCAGCTCTCACCATAATAATATCACCTTTCTCTATGTGGTACTTTGAATAAGCTATCCAGGCATCCTCGCACACAGCACCGCAGTTAATCTTTACAGTAGCCCTTCGAAATAGGCAGGGTGACTGTTAGGACCCTCCTTTTGAGACCAGGTCAATGAACGGG
The DNA here is from genome assembly GCF_018350215.1 of Panthera leo. NCBI lineage: Eukaryota > Metazoa > Chordata > Mammalia > Carnivora > Felidae > Panthera > Panthera leo. The sequence continues at coordinate 24,548,907 of NC_056690.1, forward strand.
GAAGGGACACACTGAGCAGAGGGCCTGGCTTGTGTAAAGGCAGAGAGGTATAACTTGGGAGTGGGGGGCCGGTGTGCAAGTGGGGCTGGACAATGCGATGCATAGAGGGGCCACAGCTAAGGGAGATAGAAAGATGGTCAGGACTTGGCACATCCTGGAGGGTTTGTCTGCCAAGGCCAAATCAGAATCGAAGTTGAGTAGCAAAGCGAGAGGGGTAACCGAGTGCAAAGCATTAGGTCCAAATAGCTAAAGTGAAGGGGGTCAGATGCCAGGAGGCCAGGGAGCAGCTCAGGCTGTGGGTTGGAGAACGAGTGGGGCTGAGGACCATCCTCTGAACAAAGTTGACTCTCTTGGGGTGTGGCTGCGGATGGGGGGAAAGTGGCTCAGGGTGGTGTGGAATCTGAAACTGTGGGGTTTTATTTTTTTCTTCTTAATGTTTATTTATTTTTGAGAGAGAGAGAGCATGCATAAGCAGGGGAGAGGCAGAGAAAGAGGGGGACAGGGGATATGAAATGGGCTTGGGGTGTCAGTAGAGAGCCCGATGCAGGGCTTGAACTCATGAACCAGGAGATCATGACCTGAGCCGAAGTCAGACGCTCAACAGACTGAGCCACCCAGGTGCCCCTGAAACTGGGGTTTTAGAAGAGTAGGCACTGTCCTTAGCATCTGAGGCAGGGGGTTGGGTTTGAAACTGAGACTCGGCCCCACATAGGGATGCAGAGACCGTGAGGTTTCTGCCCAGGGCCTCTGTGGCCGATGGCCCTCGGTGGACAAACACACTCCCCAGGGATTCCTCACCTTATGACTTTTGTGTCCTAGGCCATCATGATGAAGCCCTGGCTGTGGCAGAAAGAGGACGGACGAGGGCATTTGCCGATCTTCTGGTAGAACGACAGACAGGACAGCAGGACTCCGACCCGTACTCCCCAGTCACCATTGATCAGATCTTAGAGATGGTTAATGGCCAGAGGGCACTAGTGCTTTACTATTCCCTGGCCGCTGGCTACCTGTATAGCTGGCTGCTTGCTCCTGGGGCAGGTAAGACCTCTTTCTGTGGGAACCGGCAATTAAGACGCTAGACTGCGAAAGTCTGAGGAATAGAGGTGGAAGAGGTGCATTACCATAGATCAGACTAAGGAGCTGACGTCGGCTTTCAGCAAAACCTCAGCCACGGCGGATATTCCATGGCGGGGTGGTCAATTAATAAGACAGCCCAGCTTTCCCACTCGCCCAAGAAATCGCTGCTCCTCGCTGGTGAATGTGGAAGCATTTATCAAGGAACACGAAGAGCAGGAGGAGTAATTTCACCAGCAGCCCTATTTTTAGGCAGCTGTTGTTCATTAGCTAATAAAGCGCTGACTGTAAGTCCTAACGAGTTCTTTCTAGATATGATTTAATAATTGTGACCCTTTGTCATGGTAAACAGACTAAAATGAGAATGGCAACTCTTGTCACAGTATATAAATGAAGTCTTATGCTTGGAATTTCTGAGTTTAGCAGAACCCATTTTAACCAGTTCTGTTGTAAATCTATTTTAGAAGTAAAAACCCCCTTTGATTAAATCGGCATTAAATGTTCAGGCTGAAACAGTTTCACTAAATACAGAACCACTAATTAGCTGTTAGGGCCATATTTTTTGCATAATAAAATGCTGATGGCTTTACCACGTTGGAGACACCAGATCCAATTAGAGTTTATTGACTGGGGAAGTGGATCTTATAATTGGGAACCTTGAAGAATGGGCTTCTTGACTATCTGTAAGCCAGTTTCAAAAAGTTCAACTGCCAGAGAGAATTGACAAGATTTTCTTGATTGTGTTTCTATCCCTTTGATTAAAAAAAAAAAAAAAAAAAAAGATACGATGGCTAAATGACAACTCTCAGATGCCTCTTGGCTTCTGAGCACTCCTGCCCATACATTCTGTGTCTCAGCCTTATTTTTTATAATCTTTTCCCCTTAATCCCATGTTTTTTTATGGGCTTTCCATAAAGAACATTCTGACCTTTCTATGCTGAAGGTTTTAGTTGTGATGTTCATGGTGACTTGGTGAGTGTCAGCTACAATGGAATGGATCCCTGTGTATCCCAGCCCCCCCAGAAGGACACCGATACCTCGGAAGACACGGCTGGTGATGGAGGCATCAAGCTCTTTCTCTCTGTCATTGTTATGTTTTGGGGACATGATTTGACAGGTGGTATATCCAAATCTCTGTAATAATGAGCCATGTATAATGAGGCTCCTATTGTTTCTCTTTCCCTTCCTCTTTGCTCTTAATGAGACTCTGAAGCTTTCACTGGGGCTCTAATCCAATCAGAGAGGACCAGCATTTTCCGGGGCTGACACACCTCATTACCATTTGAGAATATGTCCTGTGTTTATTGCCAGAAAACCACTATGGATTGCTTCAGTTTCATGCAGCCATAATTTTTTGCTCCTTTAATCCATTAATGATGGTTGACCAGTTAGTCTTATTTAAAAATGGCTGAAAACATTTTTTATCTGGCCTTTGTACTACACATTTATTTTGCCTTGCTTTTGTGAAATGAAAGGTCTTTGAGTAACACAGTTTCCACTTGGCTAGTTGTATTTGTGTTCAGGATTTCAGCTTCTGGGGAGAATATACCTTGGCATGTTCATGCACTATTCGAGAAAGAAAACCTTCCCTATTTGGTGCTTCTGAGAAGCCACTATTTCAAAATACATATGAAGTCACCATTCCATGAACTTCTGAGTATATCTACAAAAGCAGAAGCCTTATGTTGAATTCCCTGGTTTCAAGCACCAAATTTGATGGTGGAAGCTGTAGAAAGGGGTACTGACCAAATTTGGGAAAGCCCTCTCGTGACCTTGGATTTCAGGATTTCTTCACATTTCTTTGTGAAGGATTTCTTTCTTGATTGCTTTGGATGGCACGCTTGCCAGAGAAGGCTGTGCCCCACCCTCCACCTCTCCCTCCTGAGACCCCAATCTTGCATAATGTTGGCTGTGCCTGTCTTGTTTCAGGAATTCTGAAGTTTCACGAACACTACCTGGGTGATAACACAGCGGAAAACTCCGGCGACTTCCAGACTGCCAGTAGTGCGGCCCTTCCAACAGCCACGAGCTCGGCCCTGGAGCAGCACATCGCCAGTGTGCGGGAGGCCCTGGGGGTGGAGTCTTACTACTCAAGGCAAGTGGTACAGCGTCCCTAGCCCCTTCTTCAGATACAATCCTAGCGTCGTTGGTTTTTTTCTTTCTTTCTTTTGTAAACAGCCTGTTCCAGCTAAATGGAAGAAATCTTTGGGAATTTGCACTTTTGTGCTTAGTCTATTCACAGTTGCTGCAGGAGAAACAAATATGTGTCTCTGGAGTGCAAACCCCTTTGTGGGCTGTCTTTATTCTTTCTGGTAATTTCCTTTCAGACAGGGAAAGGCCTCATCGGAGATGCCCATTTTCTAAGGAGGGTTTGTAGAATGTTTAAACATAACACAGGACTTCGAATTTAACATCCCAGCTAATTAAAACTGAGATGATTTGGGGGTTATAAACCGATTAATAATGAGTTTGTTTGTTGTAGCTGAACGCCTGTCTGGGAAAGTAATTTGACACTAGTGACAGGATCTGTGCACAAATCTGTGTGCTGTGGGGATGAGGTGAAGGAAGTTGAACTCCTAGTATGGAGAACAGAGAAGGCAAGTGCTTTTTTGCAGAGATTATAAAAGCTGTATGCTTATGGAAACATTTTATCATGATTGACTATTTTACATACGGAAAATCACTTCTACAAGCACCCTGCTTCTGGGGAAAATCAAAAGAAGGGGGTACCATAGAGCTGGGTGGTAGCAGAATTTCCTGGCGTCCTAGTCTGTCCTGTGCTTAACAAGTGTCGAGAAGGTCCATATGTCAGAGAATCTGCTGTGTTAGCTGGTGTCAGGTCCCCAGGACATCTGCTTGTCTCTTGAGTGATTTCAGTTGCAAAATCATGGAAATCCTAAGATATCCCCATAATTCTTTAGAGACGCTTATCCCAGACTCCCGAGTGTGTGTTGGTCAATGCCAGCAGCTGGATTGATCTTTGAGATATTTATGAAGTTGGAGACGAGTTCTTAGATGCACTTGGATAATGTCATGTCAAGTGTGGAAGGTGCTGGAGGGTCTTCTAGCTGAACTCCTTTATTTAACAGAAGCCAGCATGGAATAAGACTGCTGACAGCCAAGTTAGTGTCAAAGCCAGGATCGCAACAACAGAGATCTCACCCAGACTCCCAGGCCACTGCTTGTTCTGTTTTTAATTATCAAAATTAATATCATATTTTGAGAAAATAGCCGAAGCATGTAAGAATGTCATCTCCAGCTTCTGTGTGCATAAAGTATGAACAGGCTTCAGCCACATGCACACAGTGTTGTCTTATTTCTTCTAAGGCTGTGGTGCATCCTGGGGCATCCCCTTCCTTAACCCTGGGTAGAAGTGTGGTGATTACAGGGGCTTGACAGTGTGGTAATCCCAAGAACTTGGAAGTAAGGCTGTTCTCTGAAATTTAATGATACATGACCATAAAATAGGTTAATCTAGGGCTGTGCAAAGCTGCTTCAGCAGACAGAAAGGCACATCAGCCAGTCTGATTCCACTGTAACCTGACCTAAGGTATTGCATATCCCAAGCGAGTGTTAAAGAGGATGGTTGGCCAGTGGTGGAAACACAAAATTGAGGGAGAGAAAGGAGAGCAGATTTCGGCAGTGCCCATTTCTTTCACTGTCAAAAAGAGAATCGTGGCTAAGGGACTTGAAGTTCCATTGGAAGTCTGTTCCCATAGTAGACCTGCAGTCTTTATGCTCTCTTATCCTCCTGCCACCTCCCACCCCCTTCCACAACTATTGGAATACCTGCTTTGTACCATGTGGCACCATCGTGGCCACACCTGGGTCAGCTCAGTCCAAACCAACCCTGATGGGGCTGAGCCTGTGTGAAAATATAGATTTTACTTGATCCCAGTCTAGATTAATATTCATCATAAGGAGGAAGGGGACTACCCTTGGACTCTTCCCAATGCCTACTCCCGCCTCCCATTGGGTACCATGTTTAACTCCAAACACTTGTGTCCAAGCTGTTCTTTTATATGATACTAGAGGTTGAGTAATTTTGCTTCCAGGTGACTTTTGAATTGAAAAAAATGGCTTTTGGGTTATAGTTCAATTCTTCATCAATGGGAGAGTGGAGGGACCGTAACTGGCTTATATTCCCCATGTTAATCTTTTCCTCTGCTCTATACAGACAAGTTAGGATGAGTCTTTGGGGATCTCTAGGTCAGGTGGCTTGATGCTTAGCATGACTTTGTTGGGCTGCCCTTGGTAGCTTCGATACCCAGTTTAGACTGCCAGAAGTAAGGTCTTTTCTGCTGCTTTGGACTAGTCTTACTAGAAATGTGTTCATATTTTGTGAGCTCAAACTCAAAATTGAACAGTTCAGTAGCATGATTTGAGTTTACTAGAATGGAGTTTTGTGAGACTCTGGTTTCTGCCTCACAGTTTCATGAAAACAGTATGAAAATTTCAATGACAGATAGATTATTTTTCATCTATTGAATTGTTAAATATGTTTAAAGTAGTAATGCTTAATAGTAACAAAGATGCAGTGAATGAGCAGTCTATACAGTAGGGATATAAAGTGTTCTAGCCTTTCTAAAAATAATTTGCCAGTAGTATCAAAAATCTTTAAAATGTTAATGCTGTGACCCCATAATTCTCATTTTGGAAATGGAGTAAAGAAGTGTACATAGGAATATTTGTAATAGGTCTATATGTTATAGAAAAATTTAAAAACCTGAATGTCCACAATAATTGAAGGTCAAATTATTTTACTTACATTAATATAATATTACACTGTAATTAAATTATGTTCACAGCGAACTTTTAATGACATAGCCAAATGTTTGTGACAAAATATTGTATGAAAAAATAGGATATAGATTTATTATATATAATATAACTTAAATTTTGTAATATATGTAAAATATGGGTATGAAAAGTAAGAAAAAAATCCTTGGAGGGAAACAGACTATAGTGTTAGTGGTAATTATAGGTGGATGGTAGAATTACAGATGCTTGGTATTTTATTCTTTATACTTTTCCTTATTTTCAGTTTTTTCACAATGGGCATATATTACTTTTTATATTAGGAATAAATAGCCACGAATAAGCAATTCTATCACTCAAAGAGGGGGAAAAAGGAAACCTTTCTGTAATAGGTTTACAGAGAATAAAATCCAAGTTTTGAAGCCTGGCACCATGATCTAGCTCTAGGAAGGCATTCTGGGTTTATTTTCCATCTTGTCTCTTGGTGAACACCATGTTCCAGCCACGATACCTTTTTCTCTGTCCTCTGAGTGTACCCTGTGCCTTCTCCCCCTTCACTCTAACTCAGGCATCTTTAACCACTGAATCTGTAAGTGCAGCTGCTCACTAAACATCCCTGCATGGGTATCTTCTGGGTATCTTTCATCTAAAATATCCAAATCCCAACTCTTGAGTTTCTCCATTTCTCTCCTAACTCAGTCATTGTAATACATACCACATCAACAGAATTAAGAACAAAAACCACATGACCATCTCAATAGTTGCAGAAAAGACATTTGACACAATTTAATGTCTTTCCATAATGGGGGGGGGGGGAGGGAACACTCAACAAACTAGAAAAAGAAGGAAATTACCTCAACATAATAGAGTCCACGTATGAAAAGCTTGCAGCTAGTATCATACTCAGTGGTAAAAACTAAAAGCTTTCCCTGTAAGATCAGGAACAAGGCGAGAGTGCCCTCTCTTGCCAGTTCTATTCAATATAGTACTGGAAGTCCAAACCACAGTAATTAGGCAAGAAAAAGAAATAAAGTCCTCCAAATTGCAAAGGAAGAAGTAAAATGATGCGTGGTCAAAGATGACATGATATTATATGTAGAAAACCCTAAAGATTATACCAAAAAAAACCCATTAGAACAAATAAACAGGGGCGCCTGGGTGGGTCACTCAGTTGAGCATCCAGATTTTGATTTCAGCTCAGGTCATGATCTCACTGTTCATGGGATCGAGCTCCACATCGGGCTCTGCACTGACAGCATGGAGCCTGCTTCTCTCTGCTCCTCCCCTGCTTGCAAATGTGCGCGCTCTCGCTCTCTCTCTCTCTCTCAAAAATAAATAAATAAACTTATAAGAAAAAGAACTAATAAACATATTCAGCAGAGTTGTAAGATACAAAATCAACACTCAAAAATCAGTTGCATTCTATATACTAACAATGAATAATTTTAGAAGGAAATTAAGAAAACAATCCCATGTATGATAGCATCAAAAGGAATGAAATACTTAGGAATAAATTTAACTCAAGAGGTGAAAGATTTATATACTGAAAACTGCAAAATATTGCTGAAAGAAATTAAAGAAGACACAAGTGAATGGAAAGACATGCCATATTCATGGGTTGGAAGAACTGATGTTATTAAAATGTCCATACTACCCAAAGCAATCTACAGATTCATTGTAATCCCTATCAAAATTCTGATGGCATTTTTTTGCAAAAATAGAAAAAAAAAAACCCTAAATTCATTTGGAATCTCAAAGGACCAAAAAAAGCCAAAGCGATGTTGAAGAAGCAAAACAAAGCCAAAGGCCACAAACTTCCTGATTTCAGAACATCACAAAGTTGCAGTAATCAAAACGGTGAGGTACTGGCATAAAGACAAAGACACACAGGCTAATGGAATAACATAGCCCGGAATGAAACCCCGACATACAGATCAAGTGATCTTTGACAAGAGTGCCATCGCTACACATTAGGGAGAAGGATAGTCTCTTTGACAAATGGTGCTGGGAAGACTAGATAGCCACATGCCAAAGAATGAAGTCGGACCCTTGTCGTACACCATATATGAAAGTTAACTCAAAATGAGTTAAAAACCTAAAACATAAGACATGACAGCGTAAAACTCCTAGGAAAAGCTTCGTGGCATTGGACTGGGCAACAGTTGCCTGGCTATGACACCCAAAGTACAGGTAACAAAAGCAAAATTACACAAGTGGAGCGACATGAAATTTAGACTTCTGCACAACAAAGGAAGCAATCGACAGAGTGCAAAGGCAACCTGTGGAATGGGAGAAAATATTTTCAAACCATGTCTGATAAGAGGTTAATATTTAGAGTATATAAAGAACTCTTACAACCTAACAACAAAAACAAGCAATCTGACTCAAAAATGGGCAAAGGACTTGCATAGACATTCTCCAGAGAAGATTAACAGATGGCCAACAAGCACAGGAGAAGATGCTCAACATCACTAATCATCAGGAAAATGCAAATCAAAACCACAATGAGAGGGGCGCCTGGGTGGCTTAGTGGGTTGAGCATCCAACTCTTGATTTCAGCTCAGGTCATGATCCCAGGGTTGTGAGATTCAGCCCTGCAATTGGGCTCTGTGCTGAGCGTGGAGCCTACTTAAGAAGATTCTCTCTTTTTCAAAATTAAAAAAAAAAAAAAAATCACGATGAGATGTCCCCTCACACTCGTTAAGATGGCCACTATCAAAAAATCAGAAAATAACAAGTGTTGGCAAAGATGTGAAGACATCAGAACTCTTGTGTTCTGTTGGTAGGAATGTAAAATGCTGCGGCCACTGTGGAAAAATAGTATGGAAGCAAAGGCGTGAAAGATGCATGTGAATCTGTCTACTCTGTCCCCACCATGATAAGTATAGTGCAGCTCCCCATTGTCTCTATCCTGAACCACCGCTGCTGTCCCCGCTCTCTGCCTCCCAGTCCCCTTCAGCCAGAGTGACCCTTCATAGATGGATTTGGGACTGTGCTTCCTTGTCCTCCCCATCACAAAGTACCCCAAACACAATTATCCCCTTCAAAGGTTCTGAGGGTTTTTAGACTTCACATTCCTTGTTGGCGGCCTGCAAGCCAAGGTGACCTGGCCTCTGCCCTTTGAATGGCATCTCTACTCCTTCAGCTTGACATGTCCTTGTGTGCCCCCCTTTATGCCCCTCCCCTTTCAAGCTCTTCCAAGGGCTTTCCTACCTTAAGGTTATGCTCATGCCCTTCCTTCTCTGTAAATTTCTTCCTACTGCTGTTGGCATGGCTGGTTCCCTCTCAGCCTTCCAACTCCTGCTTCAGTGGTAACTTTAGAAGTTTCCATGTTGATTTCATTCACCTCTGCATACCCAGGGCCTGGGGCAGTCCTGTGACATCGTATATGCTTATTAAGTGAGCAACCAGCTGACTCTGTGAATGAATTGAGTCCTTCTCCCTGCTGCCAGAATTGCCTTACCTTTCCTACAGATAATTCTGATCACCCATTAGAGCCCTGTTCAATCACACCGTTTCCACCAGGACAACCCAGAGCCCCAGGTCCAAATCTGGTTTTTGCTCCCCCTCAATGGTGCCTAATAATAGCACTTACTTCGTTCTTCCTTGCTTCCTAATCACCTGACTCATGTGTCTTCCCCGGGAAGACAGTGCTACCATGGAAAGCAGGTGCTGTGTCCTCTCTGAACACGCACTGCTAACACACTGCCTGGCCCATAGTGAGATGTCCATAAATTTGAGTTCCGGTCACCAGAAGATGTGCTGTGAGCAGATTCTCTGTCCCTGCTGGGCTGATTTACTGATTCTCTCTTTCTAGTGGATGTAAAATACACTGTGCCCCTAGAAATTGAGTCTCCGTGCCTTGGGGAACACCTTCATTCAATTACCCACAGCCTGGCTGTGGTGTCCTTGTTATTCTGCAGACCGTTTTTGCTTTCCTTAATGGCATCTTGCTGCTGAAAGGAAGTACAGTGCTACAAAGGAGTTTCTGAAAATGGATTTAAAATAAAAGAACCGCTTTTATTAAGTGTTTAATAAGAATTCCAGTCCCTTCCTTCCTCCCAGATCAAAAGAGGCAGAGATTGAAGCCACTGTACAGAATATGAACCTCCCATAAGGGAGATGTTATGAATTTCAAAACACATCTTCAGTTTTTAATTCTGATATTTAGCCAGAGTCTTGCTGTTTGCCTGGCACCTGGGACAGGGCAGTGGCACTTTGGCGACGCTAAGCTGACTGGCGAGAAGACTAGTAGGTCTGGAAGGAGTGCTCCCAAGGGATTTTAAATAAATTGTGATTATAGACTGCACTCATAATAGGGGAAATATTCCTTCCTGGTAATGAATATTAAACCTTGATAAATTATAGCTGTTATTTTTGTTCCTTTCAGTGCTTTTCTGTATTTCTAAATTTTTTACAGCAAGTTACTTTTATAATCCAGTACATTTTCTGACTTCATGGATTAATTTAGGTTGTGCCAATTTGTAAATGCTGATGCCTTCAGTTAGTTCTAGACTGGTAACAAGTGGCAGCGGTTAGGTCTGACAAGTGTTGATGTGGGTCCACGCGATACCTCATATGCGGCTGGTGGAGAATAAACAGGAACAACTGCATCAGAACACAGCTTGGCATTACCTTTGAGCGCTGAGCATTTACATAGCCTTTGACCCAGGTATACACCGTAGGCATAATATCCAAGAGACACTGTTGTACATGAGTAAGAATTTTTAGAACTGCGCTGTAAACAACAGCAAAATACTGGCAACTCACATGCCAATAGTGAGAGAGTGGATGAATAATAGTCCCAAAATGGAATATTAAGTAGCAAAGAGATGAGCATCGGTCAACCCAAACTTGCAGCTACATCTTAGAATAATAGGTGAAAAAAGGCAGATCCCCAAATATGACCTATGGCTTGCTGTCCTCTTAATAGAGTTAAAACAACTAAAATAAAAACATGCTTTTAGGAATACAGTTAGATGCAATAAAACTTGTATAGAAAGGACAGGCAGGGGACCATGACCATGGGATTTGTGATGGAATTTTCCTCGGGCTGGGCAGGCAGGGGATGGGCTCCATGGGAGGTAACAGATAAGATATGTGTTATTCTCTGGCTTTTGTTTTGCATAGTGGTTTTGTGAGCACTTATTAAGTTATTAAAAATTACTAAGTAAGTCAATGAAAGCAGGCCGTGCATGGATCAATCAAAGATTATGATGAATCCAATCCCAAAGAGATTCTCCCAACCCCCAGAAAAGAAAAAGAAAAAAAAAAAAGGCAGGTTTCTTAAACAAATTGCAAAAGCCAGATTGCAACTAGGACATATTTAATCCATGTAAATGGACAATTGACGGACTGATTTAAATTATTTGTATCTGTTCTTTTAAGCAAGTACCCAAGACTGCCAATGTTATACTGTTGGCTTATTTTAAGTTACGGTTGGTATTTGAAAGTTTAAAATTATTTTTATAATATTTTCTAACTCTGGCTTTTTGCTAATCAAGGCTGACCTTCCAGTTAATCCAACCTAGTAAGTTTTTCTTTTAAAAATCAAATATTGGGGCGCCTGGGTGGCTCAGTCGGTAGAGCATCCGACTTCGGCTCAGGCCATGATCTCACAGTTCGTGAGTTCGAGCCCCGTGTCGGGCTCTGTGCCGACAGCTCAGAGCCTGGAGCCTGCTTCCGATTCTGTGTCTCCCTCTCTCTCTGCCCCTCCCCTGCTCATGCTCTGTCTCAAAAATAAATAAAACATTAAAAAAAAATTTAAAAACTCAAATATTTTTTTTCTTATCCCAAATCGTTTCCAGAATTAAGTGAGGTTAGAGTGGATATAATAATTGGGGGGCATTTATTTTGTTTCTTAAAACAAAGAGTTTCCAATTTCATTCTAAATTAGGGTAGTACCATTTTGAAAATGTTTTATGAGCATGTAGTCAATCTGTGCCAGAGCTGGTTCTGAGCCTGGAGATACATGCATGAATAATAGCTGGAATTCTTGGCCTTGCAGTAGCTCGCAGTGTGAAACATGCAACAAATGTGTAAATTATTAATCCACCACGTGCAAAATGTTATGGTAAAGGTCTAAACAAAGAAGGCTGCACCTCACTCTGGCTATTTGGAGGTAAGGCAGTGGTTCAAGAGGCCTCCAGAGAGGTGCCATCTGAGCTGGGCCCTGAGGAGTGAGGGGAGAATAGTCGCTGTGAGCAAGGGAATGCCTCCCCAGGTGAGGGCACAGAGGAAGAAAAGGCCCAAGGCCTCCTGATGATGAATGGCGATTTGCAAGAGGAGGTCCACCTGTCCTGTGCTGCAGAATTGTCTCCCACATCACAGTCACTCAGCTGCTGCCTCCTGAGGCTCACCTCTTTGTTGCAGGATCTGAAGTTGGGCTCCTTTTCTGTTGGGTGGGTCTACCTGTCTGGGTCTCTTGTGTCCTGTCTTCTTGGGACATGGCTGGGTTCCAGAAGGCAGGCTTCATCCATCAGGTGACTCACTCGGGCTCACTATATGTGTTTGAGGGGGGGAAAAAAAAAAAGATGATGCCAGGTTAGGGATTACATCACTGAAGAGACACAGCTGCAGAAATGAGTGGAACACACTATAGACTCTGGTCTTGGGCCCCTGATTTCCCGAATTTAGCTTCTTCCCGAAAGGCTGAATACAAAATAAGCTCAGAAACTTCGTTCGAGGGGCACCTACGTGCACGTCTGCCTTTGGCTCAGGTCATGATCTCACGGTCTGTGGCTTCAAGCCCCGCGTCGGGCTCTTTGCTGACAGCTCAGAGCCTGGAGCCTGCTTCCGATTCTGTGTCTCCCTCTCTCTCTGCCCCTCCCCCGCTCATGTTCTGTCTCTCTTTCAAAAATAAATGAGTATTTTTTTAAAAAATTTTTTAAAAAGAAACTTTCATTCGGTAAAGCTTCTTAGTGTGTCAGCAGCTTACCAAGGAGGGTAAGTGTAGTTGGTCTTCTCGTCTGACCTCTGACATAGCTAAATTGAATCCCCTTTCACATTTTTCATGAACTTTTTTAAAAAGCAAAATTCTTGAAATTGCCGAGTTTCCCATTATCCGTGGCGGGGATGATCTGGCAAATGGTAGAATCAGCCTAAAGACAAAAAGCAGACAGCAGTGATGCAGGGGAAAGTGTTACATGCCTGTCATTCAGCCCATGCGGGGCCTGGAATTATGAACAGCCTGGGTTTTCCTGGGCCAGGACCTGACATTTCTGTACCCAGGCCACAGTTGGGGGTGGGGGGGCATTTGGTAGATGCCATGAAGAACTTGCAGGGACACTATTAAACCCCAGACATTTTTTTTTAAGTTTATTTAGTTATTTTGGGGGAGAGAGAAGCAGAGAAGGGGAGAGAAAGAGAATCCCAAGCAGGCTCTGTGTTGTCAGTGCTCAGCCCAATAAGGGGCTCGAACTCATGAACTGGGAGATCATGACCTGAGCCAAAATCAAGAGCTGGATGCCCAACCGACCAAGCCACCCAGGCAACCCCATACATTTCTTCTTTTGTCTCTTGTCTCGGATCCTTTGTTCATGGCCCCAAAGCTTTGTTCATTGGCTCCAAAGGGTGGGGCAAATCTATTGACCAATCAAGACATTCAGTTCTTCCTTCTCAGTTTCACTTCAACTGTTGGCTGGCTGTTGCCATGACCAATTTTGTAAAAATTCTTTGAACTAATCAAATCTCAATATCCCTGACTCTGTGTATCCTGCCCTTTGCCCCAGTGAAATTCCCTGGCCTTTTCTTTCTGATTGATTCTGTGCAGCTTTATCTAACAATCGATATTTAAGACATTTAATATATAACTCTTGACTTATCTTGCTTTGGGAAAATGACCCCAGTATAGCCACCAAGTTTCGTCTTTGAACTGGCTAAAATAGGCATTGTTTTTCATCCTGTTTGTACTTTTATGATTTGAGCACAGTGGTAAGGAGGCCCTGGAGGGGGGCCATCCTTAAAAGAGCGCATTTTACTGTGTCAGGCCCACAGCTCACATTGTGCGAGTGAGGTTTGCCTCCAGTAGTGTCATGAACACTTGAAGATTTTAGAGACTTCTAACCACAAACATGTATTTCTTGCTCTGGGGCTGCAGATCACCTGGGCTGGTTCTCCTTAGGCTGCCTGTTGGGCTTAGGTCCTTGTGTCTCATCTTTCTGTGACCAGTGGTGACTAGATAAGACTCTCCTCATAGCAGAAATCAGGATTGTAAAGGACCAAGGAAAACAGACACTTTTAAAGCCCTGCTCACCTCTCATCCACTCATGTTCCATTGGCTAAAGCAAGTCACATATTAAGCCAGACATCAGTGAGGCAGGAAGTATCTCTCTCCCACAGAGTGAATATGAGCTCAACAGTAACACGGTCTCCCACTGTCCCCGACCCATGGAGACCTGGAGAGAGATAAGGATGATCCTTGCTGGGGCGCCTGGATGGCTCGGTCAGTTGAGCGTCCGACTTCGGCTCTGGTCACGATCTCATGGTTTGTGAGTTCGAGCCCCACATTGGGCTCTGTGCTGATGGTGCGGAAACTGCTTCGGATTCTCTCTCTCTCTCTTTCTGCCCCTCCCCCGCTCGTTCTCTCTCTCCTTCCCTCTCTGCCCCTCCCCCACTTGTGCTTTCTCTCAAAATAAATAAATAAACTTAAAAAAAAAAAGGATGATCCTTGTTCAGGCCTCATGCTTTGGGTCCCTTCGGCATCTGATTGTTGACCCTTTTTCTGCTTGTATCTCTCCCCTCAACACAGCACACACACAGGCGGGTGAGGTTTTGCAAGCACATCTTCATCTCCTTCGACGGTTTTCCATCTTCTTCTCACTCGCCTTTGGGCTTGCCCTTGGAAACATAATCTTCTGCAAGGGCACACATCTACATCCCTGGCCCCGTGTTTCCTGTGGTTTCTAGGCTTGACCTTCCCCCTGGAATTCACCTGTATCTCAGCACATGCAAAATCATACCTTTTCTCAGGCAGCTCCCCCGTCTGTCACTGTTAGTCCCAATTTTTCCCATTTGTTTTAAAGGCTCCATCTTTCCTCCCCAAGTTCTTTAGTTTTGAGGACTTTGAATCATTTGTCCTGAAGTTTCCCTTTCCTCTGTTGCTGTTTCTGTAATCAGTCACTAAACTCCATTTGATCCTGCCCATTTGCTCTCTTCTCTCCTGCTCTGGGCCAGGCTCTTACTTCGGCATGCATGCCCCCCATGACCAGCCTGGCCTTTCTGTCCCCTTCTCCTCCTTCAGTGCTCCTGGCCCTTTGCTATCTGAGCACTTCTGTGAAAGCCCCTCTGTCATCCGAGCACTTCTGCATACAGCACAGCCCACAGAGCATGGTGGTGGCCAGGGAATACCTTCAGATAAAGCTGGTCCTCGGGCTCCATTGTCCTGTACAGCCTATCCCCCTCTATCTCCTGGTGTGAACTCTCTGTTCGAATAGGGGCCAGTTCTTCCCCCAACCACCTCCACACCGTGCATGTAGTCCCCGTGACTACACATTTGCTTTCTGATTCTGCCAGCTTAGGATCCCCTGGGGTTTTCTCCCAGGGCGTTGCTTTTTCTGAAGGTGGGAATTACATACACAGGTGGATAGAAGCCAAAATGCGGGGAGGTACCAAGGAGATGAGACAAAATAGGGGGTGCTGCTGTGGAGCTCACCCACCCTGCCCCTCCCCTCTTTCTACCTCCCATCCAGGATTTAGAAAAGTCTGGGTACACAGTGCATAGAACTCTGATGTATCCCTGTTGTTTAACTGGAATTCAATTGTATAAATCAGCTCAGTCTGCCAACGAGGAGGGTCCGTGAATGCCATGTGCTCACGTCTTATCTCTACATTGCTAGCTCTTAGCAGTGCCTATTACCTAAGAGGCCTCCAGGAAGGTTCACCGGATGAGTGGGTAATAGAAAGAGGGCAAGAACGAACTGCGGGGGGCACCTCCAAAGTGGGAAGACACCTGCTCCTGACACGTGGTCGATAGAGCATCATTAATGTATGCTTGGTGTGTCATCATCCGTGTAGCAAAGCATGACACAAGTGCTAACGCGTGTTTCAGAGTTAGCATCTGGCCTTTTCTTTCCCACTCCCACCCCTGCACAGTAGCGTGAAAGCAGGGTATTATCCCAGACACTCGAAGAGGTGGACTTCCCCAGATCTGGTAGTTAAGGCAGACCTCAAACTAACATCCACATTACACAACTCGATCCGTAGGCCAGCACATGAAACTCTTCGGATTCACTGGAACCCATTAAACTTGTTAAGGCTTCAGAAGTAATGAGATTTTCTTTCCTGGCTTTTGATAGAGTTATGCTAATGCAGTGAGGAGTCAGTGCTAATAAGCAGGGAGACGCAGAATTGATTTAAGGATCTGTCACTTCCAAAAACATACCGTCTGATGGAGACAAAGTTATCATCATAAACTTGTCTTTTTCTTTATTCCTGCGCATGCCGCTCATCTCACTGCTAATTAGAAACATCAGGAGAGAACACTTCATTTTTCTGGCAGCCCTCACAAAAGCTTCCTGCTTTCAGGAAGGACTCGAGTACCTTCCCATCTCAGGACTTGGCTCAAAGCTGTCCCACACTCATTGCCCTCCCCTGCCTCATCACGCAGGTCCCCCTCGAGCATGTTGCTAATATGGGCTGCAGACCGTTTTCTGTGTCCTCACCCTTAATGTCACAGGTCGGCCAAGCAACAGTGGATGCCTCCATCTAAAACCAGAAGTCGGATTAACATATCCTGTCCATGAAAGGATATAGGCATGGGATAACTTTCAGATCTTACTGTAAGTTAACATATACATTTATTTTATTTTTTTAATGTTTATTTATTTTGAAGAGAGAGAGAGAGAGAGAGAGAGAACATGAGCGGGGGAGGGTCAGAGAGAAAGGGAGATACAGAATCTGAGGCAGGCTCCAGGTTCTGAGCTGTCAGCACAGAGCCCAATGTGGGGCTTGAACTCACGAACTCTGAGATCATGAGCTGAAGTTGGATGCTCAACCGACTGAGCCACCCAGGTGCCCCCATATACATTTATTAATTAGAACCGACCAGGTTGAAACAGTATACATCACATATCGATTATCACCTCAAGGTTGCAAACAGCCTTTCTTGTGAAGATGAAATGGAAAAACTAAGTGGTACCTGACATTGATTTCCTTTCCTGTAGGTATCCACTGCAAACCATCTCTTCTTTTGGGCTTGTTCCTTAATGATGCTTTGGGTGCCACATGCATCCCTTGTGTTCTGTTGAGAACGTAGAACGTCTCTGTGGGGTTGTTTCAGGAAAAGCTATTTGTCAGGTCCGGGTAGTTCTGCTGCTGTGGGTTTTTGGGTTTCCCTGTTTCCTTCTTGGCTGCCGCTCATCACAGTATTATTTATTATGTAGGGTTCATTTTCTAATGTCTCCCCCACCCCTTCTGGACTAGAGATCCATTGAGGGTGGGGATTGGGTCTAATTTATTGTCAGTACAGTACCTGGAACGTAGCTGGCTCTCAGGGAATTAGTCACTGAATGACTAAATGAAATGGGCCTCCCTTTTCATTTTTCCATATAAACATGGCTTATTCATAATTACATGAAAGCTGAAGCTAGGAAGGTTTCTTTTTTTAATTTTTAAATTTTATTTAAATCCAAGTTAGTTAAGATACAGTGTAATAATTATTTCAGGAGTAGAATTTAGTGATTCATCACTTTCATACAGCACCCAGTGCTCATCCCAACAAGTACCCTCTTTAATGCCCCATCATCCATTTAGCCTATCCCCCTGTCCAACACCTCTCCAGCAACCCTCCATTTTTCTCTGTATTTAGGAGTCTCTTATGGTTTGCATCCCTCTCTCTTATTTTTCCTTCCCTTCCCCTATATTCATCTGTTTTGTTTCTTAAATTCCACATATGTATGAAATCATATGATATTTATCTTTCTCTGACTTATTTCACTTAACATAATATATTCTAGTTCCATTCACATTGTTGGAAATGACAAGATTTCATTCTTTTTGGTCACCGAGTAATATTCCAGTGTGTGTGTGTGTGTGTGTGTGTGTGTGTGTGTGTGTATGTGTGTATGCTACATCTTCTTTATCTATTTGTCAATCGATGGACATTTGGACTCCTTCCATAATTTGGCTATTTTTTTTTTTTTAATTTTTTTTTCAACGTTTTTTATTTATTTTTGGGACAGAGAGAGACAGAGCATGAACGGGGGAGGGGCAGAGAGAGAGGGAGACACAGAATCGGAAACAGGCTCCAGGCTCCGAGCCATCAGCCCAGAGCCTGACGTGGGGCTCGAACTCACAGACCGCGAGATCGTGACCTGGCTGAAGTCGGACGCTTAACCGACTGCGCCACCCAGGCGCCCCTGGCTATTATTGATAGTGCTGCTGTTATAAACATTGGGATGCATGTGCCCCTTTGAATCAGCATTTTTGTATCCTTTGGATAAATAAAGTTAGGACCATTTCTGATCAATGCTAGAATTGGTCTGGCAATGTATGAGAAAAACCATTTCCAAAGAAGGGTACAGAATGAGCAAACTGGGTTAACACCACAGTAAAATGAAAAAGTATAAGAAGAGTGTATGCGTATGTGTGTGTGTGTGTCTGTCTGTACAAACTTTCTTTCAATCAAGCATAAACTAAAGTTTTGTTGTATTTCTCTTGTCTCCTTCCTCCTACTTTGGTTCAGTGTTGAGTTTTAAGCCCCAGAGATAAAAACTCAGCATAGTTTATAGTGGGTAAGGGCTTTGGATTACAGCATTTTTGAATGTTGGAAATGGCTAAATTTAAAAGAGATAGAGTTATAGTTGGAAGAAAGTTGCAAGGAGGAAAAAAAACTATTTGTCTAACTTGTCTTCGAAAATAAGTCAAACAGGCAAAAGAATCTGGAGTCTGTAAAATACGAGTCATTTTCCCATGGTAGATAGGATTTTCCACTAGATGGATACAGCTTTCATTTCATCTTACACTATTAAATAATATTAATAAACCAAGATGCATAACATGCCTTGGTGGGTGCTCTGTCATGCCAAGTTAATGGTCCTCCCTATGAGGACCTCTCAGGTTGCAAAGAAGAGGGAAATGGCCTCAGGTGGCCATTTTCCACATGTCAGACACAGGTGTACAAACTCATAGATGTTTTTAATATCCTCTAAGGCTGTGATTGTGGTCCCCATGTTACGTAGCTGAAACTTGGAGCCAACTCAATGAATTGTCAAGGGTTCATAGCTAGTTAAATGCCAGACCTGGAATTCAAGGGTGGGCTTTAGAAAGGGCTTCTCATAAACAAAGAGTGCCAGCATGCCTCCTGGGACTCTAGAATTCCGTCTTCAAATGATTTTGTTTGAGGATGAGAAAAAGACCTACAGAAAATGACTCATTCACTGCCTTTGCAGACTTTTGCTGTCCCTGTGGAGATTTTGGTCGACTTTTCTCCTCCCCTTCTGAAAACTTCCATTGAGTCTCCAATACTGGGTATTCTCTAGTCTCACTGGCCTCAGCAGTAAAATGGAAGGAAGAAAAATGTGGAAAAATATACAAGATGAAAAAGTAGAAAAACATTCTGTTCCAGTGCAGTCAAACACATCATTTAAATAATCTTACTATGGTGAATTTGAGAGCAAGGAGACTGGTTTCTCATTGAGAAATAAAAGTCCTTTGACTTGAAGAATACTTTCAAAAAAGAAATCCTTCATTACCCTAGATATTTCTTGAAATGAAAATAGTCCGTATCAAGACATATCATGAAAGAAATAATTCAACAGTCCTTGAGAAGTTACGTATTTTCTGTTCAAACATTAAAGTGATCGTTTAATCTTACATACAATTCCCTGAACTCTCCCTAAATAATTGCCTTGGTGATTTTAGCTCAACCTTGAAACAGACTTGGATCTGTTGTATATTTGACTTTATTTGAAAGAGAGACGCAATTTTAAAGAAGTAGAGACTTCAGAGGCTTAAGCCCTTTGCCCGTGGGGACTAGAAGAGAGGAGAGAAGCAAGCATCTGGGAGCTCAGAGTGGAGTGAGGTATCAGCTCTAACAATAACAGCACCACCTGTTGTGTACGTGGTACTTTCTAGAATGTCTGCCAGGCATCTTCATATATAGTGCCTTGGTTTATCTTTACAGTAGCCCTTTGAGATTGGTAGGATGCCTCCTTTCGAGACAAGGACACATCCGGGGTCACACAGCTAAAGAATAAAGTCAGAACTTGAACTCAGGCCCCCAGCCTCCAGTCTGCAGCTCTTTCCATCAAGCCATTTGTCTCTCTCAGGAGGCAAGTATTTATTGTGGATAAGCTCTTGTTAGATTTGCCAAGGCCTGTGCAAAATCTTTGACTATAATAGAGCTTTTCCTATGTTTGAGACATGGGAGTTTGCCTGGAGTTTGTAACAGTATTTATAGAAATGGAATTTGAGCTGAGATAATGAAGTTCTGAATTGTTTCCTGTGTAACACTACGCTTTAAGATGAGCTCAATTTAAGTCAATAGTGTATGAGTAGACTGGTCTCCTTCTACATAGCTTGGGCATATGGGTTCCAAGATGCATCTGAAGCTGGATAAGAAAAAGATAGAAAAGAAGAAGTAAATAAGGAGTCGCTTAGTGTGATGCAACTCTGGGGGCAAGAACAGCTGGGAAGTGTTTGGAATAAAGATATCGTGGACAATTTTAGAAGCATCTTTCCAAGTAAGTTAGCCTTGCGTCCAAATAAAGCTTGAAATCTTTTACCCGTTTATTCATCCAGCAGCTATTTGCTGACTATCCCCATAATGCCACTCACTGTGCTGGGGCTCAAGAGTTCAAAGGAAAAGACTTATTCCCTGTCCTTGGGGAGACAGACCAGCAGGTTTGTGGGTGTCATGAATAGAGACATCCAGAAGCACAGGTATAAGTTTCACAAAGGGCCAGCATTCATCTTACGGTGGGCACCAAGTTTACCTGCTCCCTAAATTTCCAAATCTTTTCTAGAAGCTGGAATTTTTAGTATTTCATATTAGAAGACATATTGCCATCAGTTTTATTTGTGAGAAACCTAATTTGTGAGACATCCATTCAGCAAACATTTGTCAAATGCATACAGTCCTCTGCTGGATATTGGGATTAGAGGGATGAAATCAATAGATTTCCTGCTGCAAGGTGCTATCCACCTTTTTTTTAAAATTTGTTTATTTATTTATTTTGAGAGAGACAGAGTGCAAGTAGGGGAGGGGCAGAGAGAGAGAATCCCAAGCAGGCTCCATGCTGCCACTGCAGAGCCTGACATGGGGCTCGAACTCACAAAACTGCAAGATTTTTGCAGTTTCGAAACCAATAGTTCTGGCTTAACCAACTGAGCCACCCAGGTGCCCGGTGCTCTCCATCTAATAGGAGAGAAACAATACACAAACATACCCAACCCTGACTCTGCTGCTTACTAGCTGCATGACCTTTGGCAAGCATTCAATCTCGTGGAGTTTTTGTAACTATAAAACAATAATGCCAAAAAGCAGTACAGTAGAGCTGGGCACATAAGCCTACATGTAATTGCCAATTACTGTGGTTGTCAATAATTATGAGAAAATTGGGAGAGACACACAGAGGTCAGAGAAGCCACTTGTGCCTCAGGGAGAGCTCAGTCAGAAGAGGCTTCCTGGAGGAGGTGCTGCTTGAGCTGAATGCGAGACGCAGCAGGTTTTTGCTTGCCAACAAAGCAGCATGAAATCCAGGTAGAGGGCACAGCATGAGCTGAGGCAAGGGACGGAGAGCTGCCACACTTAAGGAGATGTGGGGACGGCAACACAGTTGAAATACAAAGTATCGGAAGAACGTTGACCCAAATACCCTGTTATTACAGGTGCAAAGGAGCCAGATGTTATGTGGCCGTGGACGCAGGCAGAGGGGGGTGGGGGTCGGGGTGGCTCTCCCTGTAGCCAGGGGCCAGATGTTTGCATCTGAGAAAAACCTGTGGTCCAAATTGTCCAGTGAGATCTCAAGATCATTTTGCCCTTTCTGTCTGAGGCTCTTGGGTTAAATATTTTACATTGTCTATTATTTTAAGGAAAAGAAGAGAACCATTTTAAAAACCTGCTGGACAGTTAAAAGTCATGTTGAGCCTTCAAGCAAGAAATACTGTGCATGCCAGTGGGGGAAGGTTCACTTTCTAGTTTTAGAGGAAACCAGGAAATAATATTCTAAGTTGGTCTAGCAAATGCTCTGAGAGTAAGTCACGCATAAAATATATACCTTTCCTAAGTAATGTCTTTGTGTTGATGGAAAATTACCTATCCAGGATAAATATTCAGGGGACCAGCAAGGTTTTAGCCATGCATAGTGCAAACCAAAACCCCTTTGCTTTATTTTTTTTCCCCAATCTTTTTTTAATATTTATTTATTTTTGAGACAGAGCATGAGAGGGGGAGGGGCAAAGAGAGAGAGGGAGACAGAGAACCCAAAGCAGGCTCTGTGAGCCCAACACAAGGCTCGAACCCACGAACCATGAGATCATGACCTGAGCTGAAGTTAGACATTCAACCTACTGAGCCACCCAGGCGCCCTCAAAACCTCTTCTCTTTCAAACTACCAGCCACAACCAGGGCCTGACTCAGAGACAGCCTACCATCTGAAATGGTACCAAAGTCTCTTTCTAGCCTATTTACACAAAAAATCAAAAATAGATCTACCCCATGACCCAGCAATAGCACTGCTAGGAATACAGGAGTGCTGATGCATAGGGACACTTGTACCCCAAAGTTTATATCAGCACATTCAACAATAGCCAAATTATGGAAAGAGCCTACATGTCCATCAACTGATGAATGGATAAAGAAATTGTGGTTTATATTCACAATGGAATACTACTTGGCAATGAGTAAGAATGAAATATGGCCTTTTGTAGCAACGTGGATGGAACTGGAGAGTGTTCTGCTAAGTGAAATAAGTCATACAGAGAAAGACAGATACCATATGTTTTCACTCTTATGTGGATCCTGAGAAACTTAACAGAAGACCATGGGGGAGGGGAAGGAAAAAACCAAAAACGTTAGAGAGGGAGGGAGCCAAACCATAAGAGACTCTTAAAAACTGAGAATAAACTAAGCGTTGATGGGGGATGGGAGGGAGGGGAGGGTGGGTGATGGGCATTGAAGAGGGCACCTGTTGGGATGAGCACTGGGTATTGTATGGAAACCAATTTGACAATAAATTTCATATTAAAAAAAGAGAATTAAAATTGAATACTTTCGTCATGGTGTCAGTAGAAAATAAAAAAGAAAACAGTAGGAAGAAATGGTCTCCTTTTTCTGCAGGGCAGAGGAGGAGTAATATGTGAGCTGTCCTAAAATATTACAGCCGCAGAGCTGTCAAAGAAGCTCATGGGCCCTCAGTTTAGCCATAGAAAACATGTTTTCTTAAATTATTATGGCCTTATAGGGTGTTTTCTTAAATGAAAAATGATCACAGCATGCCTGACGCTTGTTGGCCCGATCATTTTATGAAGAATAATGATGTCATTATGGCAGCGCAGTCTGGAAAGAATGTCCGCTAACTTAGGTTAAAGGTTCTCAGTGACCTCAGAGCACACACCAAGTCAGTGGAGAAAGAACCGAGGGCTAAGTATGTAGATCATGAACTGTGGCAGAATAACCAGTACTTTCTTCTGCATCCATGGGTTTCCACTTCCTTCTTTGGAAGAATCTCATCTTGGTGGGAAGCATAATGACCCTTGCATGTGCCACTCTGGGAAGAGAATGTGTGTCCATAATCACTGAAAGGAAATACCCTTGCGTGGTAAGAGTTCAGCCTGGCTGGCCTCGTGAGGTTTAGCGGCTGCTGCCAAGACTCTATGCAAGGGGGTGGCCTGGCCAGAATTCTGGAGGCACCGTTGGTTTCTGGATGTGATAAGGAAGGCCACATATTCCTGACTATAATGTATCAAAATGATGCATTGATGCCTGATAGCTCTCGTAACATTCATCTTCTATTCACTCATTATTTACATTTTTATTTTCGGTTTTGAAGAAGTTGTATGCACACATGGTACAAAATTCAAGCGTTCCAAAGAGAAAATGGTGAACGACCTCCCTCTCATCTCTTTTTCTTACCACCTAATTCTCCTTCTTGGAGTTGCCAATGTTGCAGTTTCCTCGGTACCTTTCCAGACAAGAAATCTCAGCCATTCACTCTTTTTTTTTTTTTTTTTTTTTCAGTGCTTATTTATTTTTGAGAGAGAGAGAGAGACAGAGACAGAGTGTGAGCGGGAGAGGTGCAGAAGGAAAGGGAGACACAGAATCCGAAGCAGGCTCCGGGCTCTGAGCCATCAGCACAGAGCCTGAAGCAGGGCTTGAACTCACGGAGTGTGAGATCATGACCTGAGCCAAAGTCAGACACTTAACCGACTCAGTCACCCAGGTGTCCCACCCATTCACTCTTGATTCATCTGTCTCCTTGCTTCTGGATGGCAGCCATAGTATTTGACAATACGTGCAGTAAACCCATTTTGCAACCTTACTTCTCAACTCGGAGCTGATGTTAAAAGTCTGAAGTTATTTGGGGGAGGGGAATCAGGCCTGTTTAACAATAAAACATGGATTTTACCTGATATTTTATAGCCATAACATATTTATTCCATGTCTCGTTCTACCCTTATTACAATCTAGAAAATAGGTAAGAGCAGGTATTATTATCTTCATTTTACAGCTCATAAAACTGAGGTGAAGAGAAAGTAAGTGCCTTTCATTATGTCTTATGGCTAATCAGTGGCAGCATGAGACCAGAGACGCTCAATTGTTCCCCCTTGAGTTCATACTTCTGTCCAGTGATGCAGGTCTGATGTGAGGGGGATTCTTCTCCATGACCACACACTTAGAGTTGTAAATGGACTCTGTTCTGATTTTAGAAATCCTTTTGTTTCTCACCTGCAAGAAAATATTGGAAGAAGCAGTACTGTGAGGGGTCGTTAACGACCCACCCCAAGAAAAATATCTCATTATAACCAACCTCAGCCCTTCTCTGTTCTAGGCATTGTGCCAGGTGCTTTACAAATGTCATTTGATGCCGCACAGCCTTGTCAGCTGGATGGTATTAACCCATTTTACAGTTGAGGAAACTAAGGCACGGAGAGATGAAGTAAACTGCCAGTGGTTATACAACTTGAAAGTGGTAGAGCTGGAATTCAAATCCAGATCTATGCCTATTTCTGCCACGCAGTGTTGCCTCCTAGATTGGGTGGCCAGAGCAGAAATGGTTATTATCCCTGTGACAGAGATACTTTATTTATTTAAAGATCCAACAGAGAGGTACAAGTCTTGATTATTAGTAGTTATTAAAAAGATGATAAAAACTCCAGTGTTGAACTCTGTTAAAATTATCATAGAACATAGGGGCACCTGGGTGGCTCAGGTCATGATCTCACGACTTGTGAGCTCGAGTCCCACGGCGGGTTCTGTGCTGACAGCTCAGAGCCTGGAGCCTGCTTCGGAATCTGTGTCTCTGTCTCTGCCCCTCCCCCGCTCGTGCTCTGTCTCTCTCTCTCTCTCTCAAAAACAAATAAACATTAAAAAATAAATACCAAAAAAAATACCATCGAATATTAAAGAAGTAAAAGCTTACTTCCTGGTTTCAGGCTGTTACCATCAAGATGAAGGCCTAGAAGTAACACAAATAAGCTTGAGAACATAAATACCGGGATCATAAAACCACACTCGGAAACATGGAATCAGAGAGGTTTGAAGTTAGGCCCGGGAGGTTGTTTGGAGACTCCTTCCCAGCCTGAAGTCATTCTCTCTCCCCCATCTGTGGTGTCAGTGATACCATCAGCCTCCCAAGATACCAAACCACAGACATGGAGCTCTAGTACATTCCTTCCACTCCCTCATCTTCACGCTTCTGAGGGGCAGCCTCGCAAACTAAATTTCGAGCGCCCATCGGTAGTGCACCCGTCCCTCTTCCACAGAAACAGCAGTCCGCCCCTGTCGGTTCTACATCTACCCCTGGCCCTGCCGAGCACGCTTCTCCTGGTTTATACCCCATCACAGCCGAGCTCAAAAACGACACCAGACAGATTCGTGGGCCCCAGTCTCTGTGCTGTCCAGGACAACAACCCCCCCCTGCAGGGACAAGGATTCGCCTAAACCGCAGCCCTCCTGCCGCTCCCCTGATGACAAGGCTGTGGTGACTCATTTCAGCACTTACTCTGCCTCCTCGCGTGCCGGCTCTTTGCTTTTGTTTGGGGTGGAATCTTCACTCAGATGCCTTGCTGCCACAGACACGCGTGGTGGAAAGGCACCGGAATGTGTTGTTTATGTCACCGGGGACTTGAAATCAAGCTGGGCCTCCGTGCCTGGCAGAGCAGCTAGGTCAAGTGCGGAAGTGCACCACTGCACATTGTGCGGGGACGCGTCGTAATGGTTCCACTTCCGGTATTTCCAGGACGAAAGAAGTTCCTTCCAGGACAGTCCTCCCACAGGTGACCACTAAAATCTCAGGCGGGGAGGCGAAACCACCTACCTGAAGATACTAGAGAGTGAATCCGGAGGGGCGTCAAAACACGGAAGAAAGAAATGGCACGGAGGGTGTTTGCCATTTTTATGGCTTTTAGCCTAAGATCAGACCACACTCAGCAGCCACATGTGGCATTTAAAGCTTGGACAGAACACTGCAGCCGTTCTGCTCTGAAGAGTAAGATGACAGTATTCAGGGCCACTACAGCCTGTGTAGAAACTCTGCCCACATGTCTGGCTGACCCCTGAACTGCAAATGCTTGGGACAGATTCTGGCTAAAGATAGAACAAAACTGAGATTTGAATTGGTACTCAAGAGACAGATTTTTCCATCTGAATCCCATCAAGTCAAGTGCCTACTTAACAACAACAACAACAACAAGATCAATACTCTTTAGAGGAAAGTAACAGAATTCACATCTTAACTTTCACAGTGTCCTGGATACATTGAACAATTAGTTGACATTTAAAGAAGCAGGAAAAGGGGACTCAATTCTAAGAGAAAAGACAGTCAACTGATAACCAACCTTGAGATGATGCAACTGTTGGAATTAGGGATTTCAAAGCATTTATAACTCACAACGAATGAAAATATAAGAGAGAATAACATATAAATATATAAAATACATAAAAATATGTTATCAGGTATATTTCAAATATAAAGTAATGAAACATATAAAATATAATTCAACAGACAACTAGAAACTTTGAAAAAGAACACTGTGGAAATTCTAAAACTGAAAAATAATAATATCTAAAATTAAAAATTCACTGGATGAGCTTAACAACAGAATGGGACTGGCACAGGAAAGAGTAAACTTGAAGATAGACCAATGGGAAATACCTAATTTTAGGAGAGATAAAAAGATTAGAGGGAAAGAAAAGAAAAGAGCCTTATAAATCTGTGGGACAATATCAAAAGATCTCACATGCATGTAATCAGAGTTCAAGAAAAAAAAGGAGAATGAGAGTATGAAGTAGGGAAAATATTTGAAGATGATCAAAACATTCCCAAATCTGGTGAAAGGCATACATTTAAAAATTCAAGAATCTCAGAGAACCCCAAGCAAAATAAATTTTAAAAAGCCATGCTTTGGTACATCGTAAGCCAAACTTCTGTGAATAAGATAGAGAAAATTCTGAAAGCAGCCAGAGCAAATCAACATTACTCAGAAGGGAACAGTGATTCAAGTGACATGAATTTCTAATTAGAAAGAATGGAGGGCGGAAGGCTTTGGAATGATATCTTTAAAGTGCTGAAGGAAGAAACTGTCAATCAAAAATTCTATAAAGAGCAGGGGTGACTGTGTGGCTCAGTCAGTTAAGCATCCAACTCCTGATTTCGGTTCAGGTCACTATCTAATTTGGTGAGTTGGAGCCCTGAGTCAGGCTCTGCGCTGACAGCATGGAGCCTGCTTGGGATTCTCCCCCTCCCTCTCTCTGCCTCACGTGCACACGCTCTCTCTTCTCTCTTCCAAAAATAAATAAGTAAACTTAAAAAAAAAATTCCATAAAGAGCAAAAGAATGTTTCAAAAATGAAGGCAAAATAAAGATATTTTCAGATTAAAACCAAAAAAAGCTGAGGGTATTTATATCACAAGATCTAAGTTACAAGGAGTACTCAAAGAAGTTCACCAGTTGAAGGGAAATACTGGGTGGAAACTTGTATCTTCAAGAAGAAATAAAGACCATCAGAAATGGAAAATAAATGGGTAAAAACAAAAGACCAGTTTCCTGTTATTTTTTTTTTTTTTAAGTACATAAGACGATATATAACAGGGGCGCTGGGGTGGCTCAGTCAGTTAAGCGTCTGAGTTTGGTTCAGGTCACAATCTCACAGTTTATGAGTTTAAGCCCCGTGTCAGGCTCTGTGCTGTCATCTCGGAGCCTAGAGCCTGCTTCGGATTCTGTGTCTCCCTTTCTCTCTGCCCCTCCCCTGCTCGTGCTCTGTCTCTCTCTGTCTCTCAAAAAAAAAATAATAATAAAAAAATTTTTAACAGATGTTATAAAACAAATTTAAAAATCAGAGCATTCCATGATGTTTATACTATAGCTGCATGACATATCCCAGGTATATGATGAAAACTGGAGGTGGTGTAAAATGGACCAATCATTTGCAAGGTTTCTACTTTTTTACTTGAAATGATGCTTTGAAAAGGATGTATGTTGTAATCCCTAGAACCACCACTTTAGAAAACAAAATGATGTATAGCTAAAAAGCCAATGTAGATTAAAACAGAATTTTAGAAAACATTCAGATAATCCAAAAGAAGGTAGGAGAGGGGGAAGAGGGGTAAAGAGCCCATAGGGAACAAACAGAAAGTAATAAAATGGTAGGACTTACATCCAACATATTAGCACTTTCATTAAGTATTAAAGTGAGAGATGTTAAAATGATTTTTTAAAGCAGAACCAAAATATCTGCTATTTACAAGTAGATTGAAAGTAAATTCATGGTAAAAGACACACCATACTAGCAGGAGGTGTAAAGAAAACTGGAGTGCCTTCAGTCAGATAAAATAGATCTCAGGACAGAGTATTACCAAAGATAAAGAGGGACATTTCTTTCTTTCTTTTTCTTTCTTTCTTTCTTTCTTTCTTTCTTTCTTTCTTTCTTTCTCTCTTTCTCTTTCTTTCTTCTTTCTTTCTTTCTTTCTTTCTTCCTTTCATTTTTGAGAGACAGAGACAGAGCACGAGCAGGGGATGGGCAGAGAGGGGAGAGACACAGAATCAGAAGCAGCCTCCAGGCTCTGTCTGAGCTGTCAGTACAGAGCCCAACATGGGGCTTGAACCTGTGAACCATGAGATCATGACCTGAGCCAAAGTCAGATGCTTAACCGACTGAGCCACCCAGGCACCCCAAGAGGGACATTTCTTAATGATAAAAGGATTAATTCACCCAAAATACATAAAGACCATAAATGTATTTTTGCCTAGTGACAGAGTTTCAAATTACATGAAGCAAAATGTGATAGAATTAAAGGGAGCAGTAGATATTTCTGCAATTCTATTTGGTGATTTAAACACTACTCTTTATTGAGAGAACAATTAGAATTTGATAAAACAATTAGAAAAAAACTAAAAACCAGTAAAACATAGATGATAGAAAAACACCATCAAACACCTTGACCTAATTATATTTATGGACCACTACATCCCCAAATCAAAGAATACACATTCTTTTCAAGCACCCTATAGTACCTCTAACAAGATAGATCATAAAACCAATCTCAATAAATTAATTATTGAAATACTATAGAGCATGTGTTCTGACTTCAGATATTTGGAAATTAAACACACTTCTAAATAATCCATAGGTCAAAGAGGAAACAAAAAGGAAATTTAAACAATATTTCTAATAAATGGTCATGAAAATCAACATATCAAAATTTGTGACCTGTAGCTAAACCCACATAGAGGGACATTTATAGCTTTAAATATTTATATTACAAATAGGGAAAGATGGAAAATCAATGACCTACGTTTACACCTAGAAAAGTTAGAAGAACACAGCAAACCCAAAGTGAATTAGAAAGAAGGAAATGATAAGGATAAAAGCAGAATCAATGAAAGAGAAAACAGAAAAGCATTATAGAAAAAAATCACCAAGCCAGAAATTGCTTCTTTGAAAAGAGAAAACAATTGATAAACCCCTAGTGAGACTGGCTAAGAAGAGACAGAGCATGAATTATGAATGTAAGAGCTGAAAGAAACATAATTGCTTCAGATCTTATGGACACTGAAAGGATAGGAGAATATTATGGACAACTTTATACCAATTAATATGGCAACTAAAATGAAATGGAAAAATTCCTTGAAAAGCGCATTGTACCAAAACCAATACCAGATGAAACAAAATATGAATAGCCCCATATCTATTAGAGAAATTTTAACTCATTAAAAAACCTTTTAACAACAAGCTCGCTTAAAGCCTGGATGGTTTCACTGATTAATTCTATCAAAGAGTTAAGAAAAACCCCACCATTTTATACAAATCCTTTCAGAAAGTAGAAGGGGAAATGCTCTTTCATTTCTACTATGAGACAAAAATCTGACAATGATATCAGGAAAAAAAATCACAGAAGAATATCCCTCATGAACACAGGTGCAAAAATATTTAGCAAAATATTAGCAAACCGAATGTAGCATGACCAAGTAGGGTTTATCCCAGGAATTCAAGGGTGGTTTAACATTAAAAAATCAGTCAATATACTTGACTGTATTAACATATTGGGAGACTCAATACTGTTAAGATGATAATTTCCCCTAAGTCATTTATTGGTTCAACATTATACCAATCATAATCCCCAAATTGATAAGCCGTCCTAAAATTTACATGGAAATGCAAAGGACCTAGTACAGAGAGGTTCATAAACTATGGTCTGTGGACCTGCCACAGTTTTGTAAATAAACTTTTATTGGAACAGCCACACTCATTTGTTTACATATCATCTGTAGCTACTTTTATGCTGTAATGGCAGTGTTGGGTAGTTATGACACACACCATCTGGCCATCTGGCTCTAGATAAAAGTTTGCTGACCCTTGACCTAGAATACCCAAAGCAATATTGAAAAAAAATAAAGTAGAAGGATTTATACCACCTGACTCCAAGATTCACTATAGACCTATAGTAATCAAGACAGTGTGGTACATGAGAATTAACAAGAAGATCAGTAGAGCAGAATAGAGAGCCCAGATACAGACCTGCACTTAAATGGTCATTTGATTTTTGACAAAGATGCCAAAGCAATCCAATGGGGGAAAGAAAAGTCTTTTCAACAAATGATGCTAGAACAAATGGGTATCCCCATGAGAAAAAAAAATGAATCTCAACCCTTACCTCGTACCAAACACAGAAGTCAATTCAAGATAGATCATACACTTTAACATAATAGCCGAAAATATCAGAGGAAAGTACATTCTTGATTTAGGGGTAGACAGGTCATAAAAAATAATAGGTATAAAAGAAAAAAGTATACATTAGGTTTCATCAAAGTTTAATACTCAATGGCCCTAAAAAGACATCATGAATAAAATGAATAATCAAGCTACAAATCATATATCTGACAAAAGACTGGTACCCCAGAATATGTGAAGAGTTCCTACAACTCAATAATAAGATGGCAAACAGTCCAATTTAAAAATGGAGAAAGTTTCAAACATACAACTCATAAAGTTATGTGACAATGGCAATGTGCCCATCCAAAAAATATTTACCATCACATGTCATCAAGGAAATGTAGGTTAAACCACAAGAGAATACCACATTCACACCAGAATGGATCAGATTTAAAAGACTGACAACACAAACACTGGTGAGGTGTCAGGAACATTCATGTATTATTGGAGTGGCTATAAATACATATTCACCCTGGAAAAAGTTCCAGCAGCTTTTATGAAACTAAACATATATCTACCCTATGTGCTGGCAGTTTCACTCCTAGGTATTTACGCAAGGAAAATGAAAATCTGCGTTCACAAAAAGGATTCTATGTGAATGTTATTAGCAGCGCTATTCATAACATCCCAAAACCAGAAACAGCTCAGATGTCTATCAACAGGAGTCATATAGTATAGTCATACTCAACAATCAAAAGCAACAACCTGCGGATACAGACAATGGCATGGATGAATCTCAAAAATACTTTACTGCCTGAAAGCCTTCTACAGAAGACTATGTACTGTACGATTCCATTTATCAGAAGTTATAGAACATGCTTAATGGATCTATGGTGGAAAAAAATCAGAACAGTGTTTGCCTCTGGGGTGGTAAGGGCAAAGATTAACTAGGAAGAAAGCTGAAGGAACTTTCTAGGGGGAGACTAATACTCTATATCTTGATAGGTTTATGGACACAGTGCATACTTTTGTCAGAAATCTTTGAATGTACGTTGAGATTTGTGCAGTCCTTTTTATGTAATTGTTTTTACTTTTTTACTGTATATAAATTTTAAATTAAAAACTATAAACAAATATTGTACTCCAGTAACATACCTTCTGAAGTATTTAGGGGAACTTTAATTGAAGCCTGTAAATTTATTTTGAGTTGCATCCAAAATACAAAGTGAGTTTATGAATGGAAAGAGAAAAATAGTTGGATAGATATGCAATAAAGCGATTTTACTAAAATGTTAATGTTAGAATCTAGGCAATAAGTATTTGGGTATTTATTATAAAATTCTTTCAGGTTTCCTTTATGTTTAATTTTCTCATAATAGAGTTTTTGGGAAAACGTAGAACTGCAGCATGGACATGTGTATCTTAAAAACATCATGGAAAAATAAAGGATAAAAGTATCACTTTTCACTTACATGATTAAGTATCACAGTATCACTTACATGATTAAAATGCCTGTGTCTAGATTTAGGGGTAGAAGTTCAGACAAAATTATATACAGTAAACACATTAGAATAGTTGCCAATGGGGAAAGAACCAGGAGTGGGATCTAGGGATGACGGGATGGGTGCCAGGTGGGTGTTGGATAGAGAAGCCTTGTGTGGACAGTGATGGTAATGGGGAGAGAGGGAGGGGAGGTGGAGGGTAGATGGAAAATCATTAAACTTTGCCAAATCTTGGCCTCACCAGTTACTAACTATGCCATTTTAGGCAAATTGTTTAACATTTTTTAGACTCACTTTTCACCTCTGTAACATGGGCATTCTGATCTCTACTTCACAGAGTTGTGAGCCTTAACACTAGGGAATGTCCAGGAAGTTCCCAGCACAGCCCTTAATCTCTGCCAGACATTCAGCAAAGGTCTATTCCTCTTCTTTTCTTTCCATTCATCTAAATCCTTGGTGTCCTTCAGGGGGCTTACCTTCTCTAACTCCACAAATAGCATGCCACTTCTTTTTTTCCAAAGACCGCCCATACTTGCAGCCCATTCCATTCTGTCCCACTTTGTCCCACACATATGGAGTTGCTTTGTGACTGTGTCCTTTATGTCTTTCAGTAACCATTCCATAGCTTCTTGAGGGCTCCGAGTGTAGCTTGAGTGTCCGTCTGCCCACCGGTCACCCAGCACTATTTTGTGTAGTTCCTTGTGTCCCTCTGTCTTGAGCGGCAGCTCTAGGAGGGCAGAGATGGTGTCTGGGTAACTCCCTCTCTTGTCTCCGCATGGACAGGGCTTAGCAGATATTTGGTGCATGAATGAATAGAAATCACCTGTTTTTCACTGTGCTTTTCATTCAGCACTGTCTACTAAATATATTGATTTATCATGGCTTTTACCCACTTGCCAGACTTGCTGAACTTGTCCAAACACACAGAAGCAGTAGAATGGACCCAGCCCAGATTTGTTGCAGGATGGCACTCCAGAAACACAGTGACCTCAAAGACAAGGACCCTCTCTTTGCTGTCGGTGCTCTTTCAGCCTTTCTGTGAAACTAATGATAACATTTTAGAGCAGAAAGTCGGTCTTGTATTTCACATAATTAAACCGTCAAATGCTAACGTTAGATGAAAGGATCTGGGTGTTCAAAGGCAATCGGGAGTAGTCAGAGAGATTGCCTTCATACAGGAGGTAAGTGTTAAGCAGAGTTTATTGGTGGGGGTGATGTGGGACATCTAATGAGAGGGTGGAACATTCCGAGGGTCTAGAGTGACATGAGCTGGGGATTGATGATAGCAGCAGATATGTGCTGGAGGGGAACCCACAGTGGGGTGTTGGCTGCTTATCAGGCTTATCACATGACATAGAGGAACAAGATGGCGGGTTCGTGAGTTGGGAGCCATCACCATCCTCTCTCTGCTCTGTTTCTTTGCAACACCCTTATCTCATCTTTGATTTGGTCCCCACCTCCTTTTCTTTTTATCTGGGCCAAAGACAGGCTCAAACCCTGGTTGTAAAATGAAATCCAAATGACACACTTGGAACCCTGTATTTCAGCCCGGAAATGTTGGTTTTGCGTTGTGTTTGGCGCAGAAAACAGCCAGCTGAGATGGTCTGACACCCAGGAGGGTCCTTTGGCAACAGCCTCAGCCTGATATTTCCATGTCTTCAAATCAATCCAAACTACTCATTAGGAGGCCTCGTTTCGGCAAGCGCTCTTCTGCGCGCGGGACCGTCGTGGGATTACCACTGCCTTCCCTTTGGTCCATCTCATCATTCCTGCCTTCGCCACATTTCTGGACCCCGGGAGACAGCTGAGAAAAGCAGCTTCCTTACATTCTCTTCAGGAGGGCCAGATATGCATATATGCCATTTCTTCTGCTAAAGGGGTCCCTATGCTATTTTCCTGACCCAAATCATCCCTTTTGACTGACTGGGTAAATGTTCCAGGGATTTAAGCCTTCATTTGGCTAACAAGCACTAGATTACATTTACATTTAAAAGAATTGTTTAATGTATTCTGAAAACCTTAAAAGCAAAAGTGTCCATCAGCAGGCATTACTCTTTGCTCCAAATGATACCAGGGAGCACTTTCTTTGGGTAAAAACAGTCTTTCCAAAGGAGCATGCTTCTTTTTTTTGCCTAGGAGTTCTTGACCTGCCTTCCTTTTCTTCTCTCTAATCATTAAAAAGGAAAAAATAAATGTAGCTGCCTTAGTTACTACTTTCTAGGATCCTGAGCCCCTGGAATATGTGCAGTCAAGGGCAGGCAATCTGTGAAACCCTTCAGGGTTAAGCAGGGAGAGACCACAGTCTAGGGTTTTAGGGATTCTGTTTAATGGGCAGCAGCATTTCTCCATTTAACATTGCTTCACAATTCATGCCATAAAAATAGCTCTGGGGTGATCTAAGCTGTTATTACCCTTGCTCTTTGAATTTGGATTTTGCCAATATTCTATCCTGAGCCTTAATGATGCAGGATATTGCAATTTGTTGCTTCTCGTGATACATGCAGTAAATCCTAGATTCAGAGGTAGTAATTCTCAACTCTATCCTATCTTGAATGGAAACTACTTCCCTTATTTGGTTTCTCAGCAGCCACTACCGAGTTATGCTTCCTTAAGGTTTAAAAAAAAAAAAGAAAAGAAAAAGCAGACCACTGGCAGAATAATTTGGATCCAAGTAGATTCTGTGCAGATGCCCAGTGGGAGAAGATAGGCCATCCTGATCCAGAGGGACGATGGATAAAGCCTCTGCCTCACGTGGCTCACTAAGGCCTGGTTCTGAAGGCTGACACAGCAGGAGCCATTTCATTCTTTGCCTTTCTTTGTGACCAACATGCCGATACAGCCACCGAGCTATGTAGGCAGTCTCTCGAGCACTGCTCCTACCCTGTTGTAAACCTAGAAACAAATATTTAGCTGGCTGTGGAGTGCCATCTACATGAGTGCTCTCCCTCTGGGGGTCTGCTGCACACACAGCGCCTGGCTGGTCCTTTCACGTCGCACAGGACATATAATATATTTACGTCTCGCGTAACCATAGAAACCTGTTGTGTCGGAGAAGACTTTATGATTTTGCTGCTCTCCGGAAAGAGATGAATAAAGCCACAGGGCAACCTGCCACCTCTTGTTTAGTTACTTTGTAATCGTTTAGCAATTAAGACTGCAGAACATATTTACTATAATTTTCACATCTGTAGACATTTTATAGAGTATTGAATATACATAAGGAAATAAAAGCACTTGAGACATTATTTTAGAAGCCCTATAGCCAACTCAATTTTTCTTTTTTTGGTATTACTTACACAATTTGTACTTAATTAATTATTCTTGAAAATGGCTGATCTTTTTTTTTTTCTTTTCTGTGGTAGGATTTATTTTAGGGAATCCTTGGAATAAGGAATTCATACATTTCGGTATGCTGGCTATACAAAAGGGGTGTAGAAAGAACACCATTTGGGAAGGGTTGGATGGAACGCCCAGTTTAAACCTGAGCTCTTCCACTGACTGACTGGGCTTCCTGGGGCAAAAGTGACTGAATCTTGTAGAGCTTTTAACAAAATGCTCTATGAATTGGGAATAATAGTAACGTCTACCTTGATGGATCATTGTGATGAAAATAATAGAAGGAAAATACCAGACACGTGACAGAGGGTCACTATGTGGCACTATCATCAGTTCTCTTATTCTTACTTTTCATCTCTTTAATCTAATGTGGAATGTACTACAAGTATATTCTGATGCTCACAAAAGCTTGTTTTGTTTAGCACATATATGGTACTTCATACTTATCAAAGGCTTTACAAATATTTATTAATTATAAAACCCCCAAGGGAGCTGAGGAATACAAATTCCATCTCTTTTCCAATTAATTCTGCACCTTTCCATTTGGCAAATACATGTGTTTCAGCGCTTTTAATAGAGCAAGGAACCCCCTTGGCTCTTTTGTCTATGCCTTGGATTGTTTAAAGGAATTATCCAGGATGTCATGGAAAGCTCCGGTTTGGCTGCCGGATGACTCGGGCGACCCCTGCTGGCCAGCTGCAAAATCAGGCTTGCGCACCAAGCCAAAGGCTGCACCCTCACCCCCTGGCCCCGAGTAAATTAGCTGTGGACCGAGCAGGCTATGGGTAGTGGGGTATAATCATGGCTGCGAAGGCATGGAGTTTACTCTTATTGTTATTATTTGCTCTATTATTGTTATTTAAATGGAGGTATTAGAATGCAGGGGACGTTTCCCACCAGCTAATAACCATTTAAGTTGCATTTGGGGGCTTTCACGACTTGACAACAGCTTTTCAAAATCTCGAGCTGTTAAACCCCCTACCGGGTTAATGTGGCAGAAAAAGACAAGAACGACACCAGCCAGCGGCTTTTTGTACAGTGCTGTACCGCAAGCATCTGGAATAGGGAAGAGGAAACGGATCCTTTTAGAAAATCCAATTAGAGAGAGGGAAATATGCTTTGCTGAGAGAGTGGGTTGGGGTGCAGGGAAAGGTTCTCCCCCAGAGGTAAAAGCCTTCGATATTCACAAAGGCAAAGCCCGTATTACTTGGACTTGTTTCCGAAAACTAGGGTTCCTGGAGATCTTCTCAGGAAAACACTGCTCGTGAACAGACAGCTGTTTCCGCCCAAAGTTCAATCTAAACAATAGCAGAAATGACTATTCAAAACCAGCACAGAGATGGGGAGATCAAAGACTCACCGTGATTCCTTCGGGAAGCATGGGAGTCACTTTCCCCCTGGCTTCTTGTTTTTCCATTTTCATTAAAAGGTCTCACAAGAGATCTAGGGAATCGGGATTTTCCAAGTCACCCTAGCTTTTAGGGACTACACCTCATGTGAAAAATAACTTCTCCCCACACCTTTTTTTGAGCCTCTAGTCATACCTTGACTTGCTCTGCCAAGAGGTCTCATTATCCACACCGAACAGACTCCATTGGGTAGCTCTGGTGACATTATTTGTATAAGAAATTTCAAAGTTGTGCAATTCACCTAGGTTTGGAGGACTGTAGGTAAAACTACCACACAGCCCTTCCAGTTTTCCTCATTAAGGAGATCACATAGCATCGGAATATGCATTTTCATTACGCTATATTAGGGCTGATTGCATTTGTAACAACTCTGAGGGGCATTCTCACAGCTTTCCGTGGAAGGTTAGCTGCAGGACTCACATTACAAGCAGACACAAAAGGAGCTTTGCTATAATATTCTCATTTTCCTAAACCCGTCATCTCTTTTTCATTTGTTAAAGGAGCCCTTTGGCTTTTTAACATAACCTGTATTAATGCCGTTGTAGGAAACCAAAATCTTTAAACACTGACCCCAAATCTTTAAACGCTGTCTCTTGTTAACGGCCAGTAAAAGGTGTGCCCAGACTACACTCTACCTTTGTGCTGCTCAAACCCCTCTCCATATAAATGCCTCTGAACAGTATGTAGTGTGTATGTCACATATGCAAATGTTCCTCCCAGCGACCTTCCTGGGTCTTAGTGTTCAAGGGAAATGGACCTCATGGTGATCTTTGAAGACCATTTTCTGTTCTAATAGCCTGTTTTCCACAAGAACATAGAATCAAGTGGAATTTAAAAGCATGCATAGCATATAGGAGCTCCTGCTGCTCGGAGGGCTGAGCTAATGGAACCACCCCTGTAGACTTTGGGCCTCAGAGTCCCCGATTGCCTTTAGAAAATGTGACCATGGATCAGGCAGCTTCTGAGCCCTTGGGGGCTGGGTTGGTGTGTGGGAAGACACAGGCCTGGACTCGAGCTCCCCTAGCTCCAGAGCCGAGTTCTGCTGCTTATTGGCAGTAGAGCCTTGGGCAAGTGCCTGAAATTCTGAGTCTCCCTCAAAACACCTTTAAGAGAGGTAAGATGTACCTCCCAGCTTTGCTAGAAAGACTAAGGCTGGCAGGGCCCTGGTGCTCAGTTATTTGCTTCAGCTGTTATTAATAACATGAGTCAACGCTATTGCCCTCTGGGTCTGGAATTGAGGGGCCCTACAGATGAGAAGGGGTACCTGATTTCAGATGCCCAGGGGAAGGGCCCAGAGCCTCTCACCTGATAGGATACTCTGTCTGCACCCACCCTCACTCCCCCCCGTGTGACACACCCTCACAAGACACACCTCTCCCACACACAGCGCTCATTCTTCACACTGTGAAGACTCTCTCACTTCACACTGTGACTTGTTCACACACACCCCTCACGCGACATCTACGTGACACACACGCTCATCTCATGTCCTCACTGCCACACACTTGCAGAAACCCCCAGCCTGACAAATGCACACCCTCCCCATTTCACCCGTGCCCACACGCGGGCACCCGCAATGAAGAGAGGCGGGGCCCCAGTGAGCCCCTAGACAGTCCCCGACTGGGGTGGGGAAAGGAATAGCCGAGGCCTGTTTTAGAAAGTGCCGCAGACCAGCCTCCAAGGGCACAGTGGCCTCCAGCACTCCAGAAGTTTTGCCCAAGATCCAACTCTAGTTTTCAAAAAATCCTTCTGTAACAATTGCCCCTTTCTCTGGTCGCCCTATAGAAGGAAAGTTCAAGATTCCAGGAAGGAAATGGAAGAAAGTCATTTTACAATTACCTGACCCGCTATTTATATAAAGGTGCCCGTTTCCTTGTTCCAGTGACTGATTTGGTTCTCTGGGAGGGGCTGAGACTAAACTTATGGTGGGGTTTTTGGCATTGGTACCATTTTGCAGTTATTGCTGTCTTTTAATTTTTTTTTTTACATTTATTTATTTTTGAGAGAGAGAGAAACAGAGCGCAAGCCGGGGAGGGGCAGAGAGAGAGGGAGACACAGAATCTGAAGCGGGCTCCAGGCTCCGAGCTGTCAGCACGGAGCCGGACACGGGGCTCGAACTCGCGAACCGCGAGATCATGACCTGAGCGGAAGTCGGACACTTAACCAACTGAGCCACCAGGTGCCCCAACCATTTCACAGTTGTATCAATGGCACAGTGCTGGTGCTGAGACACATCTCCCAGGCCCTCTGATGCGTCCAGAGAGGCCCTCGGTAGTCCCTATGCAGCTACCCAGCCTGTGCGGAGCTTGCCCTGTGCTAGGCCTTGTGAGGACCAGGGACATGTGAGAAAGGGTTCCTGCCTCCACACCTGTCTATCCAGAGAGGGGGTAACCAGCTCTATGTCTGGAGCTTATGTCTGGAGCTTAGGAGTTGTTGCCCTGAAGGTATGAGGAGCTCACTTTTGGACAGAGGTGCCCAGGGGAAACTTCTAGAGGAGAAGGCATCTGAGCTGGTTTTGAGAGAGAGACGTAATTCCCACTTGCGTGGGAGGGTCAGGAGTGATCTAGAGGGGGAGTCCAGGTTGAGGGCACGGCCAAAGCAAACCAGAAATGACACCTGCAGTGTGGGTTTGTGAGATGGAGAGTAGGCTGGTCCGGATGGAGCAGGCCTGGAGAGGATGACAGTGGTCTCCAGCACCAGGCTTCTGCACCCTGTCTTCTAGGCCAGCATGTGTGGTGTTCGTGCAGCTAATGCCTAATTGGGCTGCTGGCTTTAGGATGATTCATCTGACAATATTTTATCTTAATGCCACCTCTGTCCTTTTGCTTTAGCTGTTTCCTCCCCCAAAATACCCTACTCTGTCCCT
Organism: Panthera leo; assembly: GCF_018350215.1. NCBI lineage: Eukaryota > Metazoa > Chordata > Mammalia > Carnivora > Felidae > Panthera > Panthera leo. The sequence goes on from NC_056690.1 coordinate 24,589,163, forward strand.
CCCACCTGCCCCAACCCTCATTCCTTGAGTCGTCCTAAAGTCCACCACCTCTGAGAGGCCATACAAGGTCACCCCTCCTGCCACTGGCCCCTGTGTCCTTCTGCATCGGACCTTTGCAGCTCCTGGCTTGTGGTGTGGTCACATCCATCCGTATTTCAGCTCTGCTTTTCATCTGGGAGCTCCTGAGGCCACAGACTCTTAACACTTTGTGGGATCTCCCAGAGCAGCTTGTGCCTTGCAGGCCCTCCAGTCCAGGAGGACCCGGGACTATGTGTTCTTGACACTTCGGCTCCCTCGCCTTCCCTTCTCAGAGACCAGGAGCCCAGTCAGTTGTGGGTTTCCGAGGCAGAAAACATCTCCCATGTAGACAAGTGTGGCCTCTTGCTCAAGAGCTCAGGAAGCTGGTTCTGAGTGCAGAACCCCATTTTGGGGAGTGGGAGGAACAGAGCAGTTCTGCCTTCAATTTTGGCCAAAAGCTCGACTCTAGGACATCATCCAGGAGGAGGATATGGATTCCTGGATGCAGTGGGGAGACAGCCAGAGTGTATTCTTCTTATCAAATAAATTACAAGGCCACGTTAGTCTTTCTCCCACTCACCTGAATGTGGTCAGACACAGCAGCGAGGGTCTGTCCCATGATGGCCCAGGAAAGCATCACACCTGGCCTGGTCTGGGCCGGAGATTTGCTGAGGGTGAGGGGCAGGCCTACTCACTCACTGCTATCACAAGGAGTGGAGGGAGGGCAGATAAGGAGACAGGACCCTTGTTGTGTGGTTAGGTGGCTTCAGTCAGGTGTGTGGTTAGGTGGCAGATGGTTAAAGTGGAATCTTGCTTCATGTGGGTGCTTTGTAGGCTCTTCAGAGTTGTCCTGCAGCTTGCTGGACTTGGGGAGATGTGCCTCTAGTCCTGTCTTCTTCTTTTTTTTTTTTAAGTTTATTTATTTATTTTTGAGAGAGAGAGACAGAGCAGGAGCAGGGGAGGGGCAGAGAGAGGGGGAGACAGAGAATCCCAAGCAGGCTCTGCACGGTCAGCACAGAGCCCATTGTGGGGCTCGAACCTACAAACCATGAGATCATGACCTGAGCCGAAATTAAGAGTCAGACACATAACCGATTGAGCCACCCAGGAGCCCCTTCTGTCTTTCTTCTGCAGAGACCCTGAGACATCTTCTCAGCCGTTGGCATCCTACGGTCCACCTCGTCTGGCCTCTCCAGGTGGCCTTGTTGGGCGGAGCCTGAGATGAGATGTGCCAGCTCCCCGCCTCCACCGTGGACCACATCTGGTTGCGCGAAACACTCTTGTATCCCAGAGCCCCACAAACTCTAGCAGTGCCGGCCGGTCCCCTGCTCCCAGCTGAGCAGTGAGACTCCACTTAGCAACAGTCGGTCTCTCTCCTGCCTTCAGGGTGCACATTTCCAAGCTCTCTGAGTGGTACCCCCCACGAGAACACGCCCTCCAGGCTTAAAGTAGGAGAGGTGCCCTTCACTCCTTGCCCCAAAGGGATTCGCTGTATGGGGGTAGCTCTCTCCAAAGAACTCTCTTCTCCAGCCTCCTCATTCCTTTTTCTTGGGGTCCTCTCTGACCCCTGATATGGCTGGGGACCCAAGATCCGGGGGCACAGTCTCAGAGCCACCTCCTGTGTGCATCTGTACGTGGAGCTGAGGCCGAGCGCCCATCCTCCAGTGGCTGGTATTTGCTGTATGGGCATCTCAGAAAGGTCTCGTTCTGAAACTCTGCTCCCTATACACGTGTCCAACACACCCACCGCCCATATGCGCACATTCGCACACATAATAGCTGTCCTACGGGCCCCTCGAGTCACACACAAAGGGAGCGGTGTCCACTTGGTGGGAGCACAGAGCAGCTTTTACGTTTTCACTTGGTTACCTTTTGAACCAATTTAAATATTTGCCGCAAGTATATTTTACTTCTACTTTTGCTGTTTTCACCAAGGAGAGCGCACATTGCTGCCAAATATTGGCATGGCTAACATTTCCATTAAGTGCTTGTCACAACGACACAATGACGGCTTCCGTCTGTACAAAGGGCTTCACCTGTGCTCTCATCATCTGGTGCTCAGAGCAACCATGTGCAGCTGGGATGGCTCTCTTTCCTGGACATATCTGGGCGCGTACACAATACACATGTGTGTTCACAGAAGTTCACACCCGGGTCTCCCAGATTGCAGGGCTGCGGCCATCTCTACTGCAACAACTGTGTCCTTATGTGTCGACTTGGGCATTACTGATGTGACAAGGCCAAATTGACGGCAATGAGTTCCAGGTCATCAGGGGAGGAGGACCCCATGGCCAACACTTCGTCAGCAAAGATTTCAAAACTCAAGAGCCCAAGTAATGGGGCCCTCCAATTGATTACACTCTTTCCACTTCTTGCACACAGGCTATTGAACAGGTGGAAGTAAGACCTTCTCATTTGTTGGATCGCTGTGTTTACCAAGAGAAGAAAAGCTGGGGAAAAAAATCCCGTGTTCTTCCTCACAACACTTAAGTACAGACTAGATAATTCCAGGTCATAAAATGAGCAGAGTATTTACAAAGGGCTTTCGAGTTAAAATCACACATCTGTTTTGGACCCCAGACACCAGGGCTTTTTGGTTTTTGATTCAAATGATCATCTGAACAAGGCACTTCAGAAGAAGAATTTTGATTTATTTCGCTATCTACATATTAATTAACATGTTAATTAATTAACTAATTAATATTTTTTGAGAGAGCGAGAGCAAGCATGGGAGAAGGGGAGAGGGAGAGAGGGAGAGAGAGAATCCTAAGCAGGCTCCATGCTCAGCGTAGAGCCCAACACAGGGCTTGATCCTACTTCCCTGAGATCATAACCTGAGCCGAAATCAAGAGTCGGATGCTCAACCGACTGAGCCACTCAGATGCCCCAGAAGAGACATTGTATTATAATCTTAACAACCATAGCACATATCAGAATTTACTGCTTCTGTGTGTGTGTGTGTGTGTGTGTGTGTGTGTGTGTGTGTGTGTGTGTGTTTTATGTGTGTATAGATTCCTGGCAGGTAAACAATCATTTGTCTTCAGATCAACAGAAGGTTTGTTCTCTAGTAACTATTAGATAATAGTGTGGATTACCAATCTTGAGATGATACAGGGAAAAGCAATTTCTAGAGTAATAGACAAGAGAAGCATTTTCAGAGAGAGGAGTGTATGACAGTGACTTTGGCTTTCTGATGAGAAATGCTAATACCCGCAGGGCAGTGTCAACACGGAATGCTGGAGGGGCCACTCCCTAGTGTGGATTTGATCTAGTGGGTTTGACTTCACAGTGTGTGCTTGCTGGACCACATCCCCTGTGGTTGTAAAGTCTGGAAAATGATATGAGTGCACTCACAGGGAGGGATTTTCTGAGAATAGCCTTCACATTGTCCTTGTCCTCATGGGTGATTCTAGCACCTTCCTCCAGCATGCAGCTCACATTCTTCCCGCCCATTGACTCTTGCTGGCCTACTCCCCACGTGCCCCACAGGGTTGAAGGATGCCAGAGCAGCTTCTAGCTCTGCAGGAAGGCCACATAGTCCCTGAGGTCACCTTCCAGTCCCCCGCCCCCCACAGCAGGCCTCTCAGAAGTTTGCTTAAACCAAAGAGGGGGGCTTAATAAGGTTATGGGGATGAGGAGTCCCATGAAATCCAAGGCAAGCCTGGAACAGAAAAGGAAAGCAGTGGGGAGTCCCGGGGCTGCATGGGGCAGGCTCGTTCTCACCGCCACTCGGCCATCTGCTTCATGAACACTTCCTACTGCAGATGTCCAGTTTGCAGTTGAAAGTACAACACACTCCTTGCTACCTGCTCTCAGTCCCAGAGTGGGAGAATGGCCCCTGGGCTCACATACAGCTTACTGAGCTAGCCACAGGAAGTCACGCTCAGATCTCCCTGAACTCCAATGCACAAATGTTGGGGAAAGGAACCTGATTGGCCTAGCTCAGGACAGATGTCCACCTCTGGCCCAGTCAGCACTGGGGGTCCTCGGGTATGAACTTGGCACTGGGAACTCACGCCCGTGACCCTGTGGATCAGGGAGGCAGTTTCTAGAATAGAACCTTTACGATCAGGGCAGATGCCCCAGTGCTGCCTAGTACGCCACCACCTTCTCTCCTCCTGAAGGAATAGCCTGCTTTCCTGCTTTAAAGCCTCACATCTCTGCTTCTAGATTTTTCTCTCATGTCAGACAATGCATGGAATAGGAAGCTTTTTCTCCAGCTTTGCCTTTCCTTGCTCTCCCTAAAAGTAAGCCCAAGGCTCCTTTTATCTTAAAGGTTCACTTCTAGTCTCTATTAAAAAAAAAAAAAAAAAAACAAACCAGACAGTGTCTAGCAAATAATTTGCATGGGAAAATTTCAGAGGTCTCAGAAATCTTGAGTTCCCGAAGTCCCAGAGTTTCTGGGATTCTTGCTAAGTGGCTTCTGGGATAAATGGGTCTTTTTCAGCTATTGGCAGAGTGGCCGTGTAAAGCCTGGTGGGCATCCACATTACTTATCATAGGCACTTCTGTTCGTATCTTTAAGACATGCCCTGCTGTGCAGCCCTGCGGTTCTCTAACCTGGGTGCACCGGTCAGACGTGGCCTCTTGCAATCAGGAATCTCCACATGATAATACGCAGTGGCGGCAAATCGAGTAACTCTTGCTTCCTCAAGTTTTGTCAGTTACACAGAGGTCTTTGCTTTGCAAGAAGGGGCATTTTCCTGCCCCGATGTGATCCCACAGGGCTACTGGCATACGAGCTGCCTCACCACCCTGTGCACCAGAAACCGAAGATGGGTCAGTCTCTCATGCACCATTTCTAGCTTCAGGGTTGCAAGCGGCTCGTCTTTGGCAAGGAATTGGTTATCAGCGCAAAAGAAGCCAGGAGATGCTTTCGGGGGGAGGAAGAAAGAATGAGTTAGCAAGGGGTCTCGAGACATAAATAAAAGTGTGGAGCTTCAGTCACAACTGTCAGAGTGATGACGGAGAGTGTGTACTTGGAGAGATCAGGAGGCCATACTTACAAATGAAAATCCTCTCCCGAGCCTCTTGCCAAGCCCTGTCCCTGAGAAGAGAATGGGCTCTGGCACAGCTCTGTGGTGCTTGATTCATGGGCCGTTTCCATCTCTTGGGGGAGAGCTGCATGTGAACAGCATTCTGGAGCCTGCCTGTGGCGATGGCATGATTTATATTCCCTGGAGTAGGCGGGGGCTGGGTTTCTCCTGGGGTCCCGGGAGCAGATGTTGGCAGGGCAGGTGGGCACCACAGAGAAGCTGCGGCCCACCTGCTGGACCGTCCCCTCTCAGCTCCGCTCCAGGTCCCGTGCTGTCGTCCTCTACTGACTTTAACCTTTCGCCTTCATTGTTCTCTGTGACTGAGATGATCTAAACCTCAGCCATCCACCCAACTCCATGCAGGGGCTGGGGCGGGATCCAGCCTGGACTCCGGCCAGTAGGGAAATGCCAGGTCAGGGGCCTGGAGCAAGAACAGAGACCTCTGCCTCTCTCGGAGGTCCAGGAGTAGAAAGGGCCAAGTCCGAGCCAGAAACCTTAGGCCTCAAGAGCCGCAGGAAAGAGGAGATAGTGTGGTGATCAGGCCCAGAGGGCAGGACAGATAGGCCAGCCAAGAGTCCTAAGCTGGGTCAATAGGACTGGAATGTGAGCAGAACGGGGAGAAGAGAGGTTTGGTGCATCCCCAGCTTGCCAGTGCTGGGCAGCTGACTGGGTCAGGAGTGCCCCCCTCCACTCCTCCTGCCTTGCCACCTGGCTCCCATCCTCTCCCCCGAGGTCTTCTGGTCTCCCGTTTGCTGAACCGTGACTACTGGTTTTATCTGCAGAGCCAACACTTCTCCACTGTTCCTTCTATTTCACAACACAGCCCTTGGAAGAGTGGCCAAAGCCAGGCCATGAGTCGAAGTGCTCCAGGGACTCTTTCTGCACGACCCCTGGCTGTTTACTTATTCATACTCTCACCTTTATCCTCTCTCTCCCATCGCCTGCCGATTGTTCATTTAGCCTCTCTCTGTGTACACACATACACACACATCTACATACACACACCACCGTGTCAATTTATTTTTTTGTGTTGCAGGGATTAGTGTGCCCATCTAGCACCTTCTCAGAGCTTTTCAGGGGCAGAGGCTTGTTTTCATTTGGAATAATCCCAGCCAAGAGCTGGGCACACACTGGTCACACAATGAATGTTTTTGAGGTTGGTTGACCTGATGACCGGATGGATGAATGTGTGGCACCAAAGTGTATCTTACCTTTCTAAATCCCTCTCAGGATTTGGTGCTAGCAGGGTTTATTTTATTTTATTTAAGTTTAACTTACAGTATGTACCAGCCAGGACCAAAGCAGGAACAAGGAACCACACTAATTCGAACAGGGATAATTTAAGATAAAGAATTGTTAAGTGTGGGGCACCTGGGTGGCTCAGTCAGTTAAGCGTCCGATTCTTGATCTCAGCTCAGGTTATGGTATCACAGTTGATGGGATCGAGCCCCGTGTCAGGCTCTGTGCTGACAGTGCAGAGCCTGCTTGGGATTCTCTCTCTCCCTCTCTCTGCCTCTCCGCCTGCCTCTTTCTCTCCCTCTAAATAAATGAACTTAAAAATCCTTGTAAACTGTAACAGAGATTAGATTAGAGGGATTCGCTAGTGAAAGTATTCTAAAAAACACAGGAATCACAGATACAAGGAGCAGTCACTGCCCTTGAGGACTGAGACCAAGGAAGAGGGTCCCCCCTCCAACTGAGGGCTGAGATGTGGACCTGTTTGGAGAAGTTGCTGTGGTCTCACACTAGTGGAACTTGCTGGAAATCCACCCTCAGAATTTGCAAACATATGCTCTCCAGGGTGCTGTGGAAAGGGAGATACCTTCATCTACTACAGAACCACTCAAGGAGTGGTTACCACGGGAGGCTGATGACCCCTGGGGCTGCCGCTGCTGTGTTTTGTAGAAGTGGTGCTGTGGAGAAAGCCCCCCGCCCCTGCCGCTGCAGGAACGAGGTCCTGGAGAAACCTCTGGTGGGGAAAAAGCCAGATGCCAGAGAAACTGCTTGCACCCCATGAGCTGCACACTGGAGAAGCTGCCCATGCAGAAGGAGCCAGACCCCAGGGAAGCTGCGCCTGCTTCAGGAGCCTGCTGAACCAGCACGCTGCAACCAGGAAGGCAAAACCTCTTCCTCCTCTATGTCTCTGCAGCGCCCTCTGCTGACAAAGCTCAAAACTGTGCCAGCTGGCCCTTAAATGGCCATGATCCATTATTTTGGAGCAGGCAATGAGGGATGAATTTGGAGCACAGAGGCAATAAATGGGTAACTGGCACACAGTAAAAGTTACTCTTTTGGTGTACGGTTCCATGAATTTTAATCCATATGTGGGTTTGTGTAACTGCCACCACAATCAGGATACAGAACACTTCCATCAATCCTAAATAACTATTATCTTTTTCTTTAATGTTTATTTATTTTTGAGAGAGAGAGAGACAGTCTGAGCGGGGGAGGTGCAGAGAGAGTGCTCTGTTCAGACAGAAGAGAGCCTGATGTAGGGCTTGAACCCATGAACTGCAAGATCATGACCTGAGCCAAAGTCGGACACTCAACCAACTGAACCACCCAGGTGCCCCAAATAACTATATCTTTTATAGCTCTACTGTATAACTCCCTCTACCCCTAATCCCTGGCAACCACTGATCAGTTCTTTGTCACTATGGTCTTTTCCTTTGGAGAATGTCCTATAAATAGAATCATACTATTTATATAACCTTTCAACACAGGCTTCTTTCACTCAACCTCAAGTTTTTGAGTCTTCTGTATTGTTGACTGTATCAGCAGCTCATTCCTCTTTATTACTGAGTATTCCATTGTATGGATATACTTGTTTGCTTACACTCATAGAAGAACCTTTGGGTTGGTTCCAGTTTGGGGCAATTCCGACTAGAACTGCTTGAAATATTCACTGATTACTACCTGAGGGTTTGCAGGGTAAATAAGTTCATTTCCTCAGGAGTAGAATCTCTGGGTCATACAGTAAATATATCGTTCACTGTGTAAGAAACTTCAGAGCACGTTCCAGAATGACTATACCCTCTGCTTCCCCCACTTGCAGTAGATGAGCGTTCCAGTTCCTCCATCTTGTCAGCACCTGATATTGTCAGCATTGTCAGTATCTTGTCGTGGTTTAAATTTGCATTTCTCTTATGGCCAAGATACCGAACACCTCTTCATGTGCTTATTTCTTACATTGTGCCATTCTTATATTCTCTTTGGTGAAGTGATCATTCAAATCTTTTGCCCACTTTTCAAAATTGAGTTGTATGTTTTCATCTTGTTGAGTTTGAAAGGTCTTTATATATTCGGGATACATGTCCTTTGACAGATATGTGGTTTGCAAATATTTTCTTTTGGTCTGTAGCTTGTCATCTTCTTCTCTCGACAGTGTCTTTCACAGAGCATAAGTTTAATTTTTATGACATCAGTTCTATCAATTATTTCCTTATGCATCATGTTCTTGTAAAATGTTGAAGAAGTCTGTCATTAACCGCAGGTCACATAGTTTTCTCCTATATTTTCTTCTAAAAGTTCTAGAGTTTTACATTTTTATATTTAGATTTGTGATTCATTTTGAATTACTTTTTGTGTAAGGTGTAAAGTTTAGTCTGAGGTTCATTTTACAGGGCTCTCTCTCTCTCTCTCTCTCGCTTTTTTTTTTTTTTTTTTTTTTTTTTTTTTGGTATGTGGATACCCAGTTGTCCCCAAGCCATTTATTGAATACTCTCCTTCCTCTACTAAATTGTCTCTGCATTTTGTCAAAAGTTAATTGGCTGTATTCAGGTGTCTATTTTGGGGCTCTGTACTGTTCCATTGATCTACATGTCCATACTTTTACTAATACCACACTCTCTTTGTGACTGTAACTTTATAGTAAGTCTTAGAATCTGCCAGTCATTCTTCCAGCTAAGTTATACTTCTTGAAAAAATTATTTTTTTAAGAGAGAGCACAAGTAGGGGAGGGGTAGAGAGAGAGGGAGAGGGAGAAGGAGAATCTCAAGCTCCATGCTCAGCACAGAGTCCAATGTGGGCGCTTGATCTCATGACCACAAGTTCATGACCTGAGCCAAAATCAAGACACTTAACCAACTGAGCCACCCAGGTGCCCCTCCTTCAGAATTATTTTACCTGCTTTAGCTCATTTGTCTTTTTATATAAATTTTAGAATCAGCTTCTCTGTAGCTACAAAAATGTCTTGAGATTTTGACTGGAATCATGTTAAACTTGTAGATCAGTTTGGGGAAAATTGCTGTCTTTATTATATTGAATTAAAACCCATGAACATGATATACCTCTCTGCTTATTTACATCTTTGATTTCCTTCATCAGCATTTTGTAGTTTTCAGCCTACAAATCTTATGTATTTATTTTTAAATTTTTTTAATGTTTACTTATTTATTTTGAGAGAGAGAGAGACAGAGCACAAGCAGGGGAGGGGCATAGGGAGAGGGAGAGAGAGAATCCCAAATGGGCTCCATGCTGACAGCACGGAGCCTGATCTGGAGCTCGATCTCATGAACCATGAGATCATGACTTGAGCCGAAACCAAGAGTTGAATGTTTAACCGACTGAGCCACCCAGGTGCCCCTCTTGTATATATTTTGTTAGATTTATACCTACATATTTCATTTTGGGAGCTATTATAAGTGAGATCATTTTTAAAATTTCAGTTTGGAATTGTTTGTTGCTAGTATGTAGAAATACTGACTTTTTGTGCATTGTTTTTCTTTTTAACATTTATTTGTTTATTCTTGAGAGAGAGAGAGAGAGAGCACAAGCCAGGGAAGGGCAGAGAGAGAGAGAGAGAGACAGACAGACAGACAGACAGAGAATCCCAAGCAGGCTCTGCACTGTCAGCATAGAGCCTGGTGTGGGGCTCGAACCCATGAACTCTGAGATCATGACCTGAGCCAAAGTTGGATGCTTAACCAACTGAGCTACCCAAGCACCCCTTGTACATTGCTTTTATATCCTCCAACTTCATGAAACTCAATGACTTTAGTAGTCTTTTTGTATATTCCTTAGCATTTTCTACATAGACAATCATGTCTTCTTTGAATAGATACTTTCTTTTCTTCCTTTCCAATCCATAGGACTTTCGTTTCTCTTCCCTTTTTGCACTGATAAGGACTTCCAGCTCTGTGTTGAATATGAATGGTATGAACTGACATACTTACCTTGTCCCCAAGGTAAGTGTGATATTAGCTGCAGGCTTGTTGTAGTTGCTCTTTATCAGGTTGATGACATGTTCTTTTATATTGCTCATTTGCAAATTTTTATCATAAGTTGGTGTCAGATTTTGTCATATGCTTTTCTGTATCAATTGATATAAACATGTATCTTTTTCTTTAGTCTGTTAATATGGTGGATTATATTGACTGATTTTTCAAATATTGAATAAGCCTTACGTTCCAGGATTAGCCCTACTCCCCTCTGACTGTAGTGTATAATTCTTTGTATATGTTGCCAAATTCTATTTGATGATGCTTTGTTGATTGTTTTTATGTCTGTTTTCACTTGATCTATGGAATATTGGTTTGTAGAGGTTTTTTTTCCTCATGTTATCTTTGTCTACTTTTGGTATCAGGGTAATACAGGCTGCATAAAATGAGCTGGAAAATGTTCTTTCCTCTAGTTGCCAGAAGTGATTGTGTAGAGTTAGTATTATTTCTTCTTTAAATGTTTGATAGAATTTACCATTGAAACCATCTGGACCTGGATGTCATTTTGGATAGTTTTCAACAATGAATATAATTCTTTGGTAGTTGTAAGACTATTCAGGTTATCTGTTTTATTTTGGATGAGTTTTAGTGGTTTGTGGTTTTTGAGTAATTAGTCCATTTCATCTAAGTTGTTGAATTCATATGTGTAGAGTTGTTTGTAGTATTCTCTTATTATCCTTTTAATTTCCTTGAGCTCACTAGTTAGGTTTCCTCTTTCATCTCTGACATTGATAATTTTTGCATTCCCTCTCATATACTTGGTCTATCTGGACAGAGGCTTATCAATTTTATTGATTTCTTTTAAAGAGAACCAACTTTTTGTTTCATTGATGTTTTTTTTAAAGATTTGTTTTAGGGGCACCTGGGTGGCTCAGTCAGTTGAGTGTCTGACTTCAGGTCAGGTCATGATCTTGCAGTTTGTGAGTTTGAGCCCTGTGTTGGATTCCGTGTCTCCCTCTCTCTTTGCTCCTCTCCCACTCGCACTCTGTTTCTGTCTCTTTCTCAAAAATAAATAAAACATTAACAAAAAAAATTTTAAGGTTTGTTTTCCTCTTTCAGTTTCATTGATTTCTGCTCTGTTATTTTTTCCCTCTTGTTTGGTTTGTTTTGCTTTTTTTTCCCCCTAGTTTCTAGAAAGCTCAAGTTTAGATTATTAATATCAGATCTTTTTTCTTTTTTTGTTTTACATTTTTAATTTTAAGTAGGCTCCATGTCCAATGTGGGGCTTGAGTTCATGACCCTGAGATCAAGAGTCACATGTTATACCAACTGAGCTAACCAAGCACCCCCAGATCTTTTTTTCTAATATAAACACTTAATGCTATAAAGGTAACTCTAAGGCTTTATATATAGCCCACAGATTTTATGTTGTATTTTCAGTTTTGTTCAGCTAAAAATATTTTTTAATTTCCCTTAAGTCTTCTTTGACAGTTATTTAGAAGTGTTGCTTAGTTTCCAAGTGTTTGGAGATTTCCCTGTTATCTTTCTTTTCTCACTTTCAAATCTAATTGCATGGTGGCCAGAAGCCATGTTTTGCAAATTTTCAATTATTTTAAATTTGTTAAGGTCTGTTTTACCACCCAGGGTATGGCCTATCTTGGGGAATGTTCTGTATGCATTTGACAAGAATTTATATTCTGCTGTTATTGGGTGTAGTGTTCTCTAAATGTCAGTTTTATTCAGTCAGTTGATGATGTTGTTCAATTCTTCTATAATTTTGTTGATTTTCTGTTTACCAATTCTGTCAGCTAGTGAGAAAAGTATGTGGAAAGCCTCTGCCAATTCAGCCACTTCTTTCAGTTCTGTCAGTTTTTGCATCATGTATTTTGAAACTCTGTTGATAGGTAAATACACACTTAAAATAATTTTATGTTCTTGGTGAGTTGGATCTTTTGTCATTGTGTAATACTCCTCTCTATTCCTGGTAATTTTCTTTGCTCTGAAGTCTAATTTGATCTTCATATACATAACCATTCCAGCTTTGTTGTTTTTTAATTTTTTTAACATTTAGTAATTTTTGGGAGACAGAGAAGGAGTGTGAGCAGGGGAGGGGCAGAGAGAGAGGGAGACACAAATCTGAAGCAGGCTCCAGGCTCTGAGCTGTCAGCACAGAGCCCAACTTGGGGCTCAAACCCACAAACTGTGAGATTATGATCTGAGCTGAAGTTGGATGCTTAACTGACAGAGCCACCCAGGCACCCCAGCTTTGTATTGAATAGTGTTTGCATGGTATATCTTTTTATATCTTTTTACTTTTAACTTACCTATATCATTTTATCCAAAGTGAATTTCTTGTAGAAGCATTTAATTGGGTCATATTTTTTAATTCCATTCTGTTGATGTCATGTTTAGACCATTTATATTTAATATAATTATTGATACCTGTTGATTTATGTATGTCATATTAATATTTGTTTTGTTTTTCAATTTACATTACTCTGTTTTCATTCCTCCTTTTGGGTTACTTGAACTTTTTTAAAAAACCTATTGTAATGTATCTCTTATATCTTTGACTAGATCTCTTTTTATAGCTCTTTAATGGTTGCTCCAGAGATTATAATATACATACTTTTCACAGTCTGCAAGCTCTATACTATTGATATTTTATTAATTCAAGTGAAATGTAGAAATCTTACCACCATGGAGTGACCTTTCCCTCCACCCTCATCTTGCATTTGTCCTGTATACTGCATCTACATACATTAAGATTCCATCGAACAGTGTTAGGAGAAGAATAGTCTATTATATTTACTCAGACATTTAATATTTGTTACTCTCCCTTCTTCCCTGATGTTCTTTGTTTCCTTCTGGTATCATTTCCCTTCTGTCTGAATAAGTTTCTTTAACAATTATTTTAGTGTAGGTCAGCTATTAATGAATTCTCTTACTTTTTGTATTAGTTATATATTGCTGAATAACAAATTCCCAAAAATTTAGTGGCTTAAACAATAAAAATTTATTATCCCACCATTTCTATGGGTCAGGACCCTGGCATGGCTTAGTTTGGTCCTCTGTTTCAGAGTCTGTCTTGAGGCTGTAATCAAAGTATCAGTTACAGTTGAGGTTTTGTCTAAATGCTTGACTGGAGAAGAATCCATTTCCAAGCTTACCTGATTATTGGCAGCATTTATTTCTTTTTAGCCTGTTGGACTGAGAGTCTCAGCTCCTTCCTGGCTGTTGCCAAACACTGTGCTGGATTACTTGCCATGTAGTCCTTCCCAACATGGCTGCTTACCTCAGCCGTGTACAAACCAAGAGGCAGTAGAAGTTAGAGTCTTACATAACATAATCACAGAAGTGACACCTATCACTGTGCCATATTCTGTTGGTTAGAGGAAAGTCATAGGTCCTTCCCACCCTCAGGGAGGGGATAGATTGCATAGGCATGAACAAGAGAGTATGTCTGTAACCTCCAGGTGCCAGTTTTCCTTCATCTGAGAATGTTTTTATTTCACTATCGTTTATGAAGGATATTTTCACTGGACATGGAATTCTAGGTTGGTCATTCTTTTTTTTTTTTTCAACATTTAAAAAATAAATTTCCATTTCCTTCTGAGTATCCACGGTCTCTGATGAGAAATCCTCAGTTGTTTGAATTATTATTTTCCCTATGCATAATGCATATTTTATCTCTGGTTGCTTTCAAGATTTTTTTTTGTTTGTCTTTAGTTGTCTGCCATTTAATATGATGCATCTGGTCATGCATTTCCCTCGGTTTATTCTGTTTGTGGTTCACTCAGCTTCTTGATCTGTAGATTTATGTCTGACACCAAATTTGGGGAATTTTCATTCATTATTCCCTCCATGTTTTTCTGCTCTACACTTTCTCCTCTCATTCATGGGCTCTGAATACATAAACGTTAGGTCTTTTGGTATAGAACCACAGGTCCCTTGGGTTTGTCCATTTTACAGAAAACAAAACAAAACAAACACAACTCTTTTTTTTCTATTGATCAGATTGGATCATCTCTATTGCTTTTCTATCTTTAGGTCCATCGATTTTCTTCTCTTATCTCCATTCTGCTACTGAGCCCCTACTGTGAGATTTCATTTCAGCTATTTGTTTTTAGTTCCAAATTTTTCATTTGCTCCTTCTTTTTTTAAAAAAAATTATTATTATTATTTTTAAGTAGGTGCCATGCCCAACATGGGGCCTGAGCTCACAGCCCTGAGATCAAGAGTCGTGTGTTCTACCAACTGAGCCAGCCAGGTGCCCTTCATTTGCTCCTTCCTAATAGCTCATGTGCTTTGTTGAGATCTTCTTTCTTGCCATCTTTGCAAGAGTCTTGCCCTTATGTGTAGCACTATTAAATAGTTGCTTTAAGGTCTTTAGCAAACAGTTCCAACATTTGTGTTATCTTAGCACAATTCCAAAAGGCATCTGGTGATTGCTTTTTCCCCTGCAAGTTGAGATTTTCCTAGTTATCCAGATGCTGAGTAATTTGGGATTATATCCCGGACATTTTGAATTATGTTATTGAATTGTGTTAAACTCTGGGTCTTGTTTGACTCCTATGGAGGATATTGGTGTTTTTGTTTAGGTAGGCAGTTGGGATTCAGGTCATAAGCTCTGACCAGCTTTCATTGTAAATTCCATTTTCAAAGTTTTTACCATGCTCCTCAAGTCTGCCCCACAGGTACACTGTTCAGTGGCCTGTTCAGGAACTGGGCAGCGGCCCATCTTGTGTTTAGGTTCTCATAATCTTTAGGGTCAGATCTATACATGTGCAACTTGGGGTGAATCCAGGAATTCATAAACAACTATATGTGTTCCCTTTCCTCAATTCCTCCCTGTGTTGTCACCAGTGGTTTTCAATTCCCCAGGGCTCTTCTTTTTAGCCCACTCATCAAAAAGCTGGAGCTTTATTTACACTGTCACCCCACCCCTTCGCTACACCTTTCCTGCAGGGCCTTTCACATCATGGACCGAGGGTCAGTGGGGGAAAGGAAGAGAAAAAGCAGAGGGGTTACCCTGCCCTTATGGGGCCACATTTCCTCTGGTTACACCCAAAGTTTTCCTTTCCCTTAGGGTTGGACTCCTTCCCGCCCCTGCTGCTGCTCTCACTGCCACTACTAACTCAGGAACGTTTGTGGCCTAGAACATGAGAACAGAGATGAGAGAATAAGAAAAAGGGGTGGCTTTTTTCTGTTCTCTCTGAGTAAGAAATATAGGGCTCCTCCCAGAGCTTTGTCTGTTCCCACTGATGCCCACTTCTGTGTTTGGGGCTGCATGGAGACCTGTCTGAGGGATTCCAGAGACAGAACAATGTGAAGCTCCCTATTGATTTGGTGGCACTTTAGTTTCTGGTCTTCTTCCCCAATCTGCCTGATATTATTTACTTTTCACATTCCTCAGATAGCTGTTTCATGCAGTCTATCCATGGTTTAGAGTTGTATCCAGCAGGAAGGATGGGGTGGAATGTGCTTACTCTGTTTTACCTGGAGCCAGAACCCAGTATAGCAGGATATTTATAAAAAATACTTAGTAACATTTGTTGAGTGAACAAATGAATGAGACATCAGAGAGTTGATCTTGACCTCTCCCCTGAGCACCAGACCTGGATTTCCATAGCCTATAGGCATTCTGGAAGGAAGTGTCTAAATAACTGAGTCAACATCTGTCTACTTGGCGTCACCAACTACCCTTCTTGTCTGCATGTTCAGCATGTCCAAACTGAACCCACTCCTTTTCCCCCTAAGACCAACTTCAACTTTCAGTTTCTCCATTTGCCACCAGTTGCCCATCCGCCATATTGTAACTGCTACTTGTCCATTCCGTGAGTTGCCCAGGCAAATAAGTTCTCTTTCTGGTAAGATTTCTCCTGTCAGTTTAGCCTTGCCACCCTAGTTCATATGTCTGGACTAACGGGGCTGGCCCAACCACAGGGCAAGCCAGAACCATGTTGGTGACAATATAGAGAAACAAAAGTGGGGGGAGCCAGCCCAGACAGTCTGTTTCTACAGGGAACAGAGGCTTAGAGCAGAGGAAGGAGCTCCTATCAAGATTTCAGAGCCCAGAGCTCTATGGAAAACTCGCCTCACCTGGCTTGTTGAAGCCCAGGCACCTTAATGTATTAGCACAGTAGCTCCCAAGAATGGGGCTTCTGGTGGGTTCCCGGGGCTGATCAGGCTTCAGTGAGCTTAACCCTGGGCCTTCAGGGCTGCTTCTGAGTGGGTGCTGGTAATAGCCACCCAACTATCCCACATTCTCCTCTCTGGGCCTGTTGACTGTCTCCCAAAAAAGCAGCCCTGAGCCCATCACCCCATGTTCAGAGGCCTGGGCTGACAGTTCTCAACTGCCTTCCAAGTTCCAAGCCCTCCACCATTTATTCCTCCTCCTCTCCCACTCGTACCCTCTGCTCCAGCTCAGCTGGACTATCTCCTTGGCCCCAAAGAGCCCCCACACTACCTTATCTCCACACCTTTGCTCATCCCACTTTCTGTGCCAGGAAGCACTCCCCCCAAGTCTTTACCTACCAAAGTTGTATTCTTCAAGATGCCTCTCAGCTGCAGCAGATTCTTTTATGCCCTCCCTGTCTTGGTCGTGGGCTGGTACCCTCCATGTGCTCCTTCATAGTCCACCTTAGCCGGTAGCCACTAGTCATATGAGCTTGTAAGTGCCTTGAAGACAGGTGTGGTGTGACCCTCCTTTGTTTAGCCTCTGCAGTCCTTGCACATGGGTCCTGCCCAGTAATCTGTGGAGTCAGAGTGAATGGAATCAGACTAGGTGACGTGCCATCTCTAGAAGGTCTCTCAGAGAGATGGGGGGTGGCGGCGGTGACTGTGACATGAAGGCACTCTTGGGATCCCTGCTGTAGAGACGAGGCTTGTTTTGTAAATGGAAGAGTCCTTTGTCTGTGACATCGCCTGTTTGTTTTCCCTTCGGTGTTAATACTCTGAAGGGTCAGAAAATAGGAAACAACCCCATTAAGCATGAGATTCTGAGGGCTCTGTCTGCGGCTGACAGCAAGAGTGGAACTGCAAGATAATGGAGGCTGATACTGGTTCCGGCCAATTCTTCTCCCTTTTGCAAAGCACCGAATGACAAGCAGATTTCTCAGCTCCAAGCAGGCAGTCGCATTCAGATGATGAATGTGTCCCTGGACAGAGGAGCTTGTTGAGTGATATTTACCAGGGTCTGTGCGAAGGGCCCTTGGCCCCCAAGGGAGCATTTCAAACCTTCAGCTGCTCGC
Organism: Panthera leo; assembly: GCF_018350215.1. Classification (NCBI taxonomy): domain Eukaryota; kingdom Metazoa; phylum Chordata; class Mammalia; order Carnivora; family Felidae; genus Panthera; species Panthera leo. The sequence goes on from NC_056690.1 coordinate 24,606,629, forward strand.
CTGTTCAGCTGCTGCCCGTGGGCGGAGAGAGGAATGAAACCTCACTCCCTGCTCTCCAGCAGGGTGGAAGCCAGAGTGATTTGTTTAGGTGCTCAGATGGTTCCTGCTTTCTCTTGCTTCCCATATTCACCCCTGCCCCCACCTAGCCAAACGCCAGCTGGGAGGGACAGGCCTGGAGCCTTAGAGGGGAGAGGATGAGTGGGGAAGGCGACACCTAAGACCTGGGTTCACGCCTGGCTCTACCACTTGGGGCTCTTTGGCCAAGTTCCTTGGCTTCTCTGAACTCAGTCATCTCAGAAGTAAGTTGGGGACAACAAGAGCCATGTCACAGACAATAAAATGGAAACTACTTTGCATATTAAAAAGTGCTCTCTGGCTTACCCCATTCATTCATTCACCAGTTTCTTGTTGCATACTCATTGCATGCCAGGCCCTGTGCTGGCTTTGAAGTGCTGTCCAGATAGTGTGCACCCGGAAGGAAAGCGGGCTAATGGCCGTACCAGCTGTTGGCATGGTTCTGGGGCGAAGCCAAGTAGCTGGCCCGCAAAGCATACCTCTGTGCTGTCTTTGAAGACTGTTCCACTTTTGACACCTTTAGGGCTTCAGTCCTTGGGAACCTTTCCCAGGGACCAGGCCTTTGCACGACCTTCCGTAAGGAACATGGCTGAATCGGGGCTCTGGTGCCTAATTACCGGCTGTTAGTGTGGGTTCTCCAGAGAAATAGAACGAATAGGGCAACACACACACACACATGCACACACACACACACTCAAGAAATTGGCTCACATGGTAAGGAAGGCCGAGAAGTCCCATGATCTGCCATCAGCAAGCTAGGGACTCAGGAGAGCCAATGGAGTAAGTTCCAGTCTGAGTCCAGGTCTGAAGGCAGGAGAAGACTAATGGCCCAGCTTGAAGACAGTCAGGGAGAGATGGAATTCTCTCTTACTCAGCCTCTGTGTTCTGTTCAGGCCCTCAGTGGATTGGACGGGGCTCCCACACGGTGGCCAGGGCAGTTTGCTTTCCTCAGTCTTCAGATTCAGATGTCAACCTCATCCAGAAACACCCCCACAGATACACCCAGAGTCATCCCGGAGGGACCCAGTCAAGTTGGCCCATCACACCAGGCTTAACATTCACACAGAGCATTCAGGCTCTTCGGGCAGCTTCTCACACTGTGTGACTCCATAACGACCCAGTGAGGGGCTCATTGCCCTTCCTGTCATGACATTCTGATGTCACAGGTTCACCAGCCTGTTTTAAGCAGGTCAAGTTCACCTTAAACCCACATGTTGATGTGCAGAGCCTGTTCCCTCTGGGTGCCGGGATGCCCATCCCTCTCTAGGCCCCACTTCTGCAGCATTGAGAGGTTTGTGCCTGCCGGCTGTCTTCTTCCTCCAGGGCCCTGACGCCCTCCTCTCTTCCACCCTGGTTCTTAGTCAGCAGGAGACCTCAAACAGAGTCATTGTCTGGGCAGCACAAAGTCTGAGTGTGACTCTTATGCTAAGGCGGGCAGGCAGGGCTGCTGTATCAGCCTCAAGGCCCTGTGAGGTGTGGCGACACCTGTGAGGTGTGAGGGGGACAGGCCCCAGATGGGCAGCGCTGCCTCAGATGCACTCGCTCCTTCGCCCACTTTCTGGGTCACGTTGGGCCACAAGTACTCAGCGTTTACAGTTCCTAAGCCTTTTGTCATTTTCATCGTGCTGATGAATCGAGGCACTCCTGGGTATTTCTGTTTATTTAAAACCCATTGTAGATGTTCTATTGCAGTCTGTCATAGGGGAAATATGAATTTATTAATTTGAAAATTGCAGTCTCCTCATGGTGAGCTTGCAAAATGGGCCCCAATCAGCAACGCTTCTCAAGCCTCCATTTCAAACAGTGCCCGCTCTGCCTGGCATTATAGCCACTTGTACGTGTATCCGTCTTCTTGCGGGGAAATCGCCTTTTCAGGCCACGTGTCCCGTAGGCCCGGCATGGTGCCTGGCGCACGTGAGGCTCTCAGTTACCATTTCTGGAATGGGCTAGACCGGAACGTGGGTTGGGGAGTTTGCATACCGCCACACCCACCCGGGCTCTGCTCCGGCTGTTGAGCGCTTTCGGGTGTCTGTTGGATGCCGGGAGCGCGACACTGGTTCAGGCACAGCACCTACTGTCGATAGAGCTCACAGCCAAGTTAGGGTGACAGCCAGCAACGACCAACCACAGTGCATCTTGAGAAGCCCTAGATGGAGGAGGGAAGAGGGCCACAGGGACACCGAGGGGGCACTGGGCAATGCCGCCTCAGGGAGGCCCTGAGTACCAGGCCTGCGCGGGGCAGGGAAGTGGCACGGGCCCTCGAGCAGACTTCCACAGCTGAGCGCGTCTTTCTCCGATTGGCTGACCCCACGATTTCCCTTGCAGGCCCTGTGCCAGCAGTGAGACAGAGAGCGAAGCCGGAGACCTCACGGACCAGCAGTTTGAAGAGATGAACAACAAGCTCAACTCGGTTACCGACCCCACTGGCTTTCTGCGGATGGTTCGCCGCAATAACCTCTTTAACAGGTGCGTGCGGGCTCTGTCCTCCAGCCCAGTTGCAGGATCACACGGACGCTCCTTCCGGCCGGTTGGGCTTCTGGCCCGTGTCATGAGTTTCCAGTGAGTTTCCACAGCCCCGCGCTCGTCAGGGCCTCGGGGCCACAGCAGCACCTCTGGGTCGAGTGAGGAAACAGTGACGGGCTAGATGTGAGAATCTGCGTTTGTGTGGGATGGGAGGCCCCTCTTCACATAGCAGAGAACCACCCGGCCGCCCGAACAGCAGGCAGAAGCCACACAGAGCAGAGCCACCTACTTCTGGGCCACTTTTGTCGGTAACCTGTGGGCCAGACGCCGGAGATCGAGGGGAGCCACGGAGAGCAGGGATGCCAGCCTTCCTGGGGGAGAACTTGTCCAGACCCCAGCCCACCCTTCCACCCTGACACCCAGTCTCTCCAGTACTTGACCAAATAGGGCTTGAAACTGCCAACCCGCACACCCCTATCTTTTCATCATGGGTAATAACCGAGCTACATCCAGATAAACGGGGGCAGGCAGTTGGGCGGTGAGGGGCAACTGTCCTGTTTTCATTTGGTTGCCCAGCCACAGTCAGATAAACTTTTCCAGAAAGACATCCCAGACACTTGGGTCCCTGCCACAGCCTTGACTTTAAAGGGCAGCAGGTCGAGCCTGGAACGCAGGAGGGAAGTGACTGTACCCTGCCTGGAGGCCCTGCTCTGTGGGCTGTGGTGTGCCCTGTCCGCTCCTGCTGCAGGCCCTGGTTTCCTCCCGTTATTGTGCTGTCGGGGTGACAAATGTGTGTTTACTTTCCCAGGGGCTTGCTGAATGGGATGGAAGCCAAGGGCCAGGGATGTAGGAATTGGCAGCTTGGTTGAAGGAGACTACAACTTTAAGCTGGTTCATTGCCCCGTCCTTTTAGTTTCGTGTAGGGACATGGCCAGGTGGGAGGAGGCAGAGGACCGGGCCTGGGCTCATGTCACCTTCTGCCAGGGTCTCCGCCTGGGAAGCAGGTGACTCTTGACTGCCAGGCGTGGCCATCGTGGTTGGGGACCACGGCGTGAAGGGCTCAGGTTCTGCTTTTGCCGCTCGCCAGCTGTGTGAACACTGTCAGGCCGTTTCCTCATCACCGGAACGGGGACAGGCTTTCTACCTTGAAGGGTTCCCTTAACATGGGTACTAAAGGAGCTAACGTATAAATAACATACTGACAGACTTCCTAATGCATAGGAGGTGCCATACACCTGCTGGCTGTACTGTTCTGAGTAAAGTGGGAAGGACAGTGCTAAGCTTGAATTCCTAAGATAAGGTGGGGGGACAAACTTGGGAAGGGATGAGATTTGCGTGCAGCAGGTGGGGGCCACCTAGGGCTGTGGCCTCACCTCCTCTTCCTCTTCCTCTTCTGATGGCACCTCGTGTCTTTCACATGAGAGAATGCCAAAGGCAGGCCATCAGGCATCCGTGGCCGGCCTGATCACAGGCCCGCCAGCGGTCGGGAGCCCCTCGTCCGGGGCTTTAGGCGTATGTTAAGAAAGGGGTCGGACCAGGTATACCTGAGATCCTAGTTCATCATCCCTGGGTGTGAAGTGGTGTGAATTGTGGATCATGGAGCTGATCGTTTGGGAAAATGGTTTTTGTCCTTCAGATCTGTTCTGACATGGGTCCTATGAGCACAATCAATACTGTGGATTAATTTGTGGGTTCATTTAAACAATGCAATCTCAGCCTCGGGCTGGGTGGGGAGCCTGGACCTCACTGCCCACTGCTCTACGCTTAGTTCCGTCAGCAGCATCCACAGATACTTCCGATTCTCACCTTCTAGAGGTTTCTGAGGGCAGATTGCATGAGGGAGACAGCCTGTGTTTGTTCAGCTTCCACGCAGCAAGCCCATGAGGCCTAGGACAGTTTGCCATGCCAGGTCCCCTCTGCCGCCCCCCCGCCCCCCGATGCACCCGGGAAGGAGGCTCTGGCTTCCATCGAAGGGGAGCAGAGCTAAGGGAGGGACCACAGAGGCCAAGGTGTCCTTGTCAGCTGGAGCAGCGCAGGCCCTTGCGTGCATCCAGTCCAGCCTTGCATTTCACAGCTGAGGGGCACACGTGGGCCAGGGGCTGGAGACCTGCGCAGGAGCAGTGCCAAAGCTGGATTTCAGGTCACTCCTCCCAGCTGCTCTGCCAGCCCGCACCCCCCACACATTCCTTGCACCTCAACGGCTGCCGTGTGCCCTGCCCTGGGGTCCCGGGCCTTCCTCTCTGCCCCTTCCATGTCCAGCAATGTTATTGAGGAGGTGAGCTGGTTTGTCTCTGAACAGAAACGGCTAAGAAGTGGCTTTTCTGCAGACGCCTGATCCTGACTAAGGGCTTGCAGAGTGCTCCCTTCCCCACTCTCCCCGCCCCCCCACCCCAGGAGCCCGCAGAGATGAAGTGGAGGCAGCCATGTGTGTGGGGCCTTGTGCACTGGGGCAGCACCAGCTCCCCTCGCCGGGGCTCTCCGGCTTGGTGATTCGTGGGCTCTTTGGCCTTTTTGTTCCGGGATGGCTTGCTGGCCTGGTTTGGCAACGAGGCTGCCACGGCTGGTGCAAGTCACGTGAGACCTGCCATCAGAGTCTTCTCTCTTGCCTCCCCAGGACTGGCTCTTTGTTCTGTCTTTGAGTTTGAGGTCTCCATACCCACTGTTTTTCTCGTTGCCTGTGCACTTTGGTAGAAAACACTGCTTGAGCGCAGGGCAGGGACCACTAATGAGAAAAAAGGAGGACTCTTCTCTTGTTTAGCACCCTGACCCTGGTGCAGGCCCACACGACGAGCTGCAGGCCTCAGAGAGGCTGCCCCTTATCCTGCAGAGTGTTCTGGAACTTATGCTGAAGACTGGAAGGCCAGTGCCCGTGTGCGTGTGGCGGGGGGTATGTGTGTATGAGGAGTGTGTGTGCATGCGCGTGTATACACGTGTGTGTGCACATACACACACACACATATGTGGGGCCGAACCTGGGAGCAGTCGGATCACAATTGCTACAGGAAAGCGGAGGAAGAATTGGACAGCTTTCGACTGCATTATGGATTCAAGGCCCAAGGGCAGTGCCTTGGCATTGAAGGTGCACCCATCCAGGATCAATGAGGACAGGTCTCCCAGAGAGGAATGTCCTCCTTTCTGTTGCTACCATTGGTATAGTGTGCACCATATGTCTTTACTTTTCCACATGTATGGCTGTGTGTGACACGGTGTGCCAAGGGGCTTCCCTGTTGTCCAGAGATGAGTGGCTAGAGCCTAAACAGTGGACAAAGAAGTGTTAAGTGTCCTCATTCTAGAGATAGGTGCCACAAGGCGCCAGGGCCCTCCCTCAGGTCTCTGCAACCTCTAGCCAGCACCCTAGCCACACACCCACTGCCTCTAAAAGAAGACGGGTAGGGGAATTGGCAAGTGAGGGTCCTGGGCCTGGTCAGAGTGCCCCAAGAGAGTCCCTCACAAAGGCTGGGTTCCTGTAAAGAAGAGGAGAGGTGTCACCATCCCATAGAAACCAGCCCCCTGTGACTGTCGGGGCAGGAAGAGGAGAGCCTAAAGGAAGGCCCTGGCAAGAGTGGGCAGGCCATGGTGTGGTCTGCACGGCCATATCTAGTGTGGCTCTGGCACAGGCCTTTTCCGATGGGTATATCACGTGGACTCGGCCACTGAGGGGCTGCCTGCTGGGCAGAGGACCTCAACAGTGAGAGTCACGGGCTGTGCAGCCTGGGGCAGCACTGGGGGACTGCCCCCCCCCCCAGATCTGACTGCCCCATGTTGGGGACAGGGAGTCACCTGGAGGGGCATCAGCAGCACTTGATTCCTCCCCCACCCCCGCCCTCAACCCCAGAGAGTCAGACCTTGGCAGTGGGGAGGGAGGAGGGCTCCAGAGCCTGCCCTGCCCTTCAACTTCATGAGCAAAAGCCTGGTCTGTGGGGGAGATGAGATGGGATGAGATGTGCACTGGACAAGAGGCTGGGGACGACTTCTGCCCCAGATTCCTAGAGGCCTGGGGAAGAGCAGGGACCGGAGAGGAAGAAAGCTGACTCTGCAAGGTCAGCCCAGTCAGTACACCGGAGAGTGCACAAACCCATGTTTCTCTGCATCTGTGTCATGCATGGGTCTGCATGGACACGTGCTTACAGTTCTTTATAAGCATCCATATCACACCTGCCTCCGGCACCGCCCCGAAGCAGGCCGCAGCAATGCCACAAAGGTCTGCAGCAGACTGGGAGGCCCCGTACAGACGGCGTTCTGGTTATGCCTGTGTTCCGTACGCCTGGGCATTTTTCTGTGGTGCAGCAGAGTGGGGGGTGGGGGAGGGGACTTAGGGCTCTGGGGCTAGGCAGACCTGGATTTGGGAGCTTTTATTGGTGGGTGACCTTGAGCCTTTTATTTTTCCATCTGGAAAATGGCGATGACAGTGGGAGTTGTCAGGAGGATGCCATCGGTGTGGTGATAGACAGATCTGCTGTGTAGTAAGCAGTTTCTTTCTCTCCCCACCTGGGTCTGAGGTTCCTATGGCACCAAAGGCCCATTTTGTGTGTGTGTGCGTGGTGGTTGGGGTGGGGGGTGGTGAATTGAGTCTCCACCCTAGAACCTGACTGGATAGCTTGATGCTTCCTTCCCTTACAGCCTCTCTCTGGCCCCCAAATACCAGAAAGACTGAATAAATGATGCAGACCCAATGAAATGTCTATTATAGCCACAGCCCTGACCTTGAGCCTCGAGGTTCCAAACTCGCAGCTTCTGGCTGGTGTCCCACCAGCCCTGCCCTCTGCTCTTTGGTGGTGGCCCGTGACTCTGGGCCAGGACTCTATTCTGCTCTCTTGCTGGCACCAACAAGGGGGCTGAGCATTCTCCCCAACTCTGAGCTGGGCCAGCCCCTCTGTATCTCCCCCTGCCCAGAGGCCTTCCTGCCAACAGCTGTTGCAGAGGTGGGTCTCGTCAGCAGGCCTCAAGCAGGAGCCCCTGTCCTGGCGTCCAACTGAGTGGTAGGCACAGCTAGCCAGCCCTCCTCGAGGCCCCTGCCTGTCCAATTCCACTGCCGCGAAGCATCTGCCAGGTTAACACATGGGCCCCCCACGCCCTAGTCTGTGCTTCTCCGCAGGCGGCACAAATACAAGTGAGGTGCCACTGTGACATCTGGAATGCTCTACCAGAAGTCACTGTACAGTGATGCCTACCGGGTAGTGACAAGTTTATTCAAAAATGCAAAAGGATTCCCCGCAGGTTGCCCCTAACCATCAAGCTTACCAATATATAAGGCACAATTTAATTTATAAATGTTTTGTCACTCGTTTATTCACTTTCTTATTCCAGGACTTACTTAAGACAGTTTTACCAAAATATACAAATGCCACCAGATCATAGAGAAATAAATGGAGGAGAACAGCACGAGAGAGGGAAATTAAAGGTAGAGGAAGGGGAATAAAAATTATATATGGAACGTGTGCCAAAGCAGAGAGGCCAGCCCAGCCAGTGTTGGCCCGGCCCCAGCCCGACCCCGACCCAGACTGACCGACTCACGGTCTGGTGTTAGCAGAGTCCTCAGGTGCTTCATACGGAAGTGCTGCCTCAACTTTGCCTGAAGCCCATGCCCAGTGCGGTGCTGAGGCTGAGCCTTCCTAGGGGCTCCTCCTACGTTCCCAGTAACCGCTAGGCCACCCCCCTGCCCGCACACCCCCTGGGGAACTCTCTTCCCAAATGCAAGTCACTGCCAAGACCTGCCGGGTCAACCCTGTAACATTTATGGTCTCCATCCCTCTGTCTGTTCCCACTGTCATGACCCTTCCTGGGGGCTCCCTGTCCCCCTGAGATGGCCATTTAATGCAGTCCTAGGGGCATGCTTGCAAGGTTGCCGTCACTCAGCAGTTAGTGGCCCAAGTCTCCCACCCTGTCAGCGCAGAGCTGGGCTTGGCCCTCTCGCCGTCTGAGCCCCCATTGCCCATGCTACTGCCCTCACCACCCACCCAGCCTGCGGGCCGCTGGTCTTCGCTGTCCTGCTCTGGCTGGAGCTCATGTTCTGAATAATCACCTTCTCTCTTGGGGTCCCAGGGGACTGAAGTGGCAGGGTTTGGTCTTTGAGTCCTCATGGCCCGGCCTTGCCATCATTCCCACCTCCCACTCCATTATCCAGTACCCTCTGTCCTAACCTGAAGGGACCCTGGCCCTGCCCCTTCTCACCTCAGGACCTTAGCTTGGGCATGGGACATGGCCAGGGAAGGCTTTCCCCTGAGGTGCTGTCTCCAGCAGCCCTATTCACAAATCCATCTTGGGTTGCCCTAACTAGAATACTTTTCTCCTTCTCTGAAATTCCCTGGCACTCTATCTGTCGAGAAAGGAGCCACCGCCTTTTGCCTTGTGTTTTAGTTACGAATATCCGTGTCCTGTCACGACCCAGGCCCCATGCTCCTCCAAGGCTGGATCACATCTGATTTCTCTCTTTATCCCCTGGGGCACCTCACCACCTGCCTTATGTTCAGTGGGTGCAGGTACTTGTTTATTTGTGGAAGGAAGGGAGGGAGGAAGGAAGGAAGGAGGGTGGGAGGGAGGAAGGAAGAATGGGTAGAAGAAGGAGAGAAGGAAGGTAGGGAGGGAGGGAGGGAGGAAGGAAGGAAGGAAGGAAGGAAGGAAGGAAGGAAGGAAGGAAGGAAGGAAGACCAGCCAGGATTGAGACAGACATTAACTGCTAACAATAGTGATGATGATGATGATAGTGACGAATGCCTGTTGATTACTTCCCAACACTGTGCTTAGTGCTTTACATGTATTATCTTAGTCAATCTCTACAACAGCCATGAGGGGTACAATTGCAACCCCTTTTTACAGATGAGGGCCCTGAGGCTCAGAGAAGCTAAATTAGTTGCTCAAGGTCACGCAGCTAGTAAGTAACAGAGGCAGCATTAGGATCCACATCTGTCAGTCTCCAGAGACAATGCTCATGTCCCCAGATCACCACCCATCTAACACCCCTACCACATGATCACTGCCTTTGCTTAAACTCCTCCAGTGACAGGGAGCTCACTACCTACGGAGGTAGTACTTTCTGTCTTTGGACGATACTAATATGGCCCTGGAGGTTTTTTATGAGCTAGTAGGTGAGACTTCATAGGCTTGTTAGGTGCAGGGGAGGCAGACAGGTTTGACTCACAAACTGTATGAGGGCAAGGTCCTCTGGAGAAGAGTTTTCCTGTGTTGCGGGACACGCATCAGCTGGACAGGCCAGCACACACAGGATCATCTTTTCTTCTCTCCATCCCAGAGTACACGATAAAGCTGCCCCCCACTGACTGCCTGGCTTGGGCCATCTGTCCCGAGCGCTGTCTGTAGTCAGCGGGTAAAGCCCGTGCAAGCCTGGCCTGGGCATAAAGTTTTCCCAAGGCGACCATCTGCAGGTTTGGCCATGGAGCCTCATGCACGTTATGGCAAGGGACAGATGGCCACAGCAAAGCACCCCAAGTGGACAGAGGCCGTGTCTCCCATGGGAGGGTGGGCCCAAGCCCTCTTGGTAGAGCTTTGTGCCACAGCCATTCACCTAGGCCGTGAACCTGCCCGCAAACCCAACATTCCAAGAGCAAGAGAAGAGAAGCCACGTGGAATCCCAGGCTGGTCCTTGAGCTAAAGAGGAGCCAGCATTGCTGGGAAGCCGGGGTCCCTGCCTGGGCCCACCCAGCTTCGTGGCTCTTCTGAGGAGGGAGCCAGACCTGGTGAGCCAGCCACTTGGTAATTAAGGAGGTGAGTAGGCAGAAAGTGCCGACAGCTTATTGAATAAGTACTTAAAATGCATTTGACAGCCTTCATCTCCCAGAGGAGACAACCCTTCATGGGAAGATGTTCAGCAGGAGTCACTGAATGGTATCAGAGTCCTTTTTAAATTGAATTGAGGCATCTCTGGCTACTTGAATATAATGGATTTGCCAATTAATTTTTTCCACTAGTACCTTAAACCCCAGGTACTTATTCAAATCTCGGGCCGGCTCCCATCCCTCAGAAGACTCAGTTCAGCATTCAGAGTCCTGGAGGGGATTTTGAAGCATCCTGGGCAGGGCTGAGGGCAGGGAGGACGGAGCCACATGGCTCCGCTCACTGTCTGGTGGGGGCCTCTCCCAAGAGCAGTGCTCGGCTGTGAGGAATTCCCCGCTGACCAAGGTGGAGGGGCTCTCAAGGCCTGAGAGGAGCAGAGGCAGGACTCCCCCGGGGCCCAGGACAGGCCGCCTGACTTACCCTGCGGCTGTGAGCACAGAGAGTGAGCTGCCCAAAGTGGCCGTTAGAAAGTGAAAATGTGCGATGAAGACATCCCGAGAGGGTAAGGAGCCCTTAACCGAGCCGAAGAGGAAATACAGCTGAGAAAATGCAGCCACACTTGCAGCAGGCTCCCCACTACGGGGAGCAGTCTCCTCCTCCTCCCTGCTCCCTGCACAGCCCTGACCAGGAGGCCAGGTCCGCTCACGAGGGTCCCTGGAAACTGGTGCTCCATGCAGGGTCTGCCATGTGGGGGGAGAGGGCACACTCCAGACGGAAGTTCAGGGCCTGAGATCAACACAGCTCTAGGCCTTGGGCTCCCCAGAGAACACAGGCCACCCCCCAGGCTGCAGGCTTCCTGTTGCCCGACCGCACTGAGGAGGGGCACCCACCCCAGAGGATGCCCCCCATCAGTTACTTCCCTTCCTGCTCCTCCCCTCCTCTCCCTCCTGCTGGTCCTGAAGATGCCAGGGCTGGGTGTGCCCTGTGGTGAGTGTTCCTGGTTCAGCTTACTCCACAGCCCTACATCCGGATAGACAGACAGGTGGGAAGGCCCCGAGTGTCTGGTGGGAAACATGGATGGGGCCCAGGAAGGAGGTGGGGAAGGAGAATGTGCTCCATGGTGGCCTCAGCCCTCCTGCCTGCGGCCAGGCTGTAAGGCCACATATGCACACGCACACACTCTGGCCATCTCAGGCCTCGCTCGGTCTTCAGGAGATTGACGCTTCCTCCCTTCACTGATGCCCGTTCGCAGTCACCCTGGGTGACCAGGAAGCACGCGCTGCTTGAGAGACTGAGCAGTGGATTTTCCTGGCACTTGAGGGCCAGAGCCCCAGCAGTGCTAGTTTGCCCTGGTTTGCCCCCCTCTGCGTTTTCATGAAATGGCAGCTTTCCTAGCGGCTCCCCTGTGCTCTGCTGGGGCCTCTTGCCTCCCCCCCAGAGGGAGTCCTGTTCACAGTCCCCCAGGGTCTGCCCTCGAAGGCCTGCCTGCCTCAGGGTCCAAGTGCACGTAGGGGAAAGCCAAAGCCCGTCTGTTCATACGCAGTGAAGGCTTCTGGTTGCACTCAGCTCTGGGTCGCTGGTTCCTGTCTCCATGCCGCAGGGACAGTGGGATGGAATCTCCAGGCCCGGTGGCTCTGGCCGTTCCTGGAGTTGTCAAGCTTGAGCAGGAACCCATTTTAGTCTCTCTCTCGAGCGAGAGTCGGGCCCCCGCTCCCTTGTTTCCACCTGCTTGTTCTGCTCTGCATGTTTGGATATGAAAGTGCGAGAAACCGATGTGTGTGGTGCGGTGGGGGTGCCTAGCCCACTCAGCCGTGTGCACAGTGACCTAGCTCCCCTCCTCAAATGGAGCCCTGACGGGAGGGGCGACTGGCATGGTGCCCACGCGGCGCCGTGGTTTGGATGGGGACTTCCTCCCCCCATTGCCTCCCCTCGTGCTGGGCTTGTTCACACCGGGCAGGCACACGTCTAGCCCAGACACGGCCACAGCCTGGGCTGCGTCAGTGTGTGTGAGCCCGAGCGCGTCCGAGCTCGCGGGGTCTTCTGCAGGCCCATCCCAGTTATAAATCGCCCTGCATGGGGAATAGATCTCTTCATCCCCGAAGGGAGATTCATGAGCGGCGAGTGCCACCCAGGCCGCCTGGTGTTTGTCATCATTCCCGAGACATAAACTACACCCCAATGCCTCTGCCCTCCCCGCTAGTGCTTCACACATCATCTCCAGCTCTGCATCCTGTGCGTGCAGAGACCCGGCAGCTTCTGCCTTGCCTGCCGGCCTCCCTTCTCCCTGGATCTGGGCTCGCTCCCTCTCCTTTTCCCACCACCACGCAGACAGCCATGCGGTGGAGAAAACGAATATTTCTCCAGAAGTAAATTAATAAAAATCATCTGAGGAATGAGCTAATAAAGACGGTGTGGTGTGAGAAAATCTCTCTGCCGAGAGTTAGGCTGTCAATTAGCCCCACGGGGTCCCTGGCAATAAACGGACAGGCCTTGAGGAAAGGGGGCCAGTGCCACCTGCTGGAGCGCGCGGTGGTGCCGCCGTGAATCCCGGCAGCCTGGCCCTTCCTTGCAGATCCCAAAAAGCCCCAAGAAGCAGAGCAGCCCCCAGGAGAGGCTCCCGACTGTCAGCTGCCCAGCACAGACCCAGCAGCGGGGAAGGCGGGGGGGGGGGGGGGGGCCAGAGGCAGGTGCAGGTTGGCAGGTCACTCAGTGTGAAAACCCCTCCCCCACCAGGTGGGAGGCCCAACTGGCCCCTGGCCTGCTCTGTGCCCTTGTACAGGTCTCTTACCTTCTGGGAGCCTTGGTTCCTCGTCTGTAAAGGAGGAACAACCATGCCTCCTAGGACCCTGAGAGAGGCATGTGGACGTGGCCAGTCTGGCAGGTGCCTGGATGCACCCCTCCTATGGCTCACACTCCTGCCACGTGGGAATCATCTGCATCTCAGTCAGCCCTCCCATTCTGATAAGTGGAAAGCATTTTTCTGTCTTAGAGTCAGATTTCTGAGGCACAGAGAAGTCAGCCAGCCTGAAAGGCCCCACAGAAGGCAAAGCAGTTCAGTAACCAAGGTCCCACCCCAGAGGACCCCCAGCCCACTCCACGGCCTCTCCTCTACCATGGTGGCCGCACCAGGGAAGAGGCGGGTGTGCCTGCAAGGAGGACGACAGGGGGCGTACCGTCCCACACGCCCCTTCACACCCACCACCCACTGCCATCAGGGGCTCAGAGCCTGGGCACCCGCTGCCATTTGGCCGTGACTCTGAACCTCTCCCCGGGACAGGTGCCACACCGGGCGAGCACAGAGAGGGCTGCTGGGCTCTGGGCCCTGTCGGTCAGAAAAGCCACCATCGCCTCAGCAGTTTCCTAGACTGAGTTGATTTTTAATTTATTATCAAGACTAGAAGAGACCCACAAGGACATTAGTCCAACCCCTTCGTTTTACAAGCAAGGAAAAGAGGGAGGTAGGAGAGTGACGTGCTTGCCAGAGTCCCATGGCCAGTAGGGGACAGAGGCCGCCGGGAGGTCTGCTGCTGTGGGTAAGCGTTCCCAGGCTCAGGGCTAAGGAGCCGCCTGCTTGGCTGTTTTGAATTATCGAATAGGCCTTTATGCAGATGTCTGGGCAAACGTACCCCGGTAAATAGCTGTGGGAGGTCACTGTACATGTTGTGGGGAAAACAGAAGCAGCACATGAAGGGGGGCTCGTTGGTCGCAGTCTACACAGGGTGGCAGGGGCACCACCACTGCCCCCAAGGTCCTGGCCTGCGACCCTCCCCGGGCCTGCACCTCCGGAGGGCCCTGGGGTCCACGGGGTGCTCAGTCGCTTTTGGCCTTGGTGTGCCGCCTTCCGATTCCCTCCCCCGGGCCAGCTGTCCGGCGGGGACCAGCGCACACTGCTGCTGTCCAGGCACAGCCCGGTGTGGCGGGGGGGACGGGGGGGTGCCAGAGCAGGAAAGCAGCCGGCGGTCCTGCCTGCAGAAGACACGTGAGCCCCCCACAGTGGCTGGCTCAAGCATGAGCAACAGTATGCCTCTCGTTCAGGGAAAGAAGGTCGAGAGGATTTACTTTGACCTCAAATTGTGGTTTCAGGTTGGTCAATTTCTTTTTAAACACAAACTATTTTCTCGGCTTTTGGTTTTACTTTGAAAATGGTGTCTCTAGGGATAGGTGCCTTCCACTGAATAGAAGCGCAGGTCAGAGGCTTGATCTCTGGGGCTTCCTGCCTGACCTGTGTAAGAAGCCATGTGTTCAGGTGCAGGTGTGCCCGCCCAGGCTGGGCTGGCTGGGGTCAGTGCCCAGGAGCTGTTGCTCCAGAGGTGGCTCATCTGTGACCCAGCAGGCCTCGCGAGGGACCAGGGTAAGAGGCTGAGAGACGGCACTCCCGTGGCATCCAGGGGCAGCAGTCAGCAAGTACAGATGATGTGTGGGTGGGCTCGACAGCCTGGGAGAGAACAGGACATAGTCAGGTGCCCCAGGCAGGGTGGCTCAGCTGAGGCTCAAACATGGGGCATCCACTGCGGGTTTGTGTGACCTGGGGTGCCCAGGTCCTGGTTCTTGAAGAATCTGCACTCCCTGGAAACAGATGCCCCAAGAGTGTGTCCCAGGAAACCTCCTCAGAGTAAACAGGCACCTTGATCGTCCGTGTGTCTACCAGCCCCAGCCAGAGACATCTGACTGGTTGTCCACTGAAGCCGGCCAGGGGCGAGGTGGGCTGTACACAGGCTGATCGCGGGGGCTCTGCCAAGCCCAGCCCCGGACACTAGTGGGGAAGTTCTGAGGGAAGGATGTAGATTGCAGACGGGCCTCCTCGGATCACCCCAGGGAAGGAATTAGCCTGGGTGGAGGAGCTTCCTGTTCGGGCAAGCCTGATGCTTAAGGAGGTTCACGGCCTCCCCACAGCACAATCTCAGAGCCACAGGCCCACCTGGCATGCTTGTCCCCCCACACTCACTGCCCCAGGCACCCCGGTCTCTGTCCCTGACATCGGTGCCTTCCCCCACGTTGTTCCCTCAGCTTGGAATGGCCTTCTCCACCTTGTCCACAGGCAGCTGACTCCAGATGATGGTGCCCACATCAAACGGCCCTCTCCCAGAAAGCCCTCTCTTGGCTCTGATTGACCAGCAGTTGGTCAGCGTCTTGTGATTTGGTGCCCCCAGACCCCTGCTGGAACCGTCCCCTTTCCTTGCAGCCCGGTGCAGGGACCCCGCAGGCCTGTCCCATCGAGGGCAGCACACGTGTGGAATAGGTCAGCGTTGTTGGTCCCTTTAGGTGCCTCTGGCACTCTGTGGGTTTCAATAAGAAGACGCCACGGCCATCTGTGCTTGCGATCTGGAATCCCAGCCCACGTCCCACCCTCCTGCCCAGGCCTTGGCCTCACTCGCTGTCCCGTCAGCTGAGACTCCCAGTGACTTTCAGTGCTGCGTGCTTTGCAGCCCTTTCTCCCATCCTGCCACTCCGTGCCCGTGGGCAGCATTTCCCGGTTGTGCAGGTGCAGAAAGCGAGGCCTAGAGCCCCAGGCTGGGATTCGCACCTAGCAGGTCTGTTCCCCGCGTACCTCCCCATCTCCCTAACTCCCTCCAGACATCTTCCTTCCCAGGCACTTCCTTGGCCACTTCCAGAATCCATATTTCAGCACCTCACACTGCCAGCAGCGGGGGAATCAGCACGTGGTTCTAAGTTTGGGGAGTAAGTGGAATGCTTGGGGCTCCCCCATGCAGCTTGGATTGTGCTGGTCTCCTGTTACCCCAGAGGGCAGCTCATGGGGGTCTCTTTCTCCAGAAGAAGCTTGTTAGTTCAGAGCCTTGGGATTTGTGGGATGCCCTGTCAGTCGATGTGAAGACCTGTGGCCACAGCCTCGTCTGGGGACCTAGCACTCTCCCTGGACACCTGCAGCTGGACTGATCAGACTCAGAGGCCTCCCGTGGGGTCACAGGCCCACCATCCGGGCGGATGCCTGTCTAGGGAGCGCAGAGGGCACCCAGCGGTCTGTTGCCGCCCTGTGCTGCTGACCCGACGGCAGGGCCGTGATCTCCGTCTGCCAATAACACGCGTGTGCACACAGGCCCGTGACAGACTGCGTTCCACCAGAGCGGCTCCTCTGGACAGCAATTTGGCGCTCTCCTTCGGGGGAGCACTGCTCTTTGCGGTGTATCCTGTGGAATTAAGAGAGCCTGCGAGTGTCACTCCAGGGTTATCTCTGCTTCACTGGCTCTGATGGCAAAGATGCACCTCCGCCCAGTCGCTTGTAATGACACGTTTCCTGAGCAGGCGAGACAGAGGGGCGGACGTGAGCAGGCTCTCAGGCCTCCGAGTCCTCTGCCCTCCCTCCTCTTGCAGGGGGTAGGGGGTGCCGGGGGCGCTCACAGCTCGGCTTGGCACAGCCCTAGAATTTAGGTCAAGTGGGACGTTGCCAAGAACACTGAGCGGCGGGGGGGGGGGGGGGGGGGGGAAGGCCAGGGGGTAGAAACTCTACCTGGAAAACGCAAATTGGATCTTCTTTCGATAGTTGTGGATCCCGGCCAGGCCCAGGAGGGAAAGCTGCCTTTTGGTCTTTTCTCAGGAAACGACCCAGCTGCCACCACCGCCAGCAGCCCAGAGTATTTACCAAAGCTCGGAGGTGTATCTCGTGTTAGAACTGGTCTTTCCCCTTAAGCGTCCTTGAGTACGAAGCGGCAACTCCAAAGATGAGCAGAGTGTCTGAAACAAGGTTGAGAGACTCCTGACTGTCCAGCTGTTGTGCAGAGAGTGTCCCCAGAGGCTGTGCTGAGGCCACACTGGCTGAGTGACGGGGCAGGTTCAGAGGGAAGAGTGGGGGCAGCCCGGTCCCTCCATTGTAAATAGGCGTGTTTCCCTGCCTGCTGTCTCTTCTGCTCACCTTTGCTGTGTGTCCTCTGTAGGTCCCCAGGGCCGACACCAGTGCCTAGCAGATTACTGGTGCTCAGGAAACACTTTCTTTTCTTTCTTTTTTTAATGTTTATTTATTTATTTTGAGAGAGAGAGAGGGAGAGAGCAGGGGAAGGGCAGAGAGCAACAGGGGGTGAGAGAATCCCATGCAGGCTCCGTGCTGACAGCTCACAGAACCATGAGATCATGACCTGAGCCGAAATCAAGAGTCGGACATTTAACCGACTGAGCCACCCAGGTGCCCCAGGAAATGAATGTTCTCGTCCTGTGTTGGGAGTGTGAAACTCGGGGTCCTTGGATCAAGAATGCCACCTGTACCAATAAAACTGCCTGGCAACACCGGAGCACAAGCTAAAAAGCAAACAGAAGCCTGCAGCCGCACTACAGACCCACTTGAGCAGACCCGCTGTGCAGGGAATGCCCGGCCAGGGGGTCTGCAGGGCCTTGTGCCTCGAGGGGCTCAGGCGGGTACCCGGCGGCTGACCTGAGCCCTGGGTTGGGGCCAGCACGTCCCTTGTCTTGTCCGCAGCTCCGGCCCAGAGATTAGTTGGCACGGTCCTCCCCATCAGCCTGGGGGCTGCCGCTGATTCCAATGGTCCTCACGTTCGTTTGCCTGCACACGGTCGCTCCACACAAGGATGTAATTAAATCCTTTGAACAGCACTTTGGGACGTTTGAGGATGCAGGAAAACTCTATGGAAATGTAAGCTGTTGTGTGCAGCTGGTTTGCCCTGCGGTTTCTGTCAGTGCTCACTGCTCTGTGAAAATCACCTGAAAGGAAGGTGAGGAAGGCGAAGCTGGGAGGGAGGCCCGGCCGGCCCCCGCTGTGCAGCCTCCAGCCTGCCCTTTCCGGGACCCGGAGCACTGTGGAGCAAGTGGCGAATCCCTGCCCGCCCCGCGTGTGCCCTGCCTAATCCCCTGGCCCTTCTCTCCCCAGGAGCTGCCAGAGCATGACGAGCTTGGTCAGCAACACCATGTCGCCGATCAAGGACGGGACCTCCTCTCTCCCCCGGAGGCAGAGCTCGTTCGCCAGGCCCCCGCTCCGCGCTCTGTACGACCTGCTCATAGCGCCCATGGAAGGGGTAAGTGCCTCCCGGGGCCGAGAGGCTTCTAGGCGTCAGGACGCATCATTTACCGCTCAACGCCCATGTGTGCCCCTCAGATACAACATGGGCTCCTGAGACAACCGGGGTGGGGGGTGGTTTCCAGAACACAAATCTTCTCTGTCCAGCTTCTCAGTCGGTGTTTGGAAGCGCTTTCTGGGTTGGCTGCTGGTTAGTGCGTGACGCCCCGGGTTCCAGCTGCCAGGCTAAAGTCGGAGCTCTGCTCCTTTCCAGCCAGGAACATCTGGCCTCAGCTGTGTCAGGTACACGGTGAAGTGCTGCCCAACTCCCTCCTCTCATCAGACCAGACTCCGGGAGGCCCAGGGAGGCGCGGGGCTGTGCACACGCCCACGGTGGTCAGCAGCGAGCGCGCCATCGGGGTGGGCCCCGAGCAGATCCAAGAGGGCTGTGCCCATGGCTCGGTCTCACCCTGCGGGACTGCTTCCCCACCTCCCACCTGTCGTCCGAGGGTCTTGCCAGAGCAGCTCATGCCAGGGCCGTGCTGTCTGCCGAGAACAGATCCGTCGGCCCCTGCCACCGTCAGGGGCCACTGACTCCACCCCAGAGTCCAGCATCAAAGACACCCTTTCACTTTGGATGTCTTGAAAAGGTTGAGAACGGCCCCTGATGGGTTTCTGTGGCTCTGGTCTTCGCACATCATCCTTCCATCTGGACACGGTTCTCCGCCTGGGTTGGGGAACCCAAAGGGCTCGGGGATCTTTTGAATCTGAACGGTGAGCCTATCAGATGCGTTTGTATGTGACTGTGTGTTAGTCTGCTCTGGCTGCTTTAACAAAACGGTGTGGACCGGGTGGTTTAGAAAGCACACATCTATTTCTCATGGCTCCAGAGGCTTCAGGTCCCAGGTGAGGGTGCCAGCATATTCAGTTTCTTGGCGAAGCCCCTCTTCCCGGGTACAGACAACCCTCTTCCCACTGTGTCCTCACACGGAGGCTCTGGTGCCTTCCTCTTCTTGTAAGGGCACCGGCCCCATCATGGGGGTTCCGTTCGCATGACCTCATCTAAACCGAATTATGTCCCAACCCCCCCCCCCGCCCCCCCGCCCAGTACCATTCCACAGGGGGCTAGGTCTTCAATGTGTCCCTGACAGGCAGTCCTTAACAGACCCCACGGAGAGCCCAGAGTGCCTGCATCTGGGGCCTGGCTCTCAGACAGGGAGGACGTGCTTGACGGGCCCTTGGACAGCAGGCTGCCGGCCTTCCCAGCCCGCACGTCCTGGCCGCTGTGTGCAGCCAGGTGGGAGGTTTGTCTTGCAGACGTTGGGGTGGCCCCTCGGCAGCACCCTCGCCCACTGCAGCCCGCTGGCAGAGGTGATGTGCCTCCTCAGGAAACCCCACATTGACAGTGATTCCTCATCCCCAGGAAATGCAGAAGCATTTGGCCAAGGACACGTGGCACTCGCCCGGTATTTTTCAGGAGGCCGTGCCCCCTGCCTGGGCCCTCCAGACTTCCCTCGCTCAGGGAGCCGGGGGCGGCTGGCCGTCTGGACTCCTGTCTGACGCTGCCCTCCCCTGGCTGGGTGACCTTGGCCAAGCTGTTTCTCCTCCTCGAGTACCTGTGTCCTCATTAGAAAATGAGGACGACCCCACAGAGTGTGTCAGGTCAGAGCAGGGCTGGGCTTAGCGGGATCTGAGGGGCATGCAGGGCAGCAGAAGCAGAGAGAGTCCCTGGTGAGAGGTGGCTGCTGTGACCCGGTCACTGCCCCTCCCAGCACCCCAGGCCTCTGGGCCCATCAGCACAGAGGCCCAGTCCTGTCTCCACCTTTCCTGCAATGCGCTGGGCTGTCCTGTTCTTCTTAGGACCATTGTCCCCTTGGCGTCCTCTTTTTAAGGAAGGGCCAGGACTGCAGAGAGCGCCCCAGCTCAGAGCACCTCTGACAGCATGCTATCAGAGTGTGATTTGTGTGCCACATCTCAGGGAAGCAATATACACCTGTACCCTTAGGCTGATTTTTCAGGTTTTCTTTACTGCCATCAGTCGTCACAAAGACCGTTTTGGTGACTTACTACCACTGCCTGCCGCCCTGAGCTCTGCATCGTGCACTGATGCCCCAGCCCCTCTGAAGTCTATTGGGACCCTCCATTCTTTCACTCACTCGGGCCTTCTGAGTGAGTGCATTTCTCCTTTTGCACCTGGGTCCCAGATTACTTAGTCCCTGAACGTGCAAGGGGCCAGTGGGAGCGGTGAAGAGGGGCAGGGAGAGGAAAGGACTGGTGGGAGCTGTGAGGAGGGGCAAGAAGGGGCTGGTGGGAGCGGTGAGGAGGGGCAGGGGGCGGAGGGCAGAGGGGGAGACTGGCTGTGACCAAGCGCATACTTGGAAACTCAGGTCATCTGGAGTTGACGAGCTCCTCGCCTCTCTCTGGGCCAGCTCAAGTGCACCCTCCTCCTTGAAACCTTCCTTGCCCTCTTTTCCCACCACCCTGCAGGCTTCATCCCCCTCCCCACCCGCCACTGGGGTTCCATGTATGCCCCGTGTCTTTCATGGCACCCCATACCTCACCGGACTCAGAACTTAGCTCTTGGCAAGCCTCACCTTCCCTCTCTTGCTGCCCACCCCACACTCCCTGAAGGCGAGGATGGTCCCTCATCTGTGTCCTCAGCAGCTGGCACAGGGCCTGGGACACGTTGACACTCAGTGATGTTTGTGGAATGCTGCACTTGCTGTTTGGGACTAGTCTGTCATACAAAGCAGAGGACCCAAGGCACAAATCAGCCCTTGGGTTTTCTGTGGCCACTTTGCGGCACTTGAGAGCTTTCCCGGAGGTCGGGAAGCAGGAGGAAGGGGCTGGGCCTGCTCTTACACACCTTGGAATCCAGTGAGACCCTGACCCCGCCAACCCGCAAGGTGCCAGGATTCTAGCTTACTTCAGGGTAGGATCATGCATGCCCGCAGGGGACCCACACCCACCCCACCGAGCCAGGGGAAGGTGGTGACTGGGGAGGGGAAGACTTACGGCCCTCAACAAGTTATAACAGCGAATGAAATCAGCCTTTGTGGCATTACCCAAGGAAGGGAAAAGCCCCGCCACCAGACCCACTGGCCAGCATGCAGTTCAGGAACTACACCGTACGAACACATGTGACAGAGCCCCACGCGCCCACCTTCAGGGTGCAGTCTGACCTTGACATGGGGCATTAAGTTCGAAAGCGTATCCTTAGTCCCTGATAGTTAAACTCTTCTCTTTTGTGGCCGAGGTGTTCAAATACGGTGAAGGAGTGTGGGCAGCCTCAAAGGAGCCAGAGTGAAACCTGTCAAAGGCCATTAAAGTAAATGGTCAGAGCAAGAGCTTTTCCTAGGCTCTCTGAAGGGATCCGTGGTGTTTCAGTAAAAACACTTGACTGAGAAGTTTCATCCATTCATTCACCAGGTACTTGTTGACATGTGTTGGGGACACACCGTCCCGGACACGGAGGAGGAGGTGCGAAGCGGGTGGCTATCCCGTGTGGGAATGTCAGGTGGGATGGGCTGCAGCGACGCCTCCTCAGTGGGCCGCCTAGGTGGAGGAGGGGGCCTGGAGCTTCCTCCCACTTCCTAAGGCCAGCACACCCGCCTGCTCTGGCGGCCACTAGAGGGCGATAGGACACCACCCGCCCGCTCCCGGCCCCGTCAGCTCCCAGGCAGGGTCAGACCCTCTTCCACATTTTCAATGAAAAGACAAATCAAAGCCTAAGGTCCAAGCTTATGAATCACTGACACTTCAAGACTAAAACGATTAGCCTCTTCACATGGGGCTTATAATTATTTGAACAACTGCCTTTGTTTAGCCCCAGTCCTATGGCTGAGGGACTAGGTCAGACAGTATGAAAAGTGGAACAAAATAATATTTTACCCTAGGCTTCAACCAGTATTTGATTTAATCTGGCTTAAGGGAAACCCTGCCGTGGCTCTTTCCTGGAACCACGCCGTCCTTTGCTGTCAGGGACGAGCACGTCCAGCTGTCTTCCAGGAGGGCCCGGCCGCGTCTGCACGTGACCCATCATCAGACATTAAGTGAAGTCCTGTCTGACACCCACGAGAGGAAATGTCACCGAAGAGAAGTTGTAAGTGCTTAGTGTGAAAGGGACTGGACCCTGTTTGTGTCCCTGGCATTTATTTTTAGTCAAACTAGAGTAAAAGACAGTAAGCCATGCTTCTGGGCCTGGACTTAAGAGGCTCCCCTGGGGTGCTCAGGGGAAGCCCTTGTTCACTCAGGTCCCAATTCACCCCCTCAGTTTGCACACAGGGCTTCACCCAAAGCCAGAGGCTGCTTGATCAAGGTGCCAGACGTAGAACAGGGAACTGCCCAGGATTTGCTCAAATCATTGTCCACAGGTCCAGATTTGGGGCCCTTTCAGGATCACTGGAGTTTGGACTCCTTCTAGTTATAGTCCCCTGTCATCCTTATCATTACTTCCATTTACCGAAATTCCCCGTTTCCTATATTTACAGTCATAAAACCAAGGTTGTAGGACAGACTGAAAGAGTGAATGACCAGGATAAGAAGGAAAAGTATTCCTGGCCTGCCTGTTGACGTGGGCTTACCTGTTTCAGGATCCCCAGAAACGTGCTTAAAACTTGCAGTTCAGGTCTGTTAGGTTGGGAAACAGCCTTCCTGAGCACCAGATCTCTGGGAAGCATCTGAGACCTCTCATCAATGTCTGCAAGGTGCGGTTGGGGCGAGGGGGGGGTGGGTGGTGTGCAACTCAGCTCTGCCTGGGTTGTGCCTTGAATTATTGCTCTGGGGAAGAGGACTCTTGCAAAATCCAGTAGCCTGATAAACCAGTTTACCCCAGAGCAATGCCCCAGGAGACAACCACCTGGGTGCCTGTTTTGTACATAGATTGAGGGTTTGGAGATGGCCAGGGAGTATTTGTCCCTAGAAACAATCAGACCTACACTCCAGACTGCGGAGTGGAAGATGAGGTCCTTGAGACTGGCATGCTCAGGGCTGCCCGCCCCACCACCAGCCTGTCTAATGGATTTCTGAGTGAGACATCTGCAGTAATACTCAAAACGAGGACAGCAAACATTTCTACAACTGATTAGGAGAAGGAAAAATGGAGGCAATAAGCTAGCTCCATTTGGTTTCTGGGGCACCAAAACCGGTGGGGAGAGCAGGCTCCCACGAGGTGAGTGCTGTTCCCACCTGGGCCAATGCTGGGTTCTGGCTCTGTTCAAGTGGATGTTCCACAGCGGCTGTCTCAGCCTCTCCTGGCAGGTTCCTGCCCCTGAGGGCACGAGGGCTCATTGTTACCAGGTCTGTCGAGAAAGAGAAGGCCAATTTTGTCCAAGGCCCCTGCGGCTTGCGCAGCCCCTCTGGCTGATTTAGCTGGAGCTGAACACTCCTGGCCGGCAGACCCTTCCGGCTCTGGCTGGAGGATGGTCACTTTTCCCCAGGACCTAAATTCCGAACCCCTCCCTTAATTTGGTTCTTCAGGCAAACCAGTGGTTTGTTGTCTGGCCAAAGAATATAGTCGAAGGGGTTGACCCGTACTCCTGCTTTTCTTGTTGGATTGCAGTGTGTACAGTCTATAGATTTTAGTCATGGTCTGAGCATTACTTCCAACAGGTTTGTGATATTTGCTGAGACTGTGTGCAGCCTTCCCTGATGCCGGGATCTCCCAGAAACATCACGGAAGAGGTTTCCCTACCTTAAAAAGGTCTGATCAATTCACTTGAGCAAAAAGATGAGTCAGGAAGAAAATCCCAAGCCTGTAACACAGCTCTGTAGTGGCCAGATTCCAAGCAGTTCTTGCTTCTGGAATCCTTGTAAACAGTAAAGTCCATTTTATCCCAAATCGAATCTGCCCGAAAACTCACGGACCCAGGATCAGGGGTGTTTATTCCTCTGGCCTGTGATGCTGTGGCACTCTGAGGGGCTTCCTGTATCCTCTAGTGACAACGAAGCTGCCTGTACATGGAGGGTGCAGGCAGATCCTCCGAACCCTGGTGACCTGCGTGCAGCACATAGCTCTTAAGCCAGAAGCCAGGACACAGACATCATGGAGTTTACCCAAGAAAAGGTGGACACCAGGGAAGGTGTGGTTCAGCCCACTGGGTAACAGACCGCTGGTTTGGCCAGGCTGGAGCACGTCTTGAGCTGCCGGCAAGCAAAGGCCATCTCTGCGTGGGAGCAGGCGGGCAGACAGTCGGCTTCCAGTTGGCAAGGGTATGCAGTGAGAGTCCAGGCGCCTGCCGGGGCAGGGGGCCTGCTGAGTGCACAGGGTCCCCGGGACCTGGTTTTCATGTGGAAAGGGCTGTGGGAAGGTTATCGCCAGACCAAGACTGCAGGGTCCTTAACAGACACGTCCTGGGCTCCACTGCACGTCCCTGCACCTACTGCTGACCTAGGCCTTCCCTTGGCATTGGCCCTCCGTGCCTTCCCCTGAGAAAGCTCGGCAGCGAGCTTCCTCCACAGGAGACCTGGCTGCAGGAACCCAGTCACAGGGCAGGTGTTGACAAGGTGCCAGGAGCTGAGAATCTAACAGCCGCCCACACCCACCTCCAGGGTGCCCACTGCCTGCCCTGTCTAAAGGAATAGTACCCCCCCCCCCCCCCCCCGTGCAAAGACTGAGCTTAGCCTGAGTCCACTCATTGCCAGGCCTGCCTTTTGGGGCACTCGGTCTCTCCCTTTTCCATCCTGGGCCTGGCACACACTGGGATGGGCAACGTCACTGGGGGAGTAGACAGGTTTTAGCACCCCTGGCCTTCTTATCTTATGCTATTTCAAAAGATCCATTTCTAGACACTTCAGAAGTCAGAAAGTCTGAGTCTTTGCTGGAATTTGTTGGAATGTATTAGTTGCTGGTGTGGGGCTGATGCTGATCCCGTTATCTTACAAGCCCAGGACTCTTAAGAAGCCAGCAAATACCCTTTCTAGACTGACATTCGGAGGCACAGAGGAGCCTTTCTTTGAATTGTCTTTCCTTTTTCCATCTAATAGATGATATGTAATTTGGATAGAGACATCACTTTATTTTCCATTTTCAAGTTCACATTGGATTATAGCTAATCTTTTGGTAAAAAGGCAGTGCACGTGTATCCTTGGAGGCAGAAAATTCAGAAGACAGTTTCCAGGGCATCTTTTCCAACACGTTCAGTCCGTTCCCCGTATCTTTTAACTGGAGCTTTCAGTCTGCTGTGGGGCCTGTCTGCCCACAAGCCGGTGCTGCTGTCGCCTGCCTCCTTCCACACTGTCTGGACAGGGGTCCCATTCAGGGCCCCCACCCAGGACTGTGCGCATGTGCAGCTCAGTACCAGCCACGAGGCACCATTCCAGGAGAACCCAGACCTCTGTATCAGACCCAGACGCAGTCCATTCAGAGAAAACTGTCCCCATCTCCAGGCTACAATTCCAGAGACTTCCCTCTCCTCACGACCGAGGTCACTCTTCACCAAGTCCCGGCAAGTCTTCTGTCCCGTTCTCTCCGTGCTGTCTCCTCATCTGCATTAGCATGCACAGCCCCATCCCCTGTGACGCAGGCCTACCTCTGCACATTCATCGGAGGCTCCTCAGCAGAGAATGTATGGCAGGTGCTTATAGCTGACATGAGCCGTGCTTTCCTGTCTGACCTCGGGTGGGGCCCTCCCCAGCCTGCCTTCCGCGTCTCTCCCCAGCCTTGTTCTCTGCTGACCTCACGGGCCTCCTCTGCCCGGGCCAGGCCCTCCCCAGCCCTCACCAGCCAGGGCGGCCTCCTGGCAGGGCCCTCGTCATGTCCTGGGTGGGTACCGCCACCCTCTGGGGCTGACATTTTAGGCTTCTGTGGTGATGTCATATTTAATACCAACTCGTTCAGTAAGGGATTCTTAGGTACATTTTCTGAGTACACCGTTGTAAGCTTGCGAGCAGGCCCGGACTCCTAACTTCTCTGGCTTCCCCCCAGTCCACAGTCTTCCTGGCTGATGGAGAAGCTGTCACCTGGTGAGGGAGAATGACTCCCAATAGCAGGGCCACATGACGCTGACTGCCCCTCGTGGAGATCAGAATTTATTGTCAGAGAAGACACCCATGCTGCCTTCGGGGACATGACATCACCCACGTTTGGGCTGGGGCCCCCGATAAGGTCTTGCAGGGAGAGTTCACAGAGTCCGTACAAAGACCCTTCCAGTGACGCCTCTCTGAATGGCCTCCAGCCTCGGCATTACAGCTCTCACTGGCCCAGGACCCCTCTGTTCATTCTGATTCCCGCGTGTGCGTGCTGTCGTGACCGGGGGCTTGTCCAAGAGTGGTGTGGATCCCGGGGAAGCCCGGGACCTATGGGGTGACAGCCAGCAGAGACTTATCGGGGGCTTGGGCCCCCGGCAGCTAGAGTCCCAAGAGGGCCTCTGAGGGTGGGGTCTGTATCTCATCCACCAAATGCCTGGTGACCCTGGACCAGCCGAGAGTGGGCCCGGTTTTGCACATGGCAGCAGCCCGAGCCCCCACATTGCCCACGTGTCGGGCAGGGAGGCCCCCGCTGAGCAGTGAGTGGTTGTCTCTGGTAAGGCTGCTGACCCATCAGCAAGGTCGGGGCACTGCCATCCAGGGCAGCTTCCCGGGGCCGCCTCCACCTGCAGGGTCAGGGGGGTCCCTCAGCATGGCCACAGTGGGTGGGGACTCCCACCAGGCCCAGGGGACTCCCAAGCCCTCAGGCACCCGGCCCTCCTCGCCTCCCTGGGCCCACCCAGAAATTCATCACACAGTGTGACGCAGCCCACTTCCTCCTCCCTGGGTTATACAGTGATTCCTTACCCCTTCTTGGGCAATAGCTCTTAAAGTGAACAGCAAGCAAATTGGCCTAATAGTTTTTATCTCTGCTTTCTTTCGATGCATCTAGAATTTTTAAAAAGTGAAAGAGCCACAGGGGGTTTGTACGGACTGAATGTCCCGCCGGGCACATGTCACTTTGGGTTAGCTGAGTGCCTTCTGCAGCCTCGGTCGAGCGCCCTCAGCAGCACGTCAGACGGATTAGGCGCGCACATTCACTCCTGCGGAGCACAGGCCAGCGGGGATGGGGGTGACGGGCGTCTGGCTGTGACTGTCCCAGAGCCAGGGCCAGGGCCAGGCCGGCAGCCAGACGCCCCGTGCTCTCGCTCAGTCTTCTCCCCGGGTAGGCTCCGGGTGGCGTCCCCTTGTGTGGCAGCGGCCTTGGCTTCGTCTCTGTTCACACTCAGCCTGGGCCCAGTAACGGTGTCACAGAGGAATCACGCCTACACTGCTCTTAGGGTTTCCGGACCAACGTGGCATCCTCTGGCCTGGCCCTCGGTGGTAAATGACTCACAGGGCTCTTTCTGGAACAATTCCCCTGCCTCCCATAGACCTACTGGGGCCAGTCCTGGTCTTCGTGGGACACTCCCCTCCTTGACAGGTGACCTGGTCTCTCACCCTGCCCTGCCGACTTAAAAAGACCGGCCCCCTGGGGCGCCTGGGTGGCTCAGTCAGTTGAGTGTCCGCCTCTTAATTTCGGCTCAGGTCATGATCCCGGGGTCATGGGATTGAGCCCCGCGTCGGGCTCTGCGTTCAGTTTGAGATTCTCTCTCTCCCCCTCTGCCCTTCCCCCACTCGCATACACTCTCTAAAAATAAAATAAAACACAGGACTGGCTCCCAACCTCCCCCTTGGGTGGGGCCCGTGAGGCGGACAGAAGCCCCCACTGGGTGGTGCTCCCGTGGGCAGCGCCCCAAGCCACCACCCATGCTCCCCACATGGACGCTTTGGGCCTGCCCGGTGCTTGCTGGGTGCATCCGTGTACGTGGCTCGGCAACGCCCGGTGCAGGCAGGTCCCCACCTCCCGGGCCCCGGCTCAGGTGTCCACGCTTCCCGACAGGGCCTGATGCACTCCAGCGGCCCCGTGGGCCGGCACCGGCAGCTGGTCCTGGTCCTGGAGGGGGAGCTCTACCTCATCCCCTTCGCCCTCCTGAAGGGAAGCTCCTCCAACGAGTACCTGTACGAGCGCTTCGCCCTCATCGCCGTGCCGTCCATCCGCTCCCTCAGCCCGCAGGCCAAGGTAAGCCTCGCGCCCGCCGCGGTGCCTCGCGGTGGGGTGGGCGCCCGGAGGACGGTCTTCCTGGCCAGCCTGGGCTCCTGGGGGTTAGGGTGTGATACCTTCACAATGTTAATTTTGTCGTTTGCGGCCCGGTAGGTTGGCCTGGGAGTAGATCCGTCCGGAGGTCGGGGGGCAGCCCTCCTGACCCCTGACCGTCCTTTGCTGTCCCAGGAAGCCGTGATGTGTGTCATTTTTCTCCAGATGTCTTTGCCGTGACATCAAGGTTGGGAGCTACTCGGAGGCACCGGGTCAGGCCCGAGGCCAGGCTGAGTATCTGAGGAACGTGGTTTCCCCCGGCGCCCCCGACCTCATGCTGACCGGGCGCTGAGTCTGCCCACGGCGGAGGGGCCGCAGACAGGGCTGGCGGACACATGAGATTACCGTCAAGTGGAAATGGGTCTCACAGGCCAACGAAAGAACTGAGCACAAACGAGGTGGCTTTCAGGGGACAGACAGGGATTTGGGTCTCATTCCGCACAAGAGTCAGCGTGAGAAGCGATGTCCACAAAAATCAAGAGGGCGACAGTAGGCCATCCACAGAGTCATGGGTCTCACCCCACAGCCACCCTCGGCCCGTCTGCCTGATTGGAGAGCCTTCCAGCCAACCCCGATCCTCTTCCCCTTCTCCAAACCCGCAGACCCTCACGGCCCCCGACCCGCCGGGCATGCACTCTGGCGGCCCAGCTGCCCTGCCCAGTCTTCAAACTTGAAAATGGCCTCAAGTGCCGGCACTCTCGGAGCCCCACAGAGCCGGCTCAGACGGGGCCCCTCCTAGTGGGAGAAGGTGGCTCGTTTAGGAACCCAAACCCCACACCCTGGGTGTGGACAGCCCCCTTGGGATCTGCCTTTGCCCCTGTTGACCTTGGTCATTGACATGGTTCAAACCAGGTCAGCTTCTGCCTCGCGGGGCTTGGGAAACCTTAGTTGTTTGACCGTTTTCGGTGGCTGGATTGTAACCTTCTCATGGAACAGAATTAGTTCGAAGTGAAAGAAATTATTTCCTCTGAGTATTTTGTGTGGCCGTGGCTGACTCTGAACCCCAGATGCGAAGGGAGCTGGCCCCGTTGGACACTGTCCCGCACGGAGGGCCTCTCGCTGCACCTGCTGCCAGAGGCACCCTGAGGGGCAGAGGCGGCCCGTGTTGAGAGAGCTTCGTGCTGATGACAACAGTGAGCTGGCTGTTTGCCACCGTAGCCAGGAAGAGGGAGAGGCCCGTCTCCTGCCCGACGCCCGGCAGGCGCTTCTCCTGCCGAGTCCGAGGTATCCACGTAGTGGAGCCACCAGCAAGTTATTCTGAAATAACTTGATACTTGATGTTTCCCCCCACAGCATCGAAAGGCACCTCTGGGGGGCAACCAGAACTTCGCTGGACTTTGTGCGATTTTATTTTATTTTTTTTAATTTTTTTTAACGTTTATTTATTTTTGAGACAGAGAGAGACAAAGCATGAACAGGGGAGGGGCAGAGAGAGAGGGAGACACAGAATCCGAAACAGGCTCCAGCCTCCGAGCTGTCAGCACAGCTCCCGACGCGGGGCTCGAACTCACAGACAGTGAGATCATGACCTGAGCCGAAGTCAGACGCCCAACCGACCGAGCCACCCAGGCGCCCCTGTGCGATTTTATAATTCAGTGATGTTTCTATTTTGCAGCACAGGGAGCAGAGGCCAGCCGTGATCTCTCCAGTACAGAGTGTGTTAAGTTAGCTCTGGCTCCGCCGAGACTGACTTGCCTTTGGTCACTCCCAGAGCCCTGACTCCTCGGGAATGAGTGTCCCCCTTATTTCAGGGCCCGCAGGGAGGTCTGCGGGAGTGAGACGCGTGACGCAGGCGGGTACCACATGCCCTCACCTCCTGCCCCTGGGCCCCCAGGGCTTCACAAACGGGAGAGGCCCTTTCTCCCGTTCGGTCCCAACTGTCGAGAGCTTGTCACATGGAGAATCGCCGTGTGATTCTCCGTGAGATGAGCACCCGGGTCTAAAAGGTGTGGAACGTTTGAGCGAACGAGGTCAGTGGGAGAACAGGTGCAGCCGAGCTGGGCCCAGCCCTGCACTGCCCGGAAGCCTGCGGCCGAGCCGGCTGCCGCCGCCGGGGCAGCGGGCCACCGTCTGACGGGTGGCCCGCTGGTCTGTCTTCCCTCCCTAGTCTCACCTGAGGAAGAACCCGCCCACGTCCTCCAGCTCCACGTCCATGGCGGCCGTGGTCGGTAACCCCAAGCTCCCGCCGGCGGTGATGGACAGGTGGCTGTGGGGGCCGATGCCGTCGGCTGAGGAGGAAGCCTACATGGTGTCAGAGCTGCTGGGCTGCCAGCCCCTGGTGGGCAGCGTGGCCACCAAGGAGAGGGTCATGAGCGCCCTGACCCAGGCCGAGTGCGTCCACTTCGCCACCCACATCTCTTGGAAACTGTCGGCCTTGGTCCTCACCCCCGGCGCTGACGGCAACCCGGCCGGCGGCAAGAGCTCCTTCGGCCACCCTTACACGATCCCCGAGTCCCTGCGGGTGCAGGACGACGCCAGCGACGGGGACAGCATCTCAGACTGCCCACCCCTGCAGGAGCTGCTGCTCACGGCCGCCGACGTCCTGGACCTGCGGCTTCCCGTGAAGCTGGTGGTCCTCGGCTCCTCTCAGGAGTCCCACAGCAAGGTCACGGCGGACGGGGTCGTCGCGCTGACGCGGGCCTTCCTGGCTGCCGGCGCGCAGTGTGTCCTCGTGTCCCTGTGGCCCGTGCCTGTGGCCGCTTCCAAGATGTTTCTCCACGCCCTCTACTCGTCCCTGCTGAACGGCCTGAAAGCCAGCGCTGCCCTGGGGGAGGCCATGAAGGCGGTGCAGAGCAGCAAGGCCTTCTCGCACCCATCCAACTGGGCAGGTAGGAGCACGGGCCGCTGGTGGACCCCGGGGCTCGGTCCTCACGGCCAGCCCCCCGCTGGGGGTGAGGAGGGCAGCGCGGGGCCCCGAGGAGGCGCAGGGAGAGGGCAGTGTTTGCGGAGACTCTGGCCTTCTGCCAAGTCGGTCATTTACCCCCATGGTGTTAAGGTGGTCTTTTTGACGAGGGAGCCGCAGAATAGTTTGCCATTGGAGCATGAGGGTCGACCTTTCCTGAGACGTACGTGTATGCTGGACGACCCATTTTATGGCACCTTCGCGTGAAGTCCCTTGAGGGACTGTAGGAAAGAGCCGTGTGGTAGAAGGACCCTGGGTTTGGTCATTGGGAGACCTGGGCTTGACCTAGCCCCACGCCTGGGCTCTGTGACCGGAGCCTCACCCTTCCTGGAGCTCAGCGCCCTCACTGGTCACAAGAGGGTGAGAACTGCTCGTCCGTGTGTGGACCGTCTGGGGAGGGGGCGGGTTCAGTGTCTGTGACACGTGTGCTACGACAGCACGTGCTCTGGGCGGACCTGCCATGGGCTCGGAGGTCTGGGAGCGAGGGGACAGTGTCGTCTGTGACGTGTGGTCACAGGTGGGACAGGGGCTGACCTGGGGACCCTCCCGTGCGGGAAGCCCTCCCTGGCAGACTGCCAGCACCAAGAGTCCGCCCCGCCCCCCAGCCTCACCCAGCAAGGGCCACGTCGCTGACGCACCCCACGATGTGTCAGCCTGTGGCTGTCTCTCAGGGGCGGCCCCTGCACCTCCAGGATGCTCCAGAGCAAAGGCCAAGTTCCCATCAGTGCCGTAGCAATGGGACCGACCCGTAAACAGAGTGTCTTAGTCTCGAGAAACAGAAATGGCAAACACACCCCTTTCAAACATTTATATTTCGTTTTAATCCACGTATACGTTTAAAAACCGGGAACAAGATGGCTTTCGCCTCACCCTTCCTCTCCAAATAAGTCGGGTTTGCGTCTGACGACAGGGGTGGCGCCATCTTGCAAAGGAGGGGAGGCCCGAGGCGGACCGGCAGCGGCGAGGGCCAGCGGTGGTGCCCGGCCACCAAGCCGTGTTGTTCAGAAATGGAAACGTTTGCTTGCTTCACGCAGCGGCACAGCCGTAGCGTTTTCCTAAAAGGTGTCCGGAAGGAACAGGACAGAAGCTACCGTTTCCTCATGCAGCTGAAGACAAACCTCCTGGCAGCGGCTGTTCCGCGGGGGGAGGGCCGGGGGCCGGGCTGTGCTGTTCAACTGCTTCCCCACCGGGAGCCGCGGCAAGCAGGGCCGATGGCGGCAGCCCCATGACGGCTGGCGGCACTGACGTCTGCTTCTGTGTGCTCCCCACAGTCAGAGGGGCTTGGGCCCCCGTGCTTGGCGCTTCTTCCTGACGGCACCCTGCGCCTCTCTGGGGGATCCCTCCCCCCCATCTTCCCAACGTGTTTATGGATGTGGCGTCTTTGTCCTTGTTTTAGCGACGGACAACACACAAGTCACCGCTCAGTGCTGGGGACAGCAGTGTCTGAATGGTGCTGCCCTGCTCACCTTAAAAACAGCCCTGCCTCCTTCGTGCCCTTGGAAATCCCCTTTTCTCCATTATCTGGGGGCAGCTTGGCCCTCAGCTTGCTTGGTGGCTCGAGGAGACCCCTCCGTCCCTCCCCCAGGCACTGCCTGGGTCCCCCCGCCCCGGCTGCCTGCTCGTTCCTTCGGCTAGAGAAGGGTGCCTCCTGCCCCGCGGCTGGTGGCCCCGTCCCCGGACATGTTCCAGACAGACACAGGGGTGTCTCCGGTGTTCCTAGGGATGGTGGCCAAGCCAGGGAAGGGGCCCCGGGGGCCCGGCCCGTCAGCCCAGGGACCCCCACGGCCTCTTCCTGCCCTCACTTCCTGTGCAGCAGGAGGACGGAGGCACTTCCCCGAGTGCCCACCGCTCCCGGAGCAGCGAAACAGTATCAGTTCCTAAAAGGGAGGGGCCAGAAAGGCACCTTAGGGTCCCCCGGTGAGTTAGACATCCCCGCCGTCCGTCCTTCCGCTTTGCCGCGCGGGCCCCTCTTGGCCCGGCGGCTGTGAGGTACCGAGGTGAGGGCGGGCTCAGAGACGCCCTCCTTGGTTCTCCGCAGGGTTCCTGCTCATCGGGAGCGACGTTAAGCTCAACAGCCCCTCGTCGCTCATCGGCCAGGCCCTCACGGAGATCCTCCAGCACCCGGAGCGCGCACGGGACGCCCTGCGAGTGCTGCTGCACCTGGTAAGCGCCTCACCCAGGCTCCCGGGGGCAGACGCCCTCGAGAGGAGGGGAGACTGTGGCGTTTCCCTGGCACCGGGGGACACGAGCAGGTGGAGGGGGCACCGTCCCCAGACGTCCACGGGTTGAGCCAATTGGTCGAGCGGCAGGCACGACACGTGTCCCGGGCACGGCTGTGGCAGTCTTTGCCGAGGTCCTGGGGCCCACGTCGCGGCTGCTTCTGGGCCATGTGGCCTTGGGCAACTCGCCTGGCTCGCTGAGCCTCAGTTTCCTCATCCGGAAGGGGGGATAAAACTTTGAATTTTTCAAGGTCATCGGGAGGATTAGAGAACAGGTGAGTAGCTGGAACACAGTAGGGTCCTAGTGGCTGAGAGGTGGTATTTTAGAGTCAAACGGCACGGGCCTTCCCTGAAATTGGGTTGGAGGAAGAGTCCAGCGCTGACCCTGCATTTGGCCAATCCCAGCCTCTGTGGGGCCGGCGCAAGGGTATAGACAGAGGCTCCACATCAGCGTCCACACATTTAAAAGTTACACATCGGGCCAAGAAGCAGTGACACAACATCCCTTCCGCTCTCCCACTTGGTAACCTGGAAGGCGGCTTCTAACAATTTAGAACCGTCAGCCTCCATGGAGCTCTGCGCAGGGAAGACCGGCCCCGCCCCAGCCCGGGGGGTCCACGTGGGTGGACAGTCCATGCCACATCCATGCTCTTTCCAGACCCGATGCAAACAGCTGCCCGCTGCCACCCCGGAGGACAGAGGTGCACACGCCATGGCTCTGTCCGAGCTCGAGAGACAGAGGACGTGGGGCCCTGGGATCCACACAGGCCCTGGAAGCAGGCTGGGGGCTTTGAGCAGGGAGCTTACTTTGGGGGCCGGGTTCCGGTGGGCACATCCACTCAGCTGGGCACGCTTATTGCCCCCATGGGCCCGGGGCCCGGGCGGGGGCGCTCAGTGCGATCCTGGTGGTAGGTCGGTCCTGTACGTTTCCTGAGCTCAGGGTCTGCCTGACATCAGTGTGTGGCCAGGTAGGAAGGAGGTCACCTGCAAACCCCAGGCGGCCCACGGGCCAGACTGGAGGCAGCCCACACCGCCTGCTCCAGGGTAGCTGAGCTCACTGCTCTGAGAATTTGGGGAGACTCTCCCGGCTGATTCGGACCTGTGCCTGGAAACCGCACAGAGTGATTCGGCTGCTCGGCTTAGGACCCTCTCCGGCCCCGTCGCCCCCCAACCCCCACCCCCCGAGTCCCCTCCTTCCTTGCTGCGGCCCCCAAGCTGCTTTTCTGAGAGAACCGAAGTGCTCTCTCTACCCCTTTGGCTTTCTTCTCCCAGACCAGGCTTGGAGCCAGAGCCAGGTCTCTCCACTCCCCACTCAGCCCTGCGGCCCCTCAGGCACATTTAAGGGCTGTCTCTTCTTTCTTGGCTTCGTTTCCCAGGGTGAGTACAGGGGCCATGGGTCAAGTTCACCAGCCCTTGCCTCCTAACTACCCTGGGTGCCCCCCGGGCCCCAGTGGGCAGCATGTCTCCAAGGCGTGCCAGCCAGCCAGCTGGTTGTCCTGCCCAGGAACACTCCTGTCCTGCCTGTGAGGTCAGTTCCCAGCATCCCAGGGTCGTACTGTGAGAAAATTCTCAGGTGACATCCTGGACGGCTCTTCTGCCCCTCCAGTGATGGCACACGTGCCCCAGGGCACACGGGATCTCCAGAGGGACGGAGCTTTCCCCTAAGGAGAGAAACCTGCAGGGAGGCCGGAGGCTGTGGGAGGTGCTCACGGGGAGAGCGGACTCAGTAGTGACTGGACACACTGAGCCCAGCGTGTGCCAGGCATGGCTTTGGCCCTGGCAGGTGGGAGGGGGACCTGAGGTGGAAGGGGAGGCATAGGTTCTAGAGGTCACTGCCGAGGGACGAAGGGGGAGTCAGGGGCACGGGGAAGAAGGGCGCCGCCAGCCAGAGCCCCGCGATGGGGACTGCTTGCTGTGTGTGAGGTGTGTGGGCCAGCGAAGAGGGTTCGGGGGCCTGAAGGTTTGTCCTAGTGATGGGGCACCGCTACATGGTTTGAGGCAGTCCTGAGAGCAGGTTTTAGATGAGTCATTTGAGTGTCTGTGGGGGAGAGCCGGGAGCAGAAGAGTGGGCTCGGGAGGGGCCAGAATTCTTCTGAGTCTCCCAGCCCTCGCTGGCATGGACCGGAACCTTCTTTCCCTTCGTGCCCTCCCCTGCAAGAAGCCGGGCCACTGCTGCAGTGTCAGGATCCCCAGGCCTGGGCACCCAGGGGGCAGCAGGCAGCTGCGTACTGGCTTCACGCCTTAGGCTCTGTGTGTCCCCAGAGCCTCCGGGAGAGAAACCGGGGCTGGCCCCTGCCCCTGCCCGGAGTGGCGCTTCACTCCCCCTCGCCCTTGCAGGTGGAGAAGTCCCTGCAGCGCATCCAGAACGGGCAGCGCAACGCCATGTACACGTCCCAGCAGAGCGTGGAGAACAAAGTGGGAGGCATCCCCGGCTGGCAGGCCCTCCTTACCGCCGTGGGCTTCCGGCTGGACCCCCCTGCCAGCGGCCTGCCCGCAGCGGTCTTCTTCCCGACCTCCGACCCAGGCGACCGGCTCCAGCATTGCAGCAGCACGATCCAGTCCCTGCTGGGTGAGCCTCACGGTCCCTGCATTCATAGGGATGCTGGCTCTCACAGCTGGAAAGGAGCGAGTGTCCCAAAACATGGCAGGGTCGCAGACACAGACCTCTCCTCACGTGGAGGAGATCTGAAATAGCAAAGCATTCTCTGCCCCAGCAGGGCACGGCCCTGGCTCTGCCTCTTCCTGGAGTCACACGGAGGAAGGCTGGGCAGACAGTAGCTGCCTTAATATTTCATTGGCAGCTTCGGATCACAGCCAGATTCATTGGCTGTGTGGCCAAACCCCAGCATCAAGCAGGCTGCAGGCGCTCAGAGCTGACTTTTGTGTATCACTCAGAGGAGGTGATGCTGCCTGAGCCAGGGCTGGGATCCCAGGAACGTGACCACACACCTGGAGGATTGCAGCAGGGGCAGGACTGGCCTTTCTCTGAGCCCCTTCTCTCCTTTCTCAAGTCAGACATAGACCCACATGCCTGGCTGTCC
Organism: Panthera leo; assembly: GCF_018350215.1. Lineage (NCBI taxonomy): Eukaryota > Metazoa > Chordata > Mammalia > Carnivora > Felidae > Panthera > Panthera leo. The sequence continues at coordinate 24,643,122 of NC_056690.1, forward strand.
CACACTTTTGAAAATGCCACCGACGCAGAGCGTCTCAGGCTCTTAGCCTGGGGAGGGCTATGAGTGCAGAGGCTCTTCTGGGTAACACGCACCTTCTTCTTGGTTTAGGTCTGCCCAACCCTGCCCTCCAAGCCCTCTGCAAGCTCATCACTGCCTCGGAGACTGGCGAGCAGCTCATCAGCCGGGTGAGTTGAGCTAGCTAGGGCGGCTGAGCCCAGGCCTGAGGGCTGTGCCAAGCTGGAAAGACGGGGTGATTTGGCCCTAAATAGGAATCTGCAAGTAACACTGTCTTTTGCTTTTTTCAGCCTTTGGGATTAGAAAGAAAAGGCGAGGGCTGGGGGTGAAACGGCCCCCCAGGCATGTGCATGCACAGGGGGCAGATACTTGTGCTGTCCTCTCTGGGCACTGGGTTCCGAGAGCAGTAAGGCATCAGAGGATGCCTAAGGGGCCCTGTCCCCTGCAGTCTCAGGCCATTTCCTGAACTATTCAGTGGCCTCCTGCACCTTGTCATCCCCAACCGCCAGCTTTTTCTGCTGACAAGTGTTAGAGCCACATTCCCTCAGCCAGCAGGTGTAGGGCTAGCCTGCCAGGTCCACTACAGGTGTCCAGATCAGAGTATGAACCCTGCCTGAAACAAAGTAGCCACAGCTGTGAACACAAAGTCAACTCTAATGCAAGATATTGGTTAGCAGGTTTTTAAAAATGTGCTTTCTTTGAAGGGAACGTAGATCTAATTCAGCAATCAGGAAGAGTCTAACTCTCAGTATCATGTAGGCCCTTCCCAACTTGGCCTCAGAGCTCCTGACCTTCCTACTGCCAGTGAGGGTCTGGAACAAGGGGAAGAAGTGACATGGTGAACCCCAGGGTGACCGCTGTGTGTGGGAGGGCTTCCAGATGGTATAGCGACCATGAATTACACAGGACAGTTGTCTCTGGTCATCTTGTAGTGTAATAATTTGAAAAAACAATATATATTATTTATCAGCTTTCATGTTAAATGTTAATGTTTCTGTGCAGAAATAAAGCTGTTCTGTCTAGGATTAACCTCTGAAAATCTGAGTGCCTGGAGCCCCCCACCTACCTGGGGTTGTTTCCAGCCCAGATCTGGAACACCGTAGCTCAATGACATGGCCCCTTCTTTAGTTCCTGCTCGCTCTGCAGTAAGCGTGTTACATCTCCTTGTCGGAGAGAATCAGGAAGGCACTTCTAGAACGTCCTGAACCCAGGAGGGCTGGAAGCCTGTGCTCTACAAGAAAGAGAATTCTAGAATTACATCTGCAGGGCAAGGCTGAGTCCCAAAACCCAGCTGCTTGATTTCTTGCTTTGGGTGGCATCACAGGGACTTTCTGCCTCCTATCCCGCTGGGCCCCAGGCACCATGTCCGGGGCTGCCCCCCCATGGCCGGCAGACAGTGGATATTTCTTGAGTCACTCTGGAACCACGGACGTTTCTAGAGTGGCCTATACATGGCCTGTGCACCCCCTCCCCCCGCCTCCCACCCGAGTCCTGCCTGCCCTGCTCCTCTCCTGGCAAGGAAGGGCAGGGCCTGGCTACCCCTGACCGCGTCTGGCCTGGTGTGGCTGTTTGTTTTCCTGTGTGTCCCTGCTGACTCTCGCTCCTCTCCCCTCCCGGTCAGAGCCGCGGGCCTGGTGTGGCGCTTCCTAAAGCAGTAAGCAGCTCGTGTTGCATAACAACCTGTGCTTGAGTCTAAACTCTCTTCTTTCTCTCTCTTTTTCTTTCTTTTTCTTATAATCTGCTGGCCGAAGGCTGTTAAAAATATGGTTGGAATGGTGAGTAACTACTTTAAGTAGCAACTGTTGTCAGGTGAGCCCCTGCACCCGCCACCCCCGCGTCCCCTGGGCCCGCTGTGAGCTCAGGCGCACGTGCTGTGGGAGCCCCGTGCACCTGCCCACGCGCGCCCCGGGCTGGGCTGACCCCGGCCGCTGGCCACCACCTCGCGCGACTGCCCTCTTCCTCTGCTCTGGCTCCCCCTTTCCTGCTCCACCCTTCTTGTGTTCTTGATTTGACCTCTCAAGCTCCACCAGAACAGCAGGGGAGGAAGTGACTTTAAGTGAGTGACCCTGACCCGAGTCGCCACGGGCACTCGAATGGGTCGTGTGGGTTCTTCTGTGAGCGCTAAGGCTCTAGAACATACCTTCACCATGTAACTCGAGATCATCAAGAGGGTTCTAATAAAGACTAACGAGGGGGCCGGCCAGTCCTACAACCCACCCCTCTTCTAGCCCCCGAACCCCAGCACCAGTGCGCGGAGGGAAGAGGTGCGTCTGCCCTGACCTGTGACCCCCCCCCCCCCGAGCCTCCCCAGAGGAGCCAAGACGGTAGGCGTGAGGTGCCATACAAGGAACTTCCAGTGCTGGGCACGTGTGAGGTCATTAGGGATGACAGCACCAGGTGACGCAGAAGTGATACAGGGGACAAATCGCAGGCGGGCTGGAGGGGACAGAGGTGCTGGGAAGGCACAGGGCTCACCTGTTCTTGTCCCTCAGCTCCACCAGGTGCTGGTTCAGCTGCAGGCGGGCGAGAAGGAGCAGGACTTCGCCTCGGCCCCCATCCAGGTGTCCATCAGCGTCCAGCTGTGGCGGCTCCCGGGCTGTCATGAGTTCCTGGCGGCTCTAGGTAGGACGGGGCACCCTTCGCCCACGTCTTCACTCCCGTTTTTCAAAACCCTGTTTCTCCCGGTTTCTACTGGAGAAGGCTGGTAGATTCTTAGGGGTCTTTGTGTTTTCTTAGCTGTTTTGTTATGTAAAGACGGTTCAAAGATTCCAGCACTTTAGCCCAGTTTCCAAACGGCCCTCCAGCCTGGTTCCATCTCCCCTACCTACCTTTTGGTCTCATCTCTCATTTCTAGGCATCATCTTAATCTAAACGCGCTAGCTTTCAGCACCATTGGGGATCAAGCCATGATTAAAAGCTAAAGAAAACAAAGTCACAAAATAAGGGTTTTAGGGTCGGTCTCTATCCTACTGTTGAAACTCCGTTAGATTTGTTAGATTTGGTGCTGGGGACCTAGAACTGCACGCACCAGGATTCTTGTGCACCCAGATGCTTTCTGTTCCTTTTGTGACACTGAAACGTGGCTGAGGCAGCTTGACATCATTGCTCCTTTACTAGATGTGTTTCTGGATACGAAAACCACAAGAGGCTGTAGGCTGCTCTCCTGTCGCACTTAAGTGCCTGTGTGATTTGCCCGGGAGCCATTCCCTCCACCAGCTTCTCTGCGAACGCCTGGGTCCTGTGAGGCAAGGTGCTAGGCTCTGGGGGTGCAGCACTGAGCAGAGGACCGTGCGCTCCTAGAGTTGTCAGCCTGGTGGGCAGATATGGGAGACACTTGGCCTAAGGGGAGCACCTTAGGTCACAGGCAGAAGCATTAGGGTCCTAGCGATGGCTGCAGGGGTAGGAGGCAGGGAGGCAGGGGGGTGTCTTCAGGGGGAAAGACCCAGGCAGAGGGAAGAGTCGTCGGTGAGCATATGTGTGAGGCACCCATGCTGGTGCAGGAGGCACAGGGACAGATGAGGCCACGGGAAGGCCTTTGTCTGAACCTGAGGGAGTGGGGGTTCCGGAGGATGACACAGCTTCAAGTCACTGTCACGGAGACCAGGCCATCCGACATGGCAGAGCAGCCAGTCCTTAGGCAGTTTTCTTCTGCTTGTGAAACCTGGATATTCAGCATAAGGCCTCATTTATAACCCATTTTGCAGGTGACCTTTCCCGGCCCTCCTCAACTTAGGGCTGGCTCCATTTGCTTTTTTGTTTTTTAATTATTATTTTTTTAATGTTTATTTATTTTGAGAGAGAGAGAGAGGGAGAGACAGAATCCCAAGCAGGCTCCATGCTGTCAGCACAGAGCCCGACGCAGGGCTCGATCTCACGAAGGGTGAGATCATGACCTGAGCCAAAATCAAGAGTCGGACACTTAACCGACTGAGCCACCCAGACGCCCCTGGCTCCGTTTGCTTTTAATGGGGGAACCCCCAAAGCCCCATAGGGACTCTGAATCTCTATAAGTCAATGCTCTGACATCCTTTATGATTTGTACTCTTTCTGTGGACTTAAAGCACAGTCTTCTTGGTATAAACATAGCAAATCAATATCTAAGTAAATATAGTCAGTAGCAGTTAGCCAGGTCCACACTCAGGAGGAATCTCGTTTGACCTCTAGGACAGGCCTGTCCCTGGAGCAGTGACACAGGACCCAGGTGAGGGAAGACGGAGCCAAGACCTTTCTTTGTAAAGGAAAAGCTGTCTTCCTCATGCAGGGCCCACACCTCCTCCCTTCAGTGTGGGTCTGACAGCCAGCCCTCCTCACTGGTGAACTGGATATTTCCAAGTGGATTGTTAGCTCTTCTCGGTATTGGGAATTGTGGGTAATTTCCTACTTCCTGGCACTTTCCAAATCCACTGATATTCAAGGGGCGACCCAGTGTGCCTGGACTGGGACCGGAGGAGGAAAAGTCTCTCCAGGCTGGGCATCTGGACAAGTGACTCCCTCACTCTTGAGGGCTCTGAGGCACCGGGTGCCCTCTTTCCAGCCCTCAGCACCCAGCAGGAGCCATCACAACCCATCACAGGGCTGTTGGCTATTTACTTCAGTGCTGTCGGAGGAACCAAGTCACATCGTTCTGCTAAAAGTAGAGGTTTCTAAGCAAAATCTTACATTTAATACAAATTGGTTATTCGCCCTGAAATGCTGAGTTCTCGGAGACCTTCCTACTGCTTCCAGGGACTGTTTATTTCTGAGTCCAGAGGGGAAAATGTCTCAGAGCAACCGGAAGGCCGAGGTAGCTCCTCAAGTGAACCGAATTCCCAGAGGAATTAGCGCCAGACCCGTATCAGAACCCTGGAGTAAGAATGAAAACATAGGGGCGCCTGGGTGGCGCAGTCGGTTAAGCGTCCGACTTCAGCCAGGTCACGATCTCACGGTCCGTGAGTTCGAGCCCCGCGTCGGGCTCTGGGCTGATGGCTCGGAGCCTGGAGCCTGTTTCCGAATCTGTGTCTCCCTCTCTCTCTGCCCCTCCCCCGTTCATGCTCTGTCTCTCTCTGTCCCAAAAATAAATAAAAAACGTTGAAAAAATTAAAAAAAAAAAAGAATGAAAACGTAGACACCCTTCTGCTTTGGCGAACACAGCATGCAGGCTACGGCAGATTGTACGTCAGAGGAGGGAAGGGCCCGGGATCACAGGTGCCTGCCCCCTGGGCCGTCGGCACCAAGTGCTTCCGCGGTTGCAGGCGGCGCTCAGTGATCCGCTGCGGGAGGCCGGACGCGGACGCTGGGTGCTGAGGGCTCCGCGGGCCCTACATCCTGTCTGTGCACACAGCCTTTGGCCACGGCGTCTGCGTTTGGCTCCTTCTTCCCGTGCGCCTCCCAGGGAGAAGTGCGCCGGGTGCCTTTGCGAGGTCTCTAATAAGTCTCCGTGCGCTGGTGGCAGCTCGGTAGCTCGCCTCCTGCTCGGGCGGCTCCTGCCCTTTGCTGTGCCCGCTTCACGTCTCAGTAGAGCCGTTGGTGTCAGGCAGCGGTCCCCCTGGACTTCAGCAGAACAAACAGAGCGCAGTCCCAGTGGGGTGGCTCGGCCCAGAAAGCAGACGCTCCGTCGTCAGGCGCCGCTCGTTTCCACGCCCTTGGTGGCAGACGCTGAGCACGTGTGAAGACACCGTCCCTGCCCTTAAGAAGCCTCCACCTTCCCGGGCACCAGCTTTAAGTGTTGGACCCCGGGCCGAATGGAGTGGCCGGTTTTTGTCCCTCTTCAAGTCTTTTTTAAGTGCATCTGTTCTTGGAAGGAATGAGCCCGACTGATTGGGACCAGGGGCTCTCGGGAACACAGCTGAGGGCGGGAAAGCTGCCAGTGCTCCAGGACGGGCAGGAGGGAGGGAGCCAGGCCTCCAGGTGCACACTCTGCACTCGGGAGGGGGGGGACCCGCACCTGCACCCGGGGCCGCCCCAGGCTGGGCGCTTGCTGAGGGGCCCGCGGGGCTTCCCGTGAGACCGTCCAAGGAGCCCCAACGGCTCTCAGCCTTTTCCAGACGTGGACTCTTCCCTACGGAAGCAGATGTTTACATTCTTTGCTCCCCTAGGGTTCGATCTCTGTGAAGTGGGTCAGGAGGAAGTAATCCTGAAAACCGGGAAACAAGCCAACCGGCGAACCGTGCACTTTGCCCTGCAGTCTCTGCTCGCGCTCTTCGGTAAGCGCCTCTCCCCCGCCGCCCCCTCCATGCCGCCCCCTGCGCGCCTGGGGTGCAGACGCCCGTGCCAGCCTGGCTGCATCTTGGGAAGGGAAGGAAAAGTGAACATGTAGTTTTGGCATAAGTGTTCGGAACTGTCCAAAGGCGGTCAACACACCAACTCATGATCACAACGCGTGGTAGAGACAAGGTGTCGCCTAGCACAGTGAAGATGACACGCAGAGGATGGGACGAGACGGGGTGGCAGCCGCTGACTTAGGGAGGGGCGGGTCCCCGTCATTCATGCTGGAGGCAGCTTTCAGTCCCCTGGGGGCACTCTGCCTGCCTGCCGCGCTCAGAGGGTGGTGCTGGCTGCCACTCAAAGACCGGATGCTGGCAAGGATGCTGGCCCTGGTCTGAAGGCAGAATCAACGGGATCTGCTGAAGGGTGTACGTCACAGGAAGGGAGGGTCGCAGGCAATACCTTGTTTGGGGGAACAAACGCCACCTTTTGCTGAGACCTTGGAAGTGGCAGGAGGAACGGGCCTGAGTTCCGTCTTGGACACGTTCAGTTCTGAAATGGCCGTTAGACACCTGTGCCGACGGCTGGTTACAGGAGTCTGAAGTTCAGGGAGAGGCCGGCGGGGAGAGGACTGTGTCCTGTGATCACTCTGGGGTTCACAGTTTGCAAAGACGAGGAGGTCCCGGGAAGGAGTGGTCAGTGAGGGCAGGGAGCGACCAACTGTGAACCTGGGCAGTGAACAGTGGGTTTGGCAGCATGGATGCTGCTGGTGACGTTTACAGGAACGAGGGAGGGCAGAGGTTCGAGTGGAGGGGGCTGGGGGTGGGGGGAAAAAGGGGCTAGGGGAAGGGGGAGGAGGAAAGGCAACGCAGAGAGAGAGTGTAAATGACCCTGAGGGGACTGCTGGAATCCAGAAGGTAGTGGCTGTGGGTTCAGGACAGGGGGCAGCACAGACGGCCCACAGGCCCCGCTCAGAGCACGAGCCACGACACTTACCCTTCCCGGCGGGACCTCGTTCCCCAGGATTCCGGGGTAAATTCAGATTGTGTACACGCAGCACATACACAGCCCCCAGCTAGCTCCTGCGCGTAAGGGGATGCTTGTGACCTTGAAAAAAACATCGAAGCCACAGAGAATTCTAACTGCCCTCTGGGCACTTATGTCTTGTCTCAGATTCTACCGAGCTGCCCAAGCGCCTCAGCCTCGACAGCTCGTCCTCCCTGGAGTCTCTGGCCTCGGCCCAGTCCGTCTCCAATGCCCTGCCCCTGAGCTACCAGCACCCGCCCTTCTCCCCCACCGGTGCAGACAGCATCGCCTCGGACGCCATCTCCGTGTACAGCCTGAGCTCCATCGCCTCCTCCATGAGCTTCGTCTCCAAGCCCGAGGCGGGGTCGGAAGGCGGGGGCCCCCGCGGCCGGCAGGACTACGACCGGTCCAAGAACGCCTACCCGCAGCGGTCCACCCTGCCTCGGGGCCAGCTGTCCCCCCAGACCCGCCCTGCGGGCGGCAAAGATGAGGAAGAATACGAGGGCTTCTCCATCATCAGCACCGAGCCGTTGGCGGCCTACCCGGAAAACCGGAAGCTGCGCTTCTCGCCCGATCACAAGCAGTCGCGAGTGGGGACGGCTGGGGGCGTGAAGGTTTCGGTAAGCTCCAAGGGCAGCGTGAGCACACCCAACTCTCCGGTTAAAATGACTCTGATTCCCAGCCCCAACTCTCCCTTCCAAAAGGTTGGAAAACTAGCAAGTTCAGACACGGGAGAATCGGACCAGTCGAGCACAGAAACCGACAGCACCGTGAAATCCCAAGAAGAGAGCAACCCAAAGCTCGATCCACAAGAGTTGGCCCAGAAAATTCTAGAGGAGACGCAAAGTCATCTCATCGCGGTAGAGCGGCTGCAGAGGGGCGGCGGCCAGGGCAGCAAGAACAGTCACCCGGAGGACGGCAGCGGCCCCGGGCCCAACGGCGGGGCCGTCTTCAGGGCGTCAGAGACCAGCGCGTTCAGCAGGCCTCCCCTCTCGCACCCCAAGGGTCAGCCGTCACCGGTCGCTGCTAAACCAAAGCCCCCAGCCAGAAGCTCGTCCCTCCCCAAGGTGAGCTCAGGGTACAGCAGCCCCACCAGCTCGGAGGCGTCCGTCAAAGACAGCCCGAGCCAGCACGGGGGTCGGCCGTCGCCCGGCGCGGACTCCCACACCTCCCTCCCCGACCAGCCTCTCTTTAAACTCAAGTACCCCAGCTCTCCTTACAGTGCTCACATTTCCAAGTCGCCGAGGAACGTGTCCCCCAGCTCCGGCCATCAGTCTCCTGCCGGGAGCGCGCCGTCCCCGGCCCTCTCCTACTCGTCGGCCGGTTCTGCCCGCTCCAGTCCCGCCGACGCCCCCGACATAGACAAACTGAAGATGGCAGCCATCGACGAGAAGGTGCAGGCCGTGCACAACCTGAAGATGTTCTGGCAGAGCGCACCCCAGCATTCCGCGGGACCAGTGAAAATATTCCGGGGCCCCCCTGGGACGATGACTTCCAAAAGAGACGTCCTCAGTCTCCTAAATTTGTCTCCTCGGCACAACAAGAAGGAGGAAGGAGTGGACAAGCTGGAGCTTAAGGAACTGTCCATGCAGCAGCCTGGAGAAACGCCACAAAAGGCGCCTCCCAACGGCCACTGGCGCACGGAGACCACGGCACTGGGCACGCTGCCCCTGCCCGCCGGCCCGCCCGCACCGGCTCCCGCCCGCCCTTTCAGACTTCCCTCTGGCAACGGCTACAAGTTTCTGTCCCCGGGGAGATTCTTCCCCTCCTCCAAATGCTAGAGCGCGTCTCACAGCCGCGGGCTCGGGCTGCAGCAGCCGCGGAGACAGGCGCACGCTCACGGGCCCACGCCCGCACTCTGAGCGCGGGGGGCCCCACCAGCCACGTCTCGTTGGGTGCTCCCTCGGGGCGTGGGCCGCCGCCGCACCCCCCGCGCCCCCATCCACGCGGCCGGCGGCCACCCTGGGCCAGAGCCACCACAAGCCAGAACTTCCGTGGTGTCGGTACCGGAGGCTCGTGGAATCTTCTACATGCTTCACCCAATGTTTACCTTGAACTCCCTGCTTCTCATCTCTGATGTGACTCTTCAACAGGATTTTTTCTACAAAACGGTCATGGTTCCGGGTGGGGAGAGGAAAGGGAGCACATATTTTGCTAAGAGGCATATATGCAGTACCTTTTATACACAAATACAAATAGAGCTTTTTTTTAAGGCTTTCAGGTGCTGGTTGGGGGAGGGATATATAAAATCTAAGTTGAATTCTACATGAAAGTGTGGTATTAGCCAAAAACAGAATGGTTTTTAAAATGCCAATGATTTGTAATTAAACTGTAGCAATTCTGGTCGAGTGATCGCGTAACATCACAGTAGCAATGCAATAAACTCACTGTCCAACAGCACTTCCGTCCTGAACTCCACAAACGTCCTTGGGGCCCCACTGTCAACCAAACTTGAATTTTCTAAAAAATTTTATGTAACTCTCTTCTCCAGGCATTTTAGAACTATGCAATTGTGATTTAAAATGCAACTTTGTGCTTTGAAACATTATTGACCTTTTTTGTACGTGGATAAACAACTTGGTTTTATTACCGATAGTACTTTGCATTTATAGCTGTTATTTTTAAAAAGCTCAAATTTTTTAAAATGTCAAATTTTGAATAGTCATCAGTGAGTAATTATCAAGTTTGCGGGGGAGGGGGGAGGTTGAAATTATTCAGTTTCCTTGTAAGCAAAAAAAAAAAAAAAAAAAAAAAAAAAAAGAATACACAGCTAACTAGATTTAACCAGAATGGAACTTCCAGCTCCTATTCCCTTTGGCAGCTGCTTTAATTTTATTCTCTTTTCCCAACTCCAGGCCTCTGCCACCTCTCCCATCTAGAGCTGTTCCCGGGCTCCCACAGCCCCAGCACCCCATGTCTGTGAGCGGCACCCTCGTCGTAGCGGGGACCACGCTGGACTATGTCCACGGCCTAGGAAGCCGGGGCGGGTGGGGGGGGGGGGCGGCTTTTGCTGGGATTTACATCCAAACGGTTGCTGAGCAGGGACATAGATATTCCTGAAAGTGTTGTCCTGAACAAACAGGGTAGGCATCTCCTACAGCCGTGACCGTGAGCCCAGGTTCTCGTCAGCAAGGCTGTGACAAAAGACAGTCTAGGTGGGGGTAAGCATTCGGACTTCTAAAGAAAGAGATGAAATGCTAAAAATCACACTAGGACTAACTTTAGTTGGAGAATTTGAATACACCTCTTTTACAGAATTCTAAAATTAAAATCGTCCCGCCCTCCCCGTGGGCAGTGTCACACTGAGGTGGGCGGCCGCTGGGCCCGCGACGCCTGGAGTGCCCGTGAGAGGCGTGGCGGGAGGGGCGCCAACATTAAGACCCCCAAGTAGAGTCTTTAGCCTCAGGTAGGATCTCACTTTCTCAGCACACACTGACCGCTTGCCCTGTCACTCGGTGGACCCTGAAGAGAGGGAAGGAGACTGTTTCCTCGGCGCGTTACTCCCCCCGGAGCCCCACCATCGGGCCTCTTTCGCCTTCACCCCGACAGACAGCGAGGGTGTCCCGTTCGCGCCCTGACCCCGACACTGGAAGACAGACACTTCACGAAGAAGCAGTCACGAGGTTCTCGGTGTCAGGAGGGAAAAACCAAACGGTAATAGAAGTCCCAGAGTAGCCAACGAAAGCAAGTTCATAGCACTGTGCATTTAGATAGTGAAATCAGGTCCCCACAACAAACACAACACCTCAGAGTAAATTTCTGAATCCCGACGTAGATAGTCAGGCGGTTCCTTTCTTAGCCATCTCCGCCCTTTCCCAAGTGCCGAGCGGCCCTGGAGGACCGGCCTGGGGTGTGTGCTCCCTGTGTGAGCCCACGCACCCCCGTCCACCTCCAGGGCACGCCCCTACCACCCAGACCGCTTCCCGTGGTGATCGAGCCGGCTAGGAGGTCTCGTGGACCCTGACCTGGCGTTAGTCGTAACCACACTGTTGTTTTAGGTTTCGTGTTGAAAAACCAAATGGTGTACGTGACCTTCTTTTTTTTTTTTTTTTTTCCTGTCCTAGAGATAAGCTTCAATGAAGGAAAGCTTAACATGATGAAACAATAAGGACCAATCTAAAAATCACTGTAGAATCGTCACTTGCTTATGTTTACTGTCTTGGTGTTTTCTTTATGAGTGAAATGGATGTCAAGTCACAGGAGATTTTTCAGGCTCCTCCACGGAAAAAAAAAAAAAAATATGCACTTAAAAGTTATGTGAGACTGTATAATTCACAGATTTCTTTGTACAGATCAGGGGTTCGCAGACCGTGACCCACAGGCCGAATCTGGTCGGAGGCCTCGTTGTTTATAGCCATGAGATAGCAATGGATTTCACATGTTTAAATAGTTATAGAAGTACCTCCATAATATTCTCGATTTTGCCTCTCGGCCCACAAAGCCCACCATACCGGATGCCTGACCTTTTAAGAAAAAGTTTGCTGACTCCTGGTGCAGGAGACAGAAAACACAATTAGAATGTTTTGTTTCTACAGTGTAGGGAACGTGAGTGTCGAGTCGTGGATAAAGTTGGCATGCTTGGGAACCCTGAGCCATGGGGTAGAAGCAAAGGACTCCCGCACAGTCCGTGGCTCTTTGCCCCGCTTGGAATGATTCAACGGATGTGGGTAAAATGAACAAAACCATCTTTTCCTTACCGTGTGCAGAAAGCATTGGATACGTTTCGTTTTCAGCTCAGGAAACTGGAATGTCCTGCCCCCATCCTCCTCCATCAGATGCAGATACACTGAGCACAAGCAATAAAATCTCCCTCCTCGGCATGACCACAAAGCAAGGGGTAGATCCCATCTGAATTCTCACTGGTTGGCGAACTTGTTAATAACCAAGTCGAAACACCAGGACAAAATGAGCTACTGAAACTTACATTTTGATCCGCCTTAGCGTGTCGTGAAACGAAAATGTTGGCACTTCATCCTGTTTGAAAAACACCGTGGCCCGCTCTGATCCTCACTGGGTCTCAGCAGGAGACAGGGTGCTGCACACACTGTCCTTGTACCGCTCTGGCGTCCCAGTGAATCTGGGTAAGTGGTCATTGCAGCAAGTCCCCAGCACACGCCCGACCCTCCCCCCCACCCCACCCCCACCCCCGACCCCCCTGCCGCCTCCCACCGCCACTTGGTTAGTTACTGCTCAGTGTGGAAGAAATAGGGCGCGGTACTCTGGTTGCTTTCAGTAAGGAGGCAGAGGGTGAAAACTGTGTCAGTTTCATCCCATATTTTGTTGTTTCACCTGAAAGGATTGTTCACGTGGTTTGTGAGCTGGGCCCTTGCTTGTCACGGTTCTTTCAAAGATGTGAGGACACATGCGGTCACCTCTCCCCGCCTCAGACGCCTTCCCCACTTGGCACTCGCCCCCCACCCCCTTGTATGCCGTGTTAGCCATCCTTGGCCTAGATGGACTTTTTTTTTGTAAATTACAGTTTCCAGATGGCATTAAACTTTTTATATTACGAAATTTACCATGTAAAAAGAACTTCATATTTTTATTGAGATTGTTAAGGCACTTGGCCTTCCTTTGTGATTTCAGTGTCTATTAAAGCATGAGTTCCCACGGTTTTAAGTGCTGTGTCTGAGTCACTTTCTGCACACATTCTGCGCTTTCCAGGTTTCCTTGCGGGACACAGAATGGCCCTGGGTCGTTAACGAGCAGTCTGTCATTCTGGAGTCCTTATAAATACACTGTAGCCTCACGTTTGCCAGGAGGAGAGCCCAAGCAGGTGCACAGGACCTGCCGGTGGGTGGTGAATTAGAAGACTGAACGCCTCTGATCTGTGATCCCAGTCCGAGGACCAGAAAATTCCACAGTCGTGGACGTGTGCTGACAAACAGAGTTCACTACCACCAGACCCCTGTAACTAAAGAAACTTCCAAAGGAGGTATTCCAGAAAGAAGGAAAACAGTCCTACCTGTAAACGTCTGAGAAGCAGGAAGGAAGTGTGAGCAGCAAAGTGAGTGTGAATAAATGAAAGACAAATACTGATTGTATAAACATTAACATCTTATGCGAATAGCAACAAAAAAAATACCGGGCAATACTATGTAACACACGGATGTTAAAGTGCTATAGGTTGTTTGGAACAGAAGAAAGCATAGACTATTTTTAGAGTGAGTTAAACACATGCTAGACACACAAATAGAAACAGAGGATTGTACCAAACTAGTTAATGGAGGAAGAAAATATTTTTGTTACACGTGCTGCCAGAGGGAGCACAGAAAAAAATATTTTTAAAACTTGCTTGATCTAAAGGAATAGAAAAAAGAGAACAACAGAAGCCATTTTTTAAAAGCAGGACAAATATAAAGTAAGATGAAAGAAAACTACTAGCAACAAATCTAATCGAATGAACGGAATTTAACAATTAAAAAGGAGAATGGGGGTGTCTGGGTGGCTCAGTCAGTTAAGCATCCAACTTTTTTTTTCTTTTTTCTTTTAATTTTTTTTTAATGTTTATTTATTTTTGAGAGAGAGAGAGAGAACACCAGCTGGGTAGGAGCAGAGAGAGAGGGAGACACAGAATCGGAAGCAGGCTCCAGGCTCTGAGCGGTCAGCACAGAGCCCGATGCGAGGCTCAACGAACTGTGAGATCACGACCCGAGCCGAAGCCGGACGCTCAACCGACTGAGCCACCCAGGCACCCCAAGCATCCAACTTTTGATCTCAGCTCACCATATCACGATCTCACGGTTCGTGGGATCGAGCCCCACATTGGGCTCTGCACTGACAGCATGAAGCGTCTTTGGGATTCTCTCTCCCCCTCGCACACTCTTTCTCTCGAAATAAATAAACTTAAAGGGGAATAATGATGGCAATATGCCACATGCTCTTTAAAAAAAACGATATGACACTGGAAGCCTGGGTGGCTCAGTCAGTTAAGTGTCCGACTTCAGCTCAGGTCATGATCTCACAGTTCGTGAGTTCGAGCCCCATGTCGGGCTCTGCGCCCCTCCCCCACTCGTGCTCTTTCAAAAATAAATAAATGTTAAAACAAACAAACAAACAAAAACCCGATATGCCTCTTTTGGGGGAAAAAAAAAACCCTACCAAAGCACAAGGCCCAACAGTTGACGATAAAAGATCAACAAAATAGAAAGTAAAAGGCACTAATAAAAACAAAGAAGATCCATTCTCTAATGTTAAAAAACCTTAGCAGAAAGGCAAAATTCTAATTTGTATGCAGCAAATCATATCATTTCAAAATTGATCAAGTAAAACTGGGCAGAACTACGTGTGTGGAGGACAGCACTGTTATCATGGGATCTCACCTTCTGCTCTCAGTAATGGATGGATCAGGAGTACAAGCCAGCAAGCCTACGGCAGGTTTAAATAACTCGGCAAACAGGCTCGTGAAACGTCAGAGAACCTGGTCTCTGCCAGGGGATCCACGTTCTTCACGAGAGCACATGGGACACACTACGGAAACAGATCCTGGACAGGCCATGCAGCAAGTCTCAGCAAAGACTGAGGAGTCTGTATCCCGGCCTCCATGTGATGAGAACACAGCACCACGTCAGCACCAATAAGAAGGCGAGAAGGTTCCAAACACTTGGGTATTTTAAAACGCACTAACAGAGCATATGAACCATAGAAGTGAAGGGAGAAATGAGAAAATACTACACATCTAAGCCGATAGATGCCTCCAAAGCCACCCTGGGTGTTCGGGGGCTTTACTTTTATTGACAGAAATGTTTCTTACTTGTTTTATTCAAGACTGGAAGTTCTCACAGCGGACTACAAAGAATGTCACTTCCCCTCCCAGTAAAAGTAAAATATATAATTTGATTTCTGTTTCCATGATTTCAGGAATATGTAAATTATAGAACAACTTAAGAATAAAATTAGGGGCGCCTGAGAGGCTCAGTCGGTTGAGCATCTGACTTCAGCTCGGGTCGTGGTCTCCCAGTTCATGAGTTCAAGCCCCACATCAGGCTCACTGCCATCAGCTCAGAGCCTGCCTCGGATCCTCGGCCCCCTCTTTCTGCCCCTCCCCCTGCTCGCACTCTGAAAAATAAATAAGATATTAAAAAAAATAAAATTAATTTAAAACCCCATAAAAATGAGTGGGATGCAGTTGAAGTGGCATTTCAAAGAAAAATGCGTAGCCCCTAATGGTTCATATTCACAGCTAGTGTTCAAAATATGTACCTGCATGAGCCCCAACCAGTAAGAAGGGGTGAGTGTGACCCTACTCGCGTGTACAGACATGTGTTAGGAGAGAACCCCACCACTGAGCTAGCCGACCGATCCGAGAGGTTAGCAAAAGAATGAACCCAGAGGGAACAGAAGAGAGGGGAAAAGAACAGAAAGAAATTAAAATGCAATATAGAAGATTGAGAAGGGTGAAGTTTGCCAAAAAGATAAAGTACACTAACTGTTAGGAAGACTGGTTGTGTGTGTGAAGACCGAAGAAGAAAAAGAGAGTGGATGTAGCTCAACGTGCTGCAGAGATGAAAACCTGAAATACTATGGGGCCCCTGGGTGGCTCAGTCGGGGAAGCGTCCGATGCTTAGTTTCGGCTCAGGTCATGATCTCCGGTTCATGGGTTCCAGCCCCGAGTCAGACTCTGCACGGACAGTGTGGATAGAGTCTGCTTGGGATTCTCTCATTCTCTCCCCCCACCCGTCTCTCTGTCCCCTTCTCTCTGACCACCCACCCCCCACACCCCGCTCTCTCCCTCTCACACACACACACACAAAGAATAAACATTAAAATACTACGATTTTGTGCCAATATATGCGAAAATGCAAAGTAGCGCCTCATATGGTTTAGGCCCACACACGGGGCTCAGGTTTCTAGAGCCGCGGAGAACGACGGACTTCGACTGCAGGACGACGGCGCCTTCACTGGGGAGGGAAACGGCGGATTCCGCTCCAAAGCAGTGACCACGAGGGACTCCACACGGCACGGTGCCACACAGCTCTGCTCACTCGTACGTGTGCACGCTTCCATAAGGAATTCAAGAACGGGTGCAGTGTTTGCAACTGCACAACAATAAATTAGATTCTCTCGACTTTTAGGAAAAAACATGAGAAGGTCTGGCGCAAGAAGGGAAAAATAAAGAAACCAAAACCCATGAAGCTACAACGGCAATCGTGCCTCCTCGCCTTTTACCCGACTCTTCAGGTATCATTAGAGACTTCAAAACCATGCAGGCCCAGATGGTTTCACGTGTATCCCAGCAAACTTCCAGGGCCAGAAAAATCTCTTTTCAAATTGCTTCAGAAAACATAAAAATAATAAAAGATATTCACATCATTTCATGATGGTATTCTTTTTTTCTTAACTTTTTAAAGTTTATTTAGTTATTTTGAGAGAGAGAGAGAGAGAGAGAGAGAGCAGGAGAGGGGCAGAGAGAAAGAGAATCCCAAGCAGGCTGCGCACTGTCAGCACAGAGCCCGATGCGGGGCTCGAACTCACAAAGTGTGAGATGATAACCTGAGCTGAGAGGAAGAGTCAGATAACCGACTGAGCCACCCAGGCGTCCCTTCATGATGGTATTCTTAATTCCAAGATCAACAGTCTAAAAAAAGAAAGCAATAGGCCCATTTCATTTATGAATCTAGACATAAATATCCTACATAAAATACTGGCCATTAAATCTCTGTGTCTTTAAAAGTAAGAAAACAGATTCAAAGTAGATGTACGGATTAGTTACTGGGGCATTATCAGTCTTGCTGACGGACACACACATGGCATTGCTGAGGGGCCAGAGTCCTGACCCAAAGGCATCTGTATACACCCTCATGTATGGAAAACCAGTCACCATCTGACTACGGAGAACAGGATTACCCTGAGAACTTGGACCGGCTGAACTCTATGGTTTACATTGTAATTAGGCAGGAAGCAGCTCTCTTAGACTCCTATTATAAGAACCATAAAATACCTGTCAGTGTAAAGGAAACTCTAAGCCTTTCTACATCTCTTAAGAACTCTACCCTATTACTGTCGAAGCAGGAATTGGCTTTAGTATCATCATCTACGGGGCAAATCTCGGGACGAAGGTTACCATGGCGCCATGCAAGGATTTACGAGCATGGCAGCGTGGTCCCTATTACCGTAGGAGACACGGTCTGTGGTCTCTGGTACTGTTAAAAAATGCTGCATATCCAATTGCGGAATATACGTCTTGTTAGATGTCTTCCTGGAAGGACAGAATGGGCCTCAAGGAAGATTTGGTTATGCGCTTGAGGACCTCAACTGAGAGCTAATACAATACAAAAGACAGGTGCAGGACTGTTTTCACTACTGCAACTGCTTTAAAAAAATTTTTTTTAGGGGCGCCTGGGTGGCTCAGTCGGTTAAACGTCCGACTTCGGCTCAGGTCATGATCTCGCGGTCCATGAGTTCGAGCCCCGCGTCGGGCTCTGTGCTGACGGCTCAGAACCTGGAGCCTGCTTCCGATTCTGTGTCTCCCTCTCTCTGACCCTCCCCCGTTCATACTCTGTCCTCTCTCTGTCTCAAAAATAAATAAACGTTAAAAAAAAAAAATTTTTTTTTTTAAAAAGTAAAAAAAAAAAAATTTTTTTTAACGTTTAATTCAGTTTTAGACAGAGACAGAGTGCGAGTGGCGGGGAGAGGCAGAGAGAGAGGGAGACACAGAATCCGAAGCAGGCTCCAGGCTCGGAGCCGTCAGCACAGAGCCCGATGTGGGACTCGAACCCACAAACCGTGAGATAATGACCTGAGCCAAAGTCGGACGCTTAACCGACTGGGCCACCCAGGTGCTCCTGCAACTGCTTTTTAGTATTGGTATTCCAATTCTTTATTTAGTCGCTTTATTTTGTTGTTTTTAACCTCAGAATTTCTGGGCATGGACCCCAGCTTGATACCTTTCTCAGTTTAAAGCCTTTTTTACACACACACTCACAGTCTCTAACGATACTAAATAATGGTAAACAGCAGGGAACTGACAGGCTAAGGCTGAATCCACCCCAGCAAATGAGGTTGAAACATCTGGATCTGAATACATTAAAGGGACAAGTTAACACTGAGGAAGCCCTTTGCCTCTCAAATGAATTTGTATCCAATCTCAAGATATTTATGAAATTTGTAGCAACTGTGCATTTGGGCTTTAGAGAATAATATTCTTAAATATATAAATATTCTCAATATATTTATATTAAATAAAACGTTTTAAAATTCTACAATAACTTTATTTTTTTAAGTTTATTTTGAGAGAGAGAGAGAGAGAGAGCGTGAGTGCATGAGCCAGGGAGGGGCACAGAAAGAGAGAGTGAGGATCCCAAGCAGGCTCCATGCTGTCAGGGCAGAGCCCAACGTGGGGCTCCATCTCAAGATCATGACTTAAGCTGAAGTCTGACTGAGCCGCCCAGGCACCCCTAAAATTCTACAATAACTTTACAAAATCCCAGTAGCAGAACTCCAAAGTCTACTTGGAGTCTAGTTGGCTGATTGGAACAGGTACATGAATTTGACTTCTGATTTGCCTGGCAACATTTTGCCAAAAGCCTAATATTTTTCTCTCTCGCCTACAGAGCTTTCTTAAATATGTAGCCATTTTCTCTTTGAACCAAAAATGCAGAAAATAAAATTGATATGTGATTAAGGGGGGGGAGGCAGTTCTTATCTATCATTTCAAATCATTCTATCATTCTACAAATATTTGCTGAGGGTTTGTAGTGATAAATAGAACGTAGCCATTAAAAAGTAAATAAACAGAGGGGCACCTGGGTGGCTCAGTCAGTTGAGCGTCCGACTTTGGCTCAGGTCATGATCTCACAGCTCGTGAGTTCGAGCCCTGTGTTGGGCTCTGTGCAGACAGCTCAAAGCCTGGAGCCTGATTCGGATTGTGCCTCCCTCTCTCTCTGCCCCTAACCCACTTGCATTCTGTCTCTGTCTCTCTCAAAAATAAATAAACATTAAAAAAAAATTTTTAAGTAAATAAAAAAGTAAATAGAAAGTTAAAAGAGATGTTTAAAAGCCTATAAAATAGGGGCGCCTGAGTGGCTCAGTCAGTTGGGCATCCAACTCTTGATTTCGGCTCAGGTCACGATCTCACGGTTCATGAGTTTGAGCCCCACGTCGGGCTCTGTGCTGACAGCACGGAGCCTGCTTAGGATTCTCTCCCTCTCTTTGCCCCTCCCCCCTCATGATCTCTCTCTTTCTCTGTCTCAAAAGTAAATAAATAAACATTTAATTTGAAAAGTCCATAAAATAAAGCTTGTGCACTTCACTTAATTAGACACTGTTCTCTCCTGGATTATACACAGTTCAAATACCTCACTGAATAAACATGCCCCCCCCTGCCTCGGCCCAGCCCTGGGGGATGAGGCCGAGCACCACAGAGGACTCTATCCTCCTGCCTGTAGCTGACTGGGCTAGAACAGGGCGATCCCAGAGGAGGTCAGAGCCTCAGAAGTCCCTGCAATCAGATTCCTTTTCTCACTAATTCAGTCCAGGTCTAGATCAGGTCTTTGCAGCCGAAGCCAAAGCCAGAAGCTGATGATGTCAACTGTGGTCAGTGGGGCCGGGATGGCCACGTGCAGCCAGAGTCACCGAGGTGCAAAAACTAGACGTGAGCAGAAGCCGGTGGGAGAGTAAGGAGAAAAGACCAGAAGCAAAGACCCCTTGAGAGGCAAAGAAAGTCCCTGAAGGAACCACGTTCCAGGCTCCACTACGGTTCCACGTCTTGTGACTTCCCAGTTGGGGAGACTTAAATGGGACTCTTTTCTTTTTCTTCTAATGACCATAACTGTGGATGTTTGAACCTGTGGCATCATAAAAAAAATTCTTTTTAATGGTTTTATTTATTTTTGAGACAGAGAGAGACAGAGCACGAGCAGGGGAGGGGCAAAGAGAGAGGGGGTACAGAGGATCTGAACTGGGCTCTGCGCTGACAGCAGGGAGCCTGATGTGATGTGGGGCTCGAACTCATGAACCACGAGATCATGACCTGAGCCCAAGTCGGATGTTCAACCAACTGAGCCCCCCAGGTGACCCTCCCGAGTGCCTTCTTATGTATGAGTCGTGCTCACCTGCCCCGTGATTGTGGGGGGACCCACTGGGCCCCTCGCCCTGGCCAACCCCTCCACTTGCCAGACCCGCTCTCACTCGCCTACTAAGCGCCAGCGTGTCAGGAAGTCTCCCTTTCTGGCCTTGGCAGATTTTTCCTCGCGGGTGCCTCGTGCCTACCAGCGCGTTAACATGCTGTAATCCCTCCAACTGAGCCCCAGATTCCCATCCAGCGAACACACCATTTCTCCCCTCCTCTTTCTGTCACTGTTGGTGTCACCAATTCCATCCTCCTCTTCACTCCTGACCCACCCCCCGGAATCAAGATTTTGCCCCCAGTACAGGACCAATAACTGTATCCATGTAGCAAAATCCTTGACCAATTCTTAGTTCTTTGTGATTCAGTACAAAGGATACAGCATCACTTGTGAGGTAGTCTTCAAATAAAAGCTCAATCTGGGGGCACCTGGGTGGCTCAGTTGGTTAAGTGCCCGACTTTGGCTCAGGTCATGATGTCATGGTTTGTGAGTTTAAGCCCCACATTGGGCTCTGCACCGACAGTGTGGAGCCTCCTTGGGATTCTCTTTCCCTCTCTCTGCCCCTCCCCCACTGCTCTCTTTCTCTCAAAATAAACTTTAAAAACAAAAGTTTAAGCTGCATTTGATTAAGCTTTTAAATGTATGTATATCACTTTCAATTCACTGTAAATACAGAGATTATTAGAACAAGTTACACAACATCATGAGACAACAATAAGGCAAATCCAGAAGTGGGGGGGGGGCACCCAACCACTCCACACAGTGCTTTTCTTTTCTTTTCTTTAACGTTTATTTATTTTTGAGAGGCACAGAGTGTGAGTGGGGGAGGGGCAGAGACAGACAGTGACAGAATCCGAAGCAGGCTCAAGGCTCTGAGCTGTCAGCACAGAGCCCGATGCGGGGCTCAAACTCGTGGACCGCGAGATCATGACCTGAGCTGAAGTCAGACGCTTAACTGACTGAGCCACCGGGTGCCCCCACACAGTGCTTTTCAATACAACTTCCTGCAATAATGACAATCTGTGCTATGTAACACAGTAGCCATTAGACACATGAAGCAACTGAAATACAGTGTGACTGAGGATCTGAATTTTTAATATAATTTTAATTTTTTCATATGTATAAACAAGCCAGTGTCATAAAGAAGAAATAGAGGCTATGTACTCTTGAAGAATAAAAGAATTTTAAGAGACATCACAACCAGATGTTTCTATTTCTATAAACTAGCATCAAACATTGGAAAATAAAACCAGTCCTGTTTACCATTACATCAATAAACATAATCAACTAAAACATATTAAACTGTAGAGTTAAAATGGGCACAATTTATAATATGTAAATTATACCTCAGTAAAGTTGATGAAAAAAAAACACTTAGGGATAAAGTTAACGAAAGAGAAGACTTCTACGTTGAAAACTACAAAACACTGCTGAGAAAAATTAAGACATAAATTGAGAGTGATACTATGTTCATGGATGGGATACTTAAGATCGTTAAGACATCACTTCTCCCCAAACTTATCTATAAAGTCAACACAGTTGCAAACGAAGTACTGGCAGGAAAAAAAAAAAAATCTTGGCAGACTGACTAATCAAAAACTGACTAATTAAATCAGTTTAACTAATCAGAAACTGACTAATTAAATCCAAAACTTATTTGGAAATGCAAAGAATCTAGAATAGTCAAAACAAACTTGAAGTTGACTTCAAAATTTACTTTAAAGTTACAGCAACTAAGACTATGTGGTTTTGGCATACAAACAAGCAGATAAGTGGACAGGGTCGGGAATATACGGAAAGAAAAGAGTACAGACATACATGGTCAACTGATTATCAATAACGGGTGGCAAGGTAATTCAACAGGGGAAAGAACAGTATTTTCAATATATAGTACTAAAACAACTACATATCATTTAGAAGAACAAAACCTCAACAATTACCTCAAACCATACTCAAAAATTAATTCAAGATGGATCATAAACCTAGACATAAAGCTGAAGTCATAAAACTACATACATACGAGAATATCTTTGATCCTGAGTCAGGCAAAGATTTCTTGAGAGCACAAAAAGCACTGAACATAAAAGGAAAAGTGAATAGGGGCGTCTGGGTGGCTCAGTCTGTTAAATGTCCGACTTGGGCTCAGGTCATGATCTCAAGGTTCATGAGTTTGAGTCCCGTGTCGGGCTCTGGGCTGACAGCTCGGAGCCCGGAGCCTGCTTCGGATCCTGTGTCTCCCTCTCTCTCTCTGCCCCTTCCCTGCTTGCCCTCTCTCTCTCTCTCTCTCTCTCAAAAATAAACAAGCCTTAAAAATTTTAAAAATAAATAAATTGCAATCTATCAAAATTAAAGCCTTCTGCTCTTCAAAAGATATCACTGACATTTATGAAAAGGCAAGTGCAGCCTAGAACATGATATTCCTGGTAATTTTTCACGGTGGTACCTTTGCCAGAGAAAAGACCTTCATCTGGGAAATATATACATTCACATATCAAACAATAAAGGCAAAAGATTTGAACAGATGCTTCACAAAGGAAGATATATAGATGATCAAAAAGCACATGAAAATGTGCTCAGAATCATTAGCCATCTGGGCATGAAAACTGAAATCGAAATAAAGACGCACTTCTCACCTTTAGAGTGGCTGAATTAAAAAGATGGGTCACACCAAATGCCAGTAACTATGCAGGACAACCAGACCTCTCACCCTTGTTCACGGGTGTGTGGAATGATACAACAGCTTTGGAAAATGGTTCAGCAGCGTCTCGTGCAACTTCACACACACACGCCCGATTCTATGCCCAAGTATCTGCCACGAGGAATGAAAAGAGATGGCCACAAAGAGACTTGTACAAGAATGGTCACAGCTGCTTTCTCAGCATAGTCCCTAGATGGAAGAGAGCCAAGTGCTATCTGCATCTGAACAGATGAACGAGTTGGGACCAGTCCTGCAGCGGAACATTCTCTAACAGTAAGAAGGGCTGAACTGATGTATACCACATGTGAATAGCAGAAACCTTATGGGGGGCCAGATCGGTCAAGCACAAAGGAGCTCATATTTTGATTCCACTTATACGAAGTCCTAGGAGAGTCAGAACCAACTTCCAGTGATACAGATCAAAAGTGTGGTGGTCTCTGGCAGGAAAAAGGGATGGACTGCAAGGGGGTGGGACAGAGCTTTCGAGGGCAATGGAACTGCTCTAGATCTTGACTGCAGTGTTGATTTACATGAGTGTGTACACAGTGGTCAAAACTCATCAAGCTGTGCCCTTAAAATGTATACATTTTATTGTGTGTAAATTATATAAAAAGCCCCAGGAGGGGTTTGGGGAGGGTGAGTGGGTGGAAATTAACGGGGTTGATTCTAAATTTTATCTGGCAACCCAAAGGGGCTGAGAATATCCAAGGCATTCTGGAAAAAGAACAAAGCTGGGCAGGTTCTGCAGCCAGAAATTAAGCTCTATTAAAAAGCAGTAAGAATTAAGACCGTAGGTGATTGGTACAAGGACAGACAGATGAATGAAACACATCAGGAAGCCCAGAAACAGATCCACACACTTGCCTTATGACAAAAATAACACTGTAGTACCATGGAGAAAGAATGGACTTTTCAATAAATAGAGCTGGGTCAATTGGGTATATTTTTCAAAAATCAGTTGTGACCTCTACATACAAGACACAAAAATCAACTTTTTTCTTTTTTAATTTTTTTGAGAGAGAGAGAGAGAGAGAGAGAGAGAATCCCAAGCAGGCTCCATACTCAGTGTGGCCCCAACACAGGGCTCGATCCCATGACTCTGGGATCATGACCTGAGCTGAAATCGAGAGTCTGAAACTCAACCAACTGAGCCACCCAGGTGCCCCCCCCAAATCAATTCTTGGTGGGTTGCACATCTAATTGTAAAAGGTAAAACTAAAAGGCAGAAAATCTGGGGAAAATATTTCGAAGAGAACACAAGAGACTGTCTCCGTGATCTGAAGGCAGGCAAATGTTTCTTAAACAGGATGTAAAAAGTAATAACTATAAAGGAAATATTTGATCAATTGGACTATCCACTGAAGCACAAACAGCGGTGTATTCATCCAGTGGAATGCCATATGGCGACCATGTGGAAAACATGGATGAGTATCTCAAATAAAACATTGATCTGAGGAAACTAGACAAAATACATATCATATATTTCCACTTACATAAAGTTCTAAAACTAGCAAAACAAATTTATGGTGTAAGAGTTAGGATATCGTTTACTCCTGTGGAGGGAGACTTAGACTTGTTTACCTGGATGGGTTCATTTGGAAAAAAAATTCATCACGTGGTACAATTATGATTTGTGTACTTTCCTATATGTGTGTTATAAGTCAACATGTATAAAGTTAAAAAAAAAAAAAAAAACAAAACCCTGATTTTTCTCCCCAGTCTTCTTCCCTCTGAAATCTACATCTCAGTAAAATGGTAACTCTGTCCAGTTGTTCAGGACTAGATCGATGAGGACATGCTCAACTTTTTCCTCGCTCTCACCCACCGCAAACAGTCCCCTGCAGGCTGCTGGCTCCGCGCCCCGCATCATTGCTCTCCTGGACTAGCGTAGCTGTTTCCCCACTGGTCTCTCCTGTTCCCGCCAGACTTCGTCCCTGGGGGGCTGTTCCGCCCATGGTGGCCACAGCAGCCACTGTAAAGCATGTCCGCTCACCTCATCTGTATGCTCCGAAGCGCTCCTTTTAGCCTTCTAGAATGCCTGTGAACTGCTAGGGGATCTGGCCCCAGCACTCACCTCGCAGCCCACTCCACTCCAGCCAGAGGCCTTCTTGCTGATTCTTGGATGTGGTAAGCACGCTCCTGCCCGGACATCTTGACCAGTTCTCCTTCTCTATTGTCCGCATGGCTGGCTCACCGCCCCCTGCAGCTTTCTGTTCTAATGCCCCTCCTCAGAGGACTTCCCTGACAATTTTTCTTCAGTTTTTATTTCCCGGTAGTTAATATACAGTGTTCCTTTTTATAGATTAACACTATTGCATTATATAGAGAGACCGCATCTTCTTTATCCATTCATCAATCAATGGACACATGGGCTGCCTCTGTATCTTGGCTATTGTCAATGATGCTGCAAGAAACAACAGATGTGGAGAAAAAGGAACCCTCATGCACTGTCGGTGGGAGTGCAAACTGGTGCAGCCACTGTGGAAAACCATGTGGAGGCTCCTCAAAAATTTAAAAGTAGGGGCTCAATCAGCTAAACGTCCAACTCTTAGTTTAGGCTCAGGTCATGATCTCATGGCTCGTGGGTTCGAGCCCTGCATCAGGCTCTGTGCTGATGATGTGAAGCTTGCTTGAGATTCTCTCTCTCTTTCTCTCTCTGCCCCTCCCCAGCTCTCTCAAAAATAAACAAACGTTAAAAAAATCATTCCCTACGTCCCAGCAATTGCACTACTAGGTATTTATCCAAGGGATACAGATAAGCTGTTTTGAAGGGACACATGCACCCCAATGTTTATAGCAGCACTATCAACAATAGCCAAAGTATGGAAAGAGCCCAAATGTCCATCGATGGATGAATGGATAAAGAAGATGTGGCATATATATATGATGGAGTATTACTCGGCAATCAAAAAGAATGAAATCTTGCCATTTGCAACTACGTGGATGGAATTGGAGGGTATGATGCTAAGCGAAATTAGTCAGAGAAAGACAAGTATCATATGGCTTCACTCATATGAGGACTTTAAGAGACACAACAGATGAACGTAAGGGAAGGGAAACAAAAATAACATAAAAACAGGGAGGGGGACAAAACATAAGAGACTCACAAATACGGAGAAAAAACTGAGGGTTACGGGAGGGGTTGTGGGAGGGGGGATGGGGTAAATGGGTAAGGGGCACTAAGGAGTCTACTCCTGAAATCATCGTTGCACTAGATGCTGATTAACTTGGATGTAAATTATACAAGATAAATTATTAGATAAAATAAATAAATACATATTTTTTAAAAAGTTGGAACTACTACTCTATGATCCAGCAATCACACTTTGAGTATTTACCCAAAGGATACAACAACGCTAAATCAAAGGGATCCATGCACCCCGTTTACAGCAGCATTACTTGCAAATTCCCAGATGATTTATAAAAGCTTCTTTGCCATGATGTTCAACCCCCTTTGCGCCAGTTTACTTTTCCTTGTAGTTCTTACTATTACATGGTCACGTATTAAATCACAATTAGTTCATTGTCTGTAAGGCCCATTAAGAGGTATTTTGGGTCCACAACTATATCCCCAGTATCTAGAATAGGGCCTAGCACATATTTTTTACTGAGTGTTGTTGAATTACAGCGGGCCCTCATGCAGAAAGTCCTAAAGCTTTACTAACAAGACCTTAGAAAGAAAGATGGATTATTCTCATGACTAGGAAGCCCGAATATCATAAAGGGTTAATTCTCCTGGGGCACCTGGGTGGCTCCGTCGGTTGGGCGTCCGACTTCGGCTCAGGTCATGATCTCGCGGTCCGTGAGTTCAAGCCCCGCGTCGGGCTCTGTGCTGACCGCTCAGAGCCTGGAGCCTGTTTCAGATTCTGTGTCTCCCTCTCTCTCTGCCTCTCCCATTCTCATGCTCTGTCTCTCTCTGTCTCAAAATGAATAAACGTTAAAAAAAAAAAAGGGTTAATTCTCCCAAAAATCTGTCTAAAAATTAGATAGAAGTCCAGTGAAAATCCTGAGCTTTTCAGAAAATGTAACACGACCACCTTACAGCTCACACGGCAGGTACGAAGCCCACGCGATGGCCCTGCCGGCCTGACAAAGGTGTCAGTGTGGAGAGAGGATGGCCGCTTCACCACGCCAGGGTCCAAGCAACATAGATCGATGCCAGAATGTCTGCAGAAGACCCATCCTGTCATGCCCCTTCTCTGCTCTCCTCTGACGCACAGGACCGGACATCTGTAGGAGCTACGTTTGCCTGGACTCTGCCAGCAGATTTCTGGTCGGCTTCTCAATGCGAGGCGCCCCTCTGAAATGTGGGGGCACACGCATGATGGGCATTAGCAGATGTGAGACTGGACCATCATCAAGGGGGGATTTTTGCAAATCGCCAGCCTAAGTTTTGTTGACAACTGATCACTTCTAGAGATGTCCTGTGGTTTCGACACCTTCTCGACACCCTGAAAGTTAGGGGCAAACCTTGACAGGTAGAGGTCGGTCGCTTCCCACATTTCTTCTTCCAGGTCCTGTCACTGGGCTTGTAAGCACCCAGTTCTCCATACTACCTCTGCTCAAAAGCACTTGAGGGCCGTTTGCTTTCCTGACTGGACCCTGTCTGAATGAGAAGTCCTGGTAAACAAGACAGAAACCACCAGACTAATACAACACAAAGCTCAGAGTTAGACCCGCATAGATATGGAAACTTGATACTTACAGAACTGAGACTGCAGAGCAGTGGGGAAAACATGAACCATTCAATAAACATTGCTGGGACCCACTTCAAAAGAAAAAATAGGGGCACCTGGCTGGCTCAGTTGGTAGAGTGTGTGACTCTTGATCTCGGGGTTGTGAATTCGAGGAGATTGGGTGAGGAGATTACTTAAAATCTTTTATTTTATTTATTTTGAGAGAGAGAGAGAGAGCAAGTAGGGGAGGGGCAGAGAGAGAGGGAGAGGGAGAGAATTCCAAGCAGTCTCCACACTGTCAGCACAGAGCCTGATGCGGGGCTTGAGCTCAACAAACCATGAGATCATGACCTGAGCCAAAGTCGGACACTCAACCGACTGAGCCACCCAGATGTCCCAAGATTACTTAAAATCTTTAAAAGAGAAAAGAAAAAACACTGGATCCCTACTTGTTACCATACATAAAAAAAATAACGCAGCTGAATTAAAGTCTTAAATGTGAAAAATAACTTCTGTAAGCGCTATAGGCTGTTCTTAGGATTGCAAAGTAAGAAGAGACTTCACAAGACACGCACAATAAAATATAAACCATAAAGGAAACCAACTTCTGTGCTTCAAAAAGGCATCTTAAGCATGCTCTCTCTCCTCTTTTCCCTCCCCAAACATTCAGAACAAAAGCCTGAGGTGGTTCTGAGTAAGGTAGGCATCCCCATGGGAAGGCGAAGAGTCTGAGCAGGCTAAGGAGGGCACCATGAGGAGTGGGAAGGTGGTGCAGGGTGTTGGAGAACAGGCTGGATGAGAAGGATTTCCACACGGAAGGTGGTGCAGATGGCCCCACGTGGGAGACTGGGGGCCGAGTGTGTGAGGGGAGCATCCATCCAGGGAAGCAGACGTGGAGGCAATAGTGGCCATGGGACACGTCATACACAGCAGGACTGATCAAATACACAAATATATTAAGGATAAGAGGAGTTGGGTTTCTCACTTGTTGGAGGAGACTTGCCAAATACAGAAAACTAGAATGAACCCTATACGGTGCTGGATTGAAATGGGAGCCATTGATGTAAACTCATGGTTTGTATTACTGACTGATGTATCTATCAGTTGAAGAATCAATCAACTGAAAGGCATAGATACATGCCCTGGTTCTGACTCGGAAGGCCTGGCAGCAGCCACAGCCTCATAAGAATGAAAACACCTAACGTTCAGATCTTGGCTTCTAAATACCGTTCTCCGCTAAAAGAAACCAGAGGTCCTTGGAAAATGGATGATTTCAGGCTGATTTTCAGAATGTGTGGCGCATGTCAAAAGTGCACAGATGACAACTTTTGGGGCGTCCACTGGCCAAATGAAGTATAATTTGAATATCAAAATAAATAATGGTAGTAACAAATCACAATCCATTAAATGGAAAACGGAGTCCATAGAAAAAGTGCAAAAAAAATTGAACATATTGAAAGTAAATGAGGAATAAGATAGTTTCTATCAGTAGAAATATTTGCGGTGGGTTTTTTTGTCTGTTTTTGTGTTTGCTTATTTGTTTTTTAAAGATTTTTCCATGTGACTCTTTACCACGCTCATTTTGTCCTCAACCTTCTGGAACATGAAGTATACTTAGAATTGCTCTTTCGATGTCTTTGTTTCTTTAATTCTATCATCTGTGCCATTTCTTGTCAGTTTTGAAGGAGCTTTCTTCCCCTTAAGGGTCACGTTTTTCTACTTTGCATGTTTGATGATTATTGGTTAGATGCTAGACAGTGTAATTTTTACATTGTAGGGAGCTGGGGTTTGGGGAGACGGGCTGTTCTGTAAATACTTGTGCACTTCGCTCTGAGACATCATTAAGGTACGTGGAAACAGTCTGATCTTTTGGGGGGCTTGCTTTCAATCTTTGTTAGGTTAGGAGCAGAGCAGCCTATAGTCCGAGGCTAATTCAGCTCCACCACTGAGGGGATCATCTGAGAGCTCTATCCAAAGCCATGTATCATGAAGTTTCTCCACTCTGGCTGTTGGGAACATAAACTATTTCTAGTCTGGTCCTTGTGAGCTCTACAGATTGTTCTGTCTGTTCATTATGGTGGTTCTATTCCCAGCCTTGGGTAGTTTCCTCACAAACTTGCTGCAGGCTTTTTGCCTATCTCCAGAACTCTGTTTTTGCTCTCTCCTCTCCTCTTAGCGACTCTGCTCTATGAACTCTAGCCACACTGACTTCCCCAAATCTTCAACCTCAACTCACAGACACCACTGGACTTGTACAAATGCCCCTTCCCTGCGTTGAGGTCTGGAAACTCTCTCTAGGCAGTGAGCTGAGGTAATCTTGGGCTCACTTTATTTGAAGGTTCAATACCCAACACTGCCTGGCACCCAGTGTCTCAAAACTACTGTTTCCCACATTCTGTTAGATTTCTGTTACTGTTTAAGACTGCAGGGTAAGTCTGGACCCTGTTATTCTATGACGGCTGGGAAGTGGATATGGAGAATGGGATATTTACATTGTTTCAAAGTATCTCGCCACAAAATATTTACCAATTACAAAGAGAAAAAGAGTAACTTTACACAGGGAAGCCTGGCAGACAACATTTTAATAAAGGGATCAAAACAAACTTCATCAGAAATGGGACAAATTGGAATCATGTGCCATTTTATAACAAAAGTCCTCAATGGGATGCACTGAGAAGATCACAGCTTTACTTCTGGGATATTCTTGCCAAACCTGAATCTAATCACGAGGGAACATCAGACAAACTCAAATTGAAAGACATTCTATGATACTATTGACCTGTGAACTGTGTAAACATTTTGGAAAGTAATTTGATATTGAGTATGAAAGATGTTTATAGCCTATGACTCAGCAATTTAACTCCTAAGTACATAGTCTATAGAAACTGACATGTACCCAAGAAGAGACCTACTGGAATGGCCATTTGTTATATTATTATAACAAAATGTTAAAATCAACTTAAATACCCACCAAGAAGAGAATGACGAAATGCATAGCAATGGAAAAGAATGAACCAGAGCAGCACATACAGCATGGGTAAATCCCATCAACAGAGATGAGTAAAAATAATCTATTACGGTCATGCATGGGAATTGTAAGAGCAGATTTACAGGGAGGGTATGGAGATAAAGATACAATCTGGAATATGCCAACATTAAACAAAATTTTTTAACGTATATTTATTTTTGAGAGACAGAGATAGAGCACAAGTAGGGGAGGGGCAGAGAGAGAGGGACACATGGAATCCAAACAGACCCCATTCAGGCTCTGAGCTGACAGGCTGACAGCAGTGAGCCCGGCGTGGGGCTCGAACCCACAAACTGTGAGATCATGACCTGAGCTGAAGTCGGACACTCAACGGCCTGAGCCGCCCAGGCGCCCAGCCAACAGTTTCGATCCTACTTACGGTGTTTTATTTCCTAGGGTGGAGGGTACACGTGGCTTTTCATTATGTTATTCTCTCTACCTTTCTTTACGAGTGAAACTTTTTTATTGAAAATTGTTGCTAATTTAAGTGGAAACATTTCCGTTCAAAGAGGTTAAAATAAAAACCTTGCTTCATTTATCACGGACTTTCTTAATTTTTTTTTTTTTTTTTTCAACGTTTTTTTTTTTTATTTATTTTTGGAACAGAGAGAGACAGAGCATGAACGGGGTAGGGGCAGAGAGAGAGGGAGACACAGAATCGGAAACAGGCTCCAGGCTCCGAGCCATCAGCCCAGAGCCTGACGCGGGGCTCGAACTCACGGAGCGCGAGATCGTGACCTGGCTGAAGTCGGACGCTTAACCGACTGCGCCACCCAGGCGTACTTTCTGGAAAACGTACCTCTCAGGAAGTTTGATGCAGGCCGTATCCAATAACCTTCGTTGTATTGACAAATAACTTCCAAAAACACCCGGCTAGTTTTGACATTGTGTCAAGGTTATCAGTTTACTTTGGAGCCTGTCCAAGTAACTGTCCAGATTTGAATAACTGATAAAGCTTTATTATATCTTGAAAGGCTGAGTGGGATGGCCATTATCAAACAGGACTTACGAGTAATAGTATATAGGCTATTTGCCATGTGGCTACAGACAGCTATATACATTCAGCTTCGTCAACAGACACGAACTTACGAACCAAAATTTATATTTTTAATCAGGCATTGTGGACACACACCAGGTGAGTGTACAGGAGGACATTCTGGTCTAAAGTTTCCCGTCAGAGGTAACGGGGTGGGGTTGTTTCTTTCCTAGTCTTTGGGCAAAAACAACTGAGTGAGAAATGAAAAATTCCTTTGGGCTAGCTATGTAGGCTTAAAAATGGTTCCTTTCATTGTAATCTTTAAACAAAAGAAAACAGTAAACGTGGTTTTATGGGTATAGGTTCTAAAGATATCAGTGATCTCACAACCGAGTAGATACCAGATTGCTTTCTGAGATCATCCCAGTCCCTAAACCACTATACCCCATTCCTACCCTCATCCTAACACACAGAGAACTTCTCTGGGACTGTTCAAACTTTCGGAATTCACAGAAGGACGCTGCCATATTGCTATAGAAGGATATGTTTTGGATACATCTTCCTGGCCACAAAACAACATTTGGCATTTAGCATATTCTTTTTGGAAAAATAAGTTGTAAACAATGGCTTTTTTTTTTTTTTGAAACTCTGTAATCA
The DNA here is from genome assembly GCF_018350215.1 of Panthera leo. Lineage (NCBI taxonomy): Eukaryota > Metazoa > Chordata > Mammalia > Carnivora > Felidae > Panthera > Panthera leo. Next base: position 24,675,448 of record NC_056690.1, read on the forward strand.
AAGGATTCTTTTGAAAGAAAACCCACATGCAGTAAGATTTACATAATGCCTTCCACAAATCATGAAAAACCTGTTTTTATAAGTGTATCAATTTGGATATTCTTGTTAAATAACACATGGAGAGACATATATATTCTTCAACTTCCAAAGGGCTTTGAGCACTGTAGGCGAACGTACAGAATAAAATCCGTTGACACAAAAGTTAAGAGTCAAGTAATGGCAAGGCACCTGAGCGGCTTAGTCAGTTGAGCCTCCAACTTTGGCTCAGGTCATGATCTCGAGGTCCGTGAGTTCGAGCCCCACTTCGGGCTCTGGGCTGATGGCTCAGAGCCCGGAGCCTGTTTCAGATTCTGTGTCTCCCTCTCTCTCTGCCCCTCCCCTGCTCATGCTCTGTCTCTCTCAAAAATAAATAAACATCAAAAAAGAGAGAGTCAAGTAAAGGAGAGGGTGAAGGGAGAAAATGAGTTACAGACAGGCTTTTATTAGATTGTGGTCTGTGATCATTCACATAAGGCTTCTTCCCAAGAGTCCCTCTGAGTAGGGATGGTTTAGAGCAACAAGGACAGCAAGGTGCTCTTCTCACTGAGAAACTCAGGGTTGACATTGGCAGAAAGGGGCAGTACTCTCCATGCTCAGAGACTTGGCTTGTGGCCCACAGCCTGCTCCTTCTGGAGGCTTCCACCAGCAGCCCCAACAACTAGGAATGACCAAGTGACTCCTCAAAGGCCAGAGCCCTCAACGTTGCTCTTACCTTTTTTTCTTCTTCTCCTTCTCCTCCGCCTCTTCCTCCTCCTTCTCCTTCTCCTTTTTTTTTTTTTTTTTTTTAATGACTAAGGTAGCTTTGGGAAGACTTCCAGAAAACGTATTTGGGAGTCTCTGAATCCTTGAGACCACAGACAAGTTACCAAGTCACTGGGAGGAAGTGTCACCCCAGCCAAGAAGCACTGGACATTTGTCATGAGCTTGAGGATCAAAAGGTTACCGAACACTTCCCGCTTATTACTTTCTGGAGTTTCTGTTCTGGCTTTTTCCTCTCTCCCTTGCTGTGCTCTGAACTCCAGGCAGAGGATTTTATGATTATTGTAGAATGAACCGATAAAGGGAAATGGTGGAGAGGACTTTCTGTTAACGTGACTCATAAACTTTAATGGTTTATTACCCTGAAAGACATCCAATTACCGCAGCTCTAATATCTTGCTAATCTTGTATTAAGTTTTTTTAAAGGGCAAAATGCCAATGAAGAGTAACTCTACTTTCCATTTTCTGAAAATTAAGCTGAACCTTAAAATGATATCATGAAAGTAAAGTTTTTAACTCAGATTAGATTAGAATATGGTTAACACACAAACATTTCCCTACTATTATTTTCCAGATGAGTTTAGAATTCTTCTTTCAACACATCATATCATAGGATAATTTGCCGAAAAGAAAATTCGGCATGACTTAAGGAAACATCAAGACATTCTAAATTTCTTTTTTTTTTTTTTTTAAATTTTGTATGTTTATTTATTTTTTGAAAGAGAGAGAGAGAGCAAGCTGAGGAGGGGGAAAGACAGAGGGAGAGAGAAATACCAAGCAGGCTCCGCAATTTCAATGCAGAGCCCAATGCAGGACTCAAACCCACAAACTGCGACATCGTGACCTGAGCTCAAACCAAGAGTCAGTTGCTTAACCAACTGAGCCACCCAGGTGCCCTCATTCTAAATTTCTAATTTGAGAAGCACTCTGGATTCACTGGCCCACAGTTGCCATAAAGCAGAAACGTTACTTAAATTGAGGATTTTTTTCCTCAATTGATCATGAAAAAGAGGTAACACTGTCCTTCAAAATAATGATCTGTTCCTTTTTGTCAATTAAACGATGTTTACAAATGCATATGTACAAAGATAAACTATAACCAAATCGACATGTTACTTTAAGTCTGGCCTTTGTCAACTAATTCAAATTCTGAAATTATGCCTAAAAATAGAACGGGTAAGTGTTTTTCCATAAAGCTGCACACTAGCACAATCAAGCACAAAGTAGCAGTTCCAGAGGTTGGATTTTTCATAACTAAACGAAATCATTTGGCATTTCCAATACTCCCTAAGGGTAAAGAATGAGAATCTAAATTTGCACTTATTTCTAGGTTACATTTTTAAAACAGAATTGGCATGCTCTACTAACACTTAACAGAAAATTATGTCTCATTCTGAAGAAGATACGATCTTCAAACATCTGAATTACAAACATCCAGACCCCTTAAAGAAGAAAAACAAGAATAAACATTTTAGGGTGGGAAAAGTTTCACTAAGCTTCTTCTGTCTTATCAAACTGGATGTCGTGAAACTAGGTTTCATTTTCCACTAAAGATGGAACTTTGAATGGAGAGAAATCTACTTTTATATATGCTCTTCCTAAGATTAACTGTAAAAAAATATATATTTTTATTTGAAAATAACATACAACTACCGAAGAGAAAGGGAAAATCACCCATATCCCACTATCACTTAGAGAAAACTACATGTAACATTTGCTGAGTGTCCTTCCAAGCATTTTTTAAAAATTGTTTTAAGGTTGATTCGTTACTTGAGAGAGAGAGACAGAACACGAATGGGGGAGGGGCGGAGAGGGAGGGAGACACAGAATCCAGAGAAGGCTCCAGGCTCCGAGCTGTCAGCACAGAGCCCGACGCGGGGCTGGAACTCACGAACCGTGAGATCACGACCTGAGCTGAAGCTGGAGGCTTAACCGACTGAACCACCCAGGCGCCCCATCCTTCCAAGCATTTTTAATTGTCATGAAATATACATAACATAAAATTTACCATCTTAATCATATTAAGTACACGACTCGGAGGCATGAAGACCATGCACAATGTTGTGCAACTGTCACCACTGCACGTTTGCAGAATTATTTCTTCATCCTAAAGAGAAGCTCTGTATCCACTTGTTACGGGTCATGTCCCTCAAAAAGAGACGCTGAGGTGCTAACCCCAGAATGTGACCCTACTTGGAAATATCGTCTATACAGAGGTAATAAGATGAGGTCATCAGAGTGGGCCTCATCCAATGTGACTGGTGTCCTTAAAAGGGAAATCTGGAAAACATGGAACGATGACATGAAGACACAGAGAAAATGCCACGCTAAGATGAAGGATGGGAGTTATGCATCCACAAGAGACACCAAAGAATGCCAGCAAACTACCAGAAGCCAGAGAGGCAAGGAAGGACTCACCTACAGGTTTTAGAGGGAGCAGGAATTTGCTGACACCTTGATCTTGGACTTCTAGCCTCCAAAATGGAGACAATAAACGTTTTCTTTTAAATTTCCTTAACACTTATTTGAGACAGAGAGAGACAGCGTGTGAATGGGAGAGGGGCAGAGACAGAGGGAGACACAGAATCCGAAGCAGGTTCCAGGCTCCGGGCTGTCAGCACAGAGCCCGACGCGGGGCTCATGAACTCACGAACCGCGAGACCACGACCTGAGCCGCAGTCGGACACGCAACTGACTGAGCCACACAGGCACCCCATAAATGTCTGTTTTTTAAGCCAGTGCAAGTTTGTGGTAGACTCTTATGGTAGCTCTTGGAAAGGAATACATCATTAAGCAGGAACTCCTTCCCCACTCTCCCAGCCTTTATTCTCTCTGTCACTATGAATTTGCTCTTCTAGGTACTTCATGTTAAGTACAATTTGTCCTTTCGTGCCCGGCTCTTTCACTTAGCATAACGTTTTTGATGTTCGTTCATCTATGTTGTAGAAGGCATCAGAATTTCATTCCTTTTTATGGACGAGTGACATTCCATCGCGCGTGTGGACCACATTTTGTTGACCCATTCACCTGCTGACAGACACTTGGGCTATTTCTCCCTTTTAGCTACTGTGAATAATGCTGCTGTGAACACCAGCATACAGCTATCTGTGTGAGCCCCTTCTTTCGATCCTTTTGGTATATACCTAGGAATTGCTAGGTATAAAGTCCAATTTATTACCCTTCTATGAGTTGTATTCTGGGGCCACACGTAAAAATCACTGCCTCACTGAAAGTCATTTTCTTCTAGACGCTTTATAGTTTTAGCTTTCACATTTAGGCCTATGAATGACTCATTTAGGATTAATTGTAGTGAATGGTGCTAAGGGTCTAAGTCCTCTCCCTTCCCCTGTGCCTTTTTGCACCTGAACAGCCAACTGGTCCACCACCATATGTTGCAAAGACCAGCTTTTCCCCAGCAAATTGCCTTGTCAACTTTGTTTAATATGCCACATGCTCCTGGCTAACATGGAGTAATAGTGACCACATTTACCCCCCGGCCCGAAACCAGGGAACAGGCAAAATATATGAAACCATAGTTTTCAAGACGCTACACGTTAGGCAACAGAGATCCGTGACCCTGAGAGACAGGAAACAAATGAAGAGAGCTCTCCAGCTGTCCTAGCTTACTGCCTTGGTAGTTTCCAGAACATGATACCAGTAGTGCAAACCTCGTGGAGTCTGGTGGACTCCTCACAGGTGCAGAAAGAGAACAAGGTGACTACTTTGCAGACCAGAACACCAGAGAGGAGAGAGCTGTATTGAGAGACCTCTGGAGATCTGGGGACAACCGACCTTGAGTACTCGGCTGGGTAATGCTCAGCACGTGCATGTGAAGAAGATGCCCAAGGCCTGGGAGCGCACCATCTGACAGGATTAGATGTAACTGTGTCCACACAGGATTAAGAAACGCGCCTGCTCTCTCCAGCCAGCCAGATTCATGATTCAGGAAGCCCTGGGTCTTGCCCAGGAGCGGGCAGTAATTAGCCCGAAGCTGACCACTGCTCTGGTCATGTGTGACAAGTCTCTAAAGCAATACCCAAAAGGTGGGGTGCCTGGGTGGCTCAGTCGGTTAAGCGTCCACCTTGGGCTCAGGTCATGATCTCACGGTCTGTGAGTTCGAGCGCTGCGTCGGGCTCTGTGCTGTCAGTTCGGAGCGTGAAGCCTGCTTCAGATTCTGCGTCTCCCTCTCTCTCTGTCCCTTGCCCACTCACACTCTCTCAAAAATAAACATTGAAAAAAAAAAAAAAGAATCAAATGGTTTCCAAGTACTTTAACTACTTTCACTGTATCCCACAACAAAGCTCAAAATATGTCACCAATATAAAAATATTCAGCACCCCAAAAAGGTAAAATTTATTATGTCTGGCATCCAAAAAAATGACCAGGCATGTGAAGAAACATGAAATTATGACCAACAATGAGGTGAAAATCATCCTTGTCTTTTTTCCATTCCGTCTTTCATCATTAAGTATGATGTTATCTGGTTTTTTTAAAGATGCCTTTATAATATTGAAGAAATTCCCTCCCATTCCTAATTTGTTGAGTTTTTAATCAAACATGAGTGTTAGATTTTGTTAAACGATTTTCCTGTATCGAAGATGATCCTTTTTTCCCCTACTTCTATCAACATGATGAGACATTTTTTTATAACAGCCTTGAGATATAATTCACACACCACGTGATTCATCCACATAAACTAAACATTCAATAGTTGCCAGTATATTCAGAGTTGTACAATCATTACCACAATTTTAGGATATTTTTATCACCCCCAAGAAAACCCCTATATTCACTCCCCATTTTCCACAAGCCACCAATCTATTTTATGTTTCTGTGGATTTGCCTGTTCTGGACCTTTCGTATAAATGAAAATGTAACAATATGTGGTCTTCATGACTGGATTCTTCCATTTAGCATAATTTTTTTCAAGGCTTATCCGTGTTATATCCATATAGGAGTATCTCTTTTTATTGCTAAATAATATTCCATTGTATGGATATACCACATTTTACTTAACCACTCTTTGGTTGACAGACATTTGAGTTATTTCCACTATTTGACTGTTATGAATCATGATGGCTTGAGCATTTATGAAGTGCTTTCATGTGGATGTAGGTTTTCATTTGCTCTTGGAAATTACGCCAGGAGCGAAACTGCTGGATCACACAGCCACACTATGGGTAACATTTCAAAGAAACGTGGGCAGTTTCTGAAAGTGGATACACCATGTTACATCCCACTGGCAGTGGATGCGGTTTCTGATTCCTCCCCATCCTCATCACCACCTGTTAATTATCTGTCATTTTTCACTAGTGCCATTCTAGTGGGAGTGAAGGCACTGTGGTTTTTATTTTTATTTTTTATTAATGTTTATTTATTTTTGAGAGACAGAGCACAAGATGGGGAGGGACAGAGAGAGACACACAGAATCCAAAGCAGGCTCCAGGCTCTGAGCTGTCAGCACAGAGCCCAACGTGAGGCTCTAACTCACTGAAGCTCCCAGGTGCTCCATACTGTGGTTTTAATTTGCATTTCTCTGATGGCTCATGACTTGGAACATATTTTCACAGGCTTCTTACCCATTTGTATATACCTTGGAGAAATGTCTATTGAGATCCTTTGCTCATTTTTAAATTTGGATTGGCTTTGTATTACCGAATTGTAGGAGTGCTTTATTCTAGATGCAAAACTCCTTATCAAATAAATATATGGTTTACAAACAGTTTCTCCAGGTGCAAAGGTCATCTTTCACTCTCTTCATGGTGCTTTTTGAAGCACAGAAGTTTCGATTTAGATGAAGTTCAATGCATTTTTCTTTTATTGTTCATTTTTGATATCACAGCTAAGCAAACCATTGCTGAATCCAAAGTCGTAATGATTTTATGCCTGTGTTTTCTTCTAAGAGATTTATAGTTGTAGCTAACATTTAGGTCTTTAATCCATTTTCAGTTCGCTTTTGTATAAACAGGGGGTTCAAATTCATTCTTTCTCATCCTGTCTTCATACCCTTGTCAAAAATCAACTGACCAGAGACATGTGGGTTTATTTCTGAAGTCTCGGTTATTTTCCATTGGTCTATCTGCCTATATTTTTGGCAGTAACACATTGCTTTGATTATTGTAGCTTTGTAGTAAGTTTTAAAATCAGGATACTTGAATCCACCAACACTGTTCTTTTTCAGGATTGCTTTGACTATTCTGGGTCCCTTGAATTTCCACATGAACTTTTGATCAGCTTGTCAATTTCTATAAAGAAGGAATTGAATTGAATCTGTCAATCAATTTACAGAGTACTACTAATCTTGTAAGTCTTCTGATAGCCATGACTGTGTTTCATTAGAGGGCAGAGGAGGGTCAGCAACGTAGCATCCAGAGTGAGAAGGCACTTTAATGCTGAGATATGAAGCAAGCCACTCCATGCCATTTACACATTTTATTCAAGGTCACTTCCTGGCGGACGATCAGGCAGGTGTATGGACGATCCAGGCCGTCCACAGCCATTCTCCACCCAGTCTGGACCTTAATCCCCAGCTTTTATGGAGTAAGGGGCACAGAGTAATTACCTAAATGGTAGTTGCCACTGGGTAGGTAACTACCATTTAGGTAACTACTCTGTGCACCAGAGAACCTCTACTAGTTATCCAAAGTGGTGTCTTCTGTATCACTTTAGGGAAGATCAGAAGAAGCCTCCTTGCATTCTGGTCAGGCATACATTAACCTCCATGGGGCCAGGAACACGTAGCCACTAGGGAGGTCATCGTGCAGGCAGAAACAAGATGGAGGGCCGAAGATGGATTCCATGTTGTCAGCACTCCTGCAATCTCGCCACAGATTTAAGTCTTCTTTAACTTTGATGTTTTGTACTTTTGGAGTACAAGTGTTATGGGGTTAAACTGTGTCCCCTCAAAAGATATTGAAGACTTAATCCCCGGGACCTGTAAATGTCATCTTATTCAGAAATAGGGTCTTTATAGATCCGAGTTAAGATGAAGTCATTAGGGTAGGCCCTAATTCATCACGACTGGTGCCTTTATTAAAAGGGGAGACTTGGAGGCACATGGGTCGCTCAGTTGGTTAAGCATCCAACTCTTGATTTTGGTTCGGGTCATGATCTCATGTTTGTCAGCATGGAGCCTGCTTAGGATTCTCTTTCCCTCTCTCTCAAAATAAATATTTTTTTAAGGGGGGAAATTTGGACACAGAAAGAGACAAACACACTGAGTATCGGGGCGATACAGCAGAAGCCAAGGAATGTGAAAGCAAACCACCAGAAGCAAACCACCAGAAGCTATGAGAGAGAAATAGAACACATTCTCCCTCACAGTCCTCAGAAAGAACCCACCCTTGATGACACCTTGATTTTGGATTTGTAGCCAACAGAACTGTGACCAAATAAATTTCTGTTGTTTAATCCAACCAGTTTGTGGTGCTTTATTATGGTATACCCGGCAAGCTGATAAGTTTTGCACTTTGCGGGGCTAAATTTATTCCTAAGTATTTTATTCTTTTTGATGCTACCATACATGTAATGAATTAGGTTCTTTTTGTTTTTTAAATATTTAAGTTTACTTATTTTGAGAGATACAGAGATAACGCAAGTGGAGGGGGGAGGGAGAGAGAGAGAGAGAGAGAATGAATCCCAACAGGCTCCACACCATCAGTGCAGATCCTGATGCGGGACTTGAACCCATGAACTGTGAGATCATGACCTGTGCAGAAACCAAGAGTTAGACACTTAATGGACTGAGCCATCCAGGTGCCCCTTTTTAAAAATATTTTTTAAAGTTTATTTTCTGGGGGTGAGAGAGAAAGAGAGAGAGGGAGGGTGGGAGAGAGAGGAAGAGGAAAAGAGTGGGGGAGGGGAAGAGAGAGAGAGAGAGAGAGAGAGAGAGAGAGAGAAAAATAATGAATCTGTTAGTGTGGAACCCAATTTGGAGCTGGAACCCACAACTGTGAGATCATGACCTGAGCTGAAATCAAGAGTTGCGCCCTCAACTGACTGAGCCACCCAGGTCTCCCCTGAATTCTTAATTTCATTTTTGGTTTGTTCATTCAAAGCAAATAGCAATACAACTGATTTTTGTATACTGATCTTGTATCCCACCATCTTGTTGAACCTGGTTATTTTTTCAGTGTATTCCTTAGGATTTTTAATGTACAAGATCACAATATCTGCAGAGATCTTAACTTCTTCCTTTCTAATAAGGATGGCTTTTATTTTTATTGCTTAATTGTCCTGGCCAGAAGTTCTAACACAACGTTGAACAGAAGTGGGGAGAATAGATGTTCTTGCTTTGTTCATGATCTTAGGGAGAAATCAGTCTCTCACATTAAGTACAACCCTAGCTGTGGGTTTTTATTCGATGCCCTTTACCATGTTGAGGAAGTTCCCTTCTATTCCTAGTATGCTGAGTGATTTTTATCAAGGACTGTTGAACTTTTTCAAATGTCTTTTCTGCATCTACTGAAATGATGTTATTTAGCCTTTATTCTATTAATATGGGATAGTACATTAATTGATTGGGGGATATTAAAACAACCTTGCATTTCCACAATAAGTCTCACTTGGTATTGGTGTAAACACTTTTATACATTGCTGGATTTGGTTTGCTAGCATTTTGTTGAGGATCTTTGTATCTATATTTGAGATACTGGTCTGTAGTTTTCTTTCCCTGTGATGTCTGTAGTATCAGGGTAAAAATGGCCATACAGAATAAGTTGGGAAGTGTTCCCTTCTATTTTTTTTGGACAAGTTTGTGAAGAACTGATTTTTTAAGTGGTAGGATTCATCAGCAAAACAATCTGAGCTGAGGCTCTTCTTTGTTAGATGATATTTAAATACTAATTCAATTTCTTAATGATACATGTATATTCAGAATACCTATTTCTCTTTTATTCAGTTTTGGTCATTTGTGTCTAAGAACTTGTCTATTTCATTTTAATTGTCTACTTTCTGACTTCTAAGTTGCCCAATGGCCATTATGAATTTTGAGAAGTTCATAATATCTTCTTACAGTTCTTTATAGGGTTTATAATCATGTCCCTTCATTCAGTCCTCATTTTGGTAATTTGTGTCTTCTTTTTCCTTGGTTAGTAAAGCAAAAGGCAATATTTAAAAATATTTTCAGAGAACTAATTTTTGGTTTCATTGATTTTTTTATGTTTATCAACTTCTGTTATCAATTTTATTATTTCCTTCCTTCTAGTTACAGGAGATTGATTTGGTCTTCTGTTTCTTTTTTTTTTTATATATGTTTTATTTAGTTTTGAGAGGGGGTGTGGGGGCAGAGGGAAAGGAGACATGGAATCTGAAGGAGGCTCCAGGCTCTGAGCTGTCAGCACAGAGCCTGACGCGGGGCTCGAACTCACGGACCACAAGATCATGACCTGAGCCGAAGATGGACGTTCAACCGAAAGAACCATCCAGGTGCTCCTGGTCTTCTAACTGCAGGTGGAAATTTAGATTATTAATTTTGGATCTTCCTAATGTGTTTTAAGTTATAACCTTCTAAGCACGGCCTCTGCTGCATCTCATAAACGTTCACGTGTATTCATCTTAATTTGGTTCAATGTATTTTACATTCATTGTGATTTTTTGACTCATAGATTTAAGTGTATGTTTAATATCCAAGTATTCAAGGATTTCCCAAATTTCTATTGTTAATTTCTAATTTAATTATGTGTGGTTGAAGAATATAACTTGTTGATTCCTAACTTAATTCTCTTGCATTTCAATACATGATTTGAATAACTTCAATCCTTTAAGCTTGTACATGATGCCCCATATGCACCTGGAAAGCATATACTGCCACTCCTGGGTGAAGAGTTCTCTGTGTTTCAATTAGACAAAGTTTGGATAATACTACTCAAGTTTTCCCTATCCCTACTGACTTCTGTCTAGGTTTTATATTAATTACTAAGACTATTGAAATATCCAACTATAGCTGTTGAATGTGTCTCTTCTTCCTTTGAATTTTGTGTTTTTGCTTCATATATTTCATGCTTTGTCATTCAGGTGCATTCATGATATTTAAAATCTGAATTTTTGGCCCTTCCATCGTTATGAGACATTGCTCTCCTTTGTTTCCAGGAGTATGTTTAAGTCTACGTCACTTGAGGTTAATGCAGTTCCTCCAGCTCTTTTGTGGTTACGGCCCACATGGTGCACATCTCTCTATCCTTGTATATTCAACCTATTTGTGTCTTTGAATTTCAGGTCTTTTGAATACAGCATAGATTTTGGATCTTGCAGTTTGGCCTACTTCATCTTTGATTGGAATACTTACTTCGTTCATATTTAATGTAATTATTGATATGGCTAGCTTTACACGTGCCAATTTATTTGTTTTCAATGACTCATCATCATTAATAGATCCACAGACCCAACAGTATAAATGGCCATAATTTACTTTGTCAATTCCCTATTTTGAGTTTTCAATTTTTCATTTTTTAATTAAAAATTTTTTTAATCTCTAGTTTTGAGAGAGAGAGAGCGAGAGAGAGAGAGAGCGAGCATGAGCTGGGGAAGAAGAGAGAGATAGGGAGACACAGAATCTGAAGTAGCCTCCAGGTTCTGAGCTGTCAGCACAAAGCCCAACGTGGGGCTTCAAGTCGTGAACCACCAGAGCATGGCCTGAGCTGAAGTTGGATGCTTAACCAACTAAGCCATCTAGGTGCCCCCAATTTTTCACTCTTATAAATGATGTTATTAAATAACCTAATATGTATTTTTCCTCGAAACAAATTTAAATGGAATTACTAGGTCAAAGGTTTTGCACAATTTACACACGGACATATATTAGCAAACTACATTCCAAAGAAGCTGAATTAATACTCTTATAAACAACCATTGAGGGTGCTTCTCTCAACTTCTTGACCAAACTGGGTTTTCCCTATGTTTAAAATCGCAATCTTTGGGGTAATCTGGTGGTATTTTATTAATTTTCATTTATTTACTAAGGTACCTGATGTTTCCCTTTAAAATTTCATTTTATGATATGCTTAGAAAGGTCTACCTTGTTCCAAAATTGTAAACATAAAAGCCCCCATTAAGAAAAGAACATTCCAGTTAATAATACACATGCTCAAGGATTTAAAAAGGGGAAGAACACTGATACCTGGTTTACTTTGAAACGAAAAGAAGGTTAGACTGAAGGAGGGCTACATGGTTAGATAGAAGACACAGCAAGAACACTAAAAGGTTAATGGTAGAATCTAGGTGCCGGGCATGTGAGTGTTTGCTGTAAAATCCAACTCTTCTGCACGTTTGAAGATTTTCATGATAAAATGGTGGGGAAAAGCTGACACATGCTCCGGGTATGTTATGGCTGCTGCTGCTTCTCCTTCTCCTCCTTTTCCTTCTCCTCCTCCTTTTTTAATCCAATGCTCCTGACAAATATCCACACTGTTTTACATACCGTAGCTTTACAGTACATTCTAATATCTTACAGGGAAAGTCTTTTGCATGCTCTTCAAAATTTTCCAGGTTCTTCTCTTCTTGATAAACTTTAAAATAAACCTATTAAACTAAAAATGTCTTGTTTTGTTCTTAAAATAAACTCTTAAACTTCCAAATGATACTTTTGTGATTTTTGTTGGAATTGCATTACATACAGATATTATTTTAGACAAGTTTTATAATACTGTTTTCCAATTTCTTGTTCTATTTATTCAAACATTTCTCATTTATTAAAATTTTATAATTTTCTTCAAATGTATATTTGTATGTTTTCTGGTTAAATTTATTTTTCATAGGTAATTATAGTTCCATTGCTATTGTAAACGGGGTCTTTTCTTATATGATATTTTCCAAACTATTAGTTCTGGTATATAGAATAACTGGCAAGTTTTTTTTAAATGTTGCTTCTACCTGGTAGTGTTCCTGCTTTTTGAGTTGATTCTTACAGATTTTCAAAATATTCATATAATATTTGTGTCTTAATGATGCAATTTGATCTAAACAAGTGGTAAAGATAAGGGATAGAGGGAGACAATAGGAATAGGTGAAAAGTTTTATCATAATATCAAGCTAATACCTAAGAGCATTTATGACAAGAAACTGCTTCCTAGGACATATGGAGACTAGTCAGAGAAGTAAATAGTTACACACAAAAAGGGACACACTGCTAAAAGCATCTTAGTGAATGTAATTGTGATGCTTTCATAGACATTGTGAGACGCTATTACATTAGTGGTAACTGTATTGTAGCTATTGCTATTGTACTATCTAATGTTATTTTGAGTATTTTAATCATTCAAACGTAAAGCCAAAAATTCCAGTATTTGAAGCATGAAGTATGCTATGTGCTCGCTTAGGAAGAAAATGTAACTTCTCTCGTTGCTAATTTATACATTTAAGACAATTTTAATTTAAAAAATAAGTTTCTCATATAAACTACCAAAACTGAAACAGGAAGAAATAGAAAATTTGAACAGACTCATAACCAGTAAGGAAATCGAATTAGTAATCAAAAATCTGCCAAAAAACAAGAGTCCAGGGCCAGATGGCTTTCCAGGGGAATTCTACCAAACATTTAAGGAAGAGTTAACACCTATTCTCTTGAAGCTGTTCCAAAAAATAGAAATGGAAGGAAAACTTCCAAACTCATTCTATGAAGCCAGCATTACCTTGTCCAAAACCAGACAAAGACCCCACTAAAAAGGAGAACTATAGACCAATTTCTCTGATGAACATGGATGCAAAAATCCTCAACAAGATATTAGCCAACCAGATCCGACAATACATTAAAAAAATTATTCACCATGACCAAGTGGGATTTATACCTGGGATGCAGGGCTGGTTCAATATCTGCAAAACAATCAATGTGATTCATCACATCAATAAAAGAAAGGACAAGAACTACATGATCCTCTCCATAGATGCAGAGAAAGCATTTGACAAAATACAGCATCCTTTCTTGATAAAAACCCTCAAGAAAGTAGGGATAGAAGGAGCATACCTCGAGATCATAAAAGCCATATATGAACGACCCAACGCTAATATCATCCTCACTGGGGAAAAACTGAGAGCTTTCCCCCTAAGGTCACGAACAAGACAGGGATGTCCACTCTTACCACTGTTATTCAACATAGTACTGGAAATCTTAGCCTCAGCAATCAGACCACACAAAGAAATAAAAGGCATCCAAATTGGCCAGGAGGAGGTCAAACTTTCACTCTTGGCAGGTGACATGATACACTAAAGTTGCAGGATATAAAATCAATGCACAGAAATCGGTTGCATTCCTATACACCAACAATGAAGCAACAGAAAGAGAAATCAAGGAATTGATCCCATTTACAATTGCACCAAAAACCATAAAATACCTAGGAATAAATCTAACCAAAGGGGTGAAAAATCTATGCACTGAAAACTATAGAAAGCATATGAAAGAAATTGAAGAAGACACCAAAAAAACGAAAAAAGATTCCAATGTCCTGGATAGAAGAGCAAATATTGTTAAAATGTTGATACTACCCAAAGCAATCTACATATTCAATGCAACCCCTATCAAAATAATACCAGCATTCTTCACAAAGCTAGAAAAAAACATCCTAAAATTTGTATGGAACTAGAAAGGCCCCGAATAGCCAAAGCAATCTTGAAAAAGAAAACCAAAGCAGGAGGCATCACAATCCCAGAATTTAAGCTATACTACTAAGCTGTAATCATCAAGACAGTATGGTACTGGCATAAAAACAGATACTAAGATCAGTGGAACAGAATAGAGAACCCAGAAATGGACCCACAAATGTATGGCCAACTAATCTTTGACAAAGCAGGAAAGAATATCCAATGGAATAAGGACAGTCTCTTCAGCAAGTGGTGCTAGGAAAACTGGACAGCGGCATGCAGAAGAATGAACCTGGACCACTTTCTTACACCATACACAAAAATAAACTCAAAATGGATGAAAGATCTAAATGTAAGACAGGAAGCCATCAAAATCCTCGAGGAGAAAGCAGGCAAAAACCTCTTGACCTTGGCTGCAGCAACCTCTTACTCAACATGTCCCCGGAGGCAAGGGAAACAAAAGCAAAAATGAACTATTGGGACCTCATCAAAATAAAAAGCTTCTGCACAGTGAAGGAAACAATCAGCAAAACTAAAAGGCAACCGATGGAATGGGAGAAGAGATCTGCAAACGATGTATCAGATAAAGGGTTAGTATCCAAAAATCTATAAAGAACTTCTCAAACTCAACAAGAAATGGGCAAAAAACGTGAATAGACACTTCTCCAAAGAAGACATCAAGCTGGCCAACCGACACATGAAAAAATGCTCAACATTACTCATCATCAGGAAAATACAAATCAAAACCACAATGATACAACCTCAAAACTGTCAGAATGGCTAACATTAACAACTCAGGCAACAACAGATGTTGGCGAGGATGTGGAAAGAGAGGATCTCTTTTGCACTGCTGGTGGGAGCGTAAACTGGTGCAGCCACTCTGGAAAACAGTACGGAGATTCCTCCAAAAATTAAAAATAGAACTACCCTATACCCAGCAATTTCACTACTAGGTATTTATCCAAGAGATGCAGGTATTCTGTTTCGAAGGGGCACATGCACCCCCATGTTTTACAGAAGTACTATCAACAGTAGACAAAGTATGGAAAGAGCCCAAATGTCCATCAAAGGATGAATGGATAAAGAAGATGTGGTATATATACACACAATGGAGTATTACTCGGCAATCAAAAAGAATGAAATCTTGCCATTTGCAACTATGTGGCTAGAACTAGAGGGTATTACGCTAAGTGAAATTAGTCAGAGAGGGACAAATACCATATGACTTCACTCATATGAGGACGTTAAGACACAGAACAGATGAACACAAGGGAAAGGAAGCAAAAATATAAAAACAGAGGGGGACAAAACATAGAGACTTAAAAAAAATTTTTTTTAATGTTCATTTATTTTGAGAGAGATAGAGACAGAGTGTGAGCAGGGGAGGGGTAGAGAGAGAGGGAGACACAGAATCTGAAGCAGGCTCCAGGCTCTGAACTGTCAGCACAGAGCCTGATGCAGGGCTCGAACTCACGGACCATGAGATCATGACCTGAGCTGAAGTCAGATGCTTAACTGACTGAGCCACCCAGGTGTCCCAAGAGACTTTTAAATACAGAGAATAAACAGAGGGTTACTGGAGGGGTTGTGGCAGGGGGGATGGGCTAAATGGGTAAGGGGCATTAAGGAATCTATTCCTGAAATCATTGTTGCACTAGATGCTAACTAACTTGGAAGTAAATTAAATAAATAAATAAATAAATAAATAATTAAAAAAAAAAAGTTTCTGGTTAGTACCAAACACTATTTTTGGAGGGTTTTGTCATTCAACTAGATAGGACAACTCAAAAGTTCATTTGGAAATAAAAAAGGTAGAGATATCTAAAAAAAATCTCTGATGAGGGAGGAAAGGAAGGAAGGAAAGAGAAGAATGGAATGAAAGAATGAAGGAACGGGACACTAACCTTACTGAACAGTAAAAGCCTCAACCTAAAAAGTGTGGTTCTGGCATGTAATAGGCAAACAAATGAAACAAAACTGAAAGAACAGAATTGGAATCTAATGCATGGAAAGTTAATACACGGTGGAGGCAGTATCACAAGTCACTGGAGGGAAATAGGTTATTCAATAAACGGTGTTAGGATAACTAAAAAACCAGCAATAGAATTGAATATCTCACACTATATACCAGGACACCATATGAAATCAAAGAGTTAAGTGTAAAAAATGGAAAATCACTTTGATAAAGACGCTAGAAAAAAATACGGCAAAGTTCTGTAGTAACTTTAGATGGGGAAAGGCCTTTTTAACTAGGCTCAAAACACATAAACTATGAAAGGAAAGATATTTAACCTCGTAAAAATAGAAGACTTGTTTACAGGAAAAAAAAAAATCCCTAAAGGCAAACTCAAAACATAATGGACAAAGTGGAAAAAATATTTATAAGTCACAGTGCAAAGGGCTAATGTAATATAGGAGACCAACAGCTTACTAGAAAACCAAAGGGTAAAGCTAAAATAAGGTAATTTTGGTAAAAATCCAAATACTTGATAACACAGTTTGTTGGCAAGGCCGAGGGGAAATAGTTCTACGATAGTGGTCAGAGTGTAAATCGGTACCATCTACACTGGTGGCAATTTGCTAACACTACTCTTCGAAATTAAACACGCACCTTTCATTTTACCTAGCAATTCTATTTCCCAGAATTTTCCCTACCGATATACTGCATATGTGTGAGATGGTTTTGCCTTGCAGCATTATTTGTAATAGAAATAAAGTTAAAAGGAAAGTTAAAAATCTTAATGTCCACCAGAAGGGGACCGGTTACATAATAAATTATTTACTCAATGGCATATACGCTGAGGCTGTCATTACAACTTCTAGGTCAATGGATAAAATAAATGCATATATAATTTCCAAATCCCCCTACAAAAGGGTCGTGCCATTATGCACTACCAGTTACTTGTGAGAGTGCCTGTTTCTCCACAGCATCTCCAAAAGTCTTACAAAATGCTTAGGTTTTTGCTAAGCCCGTAAGAAAGAAATGCTATCACAGTGTGGTTTTGATTGTTTTCAAATTCAGGGTTTTTTGAGGTATAATTTACATACAGGAACATTCACCTTTTTTGGCTCACAGTTGGATGGGTTTTGATAAACATGTTCGTGTAACCACAACCAAACTATAGAATATTTGCATCACCCCATACATTTCTCTTGTGTCCCATCCCCCCACCCCTGGTCTCTGACAACCACGGGTCTGATGTCTGTCCCTAAGGTTTTGCCTTTTCCAGGACGTCGTATAAATGGAATCATAGTATGTGGATCTTGTGTTAGGGCATCTCTCACGTAGCATAATATTGGTACCTATAGTTTGTTCCTCTTTATTGCTGAGTAGTTTTCTATTGTATCACAGACTGTGGTTTTAATTTGAACTTCAGTTATTATGAGTGGGTTTGAGCATCTTTAAATGTGTTCAAATGCCATTTGACTCTCTTCCCTGTGAACTGAATGTTCAAGTTTCTGCCCAGTCTTCTGTTGGGTTTCTGAACTCATTTTTTGAGAGCTCCTCGTAGATAAATAAGATTAGCCCCTGTAACATAGGTTGCAAATACTATTTCCCAGTTTGCTATTGACTTTTAGTATTTTTGGTATGCAAATGCTCTTTGATTTTTATAGAGTCACAATCATCAATCTTTTCTTTGATAGTTAGAATGAGTCAGAGTTAGAAAGGCTTTTGACACTACCAGGTTATAAAGGAAATTCATCCATGTTTTTCTTCCAGCTCTTGAATGGTTTCACTTTTTACATTAAATCTCTGATCTATTTGAACTTATTTTGGTATACAGTGTGAGGTTTAGATCCAATATCCACCTCCACCCCCCCAACTGCTATCCGGTGATCTTTTCTCCAATGATTTGAGATGGCAATATCTATATACCAAATCTCCATGTTTATGGGCCTATTTTTGGAGTTTCTATTCTGTCCCATTGATATGTAATGTTACCACATCTCTCTTTTTGAATTGTAAATGCTTTATAGCATGCTTCAATATTTGGTAGGGCTACCCAGACTCCAATCATTCATTACCTTTCTTTTTCGAGGATTTCCTATTTTTGCTTATTTATTTTTCCATGTGAATTTTATATATAATCTGTTTCCTTGAAAAAAAACTTGTTGGTATTTTTTACTAGGATGTGCTTATTTAAAAAAATTTCTTTTAATATTTGAGAGCGAGAGCGAGAGAGAGAGAGAGAAAGAGAGAGAGAGAGAACGCACAGGGGAGAACGCACTAGGGGAGAGGCAGAGAGAGAGGGAGACACAGAATACAAAGCAGGCTCCAGGCTCTGAGCTGTCAGCACAGAGCCCGATGCGGGACTCAAACTCATGAACTGTGAGACCATGACCTGAGCTGAAGTCAGATGCTGACTGAGCCACCCAGGCACCCCAGTGCTTATTTTTTAATATGGAGAGAAACTGACATCTTTGCAATACTAAAACATCCTTTTTAAGAACACAGAATGTCTATTTGTTCAAGTCTGCATTTGTTTATTTCAGGAATGTCATAAAGTTATCTTCATATAACTTTTAAACATTTCACTAACTTCATTCCCAAGTACTTGATTGTTTTGGAAAATGATAATTTCTCTTCCACCGGTCTGAATAGTCATTGTATATATGAGAAGGTTATAGATTTTTATGTATTGATTTGAAGAAAACACACTCTGAGGTATATAACTTAGAGTAATTTGATTTTGAATTAGAGTAAAAATTGTTGAATTCAAAAGCATCTTACCCTTGAGTTCAGCAAATTTAGAGTTTTGGCCTCATTCTTTATAGAAAAGCATTCACATCAGAAAATCATCAATAACTGCACATTCTATTAATAATCCTAAGCAGCTAATGACAAAAAAAAACCTAAAAGAAAACTAGACATTTTTTTAAATGTTTTTTTATTTATTTTTGAGACAGAGACAGAGATGAGTGGGGGAGGGGCAGAGAGAGAGAGGGAGACACAGAATCTGAATCAGGCTCCAGGCTCTGAGCTGTCAGCACAGAGCCCGACGCGGGGCTCGAACTCATGGAGTGGGAGATCATGACCCGAGCTGAAGTCAGATGCTTAACCAACTGAGCCACCCAGGCGCCCCAAAACTAGACATTTTTTAAGATAGTCTTTTGAGATTAAAATTAATACAAATAGAAAAGAATGCTTATATCATCTATGTGCAGAAAGGGCTTTAGAAATAAGCATGTTAATATTGTCACTTTTTAAAAATATGAAATGGACTTCAATTAGTGGAGAGAAAAAAAAGCACTTCGTGTTTCTTTTATATGACGTACTAATAAAAGTATTTGAATTAAGATCTGTCTTAAGCTGATATAGGGTGTTTAAGGGTTATACTAATATTTAATCTAAAAACATTTTCATCTTGAATACTAGACTTACCATCAACCAGCCACAGAAATGAAGACTTAATTCTAATGGAAAAATCATAACACTTGAAGTAGTAAAGACATGTCATAACAAATTCACTATTGATGCACACAACAGCAATAATTTTACTATGTATCCGTTTTTATAAGGTAGAACATGGTTTCATTGGCTATGATTTTTGTATTATTATCGGCAGTAAAAAATTGTATGTTTTTTTCCTTTCTTTTCCCCCCACCCTGTTTTGTTTTTCACTTTAATTTTTATTATTTTTTAAATGTTTATTTTTCAGAGAGAAAGAGAGAGAGAGGACACAAGTGAAGGAGGGGAAGAAAGAGAGGAAGACAGAGAATTTGAAGCAGGCTCCAGGCTCTGAGCTGTCAGCACGGAGCCCGATGTGGGACTCGAACCCACGAGCCACGAGATCATGACCTGAGCCAAAGTCGGATGCTCAACCGACTGACCCACCCAGACACCCCTTGTTTTTCACTATATAGGTATGCCATCAGGTCCTCTAGTGTTGCCATGCAGGCTCAAGGATTATTTATTGATTGCTTCCTAACCAGTTTAATAACTTTTTAAAAAATTAGACACTTTCAAATTTAAATTTTTAAAATTTGACACTTAAAATACTATGTATTCTGGAATCTCTCTCCTGCCACTACTTAACCTGATGAGAAGTGAACTGTAAGAAAAATTAGAGAAACCATGAAACTTTATTTATTATAAATGGCAGGGAAGGGAGAGCTCAGAAGTCACTGTACTCCTCCAGTTTAGCAGAATATTCCCTCCAGCACCGAGTCCTCTCTCTAATAGATACTATGTGAGAAGATTCTACACCAGTGAAAACAGAAAATGCAATTACATTTTATTGCAAGAAATTTGGAAAACGTATTTTTAACAAAGTTAGCTATTCAAAAGTGTTACCTTAGGCTGTCTCTTAATAGCTCCTTTTCACAAGTGTGAAATTTAATGAAGGCAACTGCACTTACAAGCAAGACCAAAATGGTATCTTAATTACTAGCTGCATTTTCTTAGGCAGCAAGAGATTAAATGGAAACAGAAATTAGTTTTACAAATGGCATCATACATCTTTATGTTACACCCCCCTCCATCAAGTCACAGATGGTTATGTATCTGAAACTTCCTCATATTGTGGGCAATTTTCTTTTCCTTGGGCACACCCAAACCCATCACTGCTCTAAATTATATAGTATTTTGAATCATTTATAAGACTGAAGCAGTCTCTCATAATGATTTAACATTTACTGACCACATGAAATGGACTTTTCCTTACTTGACTCCACAGGACTATGAAATGTAAGACTTGTTGACTGGCCCTAGAAGGCTGCAGTGTACTCATGACCTGTGGGTCAGAGAAATAACTTGATCTAATGTTAATGGAAGGTCCCTGGCCCAGTTACTACTGCCAAATGCAACAGTCAAAGCTCAGGGTAAAGTCACGTCTAATATTTTTGGCTGTCATAGAATTCATGTCTTAAAATAGGGCCCAAAAGGCCCATGTGAATCTG
The DNA here is from genome assembly GCF_018350215.1 of Panthera leo. Taxonomy (NCBI): domain Eukaryota; kingdom Metazoa; phylum Chordata; class Mammalia; order Carnivora; family Felidae; genus Panthera; species Panthera leo. The sequence goes on from NC_056690.1 coordinate 24,696,718, forward strand.
CTCTCCTCAAATGTCTATAAAACTAAGGCATTAAAAAGAGTCCAGAGATTTTTGCCTCTAATAATAGCCAAGTAACACCTACAGAAAATAATGATTCCACAGATAACAATTATACACTCTGGACAAAATATATTTTTAAAAGTTACCTAAAAGCACTGGAGAGCAATCAAGAGAAGGAAGGAAGAAGATTCCATAGTGGAGCACTGAGCAGTGGGGTGAATCTTCCACTTTCAACTTTGGGCAGGCCCCAATCCATGCCATGTCAAGAGGCAAAAATTCAGATTTTAAAAAATCTATAGACTTTCTCGTCTAATAGGAAAAAAGTCAGGGCAAATACCGCAGCTGGTGAGAAAGAAAATGCTTCAAAGGAGAGAACAAGAGAGGAGTATCCTCAAATTGTGTCATAAACACTGCCCAAATATCTGGCTAACCACCAAAGCACCCACATGAAGGGCAGACTCCAAGTAGCCAATAATGGTAAAAGGACCAAACACAATTTTCAGCTGCTACCCATTGCAGAGAAGTTTCCAGTACCAGTTCAGCCAACCGAATGGACTGATTTAAAAAAAAAAAAAAAGAACAAAAAAAAAAACCCCGATACTCTTAGGAGGAATATAACAGAATCCAAAGTCTTCATATCATTCACAATGTCTGGGATAAAATCCAAACGTACTTCACAGAAAGAGGAAAGTACAAACCATACTCAGAGGCATTCAAGTGAAGGCTGATCCTGAGAGGACCCCACATGTTGAAATTTATAAACAGGGAATTTAAAGTAGCTATTACAATTATGTTCAAGGACACAAGGAGAATATATTTGTAAGGAATGAATAAATTAAACAGTCAGCAGAGAAATGGAAACTATATAAAAGGACTATTGAAATGACAATATCTAACAGAGAAAAAATTTTCTGGATGGGTTAACATCAGTTTGAAGATAATAGAAGGATATATGAACTTGAAGAGACATCAGTAGAAATTAGACAATATTTATAGAGAAAAATATATTTAAAAAATTTTTAACATTTATTTATTTTTGAGAGAGACAGAGTGTGAGCAGGGGAGGGGGCAGAGAGAGACCAGAGACACAGAATCTGAAGCAGGCTCTGAACTGTCAGCACAGAGCCCAACACAGGGCTCAAACTCACGAGCTGTGAGATCATGACCTGAGCTGAAGTCAGATGATTAACTGAGCCACTCAGGTTGAGAAAAAATTATTTTATTTTATTTATTTTTTTTAAACATTTATTTATTATTGAGAGACAGAGACAGACAGAGCGTGAGCATGGTAGGGGCAGAGAGAGGGGAGACACAGAATCTGAAGCAGGCTCCAGGCTCTGAGCTGTCAGCACAGAGCCCGACGTGGGGCTTGAACTCACAAACCAGGAGATCATGGCCTGAGCGGAAGTCGGACGCTTTACCGACTGAGCCACCCAGGCGCCCCGAGAAAAAAATATTTTAAAAAATGAACAGAGGCCTGGGGACTTGGGACAAAATGAAAAGGTAAAATTGGACTCCTAGAAGAGAGAAAATTAAAAAAAAAAAATCTAAATGAATAATGGCCAAAAGCTCACTCAACAGGGTAAAAGACATTAACTTATAAGAAATTCAGAGACCCCCAACAAAGATAAATACGAAGAAAAATATGCCTAGTCACAAATGATGAACACCAAAATTAAATAGAAAAATCTTGAAAGCAGCCAGAGGAAAACACATTATACATAAGGGAATAATGAATGATTCAAAATGCTGATTTCTTATCAGAAACAATAAAGGTGGGGAGAGGATCAAGAGAGAAGGATAAGAGAATCCTGAGCTCACCTCCTTCCACAGACACACCAAGACTACAACTATATAGAGAGCAACTCTCTCTGAGGTCAGCCTAAAGACTGGCAGAACAGCTCTCCCACAGCTAGAGATATAAAGTAAATGACACATCGAAAGAGGTAGGAAGGGCAGAGACATGGTCCGCTCAGAACCTACAACCCAAGTGGGAGGGATACCCCAGGTACAAAAGCCTTCCCTGCAGAGTGAAGGGTTCAAGCCCCACACTAGGCACCCCTGTCTGGCTTTGAAAATCAGTGGGTCTTAACGGTGGGAGAGCTGGACGGCTACAGGAAACAGAGACTCTGCTCTTAAAGTATCCCACACAAATTCACTAGCTCCGAGACCTAGCACAGAGGCAGCAGTTTGAAAAGCACCTGAGCCTATGTGATGATCTAGTAAGTTTAGGGCATGTGCAGGTGGGACAGGGGTCTGTAGGATACCTTCTCTGGGAACAAAAGTGCTGGTGAGAACCATTTTCATCACCCTCCTTCTACCTAGCTGGTGTAGCAATGGTAGGTGCTATTTCTACCACTTTCCATCTACCTGGCTAGAACTGCTCTCCTGCCCTGGTGTTCCCCTGTGGACCCGTGCAGCCAACCCATGCACCCCAGCAGGTGCCCCTCCAATGTGGTTCCCATGCCGCTGCACAGTAGGGAGCCTTGGCTGAGACTGCTTCACCCCCCAAGTGGCTCTCACCCACCAGCACACCTGCAGTAATTGTGGCGGGCCCTGCGGTCAGCCACACCAGGGGCTAGCCCTGCACACCAGTATACCCACAGTCACTGAGGCTGGGCCCCTCAGCCAGCTGTGCCAAGAGCACCCACCCCCCATTGCCCCCCACCCCCCACCGCAGTGTGCTTGCGGCAGTTGTTGCTGGGTGCTGCAGCCAGCAGGACGGTGCACACAGCCCGCACAAGGGCCACTCCTGGAGTACCTGGTTCCGGTGGCCAAAGGGAATTGTCCTTTCGGGCTCCACGGGACACCTTCTATATAGGACCACTCCTTCAAGACCTGGAGTTGTAACTGATCTACCTAACAGATATAATAACAGTAATGGACCAGCCACTTAAAGGGCTAGCATGAAAATTAAAAACTGCAGTAGTAAAAACAACTATAATAATGTATATTCACAAATAAAAAAGATGTAAAATGATATCAAAAACATAAGATGGAAGATTAAAATGTAGCACTTTCAGAATGTGTTTGAACTTAAGTGACCATCAAAAAATAGACTGCTGGGGCGCCTGGGTGGCTCAGTCGGTTGAGTGTCTGACTTCTGCTCAGGTCATGATCTCCCGGTTCGTGAGTTCGAGCCCCACATCGGGCTCTGTGCTGACAGCTCAGAGCCTGGAGCCTGCTTCGGATTCTGTGACTCCCTTTCTCTCTCTGCCCCTCCCCTGCTCATGCTCATGCTCTGTCTCTCTCTCTCTCTCTGTCAAAAACAAACGAACATTAAAAAAATTAAAAAAAAATAGACTGCTATATAGGAGGGTATCATAGATGAACCTTACGGTAACCACAAACCAAAAACCTATAACTGCATGCATGTGCACACACACACAAAGGAATCCAAACATAACACAAAGTCATCAAATCACAAGGAAGAGAGAAAGAAAGGAACAGAGAAGAGGTACAAAAACAACCAGAAAACAACACAATGGGGAAAGAACAGTCTCTTCAATAAATGGTGCTGGGAAAATTGGATAGCCAAAGCACAAAAGAATGAAACTGGACCACTGCCTTATACCAAACACAAAAAATTAACTCAAAATGGATCAAAGCTTTGAAAACAACATCTGAAACCATAAAATTCCTAGAAAAAAACATGGCAAGCTCCTTGACTTTGGTCTTGGCAATGATTTTTTGGGTTTGACACCAAAAGCAAAGGCAACAAAAGTGAGACTAAATCAAACGAAAAAGCTTCTGGAGAGCAAAGGAAACCAACAGTGAAATAAAAAGGCAACATACCAAATAGGAGAAATTATTTGTAAATCATATATCTGACAAAGGGTTAATATCCAAAATAAAGAACTCATGGGGCACTTGGGTAGCTCATTCGGTCAAGCATCTGACTCTGGATTTCGGCTCAGATCATGATCTTCCGGTTTGTGAATTCTAGCCGCACATTGGGCTCTGCGCTGACAAACCAGAGCCAGCTTGGGATTCTCTCTCTCCCTCTCTCTCTACCCCTCCCCAGCTCACATTCTCTAGCTCTCTTTCTCTCAAAATAAGTAAATAAATGGTAAAAAAAAAAAAAAATGATCTATCCCCATTAACCTCTAAAAAACAAAGAACTCATGCAAAAAACCAAAAAACTTTATTGAAAAATGGGCAGAGGATTTGGGGCGCCTGGTTGGCTCAAATAGACATTTTTATAAAGACAACACAGAGATGGCTAACAAGTATATGAAAACATGCTCAACATCACTAATCACCAGGGAGATGCAAATCAAAACCACAATGAGATATCTCCTCACATGTTAGAATGGCTATTATATTAAAAAGACAAGAAATAACAAGTATTGGCAAAGATGTGGAGAAGAGGGAGCCCTTGTACAGTTAGTAGCAAAGTAAACTGGTGCAGTCCCTATGGAGGACAATATGGCAGTTCCTCAAAAAATTAAAAATAGAACTATCACATGACCCAATAACTCTACTTCTGGGCATTTACCACAGAAAATGAAAACAAGGACTCAAAAACACATATGTACCCCCAGGTTTACTGCCAGCATTGTTTACAATAGCCAAGGTTACAATGGAAGCAAACTAAGGGTCTATCAACAGACAAAGAAAATATGGTGTATATATACACAAAGAACTATTACTTGGCTATAAAAATAATGACATCCTGCCATTTGCAACAACATGGATGGATGGATCCTGAGGGCACTATGTTAAGTGAAGGAAGCAAGAGAAAGACAAACATCATATGATCTCTCTTATATGTGGAATCTTAAAAAAATAACAAACAAAAAAACCTAGTTCATGGATACAGAGGACAGACTGCTGGTTGCCAGAGGCAGGGGAAAGAGGGGGAGTCAAACTGGCAAAGGGGATTGAAAAGTACAAACTTCCAGAGGCACCTGGGTGGCTCAGATGATTAAGCATCCAACTCTTGATTTTAGTTCATGGGTTGGAGCCCCACATTGGGCTCTATGGTGACATTGAGGGCTTGCTTGGGATTCTCTCTCCCTCCCTCTCTCTCTCTCTCTACCCCGTCCCTGCTCACATATGCTCTTTCTCTCAAAATAAACTTTAAAAAAAGTACAAACTTCCAGTTATAAAATAAATAAGTCATGGAGATATACAGCATGGTAACTACAGCTAATAGCACTGTATAGCATATTCAAAAGGTGCTAAGACCATAGATCTTAAAAGTTCTCATCACAAGAAAAAAAAGTTGTTACTGTATGTATGGTGACAGATGTTAACTAGAATTACTGTGGTGATCATTTTGCAATCTATACAAATGTCAAATTATTATGTTGTATACCTCAAATTACTATGTTATATGTTGCTATACCTCAATAAAAAATGGGTAAGAAATTTGAACAGATGCTTCACGAATGAAGATATATGAATGGCCAACAAGCACATTAGTCATCAGAGAAATTCAAATTAAAGCCACAGGGAGATAACATTATCCATCCACCACAATAACTAAGATTAAAAAGATTGAGAACACCAATGCTGATGAGTTTATGGAGCAAGCAGAACTTTCATATATTTCTGTTAGGAGCATAAAATGACACAACCACTTTTGAAAATAATTTGGCAGTTTCTTACTACAGTAAGCAATTCTCCATCTATGTATATATACAATAGAATTAGTACAAATGTCACTAAAGAATAGTGTCACTATTTGTAATAGTCAAAAACTGAAAACAACTCAAATGACTATTAACAGTTAAATGGCTAAATGGTATATATTCCTGTAATGGAATATTTTACAGCAATGGGAATGAACAGTTGTAGAGGAATCTCACACAGTGCTAAGCCAGACAGACACAAAAGAAAGCTTCTTTTATTATTCCATCTATGTAAAAGTTCAAAATAAGGAAAAACTAATCTATCATGATAAAAGATGAGAGTGATTACCTCTGGATGGTAAATCCTGAGAAGGACTGCAGGAGGGACTTTGGGGCTCTGTTTGATCTAGCTGTGTTTATGTGAGTGGTTGTTAATTATTAAAAACTCACCAAGAGATATATTTATGATTTTTTGTACTTTTTGGATGCAAGTTACATTTTAATAAAACTTTCCTTAAAAAACTAGAGGGGAAAGAGGCAGCTGGGTGGCTCAGTTGGTTGAGCATCTGACTTCAGCTCAGGTCATGATCTCACGGTTGTGAGTTCAAGCCTCACATCGGACTCGTTTCTGTCAACATGTAGCCTGCTTCGGATCCTCTGTCCTCCTCTCCCTCAGCCCCTTCCCTGCTTGGGCTCTCTCTCTCAAATAAATAAACATTTCAAAAAATTGAAAAAAAAAAAAACTAGAGAGGAAAGATGAACCACCTACAAACGATCAGGAGTTAGATGACTAACATCTTTTACCTCAATAATGAGAGCTAGAGACAGGGCCATGGTATCTGAAACAAGCCAAAAAAAAGGAAAACCAAACCTCCCTCCCAAAACAACAACAAAACCCTGAAATCTCAACCTAGAATTCTACATCAAAGTATTAAGAATGAAGATAGACTATTTTCATTTCAAATACTGTCATTTTCAAGCCAAAAATATGTAATTTACCACCAAGAGATCCTTTAGAACATGACCTTCAGGGAAAAGTAAAATCATCCAAGATTGGGGCACCTGGGTGGCTCAGTGGGTTAAGCATCCAACTTCAGCTCAGGCCATGATCTCGCGGTCTGTGGGTTCGAGCCCTGCATCGGGCTCTGTGCTGACAGCTCAGAGCCTGAAGCTTGCTTCAGATTCTGTGTCTCCGTCTCTCTGCCCCTCTCCCACTCATGCTCTGTCTCTCAAAAATAAATAAATGTTAAAGAAAAAAAATTTTAAATTATCCAAGATAGTAGGGCTGTGATGCAAAAGGAATGACGAGCAGACATACCAATAAATATGTAAGCAAATCCTAATAAATGTTGATTGTATGACATGGGTACAAAAATGTTTGATTTGTAAGAGAAAAGAAGGATGGGACCAATATAAAGTCCAGTATAATTGTTCAAACTCTTGTTCAAAGTTAAACTATTCTAAGGTCCTTGTATTATTCATGAGGAGAGTAAAAATACTGCTTAATTTTACTGCTCTCGCTCTCCCTCTCGCTCTCTCCTCTCTCTTTCCCTCGCTTCAAACATTCATGTCATAAAAGCTAGGATAAAAATTGAAATAGACAAAAACATATAAATTCCAAAAAAGTTGGCTGAACAAAACTGAGTAAGAAAAAGGGGATAAAACTCCTTCAATCCAAAAGATGACAGGGAATACAAAGAGAGAGTGAAATGGAAAAATCCACCATTTGAAAGAGTATTAGAATGTATTAAAAAAAAAAATCACAGGGGCGCCTGGGTGGCGCAGTCGGTTAAGCGTCCGACTTCAGCTCAGGTCACGATCTCACGGTCCGTGAGTTCGAGCCCCGCGTCGGGCTCTGGGCTGATGGTTCAGAGCCTGGAGCCTGCTTCCGATTCTGTGTCTCCCTCTCTCTCTGCCCCTCCCCCGTTCATGCTCTGTCTCTCTCTGTCTCAAAAATAAATAAACGTTAAAAAAAAAAATTAAAAAAAAAATCACAAAATAAAGGCTAACCCAATAAAGGCTAACCCAATAATCTGGCTATAATCTGTCAACAAGAGCCACATAGAAGGTAAGGATGAACAGTCAGGAAATGGAAAACAATAACACTTGTAGGAAAAGTACACGATAGCTTGGGTTTGCTTTAAAATATCACCGAAGTGTGGGGTGCCTGGGTGGCTCAGTTGGTTAAGCGTCCGACTTCAGCTCAGGTCATGATCTTGCGGTCCTTGAGTTTGAGCCCTGCGTCGGGCTGTGTGCTGACAGCTCAGAGTCTGGAGCCCGTTTCGGATTCTCCGTCTCTCTCTCTCTCTCTCTGACCCTCCCCCGTTCATGCTCTGTCTCTCTCTGTCTCAAAAATAAATAAATGTTAAAAATTAAAAATAAAAAAAAAATCACCAAAATGAACTGGGGAGGGAGAGTAGATGAAACAAGAATGCCAAATTGATAATTGTTGAAGGTAGGTGATGCACACATGAGAATTCGTTCCAATCTTCCAACTTGGATATTACAAAATTGCTTTTGTAATAACAAACAAGTTTAAAAAGGCACAGAGAAAGATATTCCAAAAGAATACTAACCCAAAGTAACTTGGCATAGCTACATAAGCATCAGATGAAAGGTAAAAGCATTGCTAGAGGGGTATTACAGATCGTAAGAATATCAATTCACCTAAAAGATGTAAACGTTCTACTTTTTATGCACCTAATCATATGGGCTCAAAAATATATGGGAAAAATTGAAAGAACTACAAGGAAAGAAAAATACATCAATCACTATATTGGGGAAATTTTAACACATCTCTGTCAGCAGTTGTATCTCTCTCTCACACACACACACACGAGTTAGAAAATATGAACAACACAATGAATAAGTTTAGCCTAATATAGTCCAAAAACTGGAGAAAACCGATTTTTCAAGAATAGTCACACATTTTACAAAAATGTCACACATAAAGAGATCTTGGGAAAAGTTTGATATACATCGGAGTTAGCATATATATCGGAGGAAAGACTATAAATTATGGTAAGATTGTTATCCATGTGGGGAAAGAAAATATTGGATCCTTATACCTCACACCATACACAAAAAATAAGTCCAGGTAGGGCCACCTGGGGGGCTCAGTCAGTTAAATGTCTGATTCTTGGTTTTGGCTCAGGTCGTGATCTCATGGTTTGTGGGTTTGAGCCCCGCATCGGGCTCTGTGCTGACTGCAGATCCTGCTTGGGATTCTGTTTTTCCCTCTCTCTACACCTCCCCTGCTTGCTCGCTCATTCTCTCGCTCTGAAAATAAATAAATAAGTAAACATTAAAAAAAAATAAGTCCCAGGTAGATTAATGACCCAAATACAAAATGTGAAGCTTTAAAACTTTGAGAATATCTTTATCATCTCTGGATAGAGAAATGTGGTATTTTTGAATCTATAATAAGTCAGGATGGTGACTCTTTGGGTAGAAGGCAAGAAATAAGAGAGGGAGACACAATCATACAGGTATACATGAGGGCTTCAACTTTACTGGAAATGATTGCTTCAGTAGCTGGTAGGCATATAGATATTCATTGTATTAGTCTTTTATCTTCATGTCAGAAGTATTTTACAAAGAATTCTTTAAAAATTTTTTTTAATGTTTATTTTTGAGAGAGACAGAGCATGAGCAGGGAAGGGGCAGAGAGAGAGGGAGACACAGAATCCAAAGCAGGCTCCAGGCTCTGAGCTGTCAGCACAGAGCCTGACACGGGGTTCAAACTCATGAACCACGAGATCATGACCTGAGGTGAAGTCGGATGCTTAAGCGACTGAGCCATCCAGGCACCCAAACGAGGAATTGTTAAATGTAAAACAAACACCCTTGTACACCAAGCAAAAGATACTAACCAGTTCAATCATGAGACTAAGGTGAAATAGATTAGATAGTATCCATGTAAATGGAAAAGAAAATAACGTGAAAAACTTAAAGGAAATCCTAGTTAGAAGGTAGAGGAAATGGGAGTAATTAAGAACATCTCTTCAGATATGGAGACCAAGAGAATGAGTGGAAATTCAGTCTTTGAATAGTGTCCACTCTATTTACTTAAAAAAAAAAAATCTTCCATTTAACATTTCAAATTATGTATTATTACCATATTACAGATAGGACTAAGATACTATAAATGATGCAGAGTTTTCTTGGCTCCAAAGCCAATATTCCCTTCCATGATAACACACTGGCATTAACAGAAATGGTCCAGAGGGGAAGCTAGCACACATGCACATATATGCACAATTATTAAATAGTCTTTAAAAGACGTTTGCATAGAACAAAAATTGTATGGTCTTTGAGTACGGTAGTGTTAGTTGCCTCACTGGGATCTAGTTATAGAACCAGCCTCAACCAAACATTCACAAGATTCTGGAGGCTATTCAACCTAGCATAGTTCTAAATGGAAAAAAATAAAACTTCTCAAGCTACACTTTTAGGTATCGTTTTCCCCTCTTTCTAAAGTACTGTCTGAATATCCTAATACTACTAGTTGTCTTAAACCACATTCTGCCATAAAATATGAAATTGGGAAAATTCAGCATGTTTCAATAGTTACGAATATTTCCTTCAATAGAATATTGAGGCATCTGAATCCTTTTTCATGGATATTTGACTACGTCAATAAGTACCATCAGCTACATGAGGGCCTTAATAAGTGTTAACTCAATGAAAGAATAAAACAGAGCCTGGGTGGCTCAGTCAGTTGAGTGTCTGACTCCTGATTTTGGCTCAGGTCGTGATCCCAGGGCTGTGGGATGGAACGCCACGTTGGGCTCTGTGCTGAGTGTAGAGACTGCTTCAGATTCTCTCCCTCTCTCCCCCTCTCCCCTGCTTGCATGTTCGTTCTTGCTCTCTAAAATAAAAAAGTAAATAAATAAAACAGAAAATGAACGAATGCACATAAAACATCAAAACTGGCCTTCCCACCTTCATTCTAGTTCGCCAAGGTTCCCAGGTAATTCTCAGTGGTACCACTCTTCTACGCTGGGAAAACCTGAGGCAGGTATGCCCAAGGCCCGCTAAAGCTTTTTAAATTCTATGGTTTCTTTTTAAGTCAGTATACCTCAAAATATACACTTAAATCAAATAATCTAGTGACAAAAATTCTGAATCCTTTAAATCATAAAAGTAATAAAACTGAAAGCTAGTAGAATTTGGTGGAAGAGAACTGTAAGCAGAATGGGAATGGAGAAATAGAAGATAGTAAGTTCTTCAGTGGGAACCAGGATTTTCGGTGTTGAGGAGATAAAGATACAAAAGAGGTTAAGTAAAAACTCTATAGTCCTGGATTTTAATTAGTATCAAATCATAGGGTACTTTATCTTCAAAAAGCTATTTTCATATTTATATAATTTATAGTTTGTACACTTGGAAATTCTATCACTTATACATAATACCTATTCATAACAAAATATGTTAAATTATATTTAGATGATATACAAATCTTATTTACATAATTGCACTAACAAGAATTCATGTTCTATTTTTCTGATTCATACATTTATATGTTATCTATGCTTTCAAATGTACAAAGTCTTTTAGCTATACCTATCAAAAAGACCAAAAAACAATTACTAGCCCATTAGCCATGACTTACCCAAGCACAAAGATTACATTCTGGAAATACTATTTGCCATCAAAAGAAACCAAAGTTTCTTGGCAAAATGGGAGATTCCAGTCTGGGGCAGCAGAAAATGTACAAGATCGGTCTTTTCATGTCAGATCCTTCCATACGAGATACAGAGAAAGTTATCAAGGACTACCCGGAACACTCAAAAGGACTCAGAGACGACTTGAAGAGGCTCAGCTGGCCCAAGATAGGACAGTGTGGGCAACAATAAAAACAGTATAGAAAGCAGTACTTCAAATGTGTTTAAATCTACACTAAAAAATAGTAATTGATCACTTTTAGGGGAAGATAGAAAACAAATTCTCATTTTGAAAAGCGGTTAAAAAAAAAATGGGCAAAAATCAAAGGTTTTTTTCCTGCCTTTCCTACATAAATTGTACCTACCACTAGATGGCCAGTTTCTCGTTATAGAAGCATTCCAGCCAACACATCAAGAATAATAAAAATCACCATTTTGCAATCCCCGATAAATTAGTGGATCTAAGCATTTAGCAATAATGGAAATGGCTACTATCACTGCAAAAAGAGAAAATATCCATGTTCTTTTAATGGAAGAACACACTACCACCTATGAAGTAAGTTTGCCAAAAATATCGCAGCTGAACCTGGTCAGCTCTCAGTTTGCTGAGAGCAGCAAAATCCAGAGTGGGGGAAATTCTACAGATCAAACACGATTTCCTGAACACACTGCATGGGGGGAAACAGGATAGGATTATATGCAGATTAAAAGAAGCAATTATTAGACAACAGAATTTGAGGGATGCATACTAAGGTGAGCAAAACTATAAACAAAGGCAAAGAAGTGATTCCTGTAAAAGTCAAGGAGGGAGAAGGGAGTTGTAGCTGGAACAGGTACATGGAGAACTTATGAAGAGACTGGCAAAGTTCTATTTCTTGGTCTGGCAGACATAACCAAGTGTTGTTCTCCTTACAATTAATTTGCAATTAATCTGTTTTGTGTAAAATTTTTGTATCTGTACTCTATTTTACAATTAAAAGTTTTTAAAAAATGTTTAAAAATACATTGGGATAATTTGAGGAAATGGGTACTCTCATACACTCCTGGTAGGAGCATAAATTGGTAGTCTTTATGGAGAACTTTTTGGCAGAGTCTGTAAAAATTACAAAAGTACATACTCTTGACTTAATTCCACTTTCAGGAATATACCTTACAGTTACTATTCTACATGTGTGATGTTAAAGGCAATTTATTACAGGACTCTTGTAAAGGGAGACTACTGGATACAACCCAATGAGGCCAGGTAAGAAACTATAGTGCACTATACAATGGAATTATCATGTATCCACCCATAAAATGAAGCAACCCAAGGTCACCTACACACCCAGTGGAATCTCTATCAAAATGCCAATGCAGAAAGGGAAAAACCTATCCTAAAATTCATACAGAGGGATCCCAAATAGCCAATACTACAAAGCTACAGTAATCAAAACAGTGTATTACTGGCATAAAGACAGATAGATGGATGAACAGAAAAGAGCCCAGAAATAAGCCCCTGCATATATGGTCAAATGACTTTTGACAAGGGTACATGACCATCCCACGGAAAAAGGAGATTTTACAACAAATGTTGCTGGGAAAATTGGATGCCCACATGGAAAAGAATGAAGTGAGAACTTAACATATAGCAATTAACTCAAAATGAATCAAATATCTAAATATAAGAGTTAAAACTTAAAAACTCTTAGAAGAAAACACAGGGCAAAAGCCTCGTTACCTTGTATTTAGCAATGATTTCTCACATATGACACCAAAGATACAGGCAATTAAAGAAAAAAAAAGATAAACTGGACATCAAGAAAATTACAAAAATTTGGGCACGTGCAGACAATATCAACAAAGTAAAAACGCAGCCCACAGATTGGGAGAAAATACTTGTAAGTCTTCTATCTGATACGGAATTAATATCCAGAGTATATAAGGAACTCCTAAAACTTAACAGTAATGACAAAAAAACCCAATTTGAAAATAAAGGACGTGAGTAGACATTTCTCAAAAGAGATTCAAATGGCCAACACGTACATGGAAAGATGCTCAACATCACTGATCACTAGGGAAATGCAAACCAAAATTACAATGAGATAGCACCTCATACCCATTATAATGGCTACTGTCTAAAAACCTGAAAATAACAAGAGTTGGAGAGGATGTGAAGAAACTGGAATCTTAACACACTAGTGTTGGAAACACACACTAGCACAACAGCTATGAAAACCAGGACGGTGGTTCCTCAAAAAATTAAAAACAGAATTACCATATGATCCAGTAATTTCACTTCTGGGTATACACCCAACAGAATCGAAAACAGGGTCTCTAAGAGGTACTTGTACACCCGTGTTCATACTAGCATTATCTACAATAGCCAGAATGTGAAAGTGACTCAAGTGCCCATCAACAGAAGGACGAATAACCAAAACATGGTCTATACATACAAACATGGAATGTTATTCAGCCTTAGGAAGGAAATTCTGATACATGTTATAATATGAACCTTTTTTCTGTGAAATAACCCAGTCACAAAAGGACAAATACTGAATGATTCCATTTATATGCTATTTACAGTAGTCAAAATCATAGAGACAGCAGAATGACGGTTGCCAGGGACTAGGGAGAGGGAAGAATGGAGTTATTTAATGGGAATAGAATTTCAGTTTTACAGGATGAAAAGAGCTAAGGGGATGAATGTGTAACATTATGAATGTATTTAATATTACTGAACTGTACCCTTAAAAGTGGTTAAGATGGTAAATTTTATGTGTATTTTACAATAAAAAAATTGAGAAAAAACTTATGTGAAATGTATCACAGACCTAAATGTAAAAGACTTTAAACCTTCTAGAAGAAAAAATACTAACACAAAGCCTTTGGGACTTTGGGGGTAGGATAAACAATGATTTCTTCGGCAGGATACAGAAAGCATAGATAATAAAATAAAAAACTTGATTGGGGTACCTGGGTGACTCGGTTGGTTAAGTGCCGGAGTTGGGCTCAGGTCATGATCTCATGATTTGTGAGTTCAAGCCCTGCGTCAGACTCTGCTGTCAGCGCCAGTCTGCTTTGGAACCTTTGTCCCCACTCTCTCTGCCCCTCCCCCCAAAAAATAAACATTAAAAAATGCTTAAAAGATAAAACAACAAAAAAACTTGATAACCTGGACTTCCTCAAAATTTAAAACTTCTGCTGTTTGAAATATGCCGACAAGAAAATGAAAAGGCAAGCTACGGACTGGGAGAAACTTTGCAACACCTACGTCTGAGAAAGTACTTCTATCTAGAATATGTTAAGAACTATTATGACTCAACAATAAAAAGAAAAACCAATTTAAAAATGGGCAGGGGCGCCTGGGTGGCTCAGTCAGTTGAGTGTCCAACTCTTGGTTTGGGCTTAGGTCATGATCTCACGGTGTCATGAGTTCAAGCCCCTCTTCGGGCTCTGAGCTGACCACACAGAGCCTGATTGGGGTTCTCTCTTCCCTGTCTCTCTGCCCCTCCCCCACTTGTGCTGTCTCTGTCTCTCTCAAAATAAACTTAAAAAAAATGGGCAAAAGATCTGAACAGATGCTTCACACAGAAGCTACACAAATGACCAATAAGCACACAAAAAAGTGCTCAATGTCATTAGTCTTCAGGGGGATGCAAATTAAACTACAATGAGATACCACAACACATCCACTAGAATGCCTAACATGTGTTGGTGGGGATGTGGAGGAATCAGACTCATACATTGCTTGTGGGAATGTAAAATAGCACCACCACTTTGCAAATCAATTTGGCGTTTCTGCTAGAATTAAACATATACTTCCCTTATGATCCAAGAAAAACTTTCCCAACAGAAATGAAAACATATCTACAGAAAGACTTCTGCACAAATATTCATAGCAACTTTATTTATAATGGCCAAACACTGGGAAGAACTCTAAAGTCCAACAACAAGTAAATGGATAAACAAAATCTGATATATCTATACAGAGGAGTATCACTCAGCTGTGCTAAGTAGTGAACTACACACTATGTGATTCAATGATAGGATATGCTAAAAAATGTCTACTTTACAGCAACTGAAAGCAGTTCTATGCATGCCTGGGGCTGCAATTGTGGGGTGACTGACAGGAAAAAGACAAGAGGAAACCTTTTATACAGACTCAAATGTCTTGCACCTTGATTGCCTTAAGGATTATGAAAGCATTTGGCATAACTCTTAAAACTGTGTATTCAAAATGGATGCGTCTTATTGTATGTAAATTACAGCCTAGTATAGTTGGTTAACATTTTCTGCACATTAGAAGACATAAACAAGGTTTCTCCTTTTTAACATAGGGGTAATAAGAGTACCTATTTTATATATGTGCTACGATGAGTAAACGGGTTAGGGTTAGGTCATGTGAAACATGTAGGGCCTGGCATATAAAAACTGAAAAAAATGTTAGTGAGATAAACTTTTGCTAAAGATAAATAACTGCACAAGAGTCACTATAAACCAGTGGTTTTCAACTCGGGCAATTTTGCCCCCTCCCCCCCAGATACTGGGCAATGTCTGGAGAAATATTTAATTGTCATGACTGGAGAGGTGCTACCAGCATCTAGTGGATAGAGGCCAGGGATGCTGCTAAACATCCTACAAGGCACAGAACAGTCTCCACAGCAAGGTATAATCTGACCCAAAATGTCAATACTGCAGAGGTTGAGAAGCCCTGCTGTAAACAAAGTGATACAACAAACCCCAGATAGAAAAAATATATATAAAATGCACCTGATCAACACAAAATTCAAATGCAAAATGACTGTGTATATGAGTATACGCACACACACACAAATATATATATCCTTTACAAATCAAGAAGAAAAAAAATAGGAAAACAAAAAAAACCATGAACATGGATAGTAAACAGCAAGATCCACACCCTGCAGGGAATTGCCAAGTGAATAGGTGAGATGGCATTCTAAAACCAACAAAGTGGCAAAAATGAAAAATTCTGACAATGCCAAATGTCTGTGATGATACAGAACAGAAATCTGTAGTATGCACTGCAGGTGAAAAGGTTAGAACGACATATGAATATGCAGTGAAAGGGTTATAGCCATATATGAATGTATAAGAATGCATGTATACATACATGCATTTTTATTCATGCATTAGGATCAATAGTGATTAATGATAGTAGCTACCTCCAGGGATGAAAGGAGATGGTTGGGAGGAACTCACAACAAATTATTCCCCACAACAAACCTATGTTGTAGATTTTCCTTTTATAGTATCTCCAAACAATTGAATAATACGCTCAAGGTACAGACCCAGCAGCAGAGCCTGGATTCAGGTCAAGGGTTTTCTACTGCAAAGCTCAATCCTGTCACCAACAGTGGTAAAATATTATAACCAATGCCCTAAGGTTTGACAAAATTAAGGCATTCTTGGAAATATTTCTAGTTTTCATAGAGAGTCTCAATCAAGAGAAATCTAAAATGGGAGTGCGGCAAAATGGGACAGACCCAATGCAGAGTAGGCAAGGCAAATGTAAGCTACAGACCTCTCCCCCAGAAAAAAGACGTGAAATAACATATATATTATCAGTGGTTCACAAATTCCCTGAGCACCCGCTAAAAAGCCTTTGGTGAAGAACATCTGGTTTAGGAAGAAAAAAAAAAAAAGAGGGGAAATTCAATTACAATATTTGAAAGACCAAATGTCTTTGACCAGAATTGTACTTTATCAACTACTGCAGAAGTGTTCCAAACATTGCTCATGGTCAGAAATCTCTTGATTTGCCTCAATAAAATCTACCATTATTCTTACTATAATGAGCTCTTTGCTCCAGAACAATACAAGAAATGAGACTGGTGATTATAGGAGGCTTGTACAATTGAATTTAACTAATTCTACATCTTGTGTGTAAAGGTTACCTTTGTTGAGGGCTGAAAGAACAAAGAACAAGAGACATTAGGCTTAAGTTGGATTTTTTTTTTCTACATCCAATTAGAAGTTATATCCCGTATTACGCCCATATTTGCAAAACGCATAAGATCTAACATCTTTAGTTTTAAAATAAGACTATGCCACGCAATCTGTTAGTTGTTTATTTGTAACATCCTTTTTATTTGTAATTTCTCTGTATGTCCTTTTTCGTTTTGGGGTAATGGTTCATGTCTTTGCTGCTTTCTAGTTCTCTTCAATATTCCCTCATTCTCCCACTTTTATCTCTAAAGCAGATATAAAGCACAATATCTTGATTTCATGTATTGTCAACCTAATTTTAATTAGTATGTTTCTTTCCCTCAATAAATACATCTAAACTGGTTACTTTCTTAATTTATCCTTGTGGTCTGTAACTGAATGTTTTAATACGAATCTGAAACAATATGCATAGGATATACTGGTTCAAAGTTATGCTCCATCCAGCACACTTTGACAAACATTTGAGTGCCAACTATGAGCAGCAATTGTGCTAAGCAGACAATGGAATTAGCATACACTTGTGGGAAGACTCCAAGAGTTACGCAACATCCTAATTTTCTTAATGATTGATAAAAGCAGGTCAACCACAAATTCATCCACAATTTTTCAAATATTTATTTTTGAGAGAGAGCGCACGAGTGGGGGAACAGAGAGGGAGGGGGACCGAGAATCCCAAGGTCACACAGACAGCAGTGAGCCCGATGCAGGGCTGGAACCCACAAACTGTGAGATGCAGACCTGAGTCAAAACTAAGAGTTGGATGCTTAACTGACTGAGCCACCCAGGTGCCCCTCATCCAAATATTTTAAAGCTGTTATGCATATTTTCAGCATGCATGACATTTGGGGAGAAATTACTACATAAAATGACTACTTACAAGTTTGGCAATTAATATTTATCTCCTTGGACATTTTCTAACTAACATATTTCTGTGTGTGTAACTCTAATACATATATGTATATATATATATGTACAGGAGCATACTATTCAAATTTGTACTTTATTATCATCTCTAAGTATCTTCTAGATTTGGTAACTTTCTTTTTTCCATAACTGAGAACAATGATTTGTTATAAAGATTGTCTGCATGCCCCAACCTCTTACTCACTTTTTTCTAAAAAAAAAAAAAAAAAAAAAAAAAAAAAGGAAAAGAAAAGAAAAAGTGCAGTGGAAAGACCAGACTTTGAAGGTTTTAACACCTGGATTTGAAAACTAGTTCTGTAAACAAGCTGGCTGAGTGATTTTTGCACAGTTCACTTAATTTGGCGCTCTGTACCT
This sequence comes from Panthera leo, assembly GCF_018350215.1. Taxonomy (NCBI): domain Eukaryota; kingdom Metazoa; phylum Chordata; class Mammalia; order Carnivora; family Felidae; genus Panthera; species Panthera leo. Next base: position 24,715,187 of record NC_056690.1, read on the forward strand.
CATTTTCTTTCCTTTCTTAAGCATGCTAAAATACCTATCCTATAACGTTGCTCTAAGGAGGAAATGAGATAAAGCATCTCCATCATCTCGCACAATACTTAGCATATAATAGGTGCGCAATCGATGGAAGCTACTCCCAACTTCTAAACTCCCTGAAAAGGGCAGGTTTCCGTGAACCTTCGCAATCATAGTAACTAGCAAAGGGCTTCATACATCACGAAAATGATCCCCAGATACTGCTTTAGGAGGAAATCTCTAGCTTTTTGGTAAATATTTCACTTCTATTACTTTTAAGGCAGCCCTAACTGCATTGAGTGTATTCCAGTATCAGATACTGTACCATCTGGTATCTATCATATAGATAATAGAACAGTTTTAACGTTCATGTAATTCTTTTGATAACCTTTTAACAGCTTCCCGTGGTTCTTAGAATACAATTAAAATTCTTTACTATGGTCCAGTGACCTATTTAGTCCCAGCTTATTTCTGCCCCCTCATTTAAAATGTTCTAGCCACACCTACCCTCCACCTGCCCTGAAATACTCCAAGCTTATTCCAGCCTCGGGGACTATCCTCCTCCAACTGGAGTGTCTCCTCCACTTTCTTCACAGGCTAGGCTATTTATACCACTAGGCTCAACCATAGCCTCCCCAGAGTCCTTCCCTTGATGAGTCTGCCTCCTCCATTACCCTATTTTAGCTTATTTATAGGAAGCCAAATTCTCTCATTTGTTTCCAAGGGAGGTCAGGGGGCGTGCCCCCTGATTTTGTTTCCAGGTATATCCCCAGCGCCTAGAACAGTGCCTGGCGTTAATGACTCCTGGGGCCACCACCGCTCCTAGGCTTTCGGGCAGAAGGGCGCCTGGGGGGTAGGGGTCGCGTGGGCGTTCCCTATGGCCGCGCGACTGTCCTCCCAGCCCAGGTCCCTTTCCTGGGTCTTAAGGGCGAGCACCTCTATTCCCCGCGGGGGCCCTCGCTGCGAGTGGTGGGGCACTCCTCCCATCGGGTCACTGGATTCTGGGGTGGCTTCGGGCGTTGGGGAGCCCTGTGACCACACCTGCTGGCCCTGGCTGCACTCACGAAGCTGCTGGTACATGCACGTGAGCAGTGAGCCAGGTGAGCCTCCGTGTGTCCCGCGCAATCCGACGGGGCCCGCGACGGGAACAGAACGCGGTGGCGTCGGCCTCCCCACCGCGTCAGCAAGACTTTCCTGTAGACGTCGGAACGACAGGCCAGTCAAGGACAGGGCCTCTTCTCAAAAGCAGCGAGAGAAAGCTTAGCGCTGGTCACCACAACACGACTTCCAGGGAACTGACTAGAAAACTCACCAGAAACCGTAGGCTGCACCCACGACCCGAGGAAACTAGACTGGTGGGAGGAGTGGCACCTAAAGGACGTGCGAGCGCGAGCCCAGTTTGCGCAACCGCAGAAGCCGCACGCTTGCCTACTAGCCGCGCAGCCGCAGTGGAGGCTCCGTGAGCCTAGGGTGGGGCTCGGGACTGGGGCGGAGCTAGCCCCTCGCGCGCGCTGACGCGACGAGTCGCGGCGGAAGGGTGTGGACGCGCAGGCGCCGCAGTGGTTCGGGTGGGGGCAAGGAGGCGGGGCCGCGCAGGCGCCGTGAGGGGCGGTAGCGGCGGCGGCGGCGGTAGCGGCGGCAGCGGCGGCAGCTGTGAGGGGGTTCCGGGAAGATGGTGCTGATCAAGGAATTGTGAGTGGGTCGGTGGGCGCGTGCGGGGCTACGGGACCTCGGTGGTGGGAGACTCATTGACTGAGGAGTGGCGGAAGCGGAATATTCCTAGAAAGGAACGAACCTCCAGGTGGCCGCTCCCTCCCCCCGGCCCGCGCCCCCGGCCCCACTGAAGGCCTTTCCACTGCGCGCCCCCAGACCCGCTCCCTTGACGTTGCCGTGATAACACCGCCGCCTTCTCCCCTGGGGCGGAGGCGCCTGGGTTCCCGGCCGGAGCGCGTGGCTCGGGAAGGCGAGGCCGGGAGTTTCCGCTGGGACCCGCCTTCTTCCCACCCCCCACCCCAGTCTCAGTCTGGGCCCACCCGCAGGCCCGCCAGTGGGATCGAGCCGGACCCCGAGGATGGGGAGTCGCGGTGGGTCTGACAGTGATTTGTCGTCTGGGGTGGAGCCTACCTGTAACCCGCGGAAGACAGGTCTGCCAGGTGAAGACAGCCCTGGTGCCCCGACTCGAGGTGGGACGTAGGCACCCTGAAGTTCAAGCAGGAGCTGGGAGTTGGCAAAAGTGCGCTCCCAGGGCAGCTGTGTTGACTTACCAGGAGAGCCATCTCTCTGCTCTGAGTCTCAGTTTTCACATCTTTAAGATGGGGTGATACTCTGGGTTCCACCTACTTCACGGGGTTTAGACGAAGAGTTAACACGTGGTCTGTCAAATGGAATGATTTTCAGGTGCATCAGGACGGGCAAAGTGATTTTGCTGAAAAGTTACAGCATTTCCCACCGGCAAGGGCTGTGACTATCACAGGAAATCTGGTTAGGCATGATTGTTGAGCTGTCACAGCTGGTTCGTATCGTCAGCATCCTGTGGGCAACTAGGGATTTCGAGTGTGGCCCGTTCCTTGGCTTTTCAGTTGCTCTTCTCTTTATAAATTCTTAAACAAATTTCAGCTTAATTTAGCCATCTCCAGACACTTTATTTTTAATGTTCTCAAACTTCTTTTAAAAGTCACTCCTGTCATTTCTCTACTTGCCTTCCACCCCCCCCCCCGCCCCCCTTATTTCACGGTGTATAAAAAAGCGCTGACAATAGCCCACAGAAGTCTTCCGCTATTTTCTTTTCTGCTCTGATCACATTTACTACCCTTCCCGTGCCCATTCCAAGCTCGCAAGCTTCCTTATCATTTTCATTAGTTCAGGGAAAACGCTTGGTTCAGGGCCTTTCTGCTTGCTGTTCTCCCTGCCTGAAGTGCTCTTCCCTCATCTCATTAACTAACTTGCCTCCTTCAGGTCTTTGCTTAAGTATCACCTTCTTAGGGAGTCCCTCTCTGAGAACCTAATTGCAGTCCCCACCATTTGGTATTTGCCTTTCCTGTGTAATTGTTGTCAGTAGCAATTCTCACTGTCTAACGTGCAACATACTTTTCTAAAATCTATTTTACTACACGTGTTCTTTTACCATATGTAAGCTCCATGAAGCTCCTTTTTGCTCACTTTTTGCTCACTTCCACATCCCCAGCTCTTAGAATAGTCCTTGGAACATAGTAAGGGCTCAATAGCACTTGTTAAATTAATGAAAAATTACAACTTTAATCAGTGACGGGGTCCTGAGAAAAGACACATTTTCACTTAAAGTTTATAGTATTGAATTTTGGATTTATATAAACCTTTTCTTCCAAGTCATTTATACACTGTATCGTGAAAGTTTTATTTATTACTCTGACATCTTTGCAATGTAGGTAGGTGGCAGAAATTAAGACAAATGGAGGGAACAAGACAGAAGGAAATTGACTTGGCCCAAGTCACATAGCAAGTGGGTTGCCGAACTGATCTTAGATCACCGATCTCGTCATTTTTATTAGAGTTATTTCCTCTTTCCTAAAATATGAATTAAGTGTTCAGTAGATCCCTTTGACAGTTATGTGAGGAGTATCCACCTAACTCATGGAAAGCAGTTCCCACTGGGAATCTGCACAATACGCTTTTTGTGAACCATTACTTTCATTATAAAAGTTTAAATGCACCGAGGTAATGAATGTTGTAATGTGCCCAAGTGTAATTTTTTTCCTGCGGAGTTATAAATTACATTTGGTGTTCACTCTTCATGTGTGTCTCCCTAGACTTTTTTTCCTCTTAAACTTTTTGAGAGCAGAGAGTGTTCTAAGTATTCCTGGTATCCAGCATAGCATCTAGGCTAGCATACTGTAAGTGCTCAGTGCTGTTAGACGAAGAGAAAATGATTCTTCCTGCTTGCAAGTCAACTTTCTAAAATTGTTTTTGGTCAGGAGCAATGAATAGGTCATTCCTATGTGAAGATGTTGGTAAACCGTAAAATACTTTGGCGAATGTTTGTTTTCTTAAAAAAAATGTCATCTATTTTTGACATGGATTAAAAGTTTAAAAATGACTTCTCAGGGTGGGGAGTTCCCTTCAAGTTGTTACTTGAGCAATGGATGAAGTTGCCGTTCGCAGAAAGGCCTGATTTTAAAGAACTAGTTGTTTTATTTGGAGTATTATTTTCCTGATGATTTTCAGAGAATTTGGAAATTTTCAAATCACTCTAAGTTGAATACTACTTTGAGAAGAAGAGAAAATCAGAGCCTATCTATTCCTTTCACTTTTCATTAAGCAAATGTTGAAGAATTTATTTGACTCATCATTCATCCAGAATGTCTCGATCAGTCAACTTAGATTTTGTGAAATAAGTCCCTGAAAGTGCTGTTGTATGAAAATAGGGATCTTCCTACCAGTGAGTAGTTGTTAAAATTACTCAGCAGTGATTTTTGGTTTTGTGGAAGTTCAGGGAAGTCTTTAACTCTTTCCTCTCTATTCCTTTCATTTCCTCTGCAGCCCATCTTCTTGGTTCAGGCCTTTGTACACCCTTGCCCAGCTTTCCCAAAGATGGCTTTTCCCCCACATCCTGCTTCTTAATGGTTTTTAATTACCTACAGATGGCTTCTTCAGATTAACTGTAGTCATGTCACTTCTCTTTTGGAGCAACCTTCCTGGATTCCTTGTTGCCTAATAAACGTAATAGATTTCTTACCATTGTATTCCAGGTCCTGAAAATATGCTCCCAACCTGTATCTTTGTATTTTTCTCTATCTTTCGAAATATACTCTCCATCTGTATCTTATTTCCCCTATGACCACTGCACCCGCTTGGCCCTAGTTTATTTTGCGTGACTGAGATAGCAAGTTAGTGTGTACTCCGAGGAGACAGTTGAAAGGATTAGGTATGGAAGGAGTTTTTGTATAACAAGTTTATCCTTGATGAGAATCGGAATTAGTAGTCTTGGTGACTTGTCTTTAGGTGACCATTCTCAGAAAGACAAAGAATGCTGAGTGATCCCCTAGTGAAGGAGGGGAGAATAACAGGAGGCATGTTTTATGCTGTTGGAAATCAAGGTGATTTGAGCACTCCAGCATAGCTGTTTGAGGAGGATAGGGAGAGGGGTGGGTGGGCAGTGCAGCCAAAGAGAAGTTGGAATGAGGAAGAAGTTGTGAATTTTCTATAAAATGAAAATCGAGGTGACTGCTGTGAGATTTTTCTCTCCTTTTAATAGAGTTAAAACAAAATTTTACATGACGTTGCTGTGTCATTTAACGATTAGTAGGGAAAAGTCTGAAAAGGATCAGGCCAAAAAAAAAAAAAAAAAAGTTGCTATCTTGGACACCAGCTATTCTCATGAGACAGTTGATACTCAGGGATTTTCAGAGTTTATGCTGTAAATAAGTGAAGATACTTCCATATAAAAATCTGGTGATAAAATGCAATATTCTGACATAAAATAATTCACCCCGGTATTCTTTTTTGGAATATATTTTCAGGAGCATTAGCCTCCTTTTAGGTCCTTTTGTATGTCCAGTAACAAACTCTTGGACAGGATCAAACATCTGTCAACCTTAAACTGAATCTACCCTGGAAAGGTTATATTTATAAAGTTTAAAGTGTTTTCCTTGGTAAAGTTTATTCTTGTTAAGTCTAAAGGACCTTTTTACTTGTTTTTCTCTTAGTAAAACTGAGGAATAGTTGGGGAACGATTTTTGGAACTGTTCGTTCAAGTGGTTCAAGACCTATGTCCAATGAGAGATATCATGAAAACAAAATTCGTAGTGTAGAGATGGAGAATGAAACCATACCAAAAATTTCCTGAGGGCAACCTGACCACACAGTCCAAAGATAATATATTCGGCACCCTGCAATTTTCAGTGATGAGTTTTCACTTGTTCCTTTTCTCCTCACCAGAATCTCTGCAACTGCATTTGGGGTCCTGGTACAATGAGGACACTAAATGGGAATCATCATCGAGACCCAGAAACAGTAATCTTATTTCCCCAGTTTAAAAATTCTTATTTAAAAAAAAAAAATTTTTTTAATGTTTATTTATTTTTGAGAGAGACAGTGAGACAGAGAGCGAGCCCGGGAGGGCCAGAGAGGGAGACACAGAATCGGAAGCAGGCTCCAGGTTGTGAGCAGCTGTCAGCACAGAACCTGACTTGGGGCTCGAACCATGAACTGTCAGATCATGACCTGAGCTGAAGTCGGGCGCTCAACCGACTGAGCCACCCAGGCGCCCCACCGGTTTAAAAATTCTTATTTAGAGCTGTAAACATCGTGAAGACCCTCTTCTGTAAATGACGTTCTTGTATTGGATGATCTGCTATCATTGGATTCAAGTAAAAGTTATTGTAAACCTAGAGACCTGTGTTCTCATACATGATAAATATTTTTTTTTTTTCTTTTGTCGTTTTAGCCGTGTGGTTTTGCCATGTTCTGTTCAGGAGGTAAGTCTCGCTTGTTTTCTGTTTGTTTTGTTGATACATTGTGTTTTGGTACATTAATCTCAAATCATATTTTTGTTGTGTTCGCTTACCTTTACATTCGTACAAGTGAATTATGGTGTATCACAGATGCTTAATTATAAATGAATTCTGTTACACTGCCTTGTTTCAGAAGGCTCTTAAAGAATGTAAGTTTAATCTCCTGCCCAGTTCAGGAATTCTGGCTACAGTATATCCCAGAGAAAGGAGGTTCCGACCTCAGTGTGAGCACTGTAAGGCTAAGAAATTTGCTGCTTAGAGAAACAGTCTGTTTTACTGTCGGATATTTCAAGCCTTTGACTTTATGCCCAAATCTGCTTTCCTGTAAGGCTTGTTGTCTCCAGTCCCTTCCACTCGTGCAGTGGGAAATAAGCCTGTTCTGACTGGCATATGGTAGCCCTTTAGGTTTTCTTTTGGCCATTCTGGCTCCTCCCCTTGAGTTCTTTTGTTCCTTCTCCTCCACACGAGGTCACAGGGTTAACCATTCCCAGTGCGTTCATTTGGCCTGGTCTAACATGACCTCTAGACTTCCTCACCAGCTGCTCTCACTACATGCGTCGTAGTTGGTGCTCCGCTGAAACCACTATTCCAAACACAGCCTGACCGGCACGTAACTGTGAGAGCTTATCGTCTCCCTTGATCTGCACATGGTACGGAAGTACACATCCAATCCAGAACTCGTACATCCTTCGGTGGTAGGCGTCTGTGGCATAGCCGGGAATGAGGATAAAAGCAGAGAGACATCTGTGTAGCAAACCCCACAAAGCCCGCTGGGTCCTTCTAGAACTCGCATACAGTTTGCACTGGCTCAGTTTTCTTGTTTTCCTAGAGCTGACAGTAGATTAGAAGCAGTGAATTGGAAGTGGGACAAAACAAACTGATAACCTAAGAAGTGACAGCTGACAGAAGACAGAAAGGAAAAAAAAAAGCGCAGAAACAAAAAATGAGTAGCTGCTGGCATAGTTGAGAGCAGTCTTGAACACAGCTGTATACATCTCAGTAGTGCCTCAGGTTTCCCTGTATAAAAAGACTCAAGCCAGACACCCCTGTGCTTTACTTGTGCAATTGATTGTTTGAACTTGAATGTGGAAATTGACGTTTGTTTTGGTTAAATTTTTTCTTTTGGTTTCAGTTGGTCAGATCAATTTGTTGAAATCTTTTTGAGTCTTGATGTTGTCATCCAAAATAATCTTGGCTTTTTCCTCTATTCAGATTTACTAAACACCTCTCTTGTCTGTCTTTAAGTTACTCTTAAAAATGAGAATGAAAGCCTAGTAGCATGCCACAGAATATCAGTTCATTAATATATATTTTTTTGGATACTGTTTAGTTGTTTCCGTGTGAAGTTTTGTTACTCTGTTCCTGCCTGAGATTAAATTTATCTTCTGATTTGGAGACATTTTAATCCTTCTTTAAAAATATGACAGTGTTGAAAAGTACGTTTTGAAGGACTTAATTAAGGATTGTAGCTTACTGGACCAACCCTGGTGGTGTTATTACAAAAACCAGAGAAGAAACATCTCCTCCTGCAGTCTAAAACCCCTACAGAAATTATTTTTGTTGCTCTTAAGAAACGTGTTTGGTTCTAGCTTCCTAAACCCAAATTGAGTGATTGAGTTAGTGTATATTTAAATTAACCTTTAAGACAGTATCATAACTCCCATGGGCTTTTTAGATAATGAGTGTTTACTGAGCATACCACTACCCCTATTTTTGTCTCAAATAAAATGTTCATTTTGAATGATTTCATTTTTAGAGATAGCTTTGCTTTGAAAACATGCCTAAAAAGAAAAGAAAAACGTTTCTTTAGGCCTTCCTCACCAGGAGGAAGAAATTTAGCCAAATTTGAAGAGATTGGAGATAGCGCCATGGTCTAGTCACTAGAACAAATTAGAACATGAGAACTTTGTTCTTTATTATTTGTTGGAACTGTTAGCAGCTCCAAATTGACACAGAACAATACTCCCCACTCACAGGTATTGGTTCAGGCCATTGAGAATTCTGGTTCACTTTAAAATGCAGTAGGGGCGCCTGGGTGGCTCAGTTGGTTAAGGGTCTGACTTCGGCTCAGGTCATGATCTCACAGCTCATGAGGTCGAGACCTGCGTTGGGCTCTGTGCTAATAGCTCAGAGCCTGGAGCTGCTTCAGATTCTGTGTCTCCCTCTCTCTCTCTGTTCTTCCCCTGCTCTCACTCTGTTTCTCTTTCTCTCAAAAATAAATAAACATTAAAATTTTTTTTAATGAAATAGAAACTACTGTCAGCAGTTCCTTGCCTTTTATAGTAATTCTTGTATATGTGTAATCCTTAAAAAGTATTTCTGTTTACTGGAGAACTTTACAATAAGCAGTTTTGATCCTGAGTACCCACCATCGCCTCTGTTTTGGTGGACAAGGGCCAAATTGGGCATGTCAGGCAGAAGGTATGGGAAAAAAACACCCCAGAGGTCTACCAGAATTTGGGCTGTAATGGTTCTCTGCGTTTTCAGGGTTTATTTTTATACTTCGTGCATCTCCTCTTTATCATTAAGAATAGTATTTTGGTTGCTCAGCTTTCTTAATTGGCAGAGTAACAATTATATTCCTGTCATTTTCAGAATTTTGTGAAATTAAATGAGATAAAATGGATGTGAAAGTGCTTTGGAAAACACAAATGTATATCATACAAAAAGTTGGGCCAAGCATCAAGGTGTTTTTTTTGATAAGTGAAACGGTACATATTAAAGCGCCCCAGAGTGTTTGTAACTAGCAGTTTTCTCAAATAATGGAAATCCTGTAAAATATTACAGAGTTTCTTAAAGCTGTATGATCATCTAGTGTTTGTCTTCCTCAACATACTGATTTCTAATTTGAGTCCTGTTGTCACATGGAACAAATGCGCTGAGTGCTTTGGATATGCTTTTCAGTATCATATATGGTACTATTTTAGCACAGGAAGTTCCCACAGTTACTTCTAGCTTACTGAAATTCTGTGCTCTGAAATTCCAGTATCAGGTTGGACAGCTTTACTCTGTTGCCGAAGCTAGTAAGAATGAAACTGGCGGTGGAGAAGGAATCGAAGTCTTAAAAAATGAACCTTACGAGAAAGATGGAGAAAAGGGACAGTATACACACAAAATCTATCACCTAAAAAGGTAAGCTGATTGTTCACATTTGATGCTTACTCATTCTATTGAAAATGATGCCTTAACTATCCAGTTTATTGTTGATCATGTAACCCCTTAACTTCCTGGCAGGTGTGCCGAGGTATTTCTTAAAATTTCACTCCGACAATGCGTTGCATTTTAATTTTTTGAGAGAACCTCCCCATTTTATTGGTTATTTTTAAATTATAAAAGTAATGACTGCTTATTAAAAAATTCAGACAACGGAGAAGGTTATAAAATAAAAACTTAGTCCCCACCTCTTGCCATCACATACCCGTAACCCCAGGGAGAAACACTAGAAGCAGTTTCTCCTTCCCAATCATTTTCTATACATATGCAAATAAGCCTTTAAAAACAAATATACTGAGAGCTCTGTTACTTGTGTTCTTGTTTTCTACGACAAATGGGATCATACTATACGTACACTTCTGCAGTTGCCTTTATCTTTTGTGCAGTGACACATCGTGAACGTCCTTAATGTCTGTGGCATTTTTTTTTTAAGGCTGAGTGAGATTTCCTAGGGTGAACAAAGCATAGTTGACTTACCCATCCTGTAAATGATGAGTCAACATAGGTGCTTTAGGTATTTTCCTTTCTGTGTGTTACATACAAGATTTCTGGGAAAGGTGGTTGTACATGCCTTCATGCCTTCGGTAACTGTTTCTCTAGGAGAAATGTATAAAAGTGGGATTGCTGCAAGGACATGTTCATTTAAAATTTTGATATTACTGCCAGATTGCCCCCAAAGAATTTGATAGTGTTCATTTTCCATAATTTTCTCTGTTTAGTTTTTTGCCAGTTAGATATACAAAAATTGTTTCTTGTTTCAATTTGCATTTATTAGCGAAGTTGAATGTTTATATCAGTGGACCATTTGAATTTCTTATGTGACTTGACTGTTCAGATCTTTTTTGTTCATTGTTTTTATCTGTTTGGTTGATAGAAGTTGTTTTCTGCATTCTCTTAAGTTTGGCCATCTGATCTCTATCTTTGGCATAAATATTTTAAACCGAAAAAGCATACCAGTATTTGTCCAAGGAAGGCAAAAGATCATCAATGGTTTTTAAGAGTCCATTTTTTCAGTAGTTCCCCCCTAATTTATTAAAGGTAGGAGAGATCTTTGATCTTTTCTTGCCTTTATTCTTTTCATACTGGAATGAATAACACCCATGTTTTTTGTAGAGCTCCTCAAAGTTGTAGATGAGCTATGATGATCAGTATTTTTCCTATTGTTTCAGTTTAAGACCGCTGCTTGATTTATACTGACACGTGAATATAAAGAAGGTTATGACTTTATCGAATCTTAAATTTTATTTATTTATTTATTTTCTCCTAGAACACAACATTTCTTTGTTTCTGATGCAGGTTTGAACAATGGCAATAATTCTGATCAATCAGTTGTCCATAGAGACTGCCTTATTCATGGTTCCTGTTAATTTGTTAGTGCCCTAAGTATACCTAAAAAAATATGTCAGTTGAGAGAAAAATGTGGCATTCTAGATGTTATGATCTACATAACATTTGTAATATTGAATTTGCTTGTGTACAGTCCTATTTTTAGAGAATTGTACGCTTCCTCATTAATTGAATTTTAGCAACGTGTAAAACTTTTTTTTATTGTAAACATTTAACTCTCTGGGGATTCTAAAATTAACCAGAATGTTTGATACATAAAACTTTCTGTTGCTGTATGATATCCATATGTGAATAGTCTTGAAACAGATTCAAAATACCCTTCATTTGAAAACAGAGTGGGCAATTGGGGAAATGTTTGATATATCATTACATGGAAAAGATTAGTTGCTAGATATGTATGTAAATATAAATATGCAGTGCATATATTTTTAAAAAACTAATCAGAAAGCAGTCTATAAAGAGATTCATTAAAATGTTAAGAATGTTTTTCTCTTGGTGGTGGGATTATGGGTGATTTAAAAAAAATTTGTTTTGCTCTTCTGTATTGTTTAATTAGGGAAAAAAATAACTGTTTTGAAACATCTGATTCAGATGACATTCCAGCCATAAATAGGAAATCTTTTGAGTTGAAGAGGGCCATATAAATACGGGTAGTGCAAGAGTTGTTAATATTCTGAAGAGCTTATTTGGGGGTGACTATTTCTCTCAGGCTTTTAATAGATTAAATAAAGGAAAACCGGCTCTCCGGAGGCCAGCCTCCCAGTGAACTTATGGCTTCTTCATTCCTAAAAAGAGCTAATATCATTCCACAGTGCCCTTTGGTTTTACCCTGTCACGTATTCATTTACTTCTCACGGCAGTCCTGAAAAATAAGCAATATACATGTTGTACATCAGAGGACACTGAAGTGCGTGTTTACCCAAAGTCACACAGCTAGTAGATGGCAGAATGGTGACTGAGACCTGGATTTTCTAGATTCTGATCCCATGGTCTTTTGGTCACAAGTAGGCAGTCCCAAGTCCTGGACAACAAGTGCTCAGGACCTCAAGAGCACAGGTGTCCTGTGAGAAGGGAGGAAGGGGGTCTGATTGGATGGTAAGGGCTATCTGATGCCCATAGAAGGCTGGTTTTGTCACACAAACATAGCAGCTGTGGACAGCAGCATGGAGAGGCCTGAAACAGGAAAGGAAAAGGAAAGAGGGTGGCACTAATGGGTCCCGGTCAGCGTGGCAGGTAATAGCCTCTCTGGCAGTGGTGAAGAACCACTGAAAACCTGTCTGGGAATAAAGACAAAACCAGAACCGATTCTGCTGTAGTCCAGGGGAGAGAATGGTCCAGGGCGAGGCAGTCAGATGTCCACACTCAGAGTCATCAGTGTCATGCCGATGGCACAGTAGCCACAGGATAATTATTTTATGGAAGGGCAAAGAATCATTTAGCAGTAAGTGCTGGGGCTTCGCTGGGCCATAAGAAAGAAGGCAGTCACGACACAGGGCTGGCAGCATAGCCTGTCAGACTTGTGTATCCTGTGCGGGCATCCTGCAGGTTTAACATGCTGAAGACCTACCCACAGTTCCTAGAGAGTTTTAGGGTTCCTTCCCTGAGGAAGTTGTGTCCAGTAATCCCTGTTCCCCTTTTAGGCATTTGCTCCATTGGGTAATCTCTAGTGCTGTGTGCACTCTCACTTTATAGCATCGCTAGAATTGCAAACCTGGCTGGCGAAATTTGTTGCCCAGGGCCGCCAACACCTTATTTTACGTTTGAGATACTTGAAATTTGAGGTTTGCTTTACCCAGTGGAATCATCGTCTCTGGATTCCCTGGCCAGTATGCTTTCCCATTTCAGCAAGACACTTCTTGGTAAGATATGTACACTTCATCTTATACAACTCATCATGTGTTGAGAAACAGTCTTGGCAAGGTATTAAAAAACCCATAATTTAGTGACCACTGCAGGGGACTTTTCTTTCCTTGAATCTCAAATAATAATCTTTTTACAGGATAATGAGATATCCTTTGACATCCTTTTCCATGTCCTTTGATAACTTACAGTAAATAGTTGCCCATGGTAATTGTAAGCAGAAGATCTAGTATTCTTACTAGATCTTCTTATTTACTGTATTCTTACTGTGTGCTGGTCACTGTAAGTATTCTAGGTGGGACTTCAGTGATTCCCTGTAGCAGCCTTTTCTAGTGAGGAAACGAAAGTCCAGAAAAGTGTAAGTAACTGGCCCCTGTGTCACTACTGTTGGTAGCAGAGACAGGCCATGACCCCAGGCAGGCATTGTGATTCCAGAACTTACCCTTTTAACCACTTTGCTCTACTGCTGGGCTCTGTGGGAGGGTTAGAATATTTTCCATTTTCTGAAGTGAACACCAAAGAAGTTGACTGAGAAATTCTTCCAAGACGATGGGTTTCACCATATCCCATGTTCTTGTAACTCTTTAAAGTCTCAAGCCTTCTTTCAGAATAAAGTTAAGCTTAACAAGGTGTACTTCTCCATGCCTCTTAACCGTTACAACTGTCCAGAGTGCAGACTATTGGATCTAAGTAAGCCCGTCTCTTCATTGTCCTTCAAAAGTGCCATGTTCAGCTGGTTAGGTTCTTTTCTTGTGATACGGGCTTGCCCATAACCTCAGTTTCCCACGCATAGTCAGCGCTGTCCTTTGCAGAGACATCCCTTGACTACTTTTATTCTTCCCATTACTTTGTGTCACATCTACTCATTTTGACACCCGACCATGTGTTTCATGTGTACGTATTTGTCTTGTATCCCATTTACCATAAAAGTTTTGAGTATGTTTCCTTATGATGTTTAATATACACTTAACAGTGGACGGTGGGGAGGGAGAAAAGACTTTATTGGGCAAAGAATTTTGAAGCAAGGCAAGGAAGTGTGTTGCAACTTTTGAGATGGTTATTTCAGAGAAAAACTTGCAGCTCTCCTGAGACTTTGTAGGAAGGAACACACTGACCAGTCCTTTTGTTTTTTGTTTTCTCTCCCTTCTTGGGGAAGATCAGCTTTACTCTTTTATTCTTCATAGTAAGCATTATGTCTTCACCATCTCCAGTCAGTCCTGGATGATGCAGAATTCTTAAAGTTGTGCCAACTTCTGAATGATCTTATTCCCCAAAGATTGGAACAGCAGAGGTTTAATTGAACATCATTTTAAAATTTCATGTGGTTCCAGTAAAGACCTCATTTTTGTAGGCAAAAGAGTCATTTGCCAGGAACTAAAGTTAGTTCATGTTTAAAAATGAGAAGTTTAAAGTCACCTGAGAATACAAAGATCGATTATATGAGATGATTCACATCAGAGAGCATCTTTGAATAAGTATGAGATTGATGAATATCAGGCAAATATAGTAATTCATTCTTGAGTCCAGAATTAGACATCAACACAAAATTTTTTCTTTGTATGTAGTTCTGAGTCATAAATTTTGCACAGCTTGCACTTAAAAAAATATTTTTTTTAATGTTTACTTTTAAGAATGAAAGAGAGAGAGAGAGAGAGAGAGAGTGTGCACGCATGATTGGGGGAGGTGTAGAGAGAGAGGGAGACAGGCTCTGAAGCATGCTCCAGGCTCTGAGCTGTCAGCACAGAGGCCAGTGCGGGGCTTGAACCAGTGAACTAACTGTGAGATCATGACTTGAGCTAAAATTGGACGCTTAACTGACTGAGCCACCCAGGCGCTCCTGCACAGTTTTCACACTTCTGAATCAAGAATGATCCTGTTCCAGAAGATTATCAGAAATAACTTCTGTTGTGTATTGTTTCCTCATTGTATGTTAACGTTTCTTATGGCTGTTGTCTTTTGTTATGTGAAAAACACTTCCTTCCCTCTCTCTTTTTGATATTTCTTCAAAACTTTATTTTATTTATTATTTAAAAAAATTTTTTTTTAATGTTTATTTATTTCTGAGACAGAGACAGAGCATGAGTGGGGGAGGGGCAGAGAGAGGGAGACACAGAATCCAAAGCAGGCTCCAGGCTCTGAGCTGTCTGCACAGAGCCCAACACGCGGGGCTCGAACTCACAAACTGTGAGATCATGACCTGAACCAAAGTTGGTTGCTCAACCGACTGAGCCACCCAGGTGCCCCTATATTTCTTCAAAACTTTAAAGCCTTGTCTTACCTCCTGAAAGTTAGCCAGTTTGTGTCTGGTGATTTTACTCCTTCCCACAAATCAGGATTTTAACTCATTTTGTAAATTTTCCCCGTTAAATCTACCCATTTTTTCCATCTCCATCCCCACCACGTTAATGCAAGTTATCATTGTCTGTTTTCTCTTGAACTTTTCCAGTTGCTTCCAGACTGATCTCTTGCTACCCATTCTTTTGGCTCTTATAAATAATGCTGTTGTGAACACTTGGGTACAAGTTTCTGTGTAGCCATATGTTTTTAGGGTGTGTATATACATGCATGCGTGCACTCTCCTACAGTTGAAATTGTTGGGTCGTATGTTCACGCCTCACTTTTTGAAAAACTACCAGACTGTTTCCAAAGCCACCGCACCATTTTACATTCCCACCAACAGTGAATGAAGGTTCCCTTGTCTCCGTATCTTTGATGATATTTGTTATTTTCAGGTTTTGTTTTGGTAATAGCCATCTTAATGGGTGTGGGGTGGTGTTTCAGGGTCTTGATTTGCATATCTCTGCTGATTAATGATGTTGAGCATCTTTTCTGTGCTTACTAGTAATTTGTAGATTTTCTTTGGAGAAATATCTGTTAAAATATTTTACCTGTTTTCTAATTGTCTATTTTGTTGTAAGTTTCTTTATATATTATAGAAACTAGCTCCATCAGATATATGATGTGCAGTTTTTTCTCCCCCATTCTGTGAGTTTTCTTCCCACTTTCTTGATAGTATCCTTTGAAGCATAAAAAGTTGATAATTTTGAAAAAGCCCAGTTTACTTATTTTTTCTTTTGTTGTTACTTGGTGTCATACTTAAGACACCATCGTCCAACCCAAAGTCCCAAAGATTTCCCATCTACGTTTTCTAATAAGAGTTTTATAGCTTTAGCTCTTATGTGTAGATCTTTAATCCGTTTTGAGTTAATTTTTGCCACTCTTGCCCACTCCAGTTAATTTTCATTTACTAACGTGACTACTAAAGTGACAAAGTTTTAAGTTCTGAAAATTTAAATCTGGTTTTGTCATTCTCCTTCTTTAAGCCTTCAGTAGCTTCTCATCATACAAAGAATAAAACCCAATGCTTTTAGTCTATAAAATGGGCCTCAGTGTGATCTGTCTGCCCTCTGCTCACCTCACCATCATCATTTTGTGTCCGTCCCTCTCCTCCTATACTGTAGGCTAGCCATGCCAGAGACCTCAGAGGGACCCAAGCAGGCCACGGCTTTTGCTATTTGATGGGACTCTGGGGCCTGTCTCTTCATGTGCTGGCCCTCCTCACCCTCAGATCACCGTTGTAGTGTCACTTCCTCAGGGAGGCCTTGAGCACCCTTACCCCAGTATGTACTTGTCCAGTTCTCTGTTCCTTCACTGCACTTCGGGAGAGGTATTTCACTGCCTTTGGTTATATACTGCTCTGTTTCCTGCTCCTTTCTTTCCCTGGAAGGTGAGCTCAGGGTAGGAATTGTTTGCGTACTGTTATTTACATAGCCCCTGATACAATGGACAGTAAATACTTGAATGAATGAATGAATGAATGAATGAGTGAGGTGCCCAATGTATTTAAGGTATGTTTCAGTTGATTATAAAATGAAAGATTATTTTATTTGTGACAGATTAATCTGGTCTTCAGATTTTTTCATAAGGTTTTTTCTACATTTTGGTGTTTATCCACAGTAGGATGTAGGATGGAAAAATAGAAATGAACAGTTTTGCTCATTTTGTTTATAAGTAGGTATAAAACTTTGATGGGAAAAGTGCAGTTTGAAATGATTTGTCAAGGTATTACATATCTCAGGAACAAGATTTTTAAAAAAAACTATGCTCCTAGATCAGGAGTTCAGTATACATTATGGTCATTTATTACACATCTTTTAAACCACATAAGCCCTTTGTTTTCCCATACCACTATGACAGAATTGTCTTACCCACTTAATAGGTTCGCAGCCATTCTTATAGTGACGTCAGATCTTAGTATTGTCTCCACAGTTGTCTCCACAATTGTCTCTTAGTGTTGTCAACACAATTGATGACACATTTTGGTTGAATTTTTCCCTGAAGTTGGATATCCTTCGTGTGCATTTAGAATTGGGGTGGGGAAAGGGCTATGTATGGCAACCTTTTGTGCTCTTGGACATTATTTTTTGCCTTAATTTTTTTTTAATGTTTATTTTAGAGAGAGAACGTGTGTGTGCACGTGCAGGAGGGGCAGAGAGAGAGGGAGGCAGGGAATCTGAAGTAGGCTCTGCGCTGTCAGCACAAAGCCTGATGTGGAGCTCAAACCCACGAGCCTTGAGATTGTGACCTGAGCCGAAGTCAGATGCTCAACTGACTGAGCTACCCAGGCACCTCTATTCCTGACTCTTAAACAGCTGAATCTAGAGGTGTCTATCTTGAGTTAAGCACTGTCATGAATGTTGGTTTATCACAAGAGTACATTTCATGATAGTTGGGAAAACAAGAGGAGGAATGTCCTTGTTAATTTGTTTAAGGCCTACCTGCATCTTGGTAATTCAGTAAATATATGTCCCTTTTGTGAGACCCTGAGCTTCCAAAACAAATTACTTGGTAGGTAGGTTGATAAGTGAGGTAGAAAAGCCAATTACATATAAATGGTACGCTTGAACCACCTTGTTAGGAAAATTTTAAAGTTGCCACCAGTGAAGATTTTTCTCCCTTAAAGCAGAATTGAAATTTACTTACCCTGTTTATGTGTTTTCTCTGTTTAGTCCATAAGTTCGATTCACTGAGGAAAGATGTTTGTTAGTATTAAATGTAAAAAGCCAGCCAGTTTGAAACAACTGGCTCAAAGGTTTGGTCATTCTTAACCAAGTCGGAACAAAATCTGTTGTTAGAATTGGTATCGTGGAAAAGTATCCTGGAAATAAGGTAATAGGCATTCGGGAGGAAAATGAAGAAATGTCAAAACTTTCTTGTAGATTTGGTTCTTGCTGGCCTTTAGTGACTACCGATTTTCTTCTGTTTGGGTCAGCAAGTTTTAGAACTGTGGATGAATGTTTCAAGTTTTTAGATTTTTGGGCACTATAGGGATAAATAGGATAGTTAAAATATGTTTCTGAGCAAGTTGACCAAATGAATCCGTGATAGATCTTTTTGTCATACTCTCAGATGGATAGGTAATCTGGTAGCTGTGTGTAGAAAATCACCCATACGTGTTACATTATACCCCGAATAGACCTCTCCCACGGTTGAAGGGATTTTGGTTCCAGTTCTTCAGCAATGAAAGAAGTAATATGGACTCGTTGACTTTTAAGGTGAAAGTATTTTCGGTTTCTTAGCTTTATTTTTATGACGCCATGCCCCTTTACATGAATCTTCCCAAGATTTGGAAAGAATGAGTGCTCAAAGAATTAGTTCCTCTTTATTACTATGTTTTCGGGATGTAAAGGCACAGGTAAATCTCTTTATGCCTTTGGAATCTTGCTCTAATGTTGTATGTAATGGTGCTTCAGCTTTTCTTTTCCGGTGGTTTAATGGGCCACAGGAGGGGAAGCTCCAAGACATATGCACATTCTTATGTACTGAGGAGACAGTGGAAGGGCTGTCCGCCTCTTCTGTCACTGCATGGCTCTCTGGCTGGTGGGGTTCCTTTCATTTACCTTGCTTAGCTTCCAAAATTCAACAGGTGTGTGTGTGGGGGGGGCGGTCCTCTGGTCAACTGCTGATTCTTAGGAGACAGAAGTCCTCTCTGGGGCCCAAGTTTCCCTAGTTTGTTCTTTCTCTTACTTTAGGAAACCAAGTTGTGTTTGAAAGTTCTCAGAGAAGCAACTTGGATACAGAAGAGAGTGTATGGGACTTCAAGTTGGAGGATATAGTTTTGACCTGCAATTAGCCACTTAAATGCCGGTTATATGAAATAATAAATTAACGTGTACCTCACAGCGCTATTGGATATAAGAGAAGAAAGGCACGTTGAAAGTACTCAGCTCCAGGTCAACTGATAATTAAAAAGCAGTACGTCCCGTTAATTGGGCTCTCACTGTACTATGCAGTGTGCTGAACACATTACAGGTGTTATCTGATTGGATCCTCCCAATAACCCTGCAGAGTTAGGTAATAGGGACTCTGTTCAACTCATGAGCAAGTTCAGAGAGCCAAGTAATGTGTCCAGTGTCCCACGGCTTCTAAGTGGTGATGTTGGGATTTGAATCCGGTCTGGATAAAAAGCCTGTGCCCATAAAACTGCCTTCTTTACAGTAGGCTTGAGCCATTAAGAGTGGTCATTTCAAGGGTGTCTGCATGGCTCAGTCTTGGTTAAGTGTCTGGACTCTTGATTTCAGCTCAGGTCATGATCTCATGGTTTGTGAGTTCAAGCCCCGCATCAGGCTCTATGCTGACAGTGCAGAGCCTGCTTGGGATTCTCTCTCTCCCTCTCTTTCTGCCCCTCCCCTGCTTGTGCTCTCCCCACCCCCTATCTCTCAAAATAAATAAAATAAAAAATAAAAAAAGTGGTCATTTGGACTGGAAAGACTGATTTTCCCATTTGTTGGTTAGCCAGTTGTGTTTTTTATTTGTAATGTGTCCCTGCGTGTCTTTTGCCCACTTACTGTTGGGATCTTTGCTGACTGTCCTATGAATTGGCACAAACTCCTGTGTTACGTACTTAACCTTCCTCCAGCTATACTTGAGGCAGCAAATAACATTCATCTTCCAGACATATAAAATTTTTATTTGATATGCTTTAGATGTTTTTCATTTTGTTTTTGGGAGAGGGAGGGTATGAGCAGGGGAGGGGCAGAGGTCAGAAGCAGACTGCACTGACAGCAGCGAGCCCAGTGCGAGGCTCAGACCCACCAACTGTGAGATCATGACCTGAACTGAAGTTGGACGCCTACCTGACTGAGCCATCTAAGAGCCCCTGTACTTGACATGTTTTACTATCACATTTCTACATGGGTCCTTCACATCGTCATTTTTCTTTAGGTTTATTCTGTACAATGTACTTGAAAGCTTTCATTCAGAGACACTCCAATATTCTGGGGGCTGTTTTGTGTTCCACAGTGAGTGTGGTCTATCTAAACCACGTAAGAGAACTTCTGTGCTGTATTATCTACAGGTTGAATAGCCTCAGTTAACTTTTGGATTTCATATCAGGGAGTAGAGCAGAAGCCCAACACAAACTTGTTTCTTTTCTCCCCCCTTAAATCCTGCGTACGGTTAAATGTTCCTAATCATTTTGTTGTTTTTACATTAATTTTCCACTTAGTTACTTTGGGATTGAAAATAAAACTGTTGATAACAGTCTTGAACGTGGATTATGAAACTCAGAACGTAATCACTGTTGACGATGGTACTCCTTGAACTAGCCCTGTGGATGCCAACAAGGAAGGAATGGTAGTACTGAAAATACATTCACTATTTCTCTCCTCACAGCAAAGTTCCTGCGTTCGTGAGGATGATTGCTCCAGAGGGCTCCTTGGTATTTCACGAGAAAGCCTGGAACGCATACCCCTACTGTAGAACAAGTAAGCCTGGTCCATGGCAGCCGTTTTACCCCTCCGCCCCACTGATGAGGGGGAGAGGGACTCCCAGTATCGAGACCTGTGAGAAGGGTGACACCTGAGAAAGCCCTCTGTGGGGTTCTTGGGGAGTCATGGCAGGTGCTGTGGCAGAGGAGAGATTGCACTGGGTTCCTCTCCTGAGACCTTTGTGAGGGGCATTGATTCATTCCCTGCTGACAGCCACCTGGAGGTCCTTGCTGATGGCACTGGCTCCAGGGGTGAGACCTTAAAGGTCATCCGCACTCAAAAACGTCTTTCGGTGTAGTTTCAATAGTATTGTACTCATCTTGCCACATACTAGGGGAGGAATATGGCAGACTTCTGAAACAGTTTCCTGTTGTTTGCTAAATTAGCCTTAAAGTGATGTATTGCTTTTGTGACCTCATTCCTTTTACCATTGTTTTAAAATTACGTTATTAATTTCATAACCTAAGGTATCCTGTAGTGTCACTCGTGTAGAAACTTTGCAGACATGAACTACTAATTGTTCTGTGTTTTCAGGTAGTTTAATCTGCGTGGTATTAAGTAATATGACAGATTGTTTTGACTTTGATTAATATTCTGAAATTTTTCCCCTTTTATTGCCTACCTGCCCATTATGACTCAGTTGTAACGGTGAGTAAAACTATTTTCGTGTCACATACTCTGCATCTTTAAATTTTGCTTTACATAGTTTATTTTCAGTCATTGCTTACTTTTTAAATTAAAAGTGTCCAACGCTGCATGGCTCCTCTGTGCTCTTTCCACCAGCCCACACTCTCCCGCATGTTCCCAGTTAATGGGGTTTTTTTCCAGCCTTGTCTCAAACTCTCCCTGTTGACTTTATTTTGCTTCTGCTACTTCCTTCGAATGCCGTATTTGCTCACCAAACCTCTCAGCTTCTTTAATATTAGCCCCGTATGCTGCATGACAAGTAGAGTTGTTTAAATTATTTAAAAGCATGCAGCATTTGGTTTGCCTGGTGAGTCTATAAAAATAGGTAGCTAGTGATTCTTTGTCACTTGAGGATCAGTCTTAGAGAGTCAAAGCGCAGATGCTTACGCTGGGGAAGGCTCCCGCAGACAAAAGCCCCAAAGAACCGGTGAAAGATCACTGTTATTTTGCTGTTGTGTTTTCTACAGAATGAATATATGAAAGATGATTTCTTCATTAAAATTGAAACATGGCACAAACCAGACTTGGGAACATTAGAAAATGTAAGTTTTAACTCTGGGCTTTCAGTGCAGAAGCCTGGAAATGGGAATACCGTAGTTCATTTTGTCATGGACAGACCATTTGTCACCAGGGTGATCTACCTTAGACCTACCTGGACCTACCAGGGTGCGTTCGATTGCGGTGAGGCAGGCAAGCAGCCAGCAACAGACGGGCTTTCCCTGTCAGCCCCCTTGCTTTGGTGCGAGAGTGGACTGGTGAGGTTGCCGTTTTTTATCTGGGTCAGGGAGAGCAGAGATAAAATTCACAGATCATCCCCAAACCGATTTTAGCCATTAATTTCAGGTTTTTTTCACCTTTTCATCTCTGTGTTTGCCAGAGCTACTCTACAAAGCAAACTTGACTGCTTTAATTTTCACCTCTGCTCCACTTGGCTGGGGCTGGGTTGATGTCAGAGAAATGGCCAAAAGGCGAGAGGGAAGAGCAGCTTTCAATATTTTATAAAAATGTTGACAAGCTTCTGGTTTTTACAAGTTGGTGCACATTGATCCCTAAAATAAATTTCAAGAAAATCATTATTTAGGACTCAATGTAATCATTAACTTTTGATGAGGCTTGTCAAAGAATTTGGGGAGGCGTCTGGTATAGATTGATGCCCTCGGCCCAGTGGCTGTCCAAAGTGTGGCCTCTGGACCAGGAGCAGCATCTGGGAGCTTGTTAGAAGTGCACCTTCTCAGCCTCCATCCCATACCTATTGAACTAAAATCCCCAGTTGGGGGGGTCCAGCATCCTCTGTGTTGTGGTGCACGCTCCAGTTTGAGAACTACTGTCCAGCCTTGTGCTGCGCTGTTATAGGAGAGAAAGTTCATGTTATGGTAGATTCTGCTTTTATGTGATTGGTGCCAATTAATAGAACTTTTGAATTATGACTTGTATTTGATTTGAGTTCTTCTTCCTGAAGATCATTTGACATTTCCTGTTGTTTTTTTCATAGTGATTCTAAAATTTCGAGTCTAAATGAGAAGATTTGGTATGCTGCAGTGTATGAGTTCATGTACCTTTTCCAGCTCTCAAATGGGCGTATCTGTGGCAGTTTTTAAACCGTTCTT
Source organism: Panthera leo (assembly GCF_018350215.1). NCBI lineage: Eukaryota > Metazoa > Chordata > Mammalia > Carnivora > Felidae > Panthera > Panthera leo. The sequence goes on from NC_056690.1 coordinate 24,738,173, forward strand.
AATTGGTTCATAGAGGGAGTTTCAGAAATAAATGATTAATCAACACAAGGAATGGAGGAATTGATGATCCTACTGAAACTGGAAAGCTTTAGGATAATCAGATTCAGGATAGGTTTTAAACCACACAGTGCAGCTTCTTGCAGTCTAATATGTCACCTTATGTTTGTCTAGGACTCAAGGCTTGCAAGAACATTGTTGTGTATCGTTGGGCTAAACATAGGTTCGGTACATTTGGTTATATGGCTCATGTCTAAGGACTACCAGGAAGTAATGGTGATGGGTTTCTGTTAATCGGCAGCATCCTCACACCTCCCCCTTCCCCACACTTATTTTTTAGGGCTACAGGGGGGAAAAGATTTGTAGATCCCTTAAGACTTCAGACAACTAATTTAGTGAGGTAGGAATTTGGGTTTCTTTTATTCTTCATAATGTGCTCCAAAAGGCTCAGATAAAGATTATATACATAACTGTAGTAGTTTTGTCTGGTAAGAATAGTCTACAGTTTGTTGTTTCATTTATCTTTGTCATTTTTAGGTACACGGTTTAGATCCGAACACGTGGAAAACTGTTGAAATTGTTCACATAGATATTGCAGATCGAAGTCAAGTTGAACCAGCAGTAAGTACTGCATAGTCCTCCGTGACATTTTAACCTGCTGCCTCTTAAAGCTAAAAATGATCTTCACTCTTTCTTTTACGGCCTGCATTTCTACACTGAAATGAGTCTGGAGGTCAGGTGTCGGTCCGTACAACAAAGAGACCAGCGAGTAGGAGAGAAGGTTGTCTTTTGTGTGGATTTCACCTTTACACAAATGATCCCTTTGAGAAATGCTGGTATACCTGAGATATATAGAGGTTTGTTTTCATTGGGGGGGAAAGGGACTAACATTATTTTACAAAAGAATTCTCCCTTGAACTTCTATAAATAATGCGGGTCCCTTATACTTTTAAAGAGTGGTTAAGAAAGCTTAACAGTTGTACAGCTTCCTAATCTTGATTTTTACTAGATGTAAATATTTGTACTTCAGGCTTTTGACTTAATAAAAACACCCCCCGCCCCCAAAGGTGAAGACCTGCATTCTCCCAAAGTAAGACCCTTGTATTACTCTGCTGCAGCTTGTGAAAATTAACTCAGTTCTTATCTTGGAGTGTGGTGGGTGCTGCTTGGTTTTGCAGGGCACGTTGTGGACTTTTTATACGTTAAGATAACCAGTGTCCCTTTTCCTGCTAGTCCAGAAAGCAGAAGCTTTGAAACAAGAGTGGCAGGCATCCCTTCTTTCTGTCACAGAAAAGCCCAGTGTATTCAGTTAGATTTTTATTTCATGGCCTTTACGTTTCATTTTCAGTGCTTATTGTCTGAACCTGAGCAGTGTTGTAAGTTGAACAGAAATAACCTCAACAAGTGCCTGGGTGGCTCAGTCGGTTAAGTGTCTGACTCTTGGTTTCGGCTCAGGTCGTGATCTCACTGTTGGTGGCATTGAGCCCTGCGTCGGGCTCCGTGCTGACAGCGTGGAGCCTGCTTGGGATTCTCTCCCTCTGCCTCTCCCTCTGCGCTTCCCTGCTCATGCTCTATCAAAATAAATAAGCTTAACAAACAAACAAACAAACCCCAACACTAAATGTCTGGTTTTGCTGTTGCAACTTAAAAGTAACCCTTCTAAAACAGAGGTCTCCCACCTTTTCTCTGCAATCACTGGGGTCGAGACTGCCATCAGTGACCTGCTAGACTGGATCCTGTTTTGTTAGGATATCCTCCCTTAATAGAAATGTAAGCACTCATGAGGGACCCTTGTCATAGAACTTCTTAAATTTTAGTTGTGCTATGATTTGAAGTTATTTTCAGTTCTAAGGAGAATTCCACCTTTGAAGTTATATAGGATTTTTTTTTTTTAAATCCTCAGAAGTGAATGTATTTTCTGTTTTAAAAACAATATTCAAGTGTCTGTTTTGCCTTTTTTTACCTCTGTGTCTTTCGCAGCCACGATTCACTGAGTGTGAAAGAATGGTGGTAGGAGGACAGTGTTGGGAGTGAGCAGTGCGTGAGTCAGTTAGTGGGCGGGGGCAGGCTGACCTACATGCCTGCACCGACAGATCACCAGATCATGCCGAGCAGCCGTACGGGTGCCCCAGGGAAGGCATTCAGTTGGTGTTGTTGGTGTTTGGAACAGTTGTGCTGGCCAGACAAAATGATCGGATCTTGTGGTTCATGGGTTTGCATTCCAGGTTGTTCTCCTGCAGAATACAAGACACCTTTGGTCTTGCTGGCGTCATAAGAGCGGTTCTTTGTTCTTGTTCTCAGGCTAAAATGGGTGCTCAGTGTTTGCAGGCATGAATGCAAGTGGGAAGAGCAGTGAAGGCTGATTGTGCAAGAACCCTGGAGGCCCTTGGTCTCATGCCTTCGACCCCAGGCTAGCCTTCAGCGAGGAGAGAAAAGGCACTGTTGGCCCCGAGGACACATGACAACAGCACTTGAGATAGCTGCTACGCTAAGGCTGAGCGGGTGCTTCCCTGTGTGGAATGTTGTTTGGGATGGATCCGTAGGGAAAGAGCTGGATTGGGCCCAAATGAGAAGAGTCTGTATCGTGAGTCCATGGAGCTGTGTCTAAAAACATACATTCTGAAACTAGATTGGCTTCAGATTCAAATTTTGAGGTTCTGCCACCTGCTGGCTATTCAGTCTCGGATGGGTTGCTTACTCTCTCTCTCTGCCTAATTATCTCACAGCGTTAAATGTGAGCACTTAGAGCACCACCTAGTTTAATAAATGTTCGCCATTATTGTCTACAGTTGTGCAGGAGTTCTGAGACCTGTGTTCAAACCAAGCATTGTTGGGGAGTAAATAAATATGTATATGTGGTTTTATTACTCAGTGTTCGTAGCTCCTGTTTTCCAAGTTACATTTTAGAGATTAGTGAGATAGAAATTTATTTTAAAGTTTACTGAATTCACAGTACTTTTGAGTTGAAGCACACATAACATTTACCATTTTAACCACTTTAAAATGGACAGTTCAGTGGCATTTTGTACAAGTATATTCTCACCATCGCCATCACCCAGTTTCAGAACGTCTTCATGACTCCGAAAGGACGCCCTGCACCTATTGACTGTCACTCCCTTCTCTGCCTTCTCCCCAGCCGTTGGCTACCACTAATCTGTTTTCTGTTTTCATGGATTTACCTCTGCTGGATAATTCATAGAAGTGGACTTCATAACAGTACATGACCTTCTGTGTCTGGCTTCTGTTACTTCGGCGTGTTTTCATCCTCGTTGTAGGATGTGCCATCACTTCATTTCTTTTTATGGCTGATAACAGTCCAGTCTGTTTATGTGCTCATCTGTGCATGGACATTGGGTTGTTTCCACCTTGTGGCTCTTGTAACTAGTGCTGCTGTGGACATTGTGTCACAGTAGTTGTTTATGTGTTTTGTCAGTTGTGAATACTAAAAATACAGCTGATACCATGTAGGGATGCTCAGACCTTTGGACGTCCAAAAGGAACCCTGACATACACATTTACCGCTGTGAAAGGGGAGAACGGAACTCTGTGCTGGGAGGTGAGGATACTCTGAGCAGTTGTAAACCCAGGGGTGTGTGAAGCCCTGGTGGGTGGGGGGTGAATTGTGGGGCCGGTGCCCATCCCAGCAAGGAGGTAGGGAAGAGACGTAGTGGGGCAGGGGCTCTGGGTCTGCCCTTTTCTTCCACTCATCTTCTTCTTTCCACACTTCAGGCACAGACATTCACCCTCACACCCTCCCTTCAGCTTCCACCCCATCTATTTGGCCATGAATAGTTAATGTTTGTCTTAGGATTAGCGTCTCATGCAAACATCTGGACCACCTGGCCATCTTTACTTCTTAACCAGATCCACTTTGGTTTTCTGTTTTGATTGGTTCATTTGATTCTGCTCTTTCATGTTCCTTGAAAATTCTGGTCCATGGTGTTGGGAAAAGTACACATTTGCAGTTCTCAAATGACAGCGTTGTCTTAGCAGTCCACAGGTACTGAGTGCCTGCTCTGTGCTGCTGGACTAGCCCTGCAGTAGCTGTCCAGGGTGGTACAGAACCTCCCAGAGGCTTGCAATCTGACTGAGACCAGCCCAGTGCAGTGAAACGGTGAACAAACGGCAGAGCCTTATGCATGGTCCAAAGTGCTGCGGGATTTCAGAGAGAAGAACAGAGTGTGAGGACGAAAATCTGGGAAGACCGAATGGAGGAGGCGTAACATGAGGAAAAGTACGATTTGATGGGTGGAATAGTCTACTCCCACCCTCGTTACATTTTTCTCTCTTACCCTCATTACTCTGACATTGTAAGTTTGTTTTTCTCTTCTCCCTAAGTAGAGATTGCACCGTGGAGGGAAGCGTCTTTTTTACTCCTAACTGTTGTCTTCCCAGCTCCTTGAACAGTGCCTGAGCTATGTTAGGTAGTCAGTGAATGAAGGCATTGTAGGCAAGTGGAGGTGCAGGTGCGTTATCCGACACTGAGGGGAAAGTTGGAATAGTTTTTAGAGTCGAAGGGGACCTGAGCTACCTCGGCCTCATTGCTTTCAGACCGTGTTTTGTGTAATCCCAAGAATTTCTTGGAGCTCACCAGTTTCTCCGGCTGTCAGGATGGAGTGACTAGAACATGGGGCTGAGGAGTTCCCTCTGTCCCCCTCTCCCAGCATAGTCCTGCCTGTCTGACATTAGTCTTCACCATAAAATGGACTTTGAACACACAGTTCTGCAGCCACAGAAAGTTTGACTTCGGGGCTAACCACCCTGTTTTACAAGTCAGGAAACTGAAGCCCAGGTAAACGAGTCTTTTCCCAAGATCGTTTAGCCAGTGCCAGCAATGGAAATTCTGACTCTCAATCCAGAGTTCTTTCCACCGATTTTCCAGTCTTCCATTTCAGAGCTAAGGCCCTGCTTTGTCACTCGTCAAGCTGCTGGCTTCGTTTCCCTGCTATTTGTTCTGTCCTGCCTTCCGGTACTCCTTCCTCTCTGTCTGAGGCCTGTGTGTCCTGAGGGTCAGACAGCATTTCTTCCAGGGGATTTCATTCATGTTGGAATCCTCTACCCTTCTGCTCTTACTCGTTTCATTGATGTATCTTGGTCTCCATGTTCTCAAACTCATCCCCTTTTCAGAGTGAGGACTTCATCAGCATTTGTTGAGTGAACCCGATGAGCTTGAGAATGATGAGGAAACTAACCTTTGTGAGTCAAGACATTTTATAAAATCAGTTTGATGTTAACTTGACACCTGGGTTGGCAAGGAGGGAGAAGAAACAGGCACCCACTTACATTGCCCCTGGGTGTGTAAATCGGCACAACCTGTTTTGCAGAATTACAGATGTACAGCAGAATTCCATTTCTAGGAATTGATCCTACTCAGTATGAAGTGACAAAGGTATAAACATGACTGGAAACAGTCTGACGTCTAAATGTTTCTCCATCAACAGGGACTAAGCACCTTATGGGTCACCTGTATAGTGGAGTTCAGTTTGATCATTAAGAGGGAGTGAGCTCTATTTGTACTGATCAGGAATCCTTCACAAGGTAATGTGGGAGAAAGATAAAAAAGAGTACATATAGGATGCTTCCATTTGTAAGAGCATAAAAGGGAGAAAAATAGATCTGTATGCATGTACTTGCTCATGTATGAGACAGTCGGGAAGAAAGTGAAAGGCGGTAGTGATTCCTTCATGAACGCTGGTGAGGGAGCCAGATGGCTGGGGAACGGGGTGGAAGAGTCGAGGTCTGTCGGACGTGTGTGCAGCGAACTGTTGGGGGACGTCTTCTTCTTGCTTAGCGTATCGGTTTTCTGTTGCTGCACGACGCCTCACAAATTTGGTGGCCAGGGAAGGCAACCTCATCAAAGGAGTGCCAGCCCTGTGCCGCACATACGTAGCCTGCTGGTGAGAAGCGTGTCGTGGGTTCCACCAGTGCTCGGGGGAGGAGCTTGTACAGGAGTGTGACTCGTTGTGGGAGTCCCCTTGGGACACGTCTGCCATGCCATCGGTCAATTTTTAGTACCTAAACCTCGCTCTTCAAGGATTAAAGTGAACACTAGAATCAAGAGTTTAGTAACTATGACTGGACCGACGATGTGGATTTTTAGTAGGGAGACCTTGAGGGTGTGGTGATCTCTCAGGAGTTCAGGCTGTGGCACCTTAACCCCTGGAGGTTTTGGTCTCGGTCTGACTGAATCCATGATTTTCATCTGGTGGGTAATGAACTCTGGTTTTTCTTGAATGAGCTAGTTTTTCTAAAAACTTCTTGAATGACTGAATTTCTTTCCTGCCTATTAACATGCTTTAAAAGAAATAAAAGCAGTTAATTAGTAATTTTGAGAGGATTAATAGCCAGGTCTCCTCCCCAATCAGGAGTAATGTGAAATAGTTGGGAGTTCAGGAAACCCAAGAATTTGGGGGGTGCCTGGGTGGCTCAGTCGGTTAAGCGTTTCACTGGATTTCTGCTCAGGTCATGATCTCAGTTTGTGGGATTGAGCTCCATGTTAGGCTCTGTGCTGCTGGTGTGGAGCCTGCTGAGGATTCTCTCTCTTCTCTCTGCCCGTCCTCACTCACGCATGCATGCTTCTGCACGCTCTCTCAAAAGTAAATAAAATCAGCTTTTAGAAAAAAAAAAAACAAAACCCAACCCAAGAATTTGCAAGTGAATCTTGACTGTTAACTCCACCTGGTGGGGGGTTTCTGTCACTGCAGGGGCATTTAACACAAATACAGCCCTGGACAGTTTAATTCAGAGTGACTGTTGATTACTTTAAGGATCAACTCTCTGCTGGGTTGCTGGTGTCAGACAGCTCATATATCACTCTTGTTGTAGACTTTGCTGTTTTTTGGTTGTGCTTATGAACTGTACCTCACTGTACACAGAAAGGATGTGAGAAGACCCACAGAGTAACTAAATATTTGAGTGGATCCTTTGACATATTTACATAATTGAAGGGTGACATTGTCACAATAACTCTAGGAACAAGAATTTGACCCAAGGTCACAGTAATTTGCATATATATACACACACA